>NC_084982.1:0-670000 GCF_963691925.1 Scomber scombrus | reverse complement strand
TGTGTGTGTGTGTGTGTGTGAGAGAGAGAGAGAGAAAGAGAGAGAGAGAGAGACAAAGTTAATGATGTGTTGTGTCTTGATGTGTACAATCCTGTATGTGTATAAAGTATATATAATTATAATGCAATGTGGTTAGATTTGTGTGTGTATTCCAATGTATGTTTATGCAGATATCCATGCAACACCAGGATTACTCTGTGTGTGTGTGTGTATGTGTGTGTGTGTGTGTGTGTGTGTGTGTGTACATCAGCATCACACATACACATGCACATACTTCAACTCCAACAAACAAATATACAGTATAGTACACATACATAGCCACATGCTCTACAGAAAAATACACACAACCACACAGTACTGAAGTATACGACCGCACAATGAAACAACAGTTGTGTTTTGTTTACAGATATGAAAACACAAAACAAAGTTTTGAGCTTTCAGAGTAAAATATGCTCACTGTTTGCTCCAGCTTGGCAGATTATTGATACTGTGGAGGACACATGCTGACAGTTTTACAACTTTAATAATTTTTAAAGGGATACACGTCACATTTATTACATGAGATCCTCTATGTGGTAGAGTAGATGCAGTAGGATATGTTGCCCTGTACTCTGAGAGTATGTTTACATGAAGTCAGCCAGCTAAAAAGCTTTCCTCCATTTTGGTGTTCATTCTACACTAAACCAGCATTTTCTCACTAGAAAACTGAGTCTTCTCAAAAATGATGATGTATACATGGTCTAACTTTGAGCAAGAAAGTGAATTCCCAAAATGTAAAACTACGTATAGCCTAGATGCCTCCAGACAGCTGCCACTCAGCATTTGTTACTGCCATTTGTGTTAAAGATGATTAAACTTTTTTCAGTTTTCCACCACGCCTTCCTCTGCAACCATGACCACACAAATGTTGAAACAGTGTGTCTGTGTAATGCTTATCAGTTCAATTTATAAAAAATTATAAATGTTTTAATCCAGTATTCTAAAATTGTATTTTTCACTATGTGTATAAGGAATCATTTTTTAGCACCAGTATGCAAGCAACAGATGAACTAATATCGTATCGCCAGCTGCAAAGCTGCTGAGGAACTTTAACTCTGCTGTTGATGCACCTTGGAATCCAAATTATAAAGATAAAATTTGATGAATTAAATCACTTGGGCTTGGTTCTTAATCAGATGTCTGATTGTTATAATAGGCTACCAAGTGCACAATGCAGGTTTGTTACATATATGTTGGACACTCAAAGACACTGTTTAGGCAGGTGCGCTGTTAAATATCAAAACTCAAGTTAATTACTAAAGAGAGGAGACAGCTGTGTGCACTCTCATGGTAAGCTATGCATTTGCATTCAAGTATGCCAGGAAGTAAATATTATATATGTAGTTCTATAAGTGTGGATGTGGTCGTATACTCATGGGGTAGTTGCAGCTGGCAAGCTAATGGCTAACCCACAGCCAACAGAGAAGATGCTAGCAGTATGAATACTGTTCTAGTCTTAGGGCCCCATCTTGCAGTCGGCGCACAGTGGATGGCGGGCGCAACGCATGTGTCTTTGTTAGTTTGCCCTCAGCTGTGGACAGTCCTAACAACTGTATGAGAGGTTATAACATAATTAAACAGTTTTTTAACAATATTTAACACATATTGAGATGACATGGATCAGGTTTAGATACTTTCAACAATTAAAAACCTGCTGAGTTTACCTGTTACTACATGACTGAACAAGACCATTTTAAAGAGAACCAAAGTTGTAGTTAAAAGATAAATAAATGAAAAAAAAGCGCCACAGCGTCTGTGTGGTGCAGCTGGATGCAGGGTGACCTGAAAGGAGGAGACGTGAAAATATGGAGCACAAAGCCAGTTGTTGGTGTTTTTGTGGAGAATGGGTCTCAGAACCACGTCTGATTCTGGAGGAAAGACGCTCTGCTGCCACTTGATATTGTGATATTATCAACAAGAAAAGCATCTGAACATCTGAGGTTAAAACATCTGTATTAATCTGTTAATGAATGTGGCTGATTCTTACAGTGTCTGTTATCCACAGCTGTTTATACTGTAGGACTGATGTGTTGATAAGTCTGCAGCCTCTGAGATGCTGCACAGAGCACAATGCCATTACACACAGCTGCTCACTGTTTATTAAATCAGCTGATGACACCAGGCTGCTACAGTATAACCACACACACCTCTACACTCATCAGACTGGTTGGTTATATCTCCATATTCTTCATCTTTATGAATTCAATGTGAGGTTAGCAGCTTATCAGCCAACTTTCTTTCAGCCAAAGTAACTCATGTTTTATTCTTGAAACACTTTATTTGACAAATGCACCGTTATAATAGCAATCTGCCAACGTGACAGCGCTCCTGGCTTTTAAAGGGAATAGGAGATAACACTCCGATTGGTTTACCGCGTGTTACACCCAAAACACACCTATGATTAATGAGGGGACTTAAGTCCAACCCTTTTGGAACATGCGCCTGGCCCATTGACCATTTTTCCGCCGTTAAAATAGCAAAGGTGGATTTGGACACGCCCCAAAGGCAGTTGCGCGACCCGATTCATCCCATGCTCTATAGATCATTAAAATGGGGCCCCTTATCTCTATTCTGGGCTTTTTACTCCTCCTTGGCATTTTATTTTCAGGATTGTACATCAGTTCATTCAATATAGAGTTATTGGGGAGGTGGGAAAGCAAGCTTTCTAACTGTCAGACAGTTTATTTGGTTGCTAATGGGGCGGTACGTTAACACAATTTATTTAAGAAGCGTATTTGTACCATTTATACTCCTGTCTCATTTGTGTGTAAACCATTCCTCTTGTGTGGTATAGTTACTACACAGAGGAGGTGAAATATTGGATAGTACAACACAGTGTGATAGATTATTAAATTTCAGACTCTCCAGCTCTGTTTCTTCAAATGTCAACACTGTCAACATGGTTTGCTATTGTGAAAAATCTTAGTGGATTAACTTCCCCCCTCTGAGAGAACCCACTGATTGCACCAACTGCTTTGAAATTATGTGATTTTCCTGACACATTTTCAACGTGAGAGCTGAATATATATCAAGAGTGGATGAGAACAAAACGTTGGACCACCCTTAAGTGGTCCTCTATTAGTTCTGATCCCGTAATTATTTGTGGAAAGAGCAGAAATTTGGAGATTTGGAGACAGCCCTTATCAAACCTGAGAGAACTGGAGTAGAGTACTATAGAAGAGTGGGCCAAACTACCAGTGGAGAAGTGGAGAAACCTTAGTTACAGAAGGTGCTTGACCACAGTTATTGCCTCCAAAGGTTGTGCTTCAAAATATTGACTGTGTCTGTACAACTATTCATGTCATATCAAAAGTCCTACACTGGAAAGCGTCCCTGATGTATTCCTTTGGTACAGTATATCTGTACCAATACATTAAATCTAATTAAAATTACTACACCTGTTGACTTTCATCTAATATTGACAAACTAAGCCTCTCTCTCTCTTTAACCCTGCAGGGCTTCCAGTTGCTGTCGAGTCATTAAGCCATCTGAACTTCAACCTGTGTAAGTGGTGTGAGGTGTCCAGTCCAGTGTGTGAGAACAGCGTCTGCTTTAGTAACTGCAGTCTGAACTCTTTCTGCAACGTCATTGAGGAGATCTGCATCACAATATGGTGAGTGAACTTCCCTTTGTTCATTTTTTTGGAATTGCTAGACTACAGCTGGCATGTCACCCTTATTGAACTTTTTCCTTTTTCCTTTATTTTGTTTGAGCTGTAGTGAAAGCTGTCAATTGAAGCATTGCCAGATCTCAAGGCTGCTATAGACTAGTATAGATGCAACAGCTACAACGAGACTGTCCGGTTCCAAGCAGACTCTCGTGTGGTTTGTTAGTGGTGACAAAGCTAAACATTCCAACCACAGGACTGAGTGAGAATAGATTATTTATGGTATACAAGGTCCAGCTGCAGGTCCATCAATTTTGACTGAAGAGGAAGATACATATCCTCATACTATGCAGTAATGTGCTGCATGACTTCAATCAATCAATCAATCAATCAATCAATCTTTATTCGTATAGCTCCAAATCACAACAAAGTTATCTCAAGGCACTTTACACATAGAGCAGTTCTAAACCGTACTCTTCAGGATTAATTTTAAAGAGACCCAACATTCCTGCCGTCAGTCACAATTATTTGCTTTCCCCACATAGGTATGATACATTGTTTTCTTTTGGTCCAGTTTGTAGTCACATGGTCATATTTAGAAGAACTGGATACTGGACTCAAAGATGGCACCCTGTTCATTCCTATGAAAGTTGCTCAGTGACAGATAAGGCCAAAAAATCGGCTTCCTGCTGAAAAGTTACCCAGATGTTGCTCACGCTTTCTCCTTGTTGGTCTATGGACCAACAACAGCATTAGCGACTTCCACTGGCCGAGCCAGCTGACTTCTGGTTGGCTCTCCTTTCACTTGAATGGTTATAAATAATTTAATCATGTGGCTTTTGTGGACTTTACAAATATTATTGGACTGAATGGACCAATGCCACTTCATGGGGGTTGTGACACTCAAAAACATTTATTTGTCTCTTTTACAGTTGCTCCTTTTCCAATGATTGTGTGCGGGGGAAAATGCTTTTTAGGCCAATGTGCACCATGAGACAGACCTGAAGTTGTAATTACATTGTTTGGCCACTATGTCAAATTGGCCTGACAGCTCAGTGCTCTTCCTGGGGGACTGGATACAGCGTTGGAGGCAGGGCCCTGTTTATTCCTATGAAAGTTGCTCAGTGGAATGACACTGAGCAACTTTCATAGGAATAAAAAAGCCTTTTCACTGTAAAAAAATACCTGGATGAAAACGTACTGCCCCACATTCTACGCACCCATGGAGCATGCTCACTAGAGACTTCCGCCGGCCAAGACAGCTAACTTCCTGTGTAGACTAGATCATTTTAATGGGGATAAAACAATTTAATTATGTGGATGAAAAGAGACGTTTGGCGGGGGATGTGATCACATCTCTTTCACATTGTAAGTCTATGGGGAAAAGTATTTTAGGGCCCGTGTGTTTGAAGGAAAGGGGAGGGAAAAAAAACTGCACCTGAATATCTATATGCATATTTGTTACCATGGTTACCGGATTATTTGCATAAATTACATTATATACATCACTGCCACAGTAATATACAGCAAAAATGTGACTTTTGACTTTATGCTTAATTCACATATTTGCTATTGCAAAATTGTTGCTTTCAGACCAGAAATGAAGTATAAGTAGAGATTTTCTATCAATTTCAGTTTCAGTTTGTTTGGGCCACACTAGAGTCAGATTGATTGATTGAATGATTGATTAGTGTTTGTTTTAACTGAACCAACCTAGTTAGATGTGAAAGAGCTAGGTTGGGTGCTGTAAAGCCCACTGAGACATTAAAAGTAACATGTAGCTAAATTAGACTTGAATACCTGTGATTTTAAGTTGCCTAACACTCTGTTGCTGCTGTGGCTCAGTAGATTGGGCATTTTAAAAATGTTACACTGGACTCCAAATATGCAATCCTGCAGGGCCATGTTGAGGCTCACTTCAATTAGATTAACTTCTATTTAATTTAGCATCTATTAAATTTACCCTGAAATAAAAGTTTTCTTCTTATGTTGATAAAAGTAAATAGGATGTTTTGCAGAGGCTGTTAAAATGATCATGAATTAATTCAAGCCTAAAGAGTGAATAGTGGTGGCTGTTTTTCCATGTTCCAGTAGAACAGGCGCTTATACTGCCGGGCTTGACTGTGGGTGTAGGTTTTTAGAGTCCATTATTTTCCACATCAGAACACCTCAGAGAATGTTATGGCTCTTATAGCTTGGTCAGTGTTAGTAGATTGTTGTTATGGTGACCTGCAGTTTAACATGACTTGTCAATGATTGGGACTGTATGTTGTTGTATGACGTAGGTTTTCTGTTATGGTTATAATGAATACCTACAGTACAAGGAAATCAGACCTGATTTGCTGAGGCCATGGTAAAAACTGTTTGGTATCTGTACCTGGCTTTTGCAGAAACACAGTACATAGCCCAGAATCTGGCAAAATTGGGTAAAAGGTTATCCAATGTGATCTCAAGTGTCATGGTTTATAAATAGCACGCCACTTTAAGGACATTTTACATATGTAACATTTTTGCGTGTCATTTAATGCTGCATTTTAAGCTTTTTGCATATCATTTAACGCTGTTGGTTAGGTGTAGGCACAGAAAAACACTTAGGTATATATCATGGTTTGGGTTGAAATGATAAGTGAAATGCTTTTTTTTTTTAAAAAGTCCTGATAAGACACCAAAAATGTCCTATTTATAGACATATTGAAATGCTAAGGCAACTGGTAATGTGTGTCGTTACTATTAATTGCAACTGTATGACAAAAATAAACCCATTTATGCTTCACTAATTAGATAGCTAGTTTCATGTCATTTTGTTACCTATACTTATACTAAATATAACTAACATTAGTTGACTTGGTAGCAGTCATGGTCCTAATATCAGGATACTAAATTACAGTCACAGCAGTGGCTAATTAACATGTGACTTTCAGACAAATATGATAGTGGTGGTTGCATATATAAACAAACATATAGATTAAAGCTGCGAGCAGCGTTGGACGGGACCTCGCGGCCATGCGCACGTCGGGTTTCCGTCAGGTGCATTTAGACTTATCCAGACCCGGGCATTTATCGGACACTGCAATAAGCACATATACGTTACACACACACACACACACACACACACACACACACACACACACACACACACACACACACACACACACACACACACACACACACACACACACTCACACACTCTCACACATTTTATCAAATTTGGTCTGTCCTGGAGCATGTTTAGGTGGTCAAATTTAGGGTCAAAGAGGCCTTAGACTCTCCTCCCATTCATTGTCTATGGGAGCGTTTTGGCGAGGGTTTTTGGGCACTTGACTTTTGAGGGCTTCTAAAATCCAATCCGGACGAGTAATGAAAAAGTTGTTCAGAACTTTTGTGCAGCAGGGTGTGCTCAGTCAGCTATTTAAGTTTGAAACCACCACGATGAACGCCCTCGGACAAGATAACGTTTGTAGGAGGCCAAAAATCGTCGAAAATCTCACATGTAACAGCAAATTGTGCACTTCCTGTTGGATTTAGGTCAGGGGTGTCAGCGCGTAATTTGTAGGTCTTGATAAGAAAAGAAAAAGAGTTTTGGTTATAGTTGTAAAAATTATTCATATTAAACCATTTAACCTACTTTGTCACTGAGGACGTGTTATATTGTCTACAAACTGCATAGTTGCATAGACAAAATTTTAAGTTCAGTTATTTATATAGGTTGTGTTATGTGTAAAATGTTGAAAATTAATAAAGAGATGTTAAAAAATATATATATAGGCGTAAGTAGCTAAAAACTGAGGTTAGGGTGGGTACTGGGTACGATACATTTTTTGCTTAGAAAACGTATCTTTATGAAAAATGTTTTACTTTTTGCACTTTGCTTCAGAAAGACTACATCATCCTCTTAGAATAGTTTTAAAAACAATGTGCACTGCGTGCTTCAGTGTCCTATAAAAATGTTGGAATATCAACGTGCACTCACACACACATTGTTTTTCTACAGCACAATCCCAATGATTCAGCAGAATACACCACAGTATGACTAAGCTACTTTAATATGTTGTTGATCAGCATTATGAAACATCCTGAAGTAATTTCACTCAATTTGCTACTGTTGCAGAAAAAGCATGTAACAGCAATTTCTTCTTTTGCTTGTTCAATTTCAAAGGCTTGTTGTTTGCACTACAGTGAGCGTGACTTGTCTGGAACTTGAAACCTGTCAAACCCTCGTAAAATCCACTGGTATCGCTTTCTTCTGCTAATATGTGCTTTTGTTTGGATAACAGTACTACATGGGGATCCCCCCTTGCTGCACCCCTCTCATTTCCTGTTCACGCCAGCCTGCCTGACCCTTCCAGCTTGCTAGAGGAAGCAAATGATAAGAGGGAACTGACAGAAGAGAGAGGATGGGAAAAGGCTGGCTTAATCAGGTCAAAGTTGACAAGGATAATCTTTGAGCTGCTCAGGCCATCTGTAGACTCGCAGCAACAAGAAGTCTCACGCTGTGTCTCAATTTGAATACTTCCAATAGTACACTTTCATGTAGTACACTGTGTATACTATGTACTAAATTGCATAGCAAGTTAATTTTAACAGGATAGTGTCTCCAATCAAGCATTGCTGTTGTGCACTTACTGGAAATGATTATCACAGCATTTGATGGTGTCCTTCCCCCCCTTTGAAGGTTGTACCTCCAAGTCCTCAACACACCTACCTGACTGTACAGCGACAAAATCATCTTAACTCAAAGCAATTTAAAACACTTTCTCACTTCTCACAATGAATAGAATAACTTCATAGACAGGGAGATACAGTGAATGATGTAATTCAGACTTTGATATAATAACATTTCAAACTGTTATGTAGCCTAATAACATAAAGACACATTAATATAGACTGATCTGTTCATTTCCATATTTTTCTGTTTATGTTAATGTGGTGATATCAGGAACATAATGCAAAAGTGACTGAATGTACTCATAACTTGTATTGGTAGAATTGTATTAAGTTGTAGCTGAGGTCACTGGCACCTCTGTTCTTGGGAGATGATGGACTTCTTTGAACATGACCTTGGATGTGCACTGGAGTGGGTTGAATGTAATGTGAGGGAGAATGGTCTTCCCTTGGAACAATGTAAATTGTTAAGTTTGGGTGAAGTGGGACCAACATCCTGTAGAGGATTTCAAGTATCTTGGGGAGTGATGATAGCAGGATCACAAGACTGACTGCTATCAGGCTGTGGTGCTGAAGAGAGGGCTAAGCTATAAAGCAAAGGTGTATATTTAGTGGTCAGTCTTAGTCAGAAATAAAAACAGACTATTGATGTTCCTTTAGTGTTAACAGTTATTTAAGTCATGGTGAACCCGCACAGGTTATTTTATTTTTATAGATTTAGATTTATGTTCTTATGCTCATCCAGGAGGAAGACCAACGACACCATGACGGTGCACACAATGTGTCACAATCCCACTCTGCCACTAGAGGGCGTAGACCCTGGCCTCCTGCTGAACTTCACCTCCAGGGAGTGTCACATGGTTTCACAGCCTGCAGAGGATGGAGCCATGATGGTCTGTGGCTGCCAGGGCGAACACGAATGTAATGATAAACTCATCTTTGACAAGGGAGCCAATGGTGAGTAGATAGATGAATGAACAAATAATGGAATGGATGGATGAATGAATGGTTGGATGGATGACAGATAATAGTAAATGGAGAGATACATTTAAACAGATGGTGAGAAGATTCCATTTCATTCCATTCAATTTTATTTCAACAAATTCACAACAGAGGTTATTTCAAGGCACTTTTCACAAAGGGCAGGTCGACGGTCGGTTAATTATGACAGTTTGACTTTTTTAGAAGTTGCCACCAGATCTGTATCCTGGCATTTAAGATTTGTCAGAATATTTTTTTCATATATGAATCAAACTCACACAGGATGCAGGCTTAATAAGCAACAGCAACACTAAGCAACACACTCAAACCCATCATAAACCCAAGAAATAATAATAGAATTCTTAAGGCAATAATAATTATGTATGTGCAAAAGTTATGCATAAACCCTAAACTCTCACAGTCTCTGGATAACTTTAAATCAGTCCAACAAAACCAAAACCTGTTCAAGTGATAATCCAATAAGAATTCTTCAATTAAAAAAACAAATCAGTTCTTACAGAAGTCAATCAGTCAGGTCATACTGATCTGCTGGCAAATTTGGTGAGTTAGACAGGTAGCAATGGAGTTTTGAAGTAAATAAACAAGGTGATGTGATGGTGGTAGAGGAGTGAAAAATGTAGCTGGTGGTGGCCGACTCTTATGCCCCAGTCCAGGGGTGCCTAGGGCATAACGTGAATGAGCCCCCGTCTTCCCCAAATCCCAAATAGCCACAAGCCAAATTTGGTTTGGGTATAAGAAAATATTTATTTATACAAATTAATAACTAAACTTATAGATATATAATATAAACTTCAGGGTGGACCAAGGCCAAAATAACAAATAAAACAATCCTATCTAAAAAGTAAGAAAAATAGCCCTAAGAAAACAAATGACAAATCTTACCTCCTTATCTAAGTAAAACAAGAGAAAACACGGTAAACAAAACTGGCAGTCCACCCTTACTTCTCACAAATTAAACTATCAACGATATGTAACATCCAACAAGACAGAACGACAGTGTGGCCGGTTGGGAAATAGGGGTAATGAGGGATTAAACAGCCTCATTGTCATTGTTACACAATAAGCATATTGTTCAGACAGACCTCTCACCTCTGCACTGCCGATCTCCATAAGGGATGTGATGGAAGATAAAGCAAGATGGTTGAATGCTAGCGTGAACCAGACATGAAACAGTTAGTACTGCATGGGTGTTTCCGGGGGTGTGTAGAGTGGTTGCTGGCAGGCCCTGGTTGTCACAGGATGGATTAAATGGCA
Source organism: Scomber scombrus (assembly GCF_963691925.1). Lineage (NCBI taxonomy): Eukaryota > Metazoa > Chordata > Actinopteri > Scombriformes > Scombridae > Scomber > Scomber scombrus. The sequence continues at coordinate 659,436 of NC_084982.1, read as the reverse complement.
GTTACTCTTAGGAAAGTTAGCTAACTGGATTAGTAAATTGAGGTAAATATGGTTGGATGGATGAGTAGATGAAATATGGTGAATAAAGTAAAAATGTTTGTGCAGATACGTAGGTGAATGGATGGATGCATTAATGGATTCTGTTTATCTTTCCACTTCTTCAGGCTTCTCCAAGCTGCAGAGTAAAGATGTGATCCCGGTGGTGATGGTTAGTTTGGTTCCTCCTGTCCTGGTGGCCTTAATCACCACCGCTGCTTTCTACTACTACCGCACACACCACCCTGGCAAACCTGGCCCTCCTGCACGCCCTGACTGGCCCACCAAACGCACCCCAGAGCACTACCGGGCTTTGGATCATCCATGTGGAGGTCTGGCGGCACAGCAAGAGGTTGGAGTAGGTGGAAGTGTAATGAGTACTGCAGCTGACAGAGAGGAGTATAATGCCAAGGTGCCATCTCTCAACAATGACATCATCAATGACATGACACACTGGCAGGGTCGGCTTTTTGAACCACTGCCGATCAAACTGGAGGTCCTGGTGGGGAAGGGGCGCTTTGCTGAAGTGTGGAAGGCGCGTCTGCTGCATGGCGAGAAGGGTGAACTTAACAATTATGAAACTGTGGCAGTGAAGATGTTTCCAGCTGTAGAGTATGCCTCGTGGAGAAATGAGTGCTCCATCTTCTCTGATCCCAAGCTGGTGCATGACAACGTGGTTCGATTCCTTGCAGCTGAAGAGAGGGGCCCACCCAGCCAAGCCCTCAGGAAGTACTGGTTGGTTTTGGCCTATCACAGCCTCGGGAACCTGCAGGACTTCCTCACTGCAAACATATTGAGCTGGAAGGAACTTGTTGCCATGGCAGGCAGCATCGCTCGGGGGTTAGCTCATCTCCATAGTGACACAACACCGAGTGGTATTCCCAAGGTAAACCCAGTCTCTGCAAATCCACTTTTTGAGAGAGAGAGAGAGAGAGAGAGAGAGAGAGAGAGAGAGAAAGAAAGAGAGAGAGAGAGAGAGAGAGAGAGAGAGAGAGAGAGAGAGAGAGAGAGAGAGAGAGAGAGAGAGAGAGAGAGAGAGAGAGAGAACGAGATAATCTGCCTGGGTCTAAAGTAGCAGTGAAAATGTGGAATTGAGTTTCATTAATTTGGGTTTTTTCTCAATGAGCAAGCAGAATGGAAGACTGATGTATTGACTGATGTACTGATTATCGACACTGTTAAAGTGTAAACTATTAACTTAAAAAAGTGGCTTTGACATATAATATAAATAAACCCATGCAACTGATATCAATCAAACAATCAATCAATTTATATAGCGCCAAATCACAATAAAAGTCAAGTCAAGGGACTTTACACATAGAGCAGGTCTTTACCGTACTCTTTGATTAGAATATACATGTCTGGGATGTGACTAGCAATCATAGTAGCTTCTCGTATCCATTCACATTTTTTTCACCATTCCAACTTTGGATAAATATCAGCCACTGTGATCAGAATCCCTTTTCCCCTCTTGGAGCAACTTTTTAACAGAATACTGTAATTCAGAAAATGCCTTTAACAAATCATGGACAATATCATGAGCCTGTTCAACAATGTTAACATTAGCATAATCCAACATTAATGACTCAATATTATTTTACTTTATTGACATTTGTTTCAATTTAGCATGTCTTGCATTCCTTTGCTGATTAGATTGTGCCTCAATTGCTTATTTCTGTCAATTTGATCTTACTTTTAGATTTACCTTTTTCAAGCATGTTAATTTAATCTGTTCTGTTGTATTGAGACTGGGGCTGGGCGATATGGACAAAATCAAATATCACAATATTTTAGACCAAATACCTCGATATCGATATTGCAACATTATTATAGAGATGGCTGTTGATGCTTTAACAAAATATTTACACTATGAAATGTTTGATAAATAATCATCAGTAATGTAGATATAATGACAAAGTGGGTAAAAGGCACATAAAAGAACAGCTAGAACAATCTGTTAATTTCAGAAAATCACATATATTACTGTAACGCAGCTTTAAAACCATGAAAAGACAACTCTGATGACATATTGCGATATTACGATATCCAAAATCTAAGACGATATCTAGTCTCATATCACGGTATTGATATAATTTCACACACTTGAAAATCAACCAACAGCTTCATGTCATTCATTTACTCAACCACAAGTTTAGGTGCATTCTTATTCCATATGCAAATGTCACAGCTGCGTCATGGCCTGTAGTGTCAAAGCATTCTGTCATACATACAGTACATGTACTCTATGTTTCAACAGAAGAATAACTTAATGAGTGAGTGGCAAGGTGATTAATTGTGACATCCAATGCACAGGAATATTCCATTCCTCTTTAAATAATCACAATTCCAATATGTGTTTTAACACATTCTTAACCCAACAACAGTTCACACAATGTTTAAACCCTTTCCAAACCAGTGGTAACAAAGCAAAGTGTTCATGTTGACAATTTTTCAAATTTGTCCTGGATTTCTATGTTACTTTCAAATAAAGCCAGTCAGATGCCATGTGAGACTTCCAGCACACACATTTTATCTTCTTACAGTGATAATATATTTTGTAAATAAGTGCATCTATGGCTGTATCAGTAGCCTTCCAAGTTTCTTTTCTATTTTCTCCGCAAAGAGTCCTTTACTCCCCGTGGCATTTAGTTTTCAGTGTTAATCATCATTACAATCAATAGATTGAGACTAGACAAAAAAAAAGTGAAAAAACCTCTCAGAGCTAACTGTCAGTAAGCAAGCTCATTAGGTTGATCACTGACTGTTTTGCGACCAAATTGGTGGTGTGACCGGGCCTTAACATTAAGAAATTCAATATCCCTCTCCAGCCCAAACAGTTGGTCAGAAAAGAGCAACACAACACCCACATCACTTTCAATGAGAACAAAATGTGACAAAACATGTTTTTGTGTTCTGCAAGCTTGTTCTTTGCCAGTGCTGTCAGTTTGTCTATGCTGCAAAACTATTGATAAGATTTTTATTGCATCTCTTATCATTTTATAGTGAATGATTCACAAGTTCCATTGTGAAGTCAGGCTTTTTGATTGTGCTTGTTGGTTTTGCCTGTGTTTCTGTAGGTGCCAGTTGCCCATCGGGACCTAAAGAGCAGTAACATTGTGGTAAAGGGCAACGAGGAGTGTGCTCTGTGTGACTTTGGTCTGGCATTGAGACTGGACCTCTCGCTTACTGTCGACGACTATGCCAACAGTGGACAGGTAGAGTGCAAAGAAACACACACAGAGACAACAAAAAAAGACCAACGCAATGCAATGCAGCAAATTGTTGAATACATTACAAAGCAGAACCTGCATCTGGTGTTCTGGTCATCATGTGATTGGTCTAATCTTATCCAGGTGGGGACAGCTCGCTACATGGCTCCTGAGGTACTTGAGTCCAGGGTGAACCTGGAGGACCTTGAGGCCTTTAAACAGATAGATGTTTACTCAATGGCTCTGGTCCTCTGGGAAATGTCTTCCCGCTGCCATGTCATTGGAGGTAGGAGCTACTTTGTCTTCCTATTACTGTATGTTCACCAGCTAGTTAATAACTGTCTGTTTGCAGTTTGGTGCTGAGCAGGTAGTGTACCCTTTGCTTTTGTACTGAAAAAGCTGTGTGCTATGGCTAAAGTTGACTCTGACAAGAGTTATGAGAGTGAACCAAAAGAGTAAAGCTGCACACCTGAAAATCCAAATCCAAACAATGAGCGTAAACAAGTTAAAATGCTGCAATGCTGCAGTTGCTTCAGCCCCTTCAGATATGGGTTATCTCAAGTTTATCCTATGTGAAACATATGAGTTTCTGCAGTAGTAATGGAACACATATAGTATGTGAGCCTAAACTGTGCATATGTGTGTGTTGATGCAGAGGTGAAGAACTATGAACCAGCATTTGGCTCCAAGGTGTGTGAGCAGCCCTGTGTGGACAGTATGAGAGACTTAGTGCTGAGAGACCGAGGACGTCCTGACATCCCTTCAGCATGGACACAACACCAGGTCAGAGACAGTCACAAAGAAGTGAAATTGTCAGAAGAGACAATTCAGACTGTAAACCCAGACAACACGAAAAGACTGTCATGTTTTTTTTCTGAACACCTCAATCTTCAATAATACGTTGTATAAAATATATTAATAGAACAGAATACAGTAAAGCTTTATTGTCTACCAAGGTGGAAATTCAACTACAGCTCACCAAACACATGAGACAACATAAAAGGTCCTATTCCACATTAAAAACAGTTCATATGTGTAGCTTGGATCTTATCAGTCACTCTGCTGTGTTCAGGATGCTGGCAGCACTTGGAATGAAGGATTTCTTAAAAGCATTTAGTAGCCAGAGGGACTTCTGGAGCTCAAAGACTCAAACTGGCTATATAAATGACTTCATAAATTGTGTAAAATATATAAATTCATTCATTAATTGTGAGATAATTTTACAAATTATTCAAACAAACCTCACTAAAGTTTTTATTTTCATTATATCACATCATTTTCATTCCAAGAAACTATTTCATAATGGCATTTTTCAGAATGACACTTATTTCAATTCACATGTAATTTCATAATTTCCCTCAGGACAGATTGAGTTAGTTAGCTCATGTTAACTAAAAGAATAACAATGACAGCTAGTTGGTTGTTTCACAAATACTTTGGCATAGTTGTTTCTCTAGCTAGCAGTTGCCAGCCGACTGGCTAAATTTGATAGCAGTTGTTAAGCTTGTTAAGAGATGCTGGATTTTAAAAAATGACATTATGAAATAAAATGTGATATGAACTAAAGGTGTTATTGGTATAACTCCTGTTACAAAATTAGAGAAATGTTTATTTTGTAAATACATTTTTTCATAATGAATTAAAAATGAACTCCAATAAAATTGAAAATGAAAATAACATTTCTTGATAATAAGTTGAGTTTTAATCATTTCTCAATAATAACTTCATGAATTATTGGTTCATTTACATATCCAACACAAAATATACATGTGATTATTTATTTAATCATCACTCATTTTTGTATATTGACCACTTTGGGTTTCCATAAGTTGCTTACTGATAAATTAGGTCCACAAATGTCTTGCTGTCTAACTCCAGTCTTCTTTTCTCCAGGGGATGAGTGTCTTCTGCTCCACCATCACTGAGTGCTGGGACCACGACCCCGAGGCCAGACTGACAGCTCACTGTGTGGTGGAGCGCTTCAATGTCCTGCAGCAAGAGGATGAGGAGGAAGATGAGGGAGGTGGAGGCCACGAGGAAGGAGAGGAAGAGGAACTGACGCAAGAAGCTGACAGAGAGGAAGAGGGAGAGAAAGAAAAGGAGTCAGAGATACTGGACAATAGCCAGATTCAAAGCGTTCCTGTTTCCCCTCATTCCCTCTCCACCACTGCTCCCTCATCCTCCTCTTCTTTCTCCTTCCAGGTTCCTCAGCAGGAAACAAAAAGAGGCAGTACAGAGGTATCCCATGATTCCCTGGTTCTCACTGGTTCTATGGTGTGAGCAGAGGACTTCACCCTCCGTATTAGTATATTTGCTGGTTTTATGGAGTGTACCATTATTTGCTGTACTGAAGGCCTGGTTCTGTGGATGGCAGTTTCAGTGGGTGATCCCCTGACTTTGTCTCGAGTTTTTGTACAAAAAATGAAAATGCAATGCTCAGAAATGACCTTTATCAAATCAATGTTGTGCTGTGATTTTGCATTCTGAGCTATTCCAAGCTATTGGCAAGGCTCTGGGGATGGTCGTATTTCAGTCCGTCAGTTAGTCGGGTGATCCACCATTTTGGTCCAGACTGAAATATAACTATTGGATGGACTGTTCTCAAATTGTAGTACAGATATTCATGTTCCCCTCAGGAGGAATTATGATAATGTTTTTAAAAATTGGGTAATCCATCTAGTGCCATCATCAGGTCAAAATACAGAGTTGGTCTGAATGGACTATGAGAAACAGCAAATAGAAGAGAGTTACAATAACCTTTCTTAGTCTGCCTGGGAGAGAAATAGTCTGACTCTGGCATGATTCCTGAAATGATAAAAGAACACTTCAGTTATGTTTCAAATTCCTAACCATTTTGGTGAGGCTCAATGATAACACCAAGGTGCTTGACCTGTTCCTAGGTGTGAAAATGATTTTATGTGGTCAAACCGTTTTTCTCTTAGCTTGATTCAGCTGTAAGAAGTTTTGAGTCATCTATAGACTCCAGTAAGTCAGAGATGCATGTGGTCAAGTTATTGACGGAACTGTAATCATTTGGACCTCTAGAGATATACAGCTGGGTTTTGTATGCATAGTTAAAGAAAATGAATGCTGTGATTTCTGATAACACTACAGAGTGGTAGTGCAGACTGAATAGAATTGGGCCTAAGAAAGAACCATGAGGGACATCACGTGTCAAGTGTATTGTATCATTAGACCAGTCATCCAGGGCCCCAAAGAACATAGAGACACACCCAGTGTTCTAGTCTGCCTATCAGAACATTACATTTCACATTACTGTTAGCATTCAATACCACAGTATTGAATGCTAACAGGAAAAACACAGAGAGATTTTTTCATCAGTGTTCATTCTAAGGTCATGGACATCTTTGACCAAGGCTGTTTCTGTACTGTGATGGGCCCTGAATCCAGACTGGACAGATGGAGGATTTTAACTCACAGAGAACTTTTCCGATTATTTCCACATCCACTGATGTAAAATAAAAGTGCATAGTGCATCTGAATTTTCCAGCCTATTCTGAATAATACTCATTTTGATGGCCACAATTGTATCTCTAAAATGGGCAGAAAATTCACTGCATTTAGTAACGCTCAGGTGATCAGAGTAGTAGTTAGGACTTGGGCCAACGGTTGAAAAAAAAGAATCCTTGGATTGTAAAAAGATGTATTTATGAGTTCAGAGAAATAAGATTGCTGCATTTTATTCTTAAGGGGTTCTTTTAAAATGTCATGGAAGACCTGAAGTTTATTTTTTCTCCATTTCTGATGATCTCATTTCTTCTGAGTTGGTTAATAGTCTGTTTTCTCCATGGTGGTTTTTGTTTTTGAGGAACTTTCTGGTCTGTAATGATCTGACAGTGTCAAGCAGCAGACAGGCAGTGATATTATAAAGCTAAATGTTTTCTCTCTGCAATATCCTGAATATTTCACCTGAAGACCAAGGAGAACAGAAATAGCCATAGACTTACTTTATGCTTTAAATGACTGACTCCCTTGTGTCCCAATCAGAGAGTGAAGCGTCAGTCACTGGGGTTGTACTGGGAACAGACCTCACCTGAAATCTTCTCAACTGAGGACATGAGTCATAGTTCTGCTGGCAGATATGCACAGCCAAACAGTTTGGTTGGTTAAAAATGTTCTCATTTTCCAGGAGCTGGTCTCCATTTTGTTGTTGGATTATGTTTTAATAGCTACTGTGATTATCATTTCTATAATGTGCTTGTATGAATAAATAGGAGAGAGAGCGTCCTTCTGCCCTGTGGAAGTAGCACGTGTGTTTGTTACATTTACACATGAGGAACAATTAAAAACAATGGCACACGTTGGTCCTTCAATCACAAAATCCCTGCCAAAGCCTCATGAAACAAATCGCATACACACACACACACACACACACACACACACACACACACACACACACACACACACACACACACACACACACACACACACATGCACGCATATAATTATATGCCGTGTTATTGTTGTAACCAAGATGTAAAAATAAAAAGAAGATTACTCATTACACTAAAGGATCCAGTGACTAAACATACTTCTCCATCCAGAGTGAAGCACAAAATATGGAAAACCACTATTGGATGGAAAACCCAGTATTGCCAAACTATGTTGCTCATTTTGTAATAAAGTTTGTTTTTTTCTAATGGATTCATGATTTTGGACTCTGCTTTACCATCCGTCACTATTCCAAACTTTGGTCAGATAAGATGCAAAATGTCCATTTATGTGAGGACATGATGCGATATTACATTAAGTCAAACATGTAAATCTATACAATGTGAGATTAATAGAAATTGCTATACTTTAATATGAAATGATTCAACACATGGAGAAATATAAACATGTTTATAATGATGTGATGAAATGAGATTGAATGTGGTGAAGAGATTAAATGAATTGAGTATGTTTGAGCTCTTCTATGACTTGGACCTGCAAGAAAATCTGCTAGTTGAATCATCAATACAACAACCATGAGATGAACAACCATTATAGGAAATATCTGGTCCTTTGATTACAAAAAGTCATCAGTCGGTCGCTGGATTTAGAAAGAAACCCACTGACCAACCTTGACATTTGGTTCCATACTATTCCTGTCCTTTTCCATCATGTTTCCTACATTGTTTTTCACAATTTGAGCTTTCACTGCCATGAATGGAATGGAACAGGATATGTCAGGACATGGCCTGGTGTGATGTGACATGATATGATGGACATCACATGATGGGACTTGTTTTGTTTTCCCTTGAGAAATGTGCATAAGTTTGCACAACAATGTCACCTTCCTGATGACTTGGTGTCCTTTGACAAGCTCACAGTTTTTTGCTTAACAATAATTCAAACTTCATTTCCAATGTCAGAGAAGAAGCAATGAAAGAGAAGGTAAAAACAGCCAAAACTTTACAGGAAAGTATTTTAAGTTTTGGGTTGGGATTCAAAACTGGACATGCATTCTGGTGGTTACCAGAGTACCAGTACTTTTTAATATGCCTGGGCTTACCAGACATGACTGATTTTCTCATTTGGGTCTCAAAAAGTCAGGGACCACAACACAGACAAAACTGAGGAGAAACACCCAGATTTTATGATGAAGGAACTCAGTCCAGCTGCTGCTTCAAACTGATCTCTGAACACAAATATATGAGCATGTTGGTCTGACTGAATAATCTGCTCACAAATAAAACCCCTGGCATCAACTTTAAAGACTTGCATAATATATGGAGTCTCCAAGGGTACATGAGTAAAAAAAAAAATTTAAGTTTCTGGTACACACCAGATACTATCCTGCGGGCATGAGAAACGTTCCCGTGCTCATGAGAAAGTCTGTGTTGTGCCCAAGATATCTGGTGCACACAGGAGACCACCCAGTGTATTTCAGCCTGCTATGTTTCTGTGTGGAAATGACAGTACAGGAGTTAGTTGAGCTATATTTTAACCTTGGACCTCATTATTAGGACATGACGGCTTTCCTTGAAAGTTGACACCATTATGTACACATGCCAACCAATAACATCGCACCACTGCCATGTTCTTAGGAAATTAAATGTTACATTTTGCTAATCTTAAACTGATCGATAAAACATAAATACAAAAACAACAACTTGGAAGTACTGTACTGTGTACCAAGACTGGTTCTGCTACCAAAGCAAAGTGTGGAAAAGTATCTCATAATTGATGGTAAATGGTAAATGGACTGTACATATATAGCACTTTTCTAGTCGTTTTGACCACTCCGTTATTTTACACTACATGTCACATTCACCTATTCATACACTGAGCCACAGCCACCCCATGGCTCAGGATAAGGTCTGTCTGACCCACACGTTGCATTTATATTCATGGGAGCCAATTAACAGTGTGTTCTTTTTCTAATAAAAGACAATCTTTCATTTTTATTTCAAATGATCACACAGGTTATTCTGAGCTGCAGCGATGGAAACAGAGAGTCAGCTGTCACTCTCAGAATAAAATCAACTTTGCACAATTAAAATGCAGATAAAATCATCATTATGTGTTTAATATCATTAACAATCTCTCTGAGTGGAAATAGCTTGGAACAATAACATGCTTCTACTGAACTATATAATGATATATTGCTCTTTTTTACATGTCACATTATTATAAACTCAGAACTTTTGTCCATGTCGGGATTCTGTTGAAATGATGACTTTTATTCTGGTGATCTGGGTGAACAGGTTGTGATCCAATCCTCTAAAGTTAACCTGCTCTGCCATGGTAACTGTCTAATCAAAACTGGTGTATCCTTTGCACTGAAACAGACTGCAAGAGAACATTTATATAATACAACAGTGATGACTTTAAACAAAAATGTTATGTCCTTATAATGAAGTCTGCTACCTGTACTGTCATTTCCACACAGAAACACAGCAGGCCAGGATGCACTGGGTGGACTCCTTTGTGCATCAGATATCCTGTTTGCATGACATATTTTCTTGTGCTTATGTGATAGTATCAGGTGCGCACCAGATAGGAATCTGTGTGTACAATGACCTTTTATGGGCTCCATACTAAGCTCCAAAGATGACTCTGGTTGTGCACAACTAAAATAACTGACTAAAGTGGCACATAATTACTTTTTTGTCTTGTCAAACTTAGTTGACATGGTTTTGTTTTCTCTTAAAGATGTGTTATCACTGGCAGCTGGGGGTGGGATTTGAACAAAATGCAAACACACTGAAAGTGAAAGTTTCATGTTGCCCCTTTTTTTTTTTAAAGAAAAACAAATCTTGAAACTGGGAAAACTAAATGTACATGTCTTCTCCCTGAGAGGAATCAGTAATTGCCTGCAAATGATAATTATGAGGATAATTACTAAATGGAAAACAATGTTCTGCCTAAGATAATTATTGCAACTTATTTCAAACCAGAACGTAGTTCTGCTCTTAGACCTTGAGAATTTTTTTTGATTTTATAGTTGTGACTGGGTCCCAAAATATAGACCTGGAAATGTGCAACCAATTTACAACCATGAATATATCAATTGGCTCAAAACTATGCACAGACACTCACAGTCCCCAACATTAATCCACTGACTTTGGTGATCCTCTGACTTGATCTGGTGCCATTGCCAGGTCAGACTGTATTTGCTCTTTACTCTGGATTATGAGTACAGCCTCACTAGCGTGGCTGTAGACTCTTGTCTGTGGCTGTAGACTCTGTCTTGTGGTTGATAGATGTTCTGTTGGTCATCCCATTAGATAATTGTTTCATCAGTACATACTTTAACTTGACTAGACTTGCTTACTCTAAACAGGATATTCACTATTTCAGTCTCAACTGCAACTAGATTGTATTTGGTCCTTATGACCAGAATCAAAGAGGGATAGATGAAAAGAAGAATTAAGCTGATCAGAGACAGGGCTGCCATTCATTAGTCAGTTAGCCAACAGAGCTGGTCTAATTGATTAACTAATCAGATGTGTCTCTCTCAAGGTTTTTTATTTAGTTTTTTTTGTTTGGCTGTCTCAGGAGTGTGGGAACCAGCGTCAGTTAGGAAGGGAGAAGTGCTGCAAACCTTTGTTCATTGATTTGATGGACTGAGAGTATATGAATAGATCTTCTGATATACAATACTATGCAAAACTCTTAGGCCACAATTAGCTTTGTTGTTTTAACAAAGTTTTAATGACCATCCATATTTATTTTTCAGTCTCTTTATTAAGACACAAACAAAATACAGGAAATATGTACACAAAATTAAAAAAACAAAACACCATTTTCAGAACAAAATGGCTTCTATAGGCATAAGTCAGTATTTAGTGTGACCTCCCTTGGCACTACATGTTGAACTCTTGGGGAGATTGTCCTGAAGTTGACTGAAGATTGAGAGTGGCCTTGCTGATGAAAAATTCTGATTTGATGTCTGTCAAATTCTGTGATCTTTGGCATTTTGAATAGAATGCTGTGATTGAAAGTTGTTCTTACACATTAGCAAGCTTCCAATGAGTTAAACAACATGTGTATGTAATGCTCAAACCTGGTGCTATTCACCTTTTTCACAGCAGTCATTTTGACATGAAATAGCAGAAGAAATACAGATGTTAGCAGTGACATTAATTAGGGTTCCATTCCATTTAGGTTTAAGAGAACCATCTGCCACTGCTCCAGTGTAAGGGGAGGTCACACTAAATACTTGCCACTTTAGCCTATAGAAGCTGTTTTTTCGGATCTTTTTTTCTTCTGTTTTTTAATACTGCATACACATTTCCTGTTTTTTTCTGGTTGTATTCTAATGGAGAGAGTGAGAAATAATTATATATGGTCATTATAGCATTGCTAAAACAATAAATCTAATGGTGGCCTAAGCTTTTGCACAGTACTGTAGGTTACAAATGACCTTATTAATTAATAACATTTTAAAATAGGTCCTCCATCCTCTGACAAATGTGTTCAATTTGTCTATAACTTGTCTCCGGTTTGTTGTCTAATTTTTAACTTCACCTCTCTTGATGGCCTCTGCAAAGGTACCCATCATTTTATTGTATTGCATATTGTTTTCATACTAATGTAAACATTACATTTTCAGTTCTTCATTTTTTAAATTCTTTGTTCATGTCAAGCTACTTTCTCATCAAAACCCTGGGAGGGGCAATTTCATGTTATCACATCCAGCATTGAACTGGAAAGAAAGTGTAAATGTGATGAGATGGCAATAAAATGTCCTTGTATCATTGAAATTGTGGACTAAAACAACAATGGTGTGTGTGTGTGTGTGTGTGTGTGTGTGTGTGTGTGTGTGTGTGTGTGTGTGTGTGTGTGTGTGTGTGTGTGTGTGTGTGTGTGTGTGTGTGTGTGTGTGTGTGTGTGTGTGTGTGTGTGTGTTATCAAACACTGGCACAGTCTAGCAAAGATTGGAAAATCTTTGTCAAAGGGACAACTTGGTCAGGGCTATTTGTTATGTACCTCCTCAGGATTATTTTTGTCAGATAGTCATTTCCCATGGTTCAGGTGTACGTGGTGTAGTGCTATGGTTAGAGGAGATGTGTGTGTTATTTTTTTAATATCATTATACTGGTAAAAAAAAAAATTATATATATATATATATATAATTTATATATATATATATATATATATATATATATATATATATATATATATATATATATATATATATATATATATATATATATGGTCTATTTTTTTTGAATTGGCCTTATGGGTTAGCATAGGTAAAACTAAACAAGAGTTAAAAACTATAATTCCTGAACATAAAAGTAAAGTCTGTGGTCAGACCAGGGCAGATTCTAGGATCAGACCTTTAGGGGGGCTCAGCTCCTAATGACAATTTGACATACAATGCCCTGCAAGTGTTCAAACCCCCTGCTAAATTACTTATTTCACTGGTTAACATGAATTACATCAATAAATAGTAAAGTGGTCTACTATAATGTATAATAATGGTTCAGAATAAACAATCACAGATTTCTACAGAGAGAACCCTGAAATACTTAATGAACCCTGAGGGAAAGGTAATATTAATGACAGAACTATCCAAAGTATATTAAACCTGTTCAAATAAAACAATTTGAACCTGTAGCATCTCTAACAGACAGGCTCACACAATAATTAAGGCTGTATAAAATCATTTTTAAGGGGAAAAAATACAATAATAATTTACCTATTTTTAGGGGTGCATGCTGAGATCAAATTTAGGGGTCTAAAATCGCCACTGGGTCAGACACTTCAATTCAGCTGGCCATGATGTATGCTCCCTTAAACTTAAAAGGTATAGAAATAGTGAGTCCTTGTAAAAGGGGTGGTGATAGGGACAGATTAGATCCATACTAACTGAAAGCCCAAAGCGCTTGAACAAAGAACTGCTGATGGGTTGCTTCTCATAATCTATCAGGGACTCTATATCAGGATTCCATATTCAGATTGTGTTGATACATTTATTGTTATTTATTTTTGACATTGTGTGCGCATATTTTACGGTGCTCTCTTGATAGAATTCAAGCTAGCTGACAGTTAGATTTAATTACTTTGCTAATTTAATTACATGCTATTTATCCTTACTATATGTATTTTGTCTTTACACTTTTTTCTTTTTCTGTATTTTTCTGTATAATGTTGAAAGGATTTAAACTATTTAACAGGATCATAAAGCTCTTTATTAGATTAGAAATGCTATTTGTCCTCACTATATTTAGATACTTTACACGGATGTATTCTTGACATTTTTTTCAATTGCATATTTTTATGGCATCTTGTAAAACAGGTCTATTTCCTTTTACATGCTATGTGTCCCCACTACTGACACATAGATTTTTTCAGATTCTCTACAAAATAGAGCCTTCTATGTATGAAGATTAACGTGTTAGTGCTTTTGGGAAGTTTTAGGCATAAGCTAATTTTATTACCATTTTCTATAGATGGAATGTGAATGTATGCATATTTAAGTTATTTATTTACTATGTTTTGTGGCATTTTTTTTTCACTTATCTCCATTTATTAATCTGGATTGTATCATTCTCTTGATATAACCTCTTGCTATGTTTTCTGGTCTTGGTTTTTCAGATTTAAACATTCATTGCCTTTTTAGCTCATGATACTAGTTCTTGTTTTTACTGATTATTGTGGTCACACCTTAATTAGAAGAGGCCATATCTGGGCGGATGGATCTTATTCTACAGAGAAATAAAACTACAATCTAGACCTGCTTGTGAAAAGTACCTTGAGATAACTTGTTGTGATTTGGTGCTCTATGAATATTGATTTGTGTGCTCTTTAGTGATTATTGTTTGAACCTCAACAGGTTATATAAATGTCCATTCCCTCTGTGTTTATATACTGATGATGGCTTCTAGCTGAAATACCTTTTTGTTTTTGTCGACCAAAAAAATTAAAAGACAATAGATGTGAGTATTTGGTTTGATACAATACACAGCTAATCTCTGCCTCCTACCGGGGTAATCCAGCCATGTCAAACACACATGCACATTTTAGTTTTCGGTACAAAATATAATTTTCAGAGTGACTGTTCATATGAAAGAGAAAATCTTTGGAGTGCTGTGCCTCGTCTCTAAACCGAGAATGTACAACATATATTTCTTTGAGAACTCATCGTTTTGGAGACTGACGATCTTCGCAGCACCGCTACTCCTCCCAGCTGACCGTCAGCAACAAACCAGGACCTGCAGCTGTCAGCCACTGATTTAGTTTGGGTTTTTTCCCGGCCAGCACTGCTATCCCTTTTCTTCATATTTTAACGTCGCCTGTTTTTCCGGAATGTTAACATGTTCTGATTTACCCAGCAAGCGATGAATGAAACGAGCACAGCGGGGACCGGACCGGCGGAGGTTCTGTTTACTGCGGGCTGCCGAGCCCAGGTCTTCGGGCTGGTAGGAGGATGGAGCCGAGGCTAAGCGGGGATGGCAAGCCGCCCGTGTCCTGGTTCCTCGGCCCGGCCCTCATCTTCTCCCTCCTTGTTGTGTTAGTGAGTTGTCATGGGACGTGCAAACACCGAGTCCCCTCTCCCAGTGAGGTGAGCCTGTGTGTGCTCTGCTGAGAACCAGCGTGAGGGCTAAGATAGCTAGAGTTAGCATGCTAGCTGTGGTGGCTAATCAACGTTGGTATTGCACTGGATAATAGCTTTACGGTATCCATGTAACAGCAACGTTACATTAAATATGAAGCTTGACACTAACGTGAACCATACCCAATGTCCAGTATGACATGCAATATTAATGTGTGTGTTACATCAAATGGGAAATTCTTCAGCAAGTTCAATTTTCCACTCAATTCGGATTTGGTGACAGTGATTTGAATGATGGTGTAGTTAGCTAGAAAGCTAACGGGCTAACATGAGGCTCCCTTGTTTTTTTCCGAGTAAGCTGTGTCTAAAGACAACAACCGTAATGTACAGTCTATGCAGCGACGGAATACACACTGACTGCAATTAATGTCTATGTAATAACCGTAATATACAGTAGTCTATCTGCAACAACCTGCAATAACTGTAATGTCAAGTCTATACACTAACCTTAATGTCCAGTATCTGCAATAACCTTAATGTACAGTGTGCAATAAATGTAATGTACAGTATTTACAATAACCGTAATGTACGGTCAGTGCAATACATGTAATGTACAGCCTTTGCCCAACACATTGAAGCTGCAAGAGAAGGTATATGAGGAGTGTTTCATTCATTCTGCCTGTGTTTCCTTGGCAACAACATATGACACTCAGGCATCTTTGCAAACATGACATATTAAAAATGTGAGAATTGTTCTGTATCACGTTGCTGATATTACAAAAGGTTTTGATTAGATAAAATGGCAAAAATTCAAAATATGCACTGAGTGGAACATTTTATATTAAAATTTTTTTTTTTTTTCAATGTACTGAACACCTTTTTTGGGGGTTTTGAAGCCTCTGCAGCAATTATTCAAATGTATTTACAGCTTTGTGGGGCTTGAGGTGGTAACATTGTAATGGTAGCTGTGGTCTGATAGGAATGAGGGGTGAGGAGAGGGAGAAATGATGGAGGCAGTGGAGGAGTCAGTCAGGCTTTGTTTACTCTTACACGAAACACCGTGTTGTGGGCCTATACAGACAGCCTACACAAGCTAAGAGCATGCACAGAGCCAATCATAGTCCCTTGCAATATTCTTTAAAACGCCTCGATTGAATTCCAGAAAATGTACTATTATGATAAATACCGTACCGTCTTCTTCTTCCGCTTATCCGGGGTCGGGTCGCGGGGGCAGCAGCCTAAGCAGGGAAGCCCAGACTTCACTCTCCCCAG
The DNA here is from genome assembly GCF_963691925.1 of Scomber scombrus. Classification (NCBI taxonomy): domain Eukaryota; kingdom Metazoa; phylum Chordata; class Actinopteri; order Scombriformes; family Scombridae; genus Scomber; species Scomber scombrus. The sequence goes on along the minus strand of NC_084982.1, from coordinate 642,909 downwards.
CCACTTCGTCCAGCTCTTCCCAGGTAATCCCGAGGCGTTCCCAGGCCAACTGAGAGACATAGTCTCTCCAGCGTGTCCTGGGTCTTCCCCGGGGTCTCCTACCAGTGGGACGTGCCCTGAACACCTCACCAGGGAGGCGTCCGGGAGGCATCCTAACTAGATACCCGAGCCACCTCATCTGGCTCCTCTCAACGCGGAGGAGCAGCGGCTCTATTCCGAGCTCCTCACCCTATCTCTAAGGGAGAGCCCAGCCACCCTACGGAGGAAGCTCATTTCGGCCGCTTGTACCCGCGATCATGTTCTTTCGGTCACTACCCAAAGCTCATGACCATAGGTGAGTGTAGGAACGAAGATCGACTGGTAAATCGAGAGCTTTGCCTTTCGGCTCAGCTCCCTCTTCACCACGACGGATCGATGCATAGTCCGCATTACTGCAGACGCTGCACCGATCCGCTTGTCGATCTCCCGCTCCATCCTTCCCTCACTCGTGAACAAGACCCCGAGGTCCAGGGGTCAGGACCATGGACTCGGATTTGGAGGTGCTGATTCTCATCTCGGCGGCGAGCTGATCCAGTGAGAGTTGGAGGTCACTGTCTGATGAAGCCAACAGGACCACATCATCTGCAAAAAGCATGATAAATACTACATCATAATTTAAAATAGCATATTTTATACATTTCGTCAATTCCCCTGTCATGGAGTCTCCATTCACTTCATTCAATACAAGCTGTCCCTCCTGACTCACCAGTGCATCTATGGCAATTCCCCCCCCCCCCCCAAAAAAAAAAAAAAAAAAAAAAACAAAACCAAAAAAACTACTCACCTAACTAACCTCAACTCAGTCCCTCCACTCTACAAGTTCTAGTTTCCTCCTCCTCCCCAGGACTAAACTCAGCACCATGGAATGCCCTTCCTGACCAGCTGAGGGCGCCTCAGACTGCTGAGAGTTTTTAAAAAGGACTTTAAACATTTCTTTTTTGCAGAACCTTTCACTTTTAATTACCTTGCTGGTTGCTGGTTGCTGCTTTTATGCTCTTATGTTATGATGTTTTTATATTGATGCTTTTACCTTGTACCACTTTGAGATTTGCTTCAAATGTAAAGTGTGTTATAAATAAAACGTATTAATAAAACTAGCCTGTTTGTTTGATTGTCTTTACTGGTGAAAGATGTTTGGTTGCTTATCATTTCCCCTGTCCTCTCTTAGGTTGTCCATCAAGTTTACTTGAGGCCTGAGCGCTTGACTAAAAGAAGCTCTCCTGATGACCTCCAGCTGAAGATTAAAATCATTTATGACTACAGCGTTGACCAGTGAGTAATGCAGCAGCTTATAAGATAATATGAATGTTTCGGAGCCTTAGCAAGCAGACATTTGACAGTTAAGGTTGAATGTAGCAATCAACAGTTCTACAAATCTCCTTTAAAAAAAAAAAAAAAAAACTTGAGCCTGAGATTTTAATGTGTCTATTGATTCATATGATTCAGGTGTGAGTTGTACTCACTTTTTGTCTACACTGGGTACATGTTGTTTTCTGTGTCAAGTGGTTGTGCTCTTTCTTCTCAGGCTTCCTGCAGACAAGAGGAGACTGGTAAAGGTGAGGACATTTAAGAACTTGATGTGTAGATCACTTTTTAGTAAATGAAATGAAAACCTATAATAAGATGGACCATTGCTTGTTGACTGTAGCACCTGTGAAGTCACCTACAGACTGCTGAACAGATGTTTTGGAGCTTGAATTTGAATTTACCACTCACCATGATAATTAACGAGAATAAAAATGTGCAAAAATTAAAGAAGTAGATCTGTGGAGACACAAACAGACGGAGTGTGTGACATCCTCTGATTCGTTACTCTTTATATTAGCCTCCACAAAATGATTAGCAGTCTTCCTCATGTCCACACAATAACAGCAACAATAAAACAGCAGTTCAAAATTACAGTTATACAAAAAAAAGCTCAACAAGCCACACAAAGATCAGAAAATAAGTGAAATAAGGGTTGACAATCCAAACTTACAATAAAAACAACACTGTCTAGATAAACCATAATCAAATAGGTCTACACTCAAAAATGTGTTTTTCTTGGTCCTTCAGTTGGATGTTGTTCTCTTCACTGTACAGAATGATATGCAGAGTTGGGTTTCTCATTCATTTGCTAAAGGAGGAAAGTTTCTCTGTGCTCACCTTCAATCTCAGTTTAGGACATGTACATAACATCATTTGTAGGTAAAAGTGGCTGCTGAGAGCCAACCTGTATCGACTTATTTAGAAAAGCAGTTTGGAAGGTTTTAATATTGACATGATGCTTGTTGTTATTGTAGAGAAAAAGAGCAACTTGGCTGATAATTTTGTTTTTGCTAAATGCCAGTGTTTGAAGTTCTTACCTATCAGTGATGCTGTGTGTGGTTAGAGGTGCAAAAGACTGAAATAGTGCTAATGTGTGTGTGTGTGTGTGTGTGTGTGTGTCTTCCTCAGGACAAGCTTTTCCCCCAGGCTATTGACTACCTGCAGAGGGCCTTCAGTGTGAGGCACAGGGTGGGGCCTGTGTTGCTCAGCAGGTATGTGGCCTGTCTCATCATAACGTATAAATCCACTACACTGTCTGCTTTCATCCATGTACACTGCTTATACAGATCAATTGATCCATCCAGGAGCCAATATGTGTGTATGATGTGTGACACTACTGCCTCTCCCTTAGTGCTTAATAATAAATGCATTTTAATGTAAGAGTAGTGGTGGACCTTTTTAAAGTACAAGTTCACAAATGTGTATTAACCAAACAGTGAAAGAGTTTTTCCTCTCTTTAATCATTCCTCCTGTTCATACTGACTATTAAAAGATCTCCTTCAAATGTGCTTTCAATGGAAGTGATGGAAGACAAAATCCACAGTGAGTCCACACAGTCATTATAAAGTAGATGATCAGCTTCTATTGAGCTTCATCAGTGTGAGTTAGTCATATCAAGTGATATCTGACACATTTACAGTCTTTTTAGCACCAAATTCCCTCTTAGTGTTTCCCTGTTGAGCTGTGGTGGAAGTATAGTAACAAAAAGACTTTGGTACTAAAAACACTGTAACGTTGAAACATAGAAGATGAAGATTTGACTCATATAGATGGCTGAAGCTTCATATTAGCACTTTAACACAGAATGGTCAGTGTGAACAGGAGAAATGATTCTGGCAAGAAAAAAACATTTCAGTATTAATTTGGGTAGCTATTGTTTTAAGAGAGACATAGAAAACTGTGAACCTGTCCTAACTGTGATATTGGATGTCTCAAACAGTTGTTTTTCTTTTATTTCTTATTATTCTTTCATATCTTTACTAGACCGGTACCATACAGAAAAGACTGGCTAAAGTCTTAGAATGCTCAGATCTTGGGATTTAAGGGCTGTCCACACCAACAACAATTACTATAAGGATAATTACAAATATTTTATAAATCGTTCTAATTCAAGTGGATGGAGTCCAAAACACAACTATAACTACAGTACAGCTATACTGGCAAACAATATCATTGAGAGCGATTTGATGAATGGTAGCAATACCATCTAGTCTGACATTTCCAGTAAATCTTCAACACCTGCATACATAATCCTTATTCTGACACTGACTCATGGCTTTATTTATTTATTCTAATGCAGTTTTGCTCCTTTCTCACCACAGACTGATGCACTTTAAGTTGGAACAGAGTGAGACCCGGAGTGATTTCTTTAAATTATACAATGATGCTGGAACTTTCTTCTACATTATAATGTAAAATGACCAAGTTAGTGATCCTTTTAAGCTTCAGTGCCTTGCTCACACAGTATGTCCCTGCTGCAGCACAGTAAGAGCTGGTCCTCTGTGAACTTCAGTGCTTTAGTGTCTGCTACCATTGGTCAGTGCAGTTTGGTCTGTAAATATTGAAACATCACAGCAATTATAGTGTCCTGAAATAATTGACACTGAATCAGCACCCACCTGTGAACCCATCCACTTCGGGCTTTGTTTTTCTCTCTGTGCAACATACAGCAGTGACAAGTTGTAAGTGTCCATTAGCTGCTGACACAGCGTGAGCACACAGCACGTTCTTCGCACTGTTTACAGAACGTCATCTTTCATAAGTGAGGATGCTCTTATCATTATCATTATAAGTATTGTTTTAGGTGTGGTCAGCCCATAAGCCTTTGCCTTTGCTGGACGAAGAAGTAGATATTAAGAAGCTTTTACTGTGTTTCCATTCTGTAGCTGTTCTAACATTTGGCATTATGTAAAGATGCAAGTTTCTACCCATATTATTTCACCAAAAAAAAAAAAAAAAGTTCTTTATCTACAATGCAGAAGTAAATTAACGTTGGTTAAATTTACTTACCTTGTTGACTGTGTCATGTCAGACAATGTGCAACCAATCAGTACCTGAGGAAGAGAGATGACCCTCATCGCTACTGTCAGGATGCCTGTGCAGATGTCACCCGGTGTGGCCCTGTCATTGTTCCACAGCACCACCTGCAGGTCAGCAAGGGCCATTGAACACACGTAATTGATAATGTAATACAAACTTCAGCCTTAACTTTTGTAGCTTTTGGAAACAAGTTTCATCTTGTTACACATTAGTTATAACGATGTTTCACTGAATGTTTCATTGTTTTGGTGTCTGTGTGCTCTACTGTGGTCAAAAATCACTAAATGCATGAATAATTCCATCTTTAATAGTAACTTAGTAGTTCTTAGTGGCAATTCAAGTGATCTAGTTTCTAAAAGCATACCTCAGATAATGAGCAGTTTGTTGACCAAGGAATGGAATGAGTCGGCTGAGGAGGGAGAAGAGTAAAGTTGCAAGCAAACACATTCGTTGACATATGTGCATTTTACAACTTTTAATCAAGAGTCACATGTTTGTTAAAATAGTCCACAATAGACAGTGGAGAGTAACAGCAGGATCAGCAGTTTCAGGGCATACTTTTCAGAGCAGTAGACTACAGCTTTTGTTCACAGCAATGCACACCAGTCATTACCTGAGTTCTGCATACAGGCAGTCAAGTTGACATCTTTTGTTTTCACATCCTGAAAGTTAAATACAACAGAGGTTTATAAGACTGATTGCAGCTGTTTAAGTAGATTAGGCCTCAAAACACATCTGTTGGAGATCGGTTTAGGAGCACGTTTGTTTATTAGCTATAATTTTTTATTTATCAAATATAATTATAAATGTCTCATAAATGTGTTCACTTGCAGCAGCTAACATCTGGGATGTCAGCACCCACAAGTGAATGGTGAAACTTATCATAATAACTCTGCACAATAATGACAAGAGGACTTCTCTTTAATGCTATAATAGTATTTATTAACCAACACAATAATTAACAAAGTCAATAACTGATTAATTAACAAACACTAATCTACCACCTAATGCTAAACACACAAAACAGCAGCTATATGTGGTAAGGGGTGCTGTGTACCACGCTATCTGACCGCCAGATGTGCGAAAAAGGGACGGATTGGTGTGTGGAGTGGATGTGTCAGTGTGTAGATGTGTTGGTAGCAGGAGAGGAGAGAGAAAAGGAGGAAAAGCCGTCTCGGCTGAGTCCCACTATAGCGAGGAAGAGCAGTGGTTACTTTGTCCACAGAGAGCGCATATATAGATTGCACGTATATTCTGTACACACGCTGTGTGACTCTTTAACTGATAAAGTAACTTACTTTCCACCCCGCGATGGCACAAACGCATCATCATTCCCGAGTGGGACAACACAAACAGTAGTGTGGTGAACACAACTAAACAGACAGCTAACTTAAATACTCCTCTGAGTATAACAGCAAAATGGACTCGGCGGTCCATCCAATCACAACAAATTAGTAATAAAGCAGGCTTAAAACACATGTTTTGGAGATTTCCTTAATTAAGGGTGAGAGAAAATCACGAGTCCAGTAAACGAATTTAAATCACAAACTAGTATTTTAATATCTTGTACAAGATGAGTTCAGCACACAGTACACGTATGGTATTGTACAGAGAACTGCTTGTATAAAGAAACAGAACCAAAGTTATAATCTCTTTCTTATATAGTGCTTTTCTAGTTGTTACGACCACTCAAAGCACTTTTACATTACATCTCATACACATTCATACACTGATGACGGGGCTACCACACAGGGTGCCAACCTGGACATCAGGAGGATTCAGATTCAGCTTTATTTATCCCCGAGGGGCAATTCAGTTTCCACAGGCCCAACCTCACATAAACAAACAGCAATCACCAACATTCGTTCCTACAGAACAATATCAGAGGAGGCGATTGTTACGAACCCCAGCTCGTATGGGGTTCGAGTTTAATACTAAACTAAAACCTAACTACCTACCCTGGCTCAAACGAAAACCGAAATACACAGGATCAGCACCCCTAAACCTAGCAAAAGATATCACAGTAGAAAACAATGCAGCTACAGGTATTTACCTCAATCTGGCCCAACTCTGGGTAACCCAACACACGACCTCGTGCACAGAACAACAGTATAATAATGATCCAAGGTGTCTACCCCCGTTGGCAGCGCACACCTGCTCTTTATTTTCATCACTCTCACGGGAGCCGCCCCACACCAATCAGCCTGATTCAGACCCAGCTGTCAGTCATCAGCTCCCTGGATCTACTGCAAACTGTGGGGTGGACACACACACACACACACACAGACAGGAAGGGAAGAAACAATACATACGGCTTAAGGCCGTAACAGCGATAAATGACCATTCATTCTCATTCACACACCGTTGGTGCAGCAACGGGAGCAATTTGGGGTTAAGTGTCTTGCCCAAGGACACATCGACATGTGGACAGGAGGAGTCGGGAATCGAACCGCCAATCTTCCAATTGGAGGATGACCGCTCTACCTCCTGAGCCACATGTTTACCCAGCCTTTGTCTGACTATGTGGTTGGTCCCAACACATCAATGCAACAAAAGGGAGTGACCACAGAAGTGATTTAAAATTTGACTTCAGAATACTTGCCTGAATAAGATTATAAAAGAACCTGTGAACACCACAACATTCTCAGTTTTAGTCTGGGTTGTGTCTCATGTAGCACAGCTCCACATGTAAGGAATGCCAGAACAAGTAAGAAACCAGATTGTGAGACTTCATAAAGATGGGAGAGGGTACAAGTTCATCAGTAGGCTGGTGAACAGAAGCCAAAACACAGTAACATCAGTGGTTAGGAGGTTCAGGGAGACACACACTACCAATAACAGAACAGAGCAGTGACCATCCTTGAAAAATGACGGCACGCACAATTCACTATTTATACAACCTTGCATTAGAAAACACATGGGCAAGTGCTTTTGACCTGGCAAAAGTGTTATCTGTGAAAGTTTTCAGTGACTGCTCAGACAGTGTGAAGGACATTGCCTGAAGTCAACCTCTACAGACAATGTCCAAATTAGAAACCTTTGCTCATAATACTGCAACAAAACTGCCAGATTAAATTTTGCCAAAGAACCTAAAGAGCAGCTTAACGAACACTGGCGACGTGTTTTTTAGTCAGATGAAACTGAAATAAAAGAGCTTGGATCAAATGTGTTCCAGCATGTGTGGTTTGGGCCATGGAAATTTGTAGACTATGAATGCAAGTTTGTGAACCTAAATACTGAATAAAAAGATGACTCCCAGTGTCATCAAGAAGGAAAGGAATGTTCCATCATGACAGTGATCCCAAACACACTGAAAAAATCATAACATTCTTTCTTTTCTTTTTTTTAAGTGAAAACTAGCTGGCCAAGTATATCCCCTGACCTGAATTCAATAGAAAACACCTTTAGAGTATTTTAAAATAAATGTAATGTAGAGTAACAAAACTCCAGCAAAGAGCAGCTGAAAGTAATCTTCTGTGAAGAATTGCACAACGTATCTCCACAGATTAGTTGTAGACTGGTATCATCCATGCACAGTAGGATCCAATCTGGAGTCTCAGTAATGAAGGGTGTGCTGACTTACGTTGCAGTTCTTAAACATGGACCTTTCATTATAGTTTAGTCAATATTGTTTTTCAAATAGATTGTATTCATTCTTCTTTTATAATAAAATTGTATAAAATGTAAAAGATTTGTAATGAACATTTTAGTCATATTGACCAGAGGTGTACCCAGTTTTGTTATATACTGTATTATGGTAAATATTACATTGCCAATTTTAAACATATTTCAATTTGTATCTTTAAACAATATGTGACTTAATTTTGGTAGCATGTGAATAAATACATTTAAGAGTTAATTTATTATGAAAATGCTTCTAATACATAGAGTGACAGACTTTGCAATTGACCAGTGGCTTCAGTGAAGCAGAAATTTCTCTAAACTCTTTTAAAACTTATTATAAACCCCACAGAGTTTGATCAATCAAAAATAATCCATCATTGCGAGTCTTTCTCCTGCCTAAAAAGAAGAAATACCTAAATAAGAAGCCAGGTGGTAGGATGTACTGATAAGGAACAAGGAATGGAGGGCAGAGTGGAAGGTTGAAAGGATAAAGGTAGATGAAGAAGGTTATTGTCAGGATGTTAATCTCATTATGGTTATTGCACACACTGGACAGAGGCTAATAATAGTAGTGAAACGTCTCCTTCTGCTATCTGTACTTAATGCTGACCATGTGCGGCTAAGAATCTACAAACTTTTCTTTAGAAGGAATGAATAAATGTAGAGTTCCTGGAGTATTTGACATATTTATTAATATGCTGCCATGGGTTTGTCTTTTCTTCCTGCAGGGGAGTTTTACCCTCAGATTTTGGTCTTTTTGTCCCTTTACTCACTCCTTTCTTGTGTATTTCTCTCCTAGCAATGTAAGGTGTGCAGTGAGTCAGGGAAGTCATGTGGCCCCTTGGGCCCCCCAGATGGCCCTGGGGTGGAAGGGTCTGACTTTGTGCTCTACGTCAGCGGTATCACCACTGAGCGCTGTGGACAGGAGAACATAGTGGCCTATGCCGCTTACTGCCAGCTGGAGGCACAGCTGGACAGGTGGGGAGAACAGCACATCATCTGCATGTTGTTATATGTGTTAGCTGTTCAGAGGGTGTTTCCTCAACTATTACTCTGGCTTGGTGATGTATCCTAATTCATATGAATGGGATGGACAGTATTATAGTTCAGTAACACCACAAAGCCTCTAAAGCATCTAAACTGACCATAAAATAATTTAAAACATTCCAAAAACAGATACAAATAAATATAAACCTTGTTGAACACGCTGTTTTATGAGACTGAATCTATCTAGGTTTACACAATAAACTGATATACATACACACTGCAAGTGAGTGTATGTGACTAGTAGTTGACACACTGACTAGTGTTGTTTTATTCTATGTGAGACAACTAATAAATGAATTATATATTCCTCAACAAACATTTTGGTTGTAGTTACTCTTTAGCAAAGGACATGAGAAACTTATAATATAAAACAGTGAAAAGTAAAATGATAAATGAGATGGCAGAGTAAATAAAATAAATAAGATAATAAATTAGATGGCAGAATAAATAAGATAATAGATAGAGATCGAAAATCACACAAGTGAGTTAAAAGCCATTTAACTCACTTGTGTTTTACTGATTAAAAAAATAGTATCATAGGTAGCTGGTCACTGGTGGCAAATGTTGACTTAAAGAGCCAGACAAGCTTCTTCTTGTGAGCTCAGTGTGTGCTCTTGTATGTACAGGCATTGTAGATCAGAAATACAGCAGGGGAGCCAATCCATTTAATGATTTTAGAAATACTTTTTAAATCATTAAAAAAACATGACCGAATAACCCCCTGTATTTGATTTTCAAAGTTCAGATTTGAACCAAAAACTATTCCCGAGTTCCCGGCAGAGGGCTGGAGAGCTGGAGACAGACATCAAACACTTACTTTACTCAAAGCAGGCCTTATAGGCAACCAAATAACAAGAATCAGTAGAGTTGACAGTAGGGAAGATATAACTCTATATCATCTGCATAAGAATGAACATGATACGTCTAATGCTGTAATTATTTATATTCAGCCTCAATAACTATATGACTTATTTTTAGGGCAAGATGTCTTCATTTACCCTGTGATTTTGTGTGTGTGTGTGTGACTTAGACCTATAGCAGGCTATGCCAACCTGTGTCCTGCCATGATCTCCTCTCAGCCTCAGGAGTTTGAAGGGATGCTCTCCACTGTTAAACACGAGATCATCCACGCTCTGGTTAGTACAACAACACACTTCTTTCAATTCTGTGAAGCTGAAGCTGCATGGCTGAAACCATTAATAATTAAAGCTGTATTGGAACCTAAGCTCACTAGATTTAAAGGATAGGTTCACAGTCTTTTAAAGTGTGTCTTAATAACAAATACTTTGTGAAATATCTTAATGTAGCAGTTTGCTGACATTGTGACCACTTTGCAGAGTTACTTGGAAAATGACTGTAGCTGTAGAGCTAACAGGTAACATGCCTCTCAGCTGGGGAACATGCTAGCTGTAGTCAGTCACAGTGACTCTGAGCTTCATTTTATCTTCTGTGTACTGGCACCTTGTTCTCAGGATTGCACATCATGTCTTTCAAAAAAGTTACATTTCACTGTTTATATTTCTGTTGTGACTGAGCCTTAACAATGTTCACAACAGAATGTATTTGATGATTGTGTTCTGGCTGATGACATCTGAGATGTGTATAAATATGAGATGTACGGTGGATTCCTTGGGTTTTTTGCAATAAACCACTTCAATTCTACAAGTCAATGCATAAATCAGATTTTTAACCACGATTTCTGTGGATGTAGCACCTTATTCAGACAGCCAGACCAAATCTTTTTTTTTTTTTTGGAATATCTGGATTGTATCCAGATTGATTTTGAAGTCTGGACAGCAAAAAAAAAAAAAAAACATGATGGATTTACACATTGGTTTTTGGAGGGGGGTTTTGTTACCATGTGACCCCACGAAGGCTCCGTTCAGGGGCGCTTCGTACCATATGGGTCCATGTATCATTCATTCATTTGATATTCATTTGAGAATCCACAATACAAATTTAAAAAATGGCTTGTTATTTCATTATTAGTTTATTAATGTGATACAAAAAGGAACTTATGCTTTCCTTTTAGGACTTTTGATTTTAGGCTCAGGTCAAAAAAAGAAAATTATCAAAACGCCCCAGGGCCAAATTCATTTTTGATATTTAATTTTTCCAATTTCCGTAGCCCAGAAGTTATTTATTGACTTCTTCTTCGCCTGCTGGTAAATCTGCTGCAACGTTGTACAATATTAAACATAAATGTTGCCATTTGATGTATTGTACCAGAGTGAGCTTATAGCTAATTTACATCTGTAGTCCCTTGGCAGGTCAAAAGTAAAACATAACATAATTACATAATTCTGGAATATTAACGGCTATATTGGCCATTCAAGAAAAATAAAAAGTCTATAATAAACTCAGATATGATAATATTGTTATTATGAATTCTTTTGGCCATGATAACCATGCAGTCAAAATCTGATATTGTGACAGCCTTAGTTGAGACACAAAGTTCTGATTTGACCACTTGCAAATAATAAAGGAGGCACTGTCTTAAAGATGTGATTTGTTTTATTTGCGGTGTGAATAGAGCCTGAATGTATTGACTCAGCTATGCTGTGTGTGTGATTTCTCCTCTGCCCACCAGGGGTTTTCAGCAGGCCTATTTGCCTTCTACCATGACGATGAGGGTAAGCCTCTGACTCCTCGCTTCGCCAGTGGCTTGCCTGCCTTCAACGAGAGGTGAATACAGTTTGTGTTGTTTGGAAACAGCTTTCACTTTACATTCACTTCCAGTTGTGATGCTTTACACTAAAGGAAACCAAAATGATGAGAGAAGAAACAAACATCTATCACCTCTCTACAGACAGCTGGTTAAGAGTCATTTTAAGTGTTATCATGATTTATGATGGTTTCATAATGTCCCATGTAGAGAAGACCCTTCCCCCATTATATTTCCCTCATTAGAATTAAATGACCAACATCAATAGATCCATTTCATAAAAAGATTGATGGAAGATAGAAAGATTTCTTTTTGGTTGGTCAAGACTCTGAAATTAACATTTCCCGAGAAGCAAAATATACTTGCAGCTTAAAAAGATAATTTTTATCTACTTTTTATCACTTATTATCTATTATTATTTATTATAACTCATGTTCTAGTATTTTTAAAGGATTTTAATAGGTTTTACTTGAACAGTTTTAATGTAGCTTATTTATTGTACGTTTTTTCTTCTTTACCTCATGCCTTAACCTGTCCATGTTTACTTAGGAATACGTGCAATATTCAACTATGTGAATGGTTACCTAGGGATACGTGCAATATTCAACTATGTCCATGGTTACCTAGGGATACGTGCAATATTCAACTATGTGCATGGTTACCTAGGGATACGTGCAATATTCAACTATGTGCATGGTTACCTATTGATACGTACAATATTCAACTATGTGCATGGTTACCTAGGGATACGTACAATATTCAACTATGTGCATGGTTACCTAGGGATACGTGCAATATTCAACTATGTGCATGGTTACCTAGGGATACGTGCAATATTCAACTATGTGCATGGTTACCTATTGATACGTACAATATTCAACTATGTGCATGGTTACCTAGGGATACGTACAATATTCAACTATGTGCATGGTTACCTAGGGATACGTACAATATTCAACTATGTGCATGGTTACCTATTGATACGTACAATATTCAACTATGTGCATGGTTACCTATTGATACGTACAATATTCAACTATGTGCATGGTTACCTATTGATACGTACAATATTCAACTATGTGCATGGTTACCTAGGGATACGTATAATATTCAACTTTTTCCATGGTTACCTAGGGATACGTACAATATTCAACTATGTCCATGGTTACCTAGGGATACGTACAATATTCAACTTTGTCCATGGTTACCTAGGGATACGTACAATATTCAACTATTTGCATGGAATTCTCACACCATTAGAAGCCACCTACTGTATTCCATCACAGCTTCTCTGGTTGGGGACACAGGAGTTAGAGTTTAAAGCTGCGTGTATCTAAGTGAAATTTCTGTATCAGGGTATCGGTATGCGCAAAAGGAAGTTGTTGGGACAGTGTTTCTTCAAACTACATGAGAAATCCAGTCAGTCTCTCCTTGAAAACCTTCATAGTGTTGCACACTTATTAATATGCATGAAAAGTGACAGAATAATTATCTAAAGAATGAAAAAGTCCAAAACTCTGCACACAGCTAACCTTCTACTGTGCAGTCTTATACCTCTTATATTAAACTGTGTGTGTCTGTGTGTGTGTGTCAGCCTGGGTCTGTACCAGTGGAGTGAGGCAGTGATCAGGTGTGTCAGCAGGCTGTGGGACATCAGAGGAGGGGTGATGGTCCGCCACCAAGTGCACGTCCTTGTCACACCTCGTGTTGTGGTAAGAAGCTGTTTGTCTCCCAGTCAGTTCAGAGGTGGATACACATGAGCACATAAGCCAGCTGGACTACAGGCAACAGAAGGTTCATTTCTAAGCTGCAGTACATCTGGAGAAGTACTCCATATGAGAAGAACTTTAAATTAGAGCTTAATTGGACCATGAGCTATTGTGTGCTGTGCCCATCAGTAATTTAACAGAGCAGAGATTTCACCCTAACATGATAGAGGAAACAGTTCAGAGGGAAAAGATGGAGACTGTCACCTTCAGTACCTGTATTTTAGTTCTTATTACACTCACTGTCAATCACTGACGGAGCTGTATATTCTTCTGTGTGCCTGCAGGAAGAGGCAAGGAGACATTTCAATTGCCCCATCTTGGAGGGAATGGAGCTGGAAAACCAGGGAGGGACTGGAACTGAACTCAATCACTGGGAGAAGAGACTTCTGGAGGTAATCACACTTTCTCTATGAGAAGTGAACAATTTTAGTTTCTCCTTTTGTGTTTAATTTTCTTCAGTCTTTGCTTTTTTCCTCCTCAGAATGAGGCGATGACGGGCTCCCACACCCAGAACCGTGTGTTTTCTCGTCTGACACTGGCAATCATGGAGGATAGTGGCTGGTACAGAGCCAACTACAGCCTAGCCCAGAGGTTGGACTGGGGCCGGGGCCTCGGCTGTGACTTTGTCATGAAGAGTTGCAAGTTCTGGATGGACAAACAGAGGCAGAGGTCACAATAATACTCTTTGTGTTAAACTCTTCTGATGAGGTGTTTTTTGCACTTTGTAGTTCCTAGTGAAAGTGAAAGTGTTGCTTGTGGCTCATGCTGAGCTATGACAGGGGTCTGCAGAGCTCTCCTCTCAATAGTAGAAATATGTGCAGTTCCAGTGTCATGGCTCAGATTGTGAGCATGCGTCCTGGAGACCAGATTTATTCATTTTGAAAAGCTTGTTTCATTAACCAGCAATCAAGAATCGCTGTTTTATAGATTTTCATCAAAAGCTTGATTTTCAGTACATTTTTGTGTATGTCTTTGTTCTGCTCTCAGAATAATTTTTATGAGTTAAGGTATTTGAAATGATTTAATTAATGTATTATATTAAATTTATGGTAAGAAATTCTGCATAAGAAACACACACACACACACACACACACTCAGTTATAGATGTATAGCGATCTGGAATTTTATTTTGAAGGCTACATAACTGTTTATACTTGCGGTAACGTAGCAACCAGCTGTAAGAAAGACGGCCGGTCACTCAATGAATCTTCTTTTCTCGTGCTCACGAAAGCAATGGCTGTAAGTTTGATAATCTTATATTTGATACTAATGAAGATGAATATGTAATGTTAAGTTTAGTATTGTAACGTGTGATGTTTATTGACTGGGAAGTTGTGATAAAAGTCATTTGAGAGCTAATGTAAAGTGTGCGTTGCGTGCAAATATATTTGCAGTTTCACTCGTGGTATTTCACCTAAAAGAAAGGAATAAAGGGAGCAAGACGCTCTGATCCTGGCTCAAGTTTTATATCTGAGTTTGGCTGACCGTTTAACTGTGATAACATACACGAAGTACATAACGCGCAGGGAGAACAGTATTATATTATTTTTTTTATCTTTTTATGTCCAGTTTCCTTTTTTCTCTTTAACCGTCGAAAAAACCCCCATTTAATTCTTTAATTTGAATAATCTGAAATTACCAGCACAGAAATATACTATATAATATACTGTAAGTAAGTGTTCTGTGGTGCATTTGTTGTTGCAGACGGCATGCTGTGACGCCATACTGCAACACAGTGCGAGCCTCTCCTCTTCAGCTGACGTGCAGACAGGACCAGCTGGCTGTGGCTGTCTGCAACCTGCAGAAGTACCCACAGGAGCTGCCACTAGAATACCAGGTATACACAAACACACACACACACACACACTCACAGGCATAGGCTACCATTCTGTGTGTGCATGAGAGCCTCGGCACACACAACCAAATATGAACCCCCATGAAGAAATCATATGCGAGGTGACATATCAGGGGAAGAGGCAAAGCAGAGTTTCCTATCATATTCTGTCATGTGTACTATGGTTGTGTTGATATGTTGTGGCAGGATGGTTTGGACACGGTTATAACAGCCTTTCCTTCCTCATAAAACCTTTAAAGCCATTTAAAAAAAGTATTTTTATGTTCAGATTCAGATTCAGATCATTTGTTGTACCCTTAGGTAAATTAGTTTTACAGTGAGTGAGTCATCTCATGTTGTTACGCACACAGACAGACAGTACAGGACAAGAACACGTTAGACAAAGTGACGACAGTGCTCAGACTAAAAGGACAAAAGGAGAACTGTCCCAAGAAAGCCAGATACAAGAATAAAAAAGAAAAAGCAAAAGAAATAAGAAAAAGAAAAAGTCGATAAAAGACATAAGATACATAAAACCAAGTTAAGAGATAAAATATGTGCCATTAGTAAAAACAAAATAAAAGAAACAATACAAAACATGTAAACATAAATCATGTTAAATGTAGCAGTTTCTTTCACTTGTTAATAGCACTGATGGCTGATGGTACAAAGCTGTTTTTGTATCCAAGCAGGTACCATAAACATCCGTCCTGATGGGAGCAGTTCAAACTCTCCATTAAGAGGGTGGGAGTTATCTTTTAAAATAGAGCCAGCTATCCTCTGTAATTATCTGCTGTACAGGGATTCTGGATAAAGCTGAGACTCTCCAATCAGTTTGCTCGACCATTTCACGATTTGGTGTAAACTATTTTTGTTTTTGACCGATTCTATAAAAGCAAGGTCAGCATGGTCCTGTCAAGGTTAAAAGTGGACAGTTTTCTCAAACAGAACAGGCGCTGATCCCTTTTTACACACAAATTCGCAGTTTGCCTCAAAGTTCAGTTTGTTGTTGATGACAGTTCCGAGATATTTATATGAGCTGACACACTCTACAGTGTGACCTTTTAAAATTGTTACCTCTTGATGTGATTCACTACAGTACTCTGCTTATGTAGTCTGTCTGTCTGTCTGTCTGTCTGTCTGTCTGTCTGTCTGTCTGTCTGTCTGTCTGTCTGTCTGTCTGTCTGTCTGTCTGTCTGTCTGTCTGTCTGTCTGTCTGTCTGTCTGTCTGTCTGTCTGTGTGGGGCAGCTCTGTTGGAAATAATACATTTATTGCCTCTGCAACACAGATCTTTTTTTTTTGTAATTTACTTTTTATTCGTTTTTCTTTTGGTACAAAACAACATACAAGCGCCAACTGGGCACAAAACACATAACATGGGGAGGATCCGAGTGTTAAATAAGACAGCAGTATCAACATAAATACAGTATGCATACATAGACACATGTATCCACACCCTTACTTATCTCGACAGCTCAGTCAGTTTACACATAGTACTCCCGTATAGACACATATTCACATATACACACCATACCCACTCCTACTTGTACAGCATGCGTCTTTGTTTACTACATCTTTGTTTTTGCATGGGAACATACATCTAAACTGAAACACATAAAGATTCTGCACTTGGGAAAGAGGAAAATCCTTTTAAATTTGGAGGGTATGACCTTACTAATGGTAGACCAATTATATAAAATCAGGTCTTATACTTGACACATAAGATAGGCATTTTGACCAATTTACTTCGAAAATATCAATTTGGTGTCTTGTTTAAATGTGATCCTCTCCATCACGTATATATTATAGATTATATCAATCCATTCATTTATTGTTGGTTTGTCCTTCTTAAGCCATTTTCTGGTCAAGGCCTTTTTGGCGTGTGTGTGTGTGTGTGTGTGTGTGTGTGTGTGTGTGTGTGTGTGTGTGTGTGTGTGTGTGTGTGTGTGTGTGTGTGTGTGTGTGTGTGAGTGTGTGTGTGTGTGTGTGTGTGTGTGTGTGTGTGTGTGTGTGTGTGTGTGTGTGTGTGAACAGGGGAGCGAATGTAACTAGTTCCTAACTGATATCATAACTGATGAACATACATTTAGAAAAAAATTCAAATTCGTGATTCGTGAATAGTTAACTCATGACAATCATGCAATTAATCGCAATTAAATATTTGAATCGATTGACAGCCCTACTATTAACTAATTGTATGTGCTTTACTATTGTATGTCATAGTCAAGTGCAGTACTGTGGTCTGACACTATATGTGATTCTATGTGTTTGTGTGTCAGTATTTTGAGCAGATCCCAGATGTGGCTGCTGATCAGCTATCATTCTTTGGGGGCGCTGTGGAGATCGCTGACTACTGTCCCTTCAGCCAGGAGTTCAGCTGGCACCTGAGTGGAGAGTATCAAAGAAACTCCTTCTGTAGAGTGTCTGAGAATCAGCCAGGTAACACTGACACTACTGTTACTATCATTGTTATTATCTCCAGCATCGTTAAGGTGCCAGTATGCTCTAACAAACTCGTTCATACTACATATATTTTCAGTTTCTGAAGTTTCAGAAACTGTGGGAGCACTGAATTATACTGACACCTTTACTGTCAACATCATCACTATAACTCAGTAGAGGAGTTTGGGGGCATTTTGCAGTTAAATCTGTGCTGAACTACTGCTAATACTATTACTAACAGCTTACCAGTGTTGTCTGTATGAATAGTGTGAATATCTCTGTATGTGTACTCAGACTGGTGGAGGAATTATGGGGCAGAGCAGTATGGACCAGACTCTGTGTGTCTGTATCAGAAGTCAGCCTTTGTTATGGAGCAGTGCACCAGGAAGATGACTTTCCCTGACTGGGGCTCTGGATGCTACAAGGTACTGTCAATACAATTCTCAACAGTTTACACTCTTATGTGGATCATTATTGAAACACAGTGACTACACACAGCACCATAGCACAATAATAAACAACATGTGTCACTCAGTTGTCCTGACTGTGGTGCTGCCAGAGACATCAAAACATGTGGAGATGCATTACTATGCCTCTTGAGTGATCTGATCACAAGTAGACAGATAAGAGACATTGCTGTTCATACCTGTCTCTATCGTGTGTCTCAAGCTTACCACTTGGTTTGCACAGATAGACACTAGGTGGTGCTATAGCACCTGCCCTTTTCCCTCTGGACCAAGCAAGTGCCCCTTTGAAAGTTTGTTTTCTTTTTCTTTGTTTTAACAGCGTACTGTATGTGGCCCATGTTGACATGATCATCTATAAATGCTCGACGATTAAAAGCGTGTGATAATAATGCCCCAATATGCTGCAGCAGTGCACAGCTTCAGCCCACACACACCTCCTCCCCTGCCCCACCAGCCAGGTAACACATAAATGAATCGAGTCGAGTGTATTGTTTTCCCCCTAAGCCTCAGTTGCCAAGCTATAGCGACGCTAGCCCAAATCAATAATAGATATGACGTGATGAGCACAGAGGAGGATGCTGCTTTAGAGAATGGTAATGCTCACTCTTCACTCCACACAAAATGACACTTTGTACACTTCTTTTGTTCTGACAGGAAAAAAAAAAAAAACTAAAAACCTCCATGTGTGTATATTCCAGAGAAATAAGACAACAGTGATTGACTGATCAGTGCTATAGTCCAATTGATATTAACATATTGACATAAATAAATATACAGTTACATTCAACATGTGCCCGTAATGTTTGTTTGTGTCTCACACTGCTATAATAAGGCAGCCGGCAGTTCCACATGCCGCACAAAGTGCCCTTATTTTTCACTGAGCACCTGCCCCCCAAAATGTCTGTGCACGCCACTGCTTATGACCATTTACTGCTGTCACTTCTGCTAGAAGGTCAAAGTGCCCTGCTCACAGTTATCATGTCAGACAAGTGCCATATTAGTTTTTAATGCGGGCTAAAGAGCTAATAAAAAATGTTTCAAGAATTAATATACATTTCCAACTGTTAGGAATAATGCAACCACATACATCTATGCCAAAACAATCTCCATGTCCTGCATTGATGAGGTATTTTTCTCTTACATCCTTGCAGGGACGCATCAGGATGCTTCAAAACATATGTGGTCAAATGTGTCTCAGACCACCTCAAAGTCAAAGTGTCTTTATTGTCATTATATTGTGAACAATACAACAACATTAAAAGTGCTGCTCTGTTAGGTGCCACAAATAGCGGATTCACATCACACTCAATCACAGATCATACATACATAAATAAATAAATAAAATAAAATCAATCAATAAAAACAAGAATATTGCACGTGGAGAAGAAGAGTCAATTCAGTTTTTATATTGCACGGAAGGAGCATTACTTGGGCAGGTGGTTTGAGTGACCCGATCACAATGCATCTTTGTGGTCATTTACACTTGCATTTAGCGCTGTCCACTTGTGATTGGATCATCTGAGTTAATGCCAGGTGTAAACAGGGTCAGTGGTTTACTTGGGAGTGACTGAGCCACACACAGCACCTAATGGAAACATTTGGTATTAACAGTCTCCCCCCTTAATATCAAACCAGGGTTGAAAATGTTTATTTTAAAGTCTAGTCATCAGTGTTGGAGGTATTTAATTCTGAAATATTTAGTGTATGGACAGGATTAATAAATGTATACAGTATAAAGAGTAACACATGCAACACACACACACGAATCATGTCTATAAATGTGTTGAGTGTGTGTTTCATACTTGTTGCAGGTGTCATGCTCAGCTCAGGGCCTCACGGTGTACGTTCAGGATCGCTCCTTCTACTGCTTCCGTAAAGGTCAGCTGCTGAGCGTAAGCGTCCGAGTAAGCGACTGGGTTTACAACGGCGTCTTAATCTGCCCCGCCTGCTCTGACTTCTGTGACAACTGCCCTCTCCCCTACCAGCTCCCACCCGTCAACACTTCCAGGAGTAACCCCATTGGTCAGTATCATCCCTCTTCGCTATACATGTGCTGATGCTTTCAAAGTTTTTCTCTACTGGAAAAGTTAGTAGATAGGAGAGATAATCCAGCAAATCTCATGAGAACAATGCCAAATATTGTGTGTTTTGTACCAAAACAAACACGGAGGCAACCATGTGCTTGTACTAAAAACATAAATGTGAATACACAGTGCAGCCTGTGTTGAAACTTTGTTAAATGAACCAAAATGAAGGTTTTGCACAGCTATGCAGCGCTTTGATGTTGTAGAGACATTCATTCTCTTTACAGTTCAATCTTCTGTACCTCTATTTTAAGTTGTCCAGTGTTCTCAACACCACAAACCTCACACACTAAACAGTTTGATCTGCTGACTGTCAACACAGACTGACACAGATTCACTCCAACTTGGTCCCATCTGTCCTTACACCCAAATCATTTCCACTATCAGGTCAACAGCTGCCATGTGTGTCCTTGCCTCTACTTGGAGCTACTTTCTGTAGACTCTGTTAGTACTACTACTGTGCTACTATTACTGTGACAAAACTCCTGGTGAAGGAATATGTCACTCAGTACAGTAGTGTGACATGTTTTACTCTTAATAGTTCTTGGACAACAAAGGCACAGAAGAATACAATATCAGGCTTTGGTTACACCCACAATATTTCTGATTCTACTAATACTTGTTCACCAGGGAGACATGAAGGAGTTTTTTGTACCACACACAGTTAACATCACTCCATGACACCATACAATACTCCACTCCAATTTCCACAAAGTTATATTTCTTTTCACAAAAACAGGAGAATGCAAATTTGATTTTGACTTAAGAAAACAAACAAACCCACATAACTATTTTTTTCTTGGGATCTCATGGCTATTAGATTACCCAAGGTAGTGGCTTTAATATTCAGCGTGGGTGGTTGGTTGATGTAGTTGGGAAATACAAGTCTCCTGGCAGGTGTTCATATCCATTTGTTGGTTTGTTTGTTTGTTTCAGACCCATGCTCCAGTTCTCCAGGTCTGGTCATTACTCTGTGGCTCCTACTACTCAACCTGCTTCCCCTAATGGCTGGACTTCTGCTCTGCCACTGCAGCTGATACACAGACACACACACAGACACACACACACACGCCAAGGTAGTTGGACAATATGTAAAAAAGAAAAAGTCGACAAGAGTTGATAACACTCATCTGTAGCCCTGTGTGGAATTGAGCTGCAGACCTTTCTTCCCCTCCTTCCATCCTTTGTTTCCCCCCTCTGTCCTCTGTAAGTTTTACTTTCCAGTTTTTACTACATCACTCCTTCCTCAGGACCTGCACTCTTCCATTCCTCAGTTCATTCAGTTTTTCATTAACAACTGTATGTTCATCTCTCACCACTGTCAGGAATCTTTTTGCTGAAGCCTCATTCAGGTGTGAATTAGTGCAACATGGAGCATGTGCTCAAACCACAGATGGTGTGGAACATCAGTCCCCTGGTTTAACAGACAGCAGACTGTACACTGTCTGTGCTCTCTGGCCTGTGCTGCAGCAGTTTTCTTCCCAGAATTCACAACTGCAGAAATCAAATCAAATCAACGTGGGATCAAATCAACACATGAGTAAAGAAGATTTCTCTCCAGCTGAATTGCTGATCACGGATTTCTTCTGGCTAAATCACACTTGAAGATGATAAGGGACTGACTGTGGATCAACCTGCTCCCTGACACTACAGCTACCTGCCGTCTCCCATCAACCCAGATAAAAAACCAGGGGGGATGCAAAAGCGGTACAGGAAGTGGAATGCCTGGTAGGAACGCACAGAATTCTTGGACTGTTGATGATGGTTAGGTATTATAGAAGCCAGCTGTAAAACTACAAACTACCTTCAAGCTGAAACAACAGTCTCTCTGCAGGCTGGTGGCTCCCAGTGGCAGCAGGAGGTAACTGTTTACATTTTTAAACGTTCAAAGGACCTTTTTACCCAGAAAACCTGTAATGTGAAATATAAACATAACACTTCCCTGAGCTGCATTTCCTGTTTTTAGAGGCAGACAGGGATGAAAGTGGTGGAATCAGTGTCCTGACCTCCTGCTGACAGGTCATCAGTTTAAAGTCATTGCTTCCTTTGCTCTGAGCAGATTCCTCCCAGTGATCACATTGGGTCTATTGCATTAATTAAGACAAAAGAGATAAATCTGTGGCAGCTCAATATAAGGGAGGGGACAGTCTTCACTGTTTCCTCGCCAGCTTTATTTATAAATCAGGTGTTTTTTCGGTCAGTGTCCTCTGCTGATAAGTGAACTTTTCTACAAAGACAAACAATAGCAGTTTTTGGGGGATCAAATAGATAAAGTTCTACATTAACATAGGCTACACTTATACCGAAAAATGTTTACAGGCGTTTTTAAATTTAAAGTTTGTACAAACTGAGGATGGTAACAACATACAGTAAGAAACAGCTTAGAATCCAGTAAGACAGGCCTGCTTCTAAGCCTATCTTTGTCCATGTTACATTGTGTCAGAGAGAATAAGCTTTATGCTCATCCTAGTAGTTGGTGTTTCATGGCCTGGTGATGTTACATGTAGAACACTTTCCAGTATAATTCAGTCATGCATGACGTGGCCAGTTGAATCACTTCACTTAACTGACATTACAAGCGTTGCAGTAGTAGGAGTTATTGCTGGGTTGTAAGGCAAGGCAAGGCAGTTTTATTTATATAGCGCATTTCATACACAGTGGCAACTCAATGTGCTTTACATAACACAAACATTTAACAGAAAAAAATTGAAAAAAACATGGAATTTGAGAAATAAATATAAACCCAATCATAGTAAACACATACATTGTAGTGTTTCTATTGTGTCAAATCCTCGTACAGTTCACTCACAGCTACTGCAGACTATAAGGAATAGTGAGTCACTGGTGTCATGTTCACATGGGGGTGCACAAACTAAACGGCTGGTCTTGGGCGAGGTGAATGGTTGTGATCTTTGACTAAATCTAGCAAGAATTCAGGATGCTTTCCATATGGCCTAACATGCTTCCTCACTTCCCTCACCTGCATCTTAACTGCTCAAAGTGAGGATGTAAAGAGTGTTATTCATCAGGCTCCATGCAGCCTCGTTTTCAGTCTGATAACTAATAACTACAACTGTGTGGCTGTGTTGGAGAAATATTTAGATAGACATTTTAAATCTTTAAATCTTATTCTACAACAAAAGAATAAAAGCCACTGATTTCCAGAATGAAGCCATTATATTAAGAGAAGTACATCATAATATTTTAATAAAAAAAGCCATAGTAGAATATGTTGCTTTGATCGTGGAGTGTCAAATGTGATGCTCATAGGTTGATTGTATTACATGAGCATGTTTTAGCATCTGCTGACAGTCCACAGGCTTCTGTAGCCGGCAGTTATTTAAGCTTGTATAAAGGTGTACTTGGACTGCAGTGTGTCAGTGGCTTAGGTACCTCGCTGTGTGTGTCTCCATTCTGCAGGATGCTTGCCACTGGATGGCTAGTAAAAAAACTGTGTTTTGCAGTTTATTGGAGACAGTCACCTGCACAAAGGTGAGATTTGTGTTTTCAAGCAGTTTATTTGAAGAGAAATATTATGGATGAGGACTCATGGTTGGTTTGGAAGATGTGTCTTGTTACTGTCTTCCCCTTCTCTGATTTTAAAAAGCAGCACACAGCTGTTTAACTCAACTTTATCATTGAGAGACGTGTCTGTGGGATGGTTGTGTCGCTGTGTCAGTCTGATACTTCCAGATCAGCAGAGCTCAGAGCAAGAGCAGAAAGCACAGCATAAATACAAGTTAAATGTTAGAAAGCTCATTGAGCTACAGTCATTTCCTGATGCCATGACTGCGCTCGTGGCTCAGCTGTACTCCAGCTGCTGCTTCAGGACACATTCATGTATTCACTCATGCATCATGGAACTGGCTTTCTCTGATAATAACATGAGGTTATTGGTGAAACCTGTAACTTCAGGTTATTAGCACCACTCAGACTGCTCTCATCTGTTTACTACCACAGAGTATATTTTTGACACATTACTTTTTTTTTGGTGGAAATATCACTTTTTTTACATTTTCAACTTTATTCTTGAAATATTACAACTAAACCATAACCTTAACCTCTTGAAATTGCATCTGTACTCCAGTAATATTCCTTCTTTTTTTCTCAAAATATGTCAAATTGTCATTATTTTCGTATCATAGTCTCTGATACTCCTTCACATAGTTCAAATTTAAACACACATCTAATCATGTATTTTATGAACAAACATGATAAACAATAGAGCCACAGTTAGTGCTGGTATTTCTGTTTCCACAGGCTTTCTTCCCCAACCTGCTGTATTGCAGTAACATTACAATTAAGCTGCTTCCACAGCAGCCTCCTGCTCCTTTCACTGGCCCATCAGATCAGCTGACCAATCACTAAACAGATTTAGGATAAGGACTGTTGCCATTACAAAAATGTCCACATAAGATTTACCTGTGGTTACTGACTCCTCATGTAAGGGACTAGAACATCCTGACAGGACATGGAATTGAATAGGATGGATTTCCGGGTCATGGGCTGGAGGACAGAGGAGCAAGGAAAGGAGGAAGCAGAATTTTCTGAATGGAAAGCATCCAGACTAACAACAAGCACATCTTAGTTCTCGCAGCTATGAAATATGACATGACAGGCACAGCACAGATTCCAACTCGAGGGCTTTTGTCCCAGATGTAAAATAAATAAGGGGGACTAAAATCATGGCAAATGTTGTGCAGTCTGCTCTAGGATTAAATGTGTTATGACATTATCAGAACACCTGCTGCACTTGCTCAAGATGGAGTGACAGACTGTTCAGATGAGGAAGATGCACACATGTGAGGGAACGCCTGCTTGCTGTCAATCATTGCACACTGTTAGGTTTTCTGATTTCCACCAATGAAGACGTGAACAAGACATAGTTTGATGATGATGATGATGGTTATGATGATGATAGTGTAGCCATCATGCTGAAAAAGGAAGATAGTTTTGTCTTTATAACTACAGTGTTCCCCCCTATAAAGATTGTTTATAGATCTCAGTGACCAAACAGGAAGTTGGAGCTGAGCCAATACTGGAGGACATCACATTTAGTGTTTGGAGGAATATTTGCTGTGGTACTGCAGCAGTGTTAAAGATTTAGATGTTCATTTTCTCCTCTTTTCCTTCTAGCCATGAGGATAGTTTTTGGTTTTTAGTAATAACCATCTCTCAAACTCCTGACATTTAAGTCACACAGAGCATTAATAAAGTTAGTTACAAGAAGAATGTGGAAAATATGTACGTTCTTAGTGACTTCTTTTTATGATGAATATAAAAAACAGGGTTAAAACTAATAGAACACATACAAAGCATTGGTCAGTGCTGTACTACTTACTGATTAAAGGCCTGGTCACACCAGCGTGTTACACAGATACATCTTCATTCCAGTGGAATTGTAGTGATGTAGGGGAGAAATAAGTGTGCACAGACCAACTGCAAGCTGTCTTGACGGTGCTGACCTGTGAACACAAACCTGTAGAATCCAAAATGGAGGAAGCTGTCAAAGCCTTTTGTGTGACATCATCCCATTTTATTTAACCTCCTCTGGTGAAGTATGTGCAGCTCAGGTGGAAACCACAATCTCAGAATCTCACTGACATTTGTCACGACACTGAGTAGATATCCAGGCTTGAAACATAACCTTACTGTACAGCATGTTATGGTTCAATCCATATGTTTAGATATGGACCATCGTTTTTCATCAAACAATCTCCAGTCATTTTGTTGTTTAGTCAATATTTCTGGGTCTAGTAGCCTTTAACAAACCCCATTTCCCACAAGCTCACAAACCTTCATGGCTTAAACATCACAGGTCAACAAAGAGTGAGTCTGTTAGTGGTTAGTTCAACCATGTCTGAAAACAAAGCAAGACACACAGGACTCATCTTTGTTGCCCACCAAACCCTGTAATCAGAACTCTAAGATACAGTATTTCTCTTTATATTTTGTAGTTCATAAACAGAACATTTCTATGTGAACATGGGCTTACACCAGTGAAGTTTAAACTCATTTTCCGTCATCATCCATTGTTTGGACCCTAAGCACTGTTGTGCTCATGGAGAAATCCTCCATGGCTGCACTGAACACACACACTCCATTTCTCTGTTACAAATGTTAGGAGCACATGAGCAACTGTAATGTCTGGCTTCTATAAAGTGTCTGTGCAGACTGGGGTGTGTAGTATGATAGTCCTATATGAGAACTACCAGGCTCAGAGACCTCAGCTGCTGAGACTTGTAATGTATGGCAAGTAATAAGGACATTATTTCTTGAAAAGGCAAGTTACTGTCAACTTTAAATGCTTTGAGCGCCGCAGACTAAGTTGATGGCAGAAGTGTCAGCAGCAGATACCTGAAAACCAAAAGTACAATGTTTTCTGTCTGGACACCACTGGAGGTCACCATCCTCCTACACCATCAGGAGACTGGCTACATCTATGTTGGAGTGATGGATGCTGTAGTTTGGCTGCTTTTACGGTTGCTTGCACTTGAAACCAGTGGGAACTTTATCCACATGTTGTCCAACTGACAAACTTGATGTTGGTGCTGCAGTGATGTGGGGGAAACTACACTGAAGGACAGCACCAGCAGAAATCCAATGGTGCTTAATATCAAAAAGGCTTATTTAAACAGAGTGTAAATATATCATTTAAATCATTTTTGGGTGTATTTAAGATGAATGTTGTATTTGTCTATATTGAAGGAAATTTTTGGTTTCTACAAAGACTTGAACACTAAGTGAGTTCTTTCTCTGCAGTTTTTCCAGCTTTATGGCTGAGCTATGATTATGTTTGTGTTCACTCAGCATGATGCCAGAGTTTCATTTCAGCTGTTTTATGTTGTCTTCATTATGTCAGTAGCCAAAATATGAAACTATAATTTGTATAAAAGAGTTTGAAGTTTTCTTTTAAACCAATTGTCATTTTAATAACTTTGCATACAGACTGAGTACGATGGAACAATGTCTTTTTTTTTGTGATTACGGAGTGGAGAGATGATTCAAGTGCTGATATGTTACCAGGTAAAAATGTTTTCCTGCTACTTCACACACTGTCAGTACAGCTTACAGTATGATGGCAGGCAGCTGCTATTGATATTCATCTTTTTTCATATCAGTGTAACATTTAAAAAAATTCCTGTTTGTGTGACAAAATAATCTGAAACACAAGAGGACCATGACATTTTATTTTCACACACACACGTCATCTTCTTTGCTGAAATATGATGTTGTTCCACAGTTCCAGGTGTTTTCTGACTCTGTTCTAATGTTTCTGTTGAAGTTGGTCATACTGTATGTCTGTAGCTTCTGAACAGTACAAATCTGTATGAATATTCAGTATATGGCTTTTAGAGAAGGATGTTTTTTAGTTGTTTTGTTTTTTTGAGATTTATTTTTGGGTAACAGGAAAAAAGGGGTAGAGAGAGCGAGGGGGAGGCTGCCATTATGTGGCATGCACAGTAACCACTGGACTACCAAGGCGCTCCTAGAGAAGATGTTTAAGTGTTTAGATGTTGACTATCAGGTCAATGAAACTCAAAAGCCTTTGGCCAGACTTCTGTGAGATAATCTGACACTAATTATGATTGCCGGAGGATTTATCACAATATTTTGGATCATCCCCTCACTCTCCTGTAGTGACACAATTACACCAACACTTTTGAAATCTAATTGGCAGTCAGTGGTAAAATATACTGAGCACATTCATAACCTGTCTCCATCTCAGTCACTTTGAGTTGTCTTCTATCACTTGTGTTGCTTGCAGAGATAGTTGAGATTGAAGATAAGATGTAACAAGTTGTAAGAAACACTGTTATCTTTTCTTTTTCACTAACATAATAGAGCCATTTACTCTGCTAGCAACACGGCCCACTCTGCCACAGTGAATAGAAGAATGTGAATACAGTGTGTGAGGAATATTTCTATACTAAGTGATGAAACAAACTTGTATCACATCATTTGATTGTGTAGCTCACCCTGAATGCACCAGACACACAAAGGTAGTGAAGGAACAGTAAGTGGGCTGTACTGGAGCTAAGCTGTGTGCTGTGTAGGGAACATTGCAGCCTCTAGAGGGTGCTGACAGGACTTCCAACATTTATTCTTCATTTTAAACAAGTTCCACTCCAATTCATCTATTTGGTAGCTACACTTACAAATGAATGTAAGATCTTATAAAACATGCAGTTATATGTCACTTCACTTTGACATTGAAAGGTGTTGTGATCTAAACAAATGCCTTTCAATGTCAGAGGGACTGAATACTTTTCATAGGTGCTGTAAACAACCCAACCGTAGATCAAATAAACTCTACTACAGTCAAATCCTACTTACATATTAATGCATCAGCAATATGTAACAGTAGGACACTAATGGACCATTTTCCAGCATTTACTTTTTATACCTTTGCACAACACACTTGACCACATGTCCAGTGCAGGACTATCATTTGTAGTAGATTAGTTTGAGCATGGGATATTACTACTTTTATTGAAGTCAAATATTGTGTTCTTATGCTCTGACTAAAAAGGACAAATCAGACATAACAAAGGTAACAAATGATTTCATACTTTGATTATTAGACTAGATGGAGTAAAGGGTTGATTTAGTTTTATTCTCTATTCATTCATTTATAAATTCTCCACATATTTGGCTCATCATGTGGCCCAGTGACTGAAACTGTGTACCATTAGTGGCGCTTATTAACTCATGCAGCTTGATTGTTGTATTCTGGAATGAAACAGTGCTGCTCAGTGTTTGCACTAAACCAAAAGAACCGGCCTTAATGTTAAAGGACATTTCTGTTTGGCTGCATGGAAATAAAGAGAATACACATGTGTGACTGGATGCCAGAGGTGTTTTTTGTTGTTGTTGTTGTTGTTGTTGTAATTTATTTGTTAAAACCCATAATTGCAGTTTAGCATCAGGTCTGTCATTTATGTGTGTCCATGTTCTGTAAGATGTTTCTGTTTAAATGTTTCTGTTTGTCAGTAATGTGGAAGGTGGATGTCAGAAGCTACATTCCCTGCTGGTTCATTTGTATTACATCACTGTTATGATTCATGTACTGTAGAGCTTTGTGTCACTGCATCATACTGAGGTAGAGAACAGGTACTTTCATCTCACTTCAGTTTTGATTGTTTTAAAGGGCATTTTCAAGCGTAGGACATTGTGTTTTCATTAGATTGGTTATTTACATGTTTAATATGATGACTGAGGTTGCACACAATGAAGGAAATCTGATTGGAGGATTTTGTTTGAAATAAAATCTGAAAAGTCAACATTGGTGGAATTCAGTTCATGCACACTGAAGATATTTCTTTGGACAAATATTCAAGGGATTCCTGTTCCTGTTCTGCAGTGCCAAGGCTGTTCAGGAACATAGACATCGTCCCGTCTATGAAACACTTTGCATTGTTGTTTTTATGTATGGATTTATGTTTTAAATAAAGGGCTGCTTTTTAAAGACAAATCAACACAATTCTGAGACATTTGTCTATCAAAATAAATTCTGTCTGTATACCATCTGTTTGTCTTATTTATAACTAACACAAGTCACACATGTATTAAAATCATATATTACATAAATATATTAAACCAAATGTGAATATTTCTACAGCTCATGTTCTGAGACTTTACATTTATTGATACGTTTGAATATTTTCTATAAAAATGTACACACCAATCATTCCCAACATTAAAACCACTGACAGGCAAAGTGAATTATTGATTAGAAGACTCGGTCAAAGCATCTCCAAAACAACAAGTGTTGTGGGGTCTTCCTGGTTTACAGGGGTCAGTACCTACCAAATGTGGTCCAAGGAAGGAGAACCTGCGAACTTGCGAAAGAGTGATGGGTGCTCAAGGCTCATTGATCCAAGTGGGGAGCAAAGGCAAGCCCATCTGGTGCAATCCCACAGAAGAACTATTGTAACACAAACTGCTGAAAAAGTTCATGCTGGCTATGACAGACAGGTGTCAGTAGATTGCAGCTTGCTGTGTGTGGGCTGCATAGCTGTGGACCAGTCAGAGTGCCCAAGCTGAACACTGCCCACCACAGAAAGCCTACAATGGGCACATGAGCATCAGAACTCAACCACGGAGCAATGGAAGAAGGGGCCTGGTCTGTGTGGATGATTTGGTGCATGTGCATCATTTACCTGGGGAAGAAATGGCACAAGGCTGCAGTATGGGAAGAAGGCAAGCCCGTGGCTATAGTGTGATGTTCTGGTCATGTTCTGTTGGGAAACCTTGGGTCCTGGCAACATGTGGATGTTACTTTGACACGTACCACCTCCCTACACATTGTTGCAGACCAGGTACACCACTTCATGGCAGTGGTATTGCCTGATGGCAGGACTCTTTCAGCAAGATAATGTGCCCTGCCACAGTGTGGGAGGAACTCCTCTCTCTCACACATTCTCTCTCTCTTTCTCTCTCAACCCAACCGGTTGAGGCAGATGGTCGCCCACCTAGAGTTCGGTTCTGCTTGATGTTTCTTCCCGTTAAAGGGGAGTTTTTCCCTTGCTGCCGTCTCTGTTGGGTCTCTTTAAATTACAGAGTACAGTCTAGACCTGCTCCATGGGAAAAGTGCCATGTTGTGATTTGGCGCTATATGAATAAAATTGAAATTGAATCCCATTGACAAGGAGTTCAAGGTATTTACTTAGCCTCCAAACTCTTTGTTCAGAGTATTTGTGGGATGTACTGGAAAATCAAGTTCAACCCATTACAACTTATAGGACTTAAAGTTCCTGCTGCTAACATCTTTGTGCCAGAAACCAGAGGACACCTTCAGAGGTCCTGTGGCATCCATCCTTCATTGGGTCAGAGCCGTTTTGGTGGCACAAGGGGGACCTAAACAATGTTAGGCAGCTGGATTTATTGTCATGGCTGATTGATGTATATTATAGCATACGGTTTACATGACCATATTCTATGAGTTATCAACATTTTATGTGAATTTGACTGTACATTTATTCATTAATGTCCCTAAAATATGAACACAAGAAATGGTTTGTATCTCTAAAGTCATTGTCTGGCTTGGTTCTTTGAGGTTCTATCTGCAGAGCACCAATCAATGCAGGGAATGTGTACCAATAAAGTTCTGCTTCTTCACCAGCCTGCCAGCCTCCCACATAGCTGGTGAGACGGTCCTCAATCTCAAAACAAAGGAATGGACTCCTGTTTGATGTCAACAATTGTAGTGAATTTATGAAATAGTTACATTTTGGTCAAGTAAACGGCATCATTAACAGATGGTGACTGTAATTCTCCAGTTACTGCCATTAAACAGTCCCCTCATCGCTCCACACAGATCTGATGTTTTCAGCTCTTCAGTGGAAGCATGAGTGGACTGAGGCACATGCTTTATGTACATCATCATTTTTTAAAACTTTATTTAATCAGGTAGTTGAGATTGTGATCCCTTTTTCAAGAGAAACATTCAAGCACTCGACCACATAGCTTATCATTAGTCTGATAAAGCGACAGCAGCCATCGCTTGGGCTCCTGCCTGCAACTTGACAACTTATTAAAGTCACATTGACAACAGCTGCTGATCTTAATTGCACTTGTTAAAAAAAATCCACTCAGCTGGAACTTTTAACAGTGCAGGTAAGATTGATTTTACATTCAAATTAATATGCTTTGAAACAGTAGAACACAAAATACTAATTGAGCAACAAAGAGTACAGATTTAGCAGTCATTATTCATCAGGAGAGGCTATATTCAATATTTGACTATGAATATGTATATTATATATATATAAAATGTAAAAGGGATTTATTTTCTCTGTTGATTTGCTGTTTTCAGGCATTTTGACCTATTCATTAAATGAAGGAGGATAAGGATAAAGTCCCAAAAACACAGATAGATGATATCTGTGACGACCGCTCATTCTGTCAGTTCCACACCATCTTGTCTGCTGAGGGTTGGCTCTGTTTTCCAGTTTTTCTTGATCCACAGGAAGCCCACCTGGGTGCCGAAGTTGATCCCGTCTCTGACGTGGGAGAAGAAGGCCTCGGGGTGACAAGAGGTGCAGGGCGTCACACAAAACCTGTCTGTCATCATGTCGTCATGGATGTGCTCAGGCAGGATCCCACCTTGTTCCAGGAGAATTCTGTTGTGGGAAATGAAATGTTTGATTTAATGAGCAACACAGAAGACAATGTAACTTTATTGCTGTATAAAAAAAAACATTACAGTACACAATTAGCCTGTAACCTAAGCCACTGCTGCAGCTCTTACTCTCCCCCACAGGCACCCATTTGGTTTGGTTATGTTACTTTAGTTTAGTGTTTTGCTTTTATGCACCTACACAACACACACACACACACACACACACACACACACACACACACACACACACACTCACACACTATTAATTACTGATTTCCACACCCTTTACATATTTGGCTTAATTTAGTTTGAATGAAATATCTTTTTGGTGTGTCCAGGTCATAACAAAAGGGGGTTTATCCATTAGGGTTAGTTTGTTTTGTGCCTCAGGTAGCGGTAGAGGCCATGGTGTGGTTGTGCAGCTGATGAGGTGATTTGGTCCATGCTCGCTTTTAGGCTGCGTGTTTGTCACCACGGCTGTTTTGGGTCTTTGCTTTTTGGGAGATACATCATGTGTTTTTTGCAGGAAGCAATGGTTTCTGACCTGGTGTTTTATTGTCATCTGCAGTTCAGTTAAGAGTTACCCTCCTGATATGCCATTCACAGAGATTTCCCTGTTAGGCTGTAGTAGCTTCTCTCCTTTGGGTTGTTTGTGAGTCTTTGTGCAATCTGGGCAGTTTGTTAGCTGGTTCAGTGCCATGTCCAACACCTGTCCACACTCTGCTTTCATCTAGCTCTGCTAGATAGGATCTGTCACCGGCTGCTAAATCCTCCAGCTGCTGCTCAAGCTCTTCGTTCCAAATGGGGTTGGTTAGTCAGCCACAGTGGGTTAATTACAGTGAGGGATTGTTTTTTGTTTTTTTGATTAATTGTGGTGTTGTTACATAATTAGTTTTGCAGTGATCCTGTTAGAACCCTGTCTTAATTGGGGTAGGGGGATGGTGTGATCTGTTACTAACCTGTGTCTCTCCTCGCTCTGCAATTGACTGATTGGAACCTGGGCCAGATGTTCCAAGGTTACTTCAGCCACTGATACAGCTCATTCATTCTCTCTACAGTAGCTCTCTCAGTACTGACTTCAGTGTGCTATATATGTAGACCTTTATTTGTTCAAAAACTGTTGCCTGTAAACATAATCCAGGTGGTGATTGTATTTGCCAATGAAACGTAATTGGGAGAACTATTTAGTGGTATAACATTGTAATTTGTAGACATGAACAGATACAATGTTTTAATCTCATTTTGTATTGTTTGTTGTAATAAACAATGCAACCCTTAAGTAAGCTAATTCAGTTTCACAACCTTAGTGAAAGTGACAAACATTAAAAAGTAAATTAAATCATTTGTATTTCAGTTCGGGGTGCCAGCTTGGTTTGTCCTTTTTGAAGTTTTCCTTTCATTCTATATGTTTTAAAGTGATTGATTAGACCACACTTCCATTTAATCATTCATTTATAGAACACATGCTAAGCTAACCAGATGCTGGCTGTAGCCTTATATTTACTCCAAAGATGAGAATGTTTTTTATCTGATCATAAATGTCTGAGAGAAAAGTCAAACTACATTTAATGTTTTGAACTATCTAGAATAACTACCTGTTTAAGCACTCAATGCTAACTTTCAATACTTAACAGCAGAACTGAAATGAGTAGATTCATTCATTAGTCCATCAACAGTCAAAAAAATCTACAACTGTTTCAATTGATTGTTTTAGTCATTTTCCAACAAAAATGCCAAATATTCTCTCATTCCACCTTTTATGTGATGTTCTTCTTTATCATATATGATAGTTCAGTCAGGAACACTCTCGTCATAGATTAAACCATTTATTACAGTTTCTGTTGAAGGTTCCACTCTAAGATGCTCCCTGGATTAGCCAGCAGCATGCTGAGCTAAAAACAGGGAGCGCAATGCAAAACCCCCTCGGAAAGCAAGACATGAATTGCAGATTGACTCTAGAGCCATGATGGGACCCTGAACCAGAAAGGTGGAGGCAAGCTTTGCCAGCAACAGTGTGAGCAATGGTGAAGCTAGATCAACGTAGGTGGGAGTCATATTTAAAGGGATATCCTTGCTGTGAGAATGGCTGTGATTGGTATGTGACTGATAAGGTGTGCTGATTCAATCAGTGGCTGTCAGCTGATTACAGCTGGGCCATATGACTTCCCTGTCCTGCATGAACTAACGCTATGCTTCATTAAATGATATATCTCTGGGTCTGTTGGTTTGAAAAACAAGCAATGTTAATACATCGCCTTTGGTTCTTGGAAACTGTGACAGGATTATCTGTCTCTCAAGTATTTTCTGATATTTTATAGACAAAATGATTAATGGAGAATAAACTCAGATGAATTGATAATGACAATTATTTTAGTAGCAGCACTTGTGGGTAGTTTTTGATATTTGGTGCTAAAGACCTGTTTTGAAAGATACTGAGGTTCAACACCCAGCCCTGAGTGTTGGATGAGTGGAAATAGAAACTCAGAGGACCATCGGATACATTACGAGTCATTTGTACTAAATTTCATCCAATAGTTGTTGAGATATTTCAGTCTGGATAGAAAGTGTTGTATAGGAATGGCAGTTTTTTTTCACATTTCAATATTAAATATTAGGTAAAACCTGACTATAAATAATATTATATATAATATTTTATTGTGCTCAGCTGTACCTGTTGGCGAGGCGGATGTTTACATGTGGTCTGGCTGACTGTGGATCAGGAACACAGTCTGGATGGATGCGATGGAAGTCGAGTGCCTGCTCTCTCCCCAGAGTGAAACAACAAGCCCCCACTGATGGTCCAATGGCCACAATGATGTTGCTCACCTGGCAACCAAACTCTGTCACCATGGCCTCTACCGTTGCCGTAGCAACCCCCATCAGGGTTCCTTTCCAGCCTGAAGGCAAGTAGAAAACAAGCAGTTTGTCAGGATAAATAAATGTACTACAAGGGAGCATGGAGGCTGAATTCTGCAACATTACATCTATGTTTGATTTCACATACAGTATGAAATAATAATATTCTTCATTTTGAAATAAAATATTCTTTCTCACAATTAAAATGCATTCGTTTTTTCATCCTTTTATTACTGGTAATCAGTATGCCCACAGGCTTAACTGTCATCTCATTTCAAAACACAGGATCACGCTTTATGAAAATAAATGAATGAAACATCTACCTGCGTGAGCCGCTCCGATGACCATTGACACCGGATCAGCAAACAGGACTGGCATGCAGTCTGCCCCTGGAGCTGCTAAAACCACTTCACTCCGATTGGTTACAATCGCATCATAGCTCTCTGGCTCGGCTTTTCCCATAACCCAGACATCACTGGCGTGGTTCACCTGCAACAAACAAGCAAACACATTAAAGAGGTTAGTGCAGGAGGCTCTGAGCTGCAAAGTCCTTACAGGATTAACAAGACAAAAGCTCCTGACCATGTTTCAAAACATATGGAAAGCAACATTTTCATGGGTTAGGGTTAGGGTTTTAATCAGCTCAATTCTGTCATTTAGTAACATTTAGTAAGGCTCTTTGGCTCTATTACACGCCAGGATGACAAGCTGAGCGCACCTATCCACACACACCTTAGTCTCCTCTACCAACTCACTCTTGACTCCCTTGGCTTTGGTCTGGTTTTAAGCTTTTTTTATTTATTATAATTTATAAAATATTGTATTTTCTTACAAAGAGCTACAGTCTATTGTCTTTTGCCCACTTCCTCACACACTGGTTGGACAATTTTGAACTTTTGTGGGTTTTACAAAAGCTTGTTGCGTCATACCTACTGTAAGAAGACTTGAGGCTGTAATCGCTGCCAAAGAAGCTTCAACTAAGTACTGGGGATGCCTGATCATTTTGATATGGATCCACATGGAGAGCTGGGACTAGCTGGGAGGCCTGCAGAGCGTTAGCTTAGGGAAGCATAGCCAGCTAGCCTCCTCTAACCTCTCACCCCATTAATCCTGTCTGTTTAATAAACTCAAAGAAAACTATGCTACTCAACACACTTGGCAGCTTCATTAAAGTTTAAATGGTGAGTTACTGAACTCCAATCTTCTTGTGTTCTTCCTTCATATATTGTCTTTCTTGATCATACTTCTATGATCACATGACTAATAGAATCCTCTGCAAGGTGGATACAAATATGTGCATATATCCGCATCAATAAACAAACTGAAACTAAACAATGTAAACAATACAGTGCATCCCTACTAAGTACTGACTAAAGGTCAAAAATCTATGTGATATTTCAGTTTTTACTTTGGTTTAATGAGATGACATGTTTTTAGTATATAATGCAACATAACAAAACATGAAAAAAGTGAAGGGGTCTAAATACTTTCTGCATGCACTGTATAATGAAAAAATAACAGTAGAGGAAGAATCAACTGACTCAGATGGATGTATGCAGCGTGTGAAGCAGCAGTGCTGTACTGTACCATGTAGTTTGACCCTGCTGCAGTTTGATTTCGTGTTGTGCAGGATAACTCATGTGAAGACAGTTCTGTACCTTGACAAAGTGAAGTGGTTGAGGGTGAAAACCAGCATGGAGGGCCAGTCGACGTCTGTTTTCCTGCACCACAGCCCCGGACTCTCTCCTCCTGCTGCTGCTGAACAGATTCAAGGAGGACAGGGTGGGAATGTAGGACACTCCACCTGTACGAGTACTGAAGCCATGACCGAAACAGTCTGAGAGAGAGAGAGAGAGAGAGAGAGAGAGAGAGAGAGAGAGAGAGAGAGAGAGAGAGAGAGAGAGAGAGAGAGAGAGAGAAATTATCAGCAAGTGATTTCTGGTTTTCTTTACATTCATTTTCAAAACTGGCAATTTCATGGTAACTTGCTCATCAGAAATTTGAACATAGACGTTGTTACGGCCCTGCATGTGTGTGTATGGTGTGTGTATGTGTTCTCTCTCTTCCTTTTGTTTGGAGCCCTCCTCTCCTGCCTAGCCAGCCTCCGGCCCTGGCTCCAGCTCCATCCTTGGTTCCTGATTGGTGCGGCTTCCTTCGGTGTGCTCCAATCCCCATCCATCAATCAGAGTCCGACCTTTTAAAAGATCTGCAGCCTTTCACTCAGGGCGGCTGGATCTTTGTGGCCTGTCTGCCTCGCCTTACTGCTGCACTATACTGTGTTTTTTGCTGGGAATTGTTTGAATATGGGTCAGGTTTAGTTATTGTTGACACACACATCAATTGTTTCTTTGTGTTAGTTCCACTAGGAGTAGGGGTGCTGCTCATCTTTTTTGATGAATCTTTACTAGAGGTTTAGGTAGGTTTTGTTCCTCTTTTACTCTTATTACGTTAGACAGATTTGTTAGCTCTGTTTTAGGAGTCCTCTTGGTTATATTCTTTTGTTTGTTTGAGCAGCATCAATCGGCCCTTGTATTTGTTTCTGTAAACTTCCCTCTGTGTAGGGGTGTGAGTTACCCTTGGTTAATAAATGATTTTCTTTTAAACCTTAACATCTGGTTTTTATGTTACTTCCTTCATTTAACGAGCTGGGTTGTAACAGACGTATTTAACGTGTATTCATACATTTACTCAAGTATTCTATTTAAGTACATTTTAGAGGTAATTGTACTTAACTCAAGTATTTCCATGTGATGCTACTTTCTACATCTCAGAGGGAAATATTGTACTCCACTACATTTATTTGACAGCTTTAGTTACTTTTCAAATGAAGATTTGACACAATGGATAATATAACAAGCTTTTAAAATACTGCAGTACTTTTACTGTAATACTGCATACTACATCACTCATAATACTGCAGTACTTTTACTGTAATACTGCATACTACATCACTCATAATACTGCAGTACTTTTACTGTAATACTGCATACTACATCACTCATAATACTGCAGTACTTTTACTGTAATACTTTAATTATTATTTGTACATTGCTGTATTTGCATTTTTACTGCAGTAAAGGATCTGAATACTTCTGACACTGCTTATAAAGGTGTGAGCTGACTGAGCATAATTGCACTTTTACAGCACCACCCTGTCAAATACTGTTCATTACTTGTTCTGATTTATGACTCAAAGTTCATGAAATAAAAATGTCTGCTAGGCTTCATGAGCCAAATAATCAATGTTGGTGGTAAGGAAGCTGTATAAATAGTGTGTCTTTTCATTAAAGGTACAGTGTGTGAAATCTAGTGGAATGGACTTGGCTAAATGGAATAAAATATCAATGAGTGTATTTTAATTAGTGTATAATAGTGCTGTCAATCTACCTCTATAATCCAATTCAAATTTCAAACCTTATTATTCACATTATTTTTCATGCTCAAATTTAGTCTATTATTAACAGTATGTACCACACACTGTATACACTGGCTTATGCATTGCCAATACCACTATTAGCATGTGGCTGTTGTCTGTTCCATCCACTAGAGCTCAACAATTGGGGAACAACAATGTGTTCCAACAGACCTGTTGTATAATCCCCTGAAAATAAGAATCTTTGTGTTTTTCTAATATTAGACTGAGCCCTTTATATCTACACAGGGAACGAGCCATGAATGTATTACGAGAGCTGGATACCGGACCAAACGTGGCGCACGTTCAGTCCAATAAGAATTGCTTGGCTGGTGCATACACCATAGACTGTATAGAAGAAATGGACGTAACATCCGTGACATCACCCATTGGTTTGTACACTGCTGCTCGGAAGCCAATAGTTTCAGATCTGGGCAGCACCATCTTGAAAATTTCAGGTGCATGCTGGGAAAAATAAAAACATGGATTCTACTTATATGGGCATCAGGAGGAGCATGAGGCGCCCTCCTGAACCTGTGAACCAATCAACCTGTCAATCACCACGTAGCCACGCCCTAAAGCATACCCTGCTTTATCGTCACATATAAAATCAGGGACTCATACTGCATTGAAGAAGGCTTTAAACTAGCGATTGAGACCATAAACACATTTTGAAAACGTTTACTGAGGTTAGAAATCAAGTGAGAAGTTGGTGAATTCTCCATTGACTTGTATAGAGACGGAAGTCCTTTTGACACCAAAACGGTCGCCCCCTGGTGGCCTTTTGATAGAATGCAGTTCTAAGTTACTTCTGCGTTGGCATCATTTCAGAGGACCGGGACTCCACGCCTGGCATACACTAACATTTCTAGCCTCTGGGTTTGCTTCCGTGTTAAGTGGCCCAGTGAGTTTCCACCGCTGGCCCAGTGAGTTTCCACCACCTGCCCATGAGTTAACACTCTGATGACGTCACAGATGATAAAATCACTTTTCTCGACTCAAGGAAATATAAAATGGATCAAAAATTCATAATAGAAAGTCATTTGTGTCAGTGACGTCCTATCCTGCTCTTCTAATCTTGAAATACCCGGATCATCCGCTACACAACACCTTTATGGACCAAAAAAACAGCAGTGGACAGCTCCTCTCTCTCCGTTGCAGAACAGAGAGATTTAAAAGATCCTTCCCAGATAGCAAAGAGTCATTGAAACAATGTTGATTTTCCATCTGAATCATCAGAATGGTTGATATTGAAATATCAATGCTAAATCAATGTTGAATCACTGTTACAATAGCGATGAAACCCAACGTTGATAACAGCGACATTGAAATAACATTGATTTACAGTTATGGTTATAATTGATTGAGCATCGATTCCTGGTTGACAATGTGATGATACTGATGTTGAAAAGTCATTGATTTAGAGTTGACCGGGAAATTACATGTTGTTGAAAAACCATCAATTTATAGTTGACCGGGAAAGATGATTGAAAAGTCATTGATTTATAGTTGACCTGGAAATATGATTGAAAAGTCATTGATTTATAGTTGACCGGGAAAGATGATTGAAAAGTCATTGATTTATAGTTGACCGGGAAAGATGATTGAAAAGTCATTGATTTATAGTTGACCGGGAGACCGTCGTGTGTTAGACCAACGTTTCTGCACTCCGCACATCTAATTTCTGAATCCATATCAGGTAAGCATACATTTATCTACATTTATCTAATGTTTGAATGCTGAATTGTACCCAATTGATGTTCGTAAACGTGTAACATTATAGTTTATTTACATAGTGCAGCATATGCAGTCAGTCGAGTGCTGTCAGAACTTCTACGATTAATTTATAAATGAATAATACACACTTGTTGCAGCACCACAGCAAGTTCATTCAAGCGCTTCATAAACACTCAGAAGTTATAAAGCAAGCATTTGTGTACCGGTTTATTTCGTGGTACTGTTAGCTAAAAATAAACAGAATGTTAAAATATTGATGAAGTGTATGCATAACCTTAGCATTAGCAGGGCTCTCAAGTCTCACGCATTTGGCGTGTGACACACGCATTCCCACCAGTTCACACGCTCACACATTGCATTTCTCACGCATTTAAATTACCACGGTGACGTCCACCAAGTTGCACCCGCACCGCTTTAACAACAGGTAGGAACCAAGCTCCCCCTCCCCCGAGAGATCAGAAGCTGCGTGCGCGTGCCACGCGCAAGCCAATCAAATAAATCTATATCTACAGAACAGCCAATCAGAAAGTAGCACTGCTGTATTTTGATATTCCGCGGTAAAAAAAAAAAAAAAGAGAGACGGACTAAACACATCCAGACATTCGCCGAAATGAAGCAGGTGGTTTCATAAGGACAGAAAGACCCAAATGATTACAGTAAGTCACGTCATCATTTATTTGTTGCTGTGGAATAGTCTCTTTTATACTGTCTATGAATATTTTGTCCAGGCAGAGCAGTGGGAGCGTGTGTGTGTGTGTGTGTGTGTGTGTGTGTGTGTGTGTGTGTGTGTGTGTGTGTGTGTGTGTGTGTGTGTGTGTGTGTGTGTGTGTGTGTGTCAGGGATGGAAGTTAGCCTAGTAGTTAGCAGCTAGCAGCAGATTAGGTTAATTTATTCCAGTCAGATCTGGGTTCTACAAATCTATTTAGATCCAGTAAAAAGTATTTTTCAGGTGCAAGAAGAAAGGTAGGCAGGAGGAGCTATTTTTTTTGTCGGAGTTTACATGAACTAAAGTCAAGGCAAGATTAAGATCCCCCCTAGCCTTATTGGTATGGCATAATAATGTAAATGAGCTAACGTTATGGTAACAAGTACTGATGGGGGAATACTATGTTCATGTCTTGCACAAAAAAAAGTTTCTAGGTTGTTATGCACACATCAATCCTTGAGTATAAAAGTGGCTGGTAGTGGAAGGTAGATTTTTAAATTTACAAAAAAGTTAATTTCCATCTCTGGTGTGTGTGTGTGTGTGTGTGTGTTTGTGTGTGTGTGTGTGTGTGAGACAAATATTTCATTGTATTTTATCCAGACAATGCATAGTAGTAATTTTTGCATTTGAAACAGTCTGGCACTTGATGGCACTCTGTCATCAGTCATGACAGTAAAAATGGCTGGTGTGGAACCACAATGTTTCAAGTGGGAGCCACCAACCCCCGTCCTGAAGGCCTCAAAGAAAGCCACAAACACATACAATAAACAACACACACACGCACACATGCACTAAAATAACACACTAGAGATGTCACGATTACTTGTCTTCACAATTAATTGTGGTATTAAACGTCACAATTAATTAATCGTAAAGATTCTTAAATACTGTTACTTTCACAAAAAGATGATGTTGGAACCATATCGGCAGATGTGTGCAAAAATAAAGGTAAATGCACAGATACTGGTCCATTTAACTAACGTAGCATTGAATTGGTGGGAATTTAAATGTTAACGTGTCATTTATTAATAAAAAAAAAAAGCAAAACAAAATACGATTAAAATAAATGCAAACATTTGGTATACATGACAATTTATGATCTGAATATTTCAAACATTTCCCCTGGGGATTAAGAATTGGTCATATTAGATAATATATACAAGGAGTAATGTAATTATATTTTGACTATATTTGATTTTACGTATTCATACTGTTGTGAAATTAATTACTGCATAATAATTGTGATAATCTTAACACCGTGATTATTTCTTTGACAATAATTGTGCCAAGAAGATTTATAACCGTGACATCCCTGTAACACACACACACACACACACACACACGCAGTAAAATGCTCACAAAGTTTAATCTGAAGTCAATAAATAGTTTTGTTTGAATGAATTTATGCGTTATGCGTCATTTGTCAGACATCCATCCCCAGCTCAACCAAATCCCCGCTGCCGCTGGTAAAATCTCACTCTGAACTCACTTCAAAACTTGAGAGCCCTGCATTAGCGTTATCATTAGCGTTATCATTAGCATTAGCGTTAGCGTTAGCGTTATCATTAGCATTAGCGTTAGCGTTAGCATTAGCTCTCTAAGATAGCCTGCCTTGTTAACTGTAGATGAGGACAATGTTATCTAGGATCAGCGGTCGAGGATACATACAGCCCATATTTTCGATCAATTTAAAAGCAATATGACCAATTTGCAGCCATTTTATTAATTACAGAGCCATTACAAAAGATACGTTAACTTTTCTTCTGATGTGAGCATTTACTTATTGAATATTATAAGATAAAGATAAAGTCACAATAGATGCACTGTAACAGCAGATTCAGTCACACCAAATCCACTCTGACATATACACACTGTGTGTTTCTATGGTTACAGAAACACTCTTATCTTTGCTGTAATGTTATCAGGACTGTGGTTGGTTGTGAGTTAAATTGCTGTTTACTTAACCTCTTTTTGTCCTTTTTACAGTTCATTGATCCTCATCATTTATCAAGTAAGCAAGTATGTTATGCCATATTTGTGTTCCTTTTTAATATTTTAATCTGCACACTTGCACAATAGCATGTAATAGCTATTTAACTGACAGTTTGTGTTTTGCTTGTGTTTTCTGTTTTAGACGCCCTGACACTACAAATGGGGACTGCAAACGAATTTGCCTTTTCTCAGGCAGATCAGAAATGGCTGCATTACACCCTAGACCAGCCAGGAGGGATTGGACGCCCTTAAAAGCTTTGAAATTTGGTGAAATTTATTGATTAAATAAATGAATGTTTGTTTAAAAAAATATTTTGTGTGGAT
This sequence comes from Scomber scombrus, assembly GCF_963691925.1. Classification (NCBI taxonomy): domain Eukaryota; kingdom Metazoa; phylum Chordata; class Actinopteri; order Scombriformes; family Scombridae; genus Scomber; species Scomber scombrus. Next base: position 599,439 of record NC_084982.1, on the reverse strand, counting down.
TTGTAATTTGCTATTAGATAAAAACCTGTTTAATAAGGCCTATCATATTTAGGCCTATGTCTATAACACCCTGACTGTAGATAAAGCAGAATTTGTATTATTAGCCTATTTTTATATAGGCATATTTAGTAATTGTGGTTTAATATTATTATATTTAATATTGAAATATCATTGAAAGCACGTTGATCTATAGTTAGGTTGAAATTTCAACATTGTTTCAACATTTGTGTTAGTTGAAATACCATTGAAATTCCGTTGATCTTTAGTTAGAAAATCAACGTTGTTTCAATATTAATTTTGGGTTCAAAATGATGTTGAATCAACATCAGAGTTCAACGTTGTTTCAATGACTTAACGTTGACAAAATAATGTTGATTTAACATTGTTTCAATGACTCTTTGCTATCTGGGTTCGCTCCTACAGCCATCAGGCTGTTTAATTCTTCAATAATTTACAGAAGAGCTAACAGACTAATTGAATTTCCTTTCGGGGATAAATAAAGTAATTTTGAATTTTGAATTTGAATTTGAATGCTTCCACTAAATCCCACACACTGGACCTTTAAACCCACCTGGAATCAGTGATGACGCCAGAGTCCTGACGTCACCCTGTAGAGCAGGCAGCTGCTGCAGGAACGCACACACTTCTTCATGGACTCTTTCACCAGGTAGATCTCTGTGGGCTAGGCTTCTGCAGCTCGGACAGGTGCTGTCAACTGACTTCACTGTGTAGTCAAAAGTGTACACGGCTGTAAAAAGCAGGTCCTGGTACAAACTTAGCACCTGTCTGCCCTGCGGGGACGTGAGGACCGTGACCAAGCTCAGGTTCAGCCCGTCCACAATCTGCTTGAACCGGTACAAACACTCCGCGGTGGAGCTGGAGTCCAGCACCTGCACGCTGCTGCCCGAGAGCACAGACGCGTCAGTAAAGCTGTTGTTGTTCTGATGATCATGTCCACACAGCAGGAACACACGCGGCTCTGCTGCGCGTTCCTCCAGCAGGGACGCGCAGCATGTTGGACAGAAGCCGTGAATGAGATCCAACAGCACGGCTTCTGACATCACACACACACACACACACACACACACACACACACACACACACACACACACACACACACACACACACACACACACACACACACACACAGACTAACTTTGTCCTGTTCAGCACGCAGCGTGGAGTTTCATTCAGTGATCCAGCCTCACTCACATGCCCTGCGTTTCTATACAGCAGACTGGAACATGTTTGTCAAAAAAAAACAAAAAAAACTCCGAAACTACAGCGGACTCTTACTTCCTGCTTTGTGTTTCCGCAGCCTGGCCCCGCCCACACTGGAAACCCCTCTCATGGGAAAGTGCTGACTGCTGCAAAAACCTAAAGACCCACTGAGGTCTAACTGAGTTTCTGAACATTTCCTGCAAAGTGAACATGCTGTAACAATGCGAGACAAAACCACCAGCATGCGTCTGACAGAGAATATATTATAGAAAATCCTGCAAGACTCTCTAATAAGGTCACAAAACACAAGTAATGCATGATGTAATAATGATGACTTAATGCATTAATTAATGTTGGCATCTGACCAGCTCATTTGGTTAAAACATTGATTGATATTTCTTCAGAGAAATGATCTGTAATGCTCTTCTCTCAAATCTAACTCATTTGGTGGCATATAAATGAATGTGCAAAGTAAATGGAAATCAGTATTCATTAAATGATGTTCCATTAAGCATTAACTAATGATATTAAGTCATGATGAACTAATCATTTCTTAATGGTGAGCAACAGGAAGGTATCCTATTAATTCATAAAATCATCACAATACATTTGGTTAGCATTACTCAAGCATGTGTTTTGCAACCTTATTATAAAGCATCTAAAAGACAACATGCAGGAATAAAAAAAAGTACCTCATATATCACTGTAGAGTAAATGCGCATTTGGTAGAAGGTAACTCACTACAGTTACTCAACTACTGTGCTTCACTACGTCATTGATATAATGCTGTAACACTGTTGGAGTATAGTCTGTCTATCTATCTATCTATCTATCTATCTATCTATCTATCTATCTATCTATCTATCTATCTATCTATCTATCTATCAATCTATCTATCTATCTATCTATCTGTTTATCTATCTATCTATCTATCTATCTATCTATCTATCTATCTATCTATCTGTTTATCTATCTATCTATCTATCTATCTATCTATCTATCTATCTATCTATCTATCTATCTATCTATCTATCTACCTATCTATCTATCTATCTATCTATCTATCTATCTATCTATCTATCTATCTATCTATCTATCTATCTATCTATCTATCTATCCATCTAAGACATTGCAAAACTGATTCTGATTCTGGCAGGAAGTTACAGTTATATATATATGAAGTTGGCCCAGTAGGTCTGTATAGTACATGATAACCTAGCATTATAGAATACATTTGCAATTGCCATATTCAGAGAAACAAAAGAAAACTAGTATTAAGTGTGAAATGACATGTTTCTAATACCTACAACCACTACTAGTTTACAGATTTAAACGTCACATCTCAACATGTGTTTTTATCTAGCTGCTGTAGTTGGACTGATCTGTCTGAGGCGAGTCAGAAGGAATGAGGAAATGTTCTGTTTGCATGTGTCTGTGTCACCTGACTGACTCACCTGATGATGTAGGAATTTCCCACGGTAGTTTGTTTACCACCATGTCAGTGGTGATTGAATAATAACACGATAGATGGGGAAAAGAACATTTCTACTGATCGTACTTTTCTGACTGATAGATTGTGTAGTTGGGGAAGTAAAATGTGGTAGTGAGGAATGTTTTTACTGCCTGACAGCACAAAGTAACACACAGTTCTCCTGTTGGTCATTATCAGTGACTCTTTGAAACAATATATCTCCATTCAATGTAAACTCAAGAGGATTGTGACTAAGTGATTGGTACTGAATCATGGAAAGAGTTTCAATTAAAGGACATGTTAACAATTTTGAAGTCTGTGTTAAAACAAAAGTCAGGACCCCTAAAGGACACCAAAGAAGGTGATTTGGGGACAAAATCCTTCCTCTGAGGGAAATGTATTTAAAAATGTATCTTAAGCTAATACAAAGTTATCTAGTTACAACGTTGCAGTCTTTTTAGTGCCAAAGTCCCTCCAGGGCTGGTGTTGTGTCAAAGTCTGTTCCTCCCTCAAATAATGTTCCCCTCCTGTTCCCTTCCTGAATTTTTTTCCATAGCACCACCTCAACAGTTCTGATTATGGTCGGGTTTAGCAGAGATAACTGGTTGATTTGGGGTTAAGCACCTCAGAATAAGACAGGTTGGGGTTAGGGATAAGGTTGGGTGCATGTTGAAGTAAAGACAAACATATTGACAGGGGAGCAGGTTTTGACACAACACATGTTGGCTAAAGGCACAGGCCATAGAGGCGGTCACCCAGAGGGCATTGATGCCCTCAAAGGAAAAAATAAAATAAAGTCTGAAGTATATAAATCAAAATTCGCTGGTGCCTTTCCTCATTTTCTGCTTCCAGGTAAAAAAAAAAAAAAGAAGAAAATAATAAAACATTTAACAAATGCTCTTTGCACTCCTGTTCTTTCCAATTTATCATCAGCCCTGCTCTGCACCTGTACTGTGCTCACTGACAAAGAAGGATGATGTGCATGATAGCCCAAGTCTGTGACGAGATGTCAAGAGGCAGATATTCACACTTTATTTAATAAGAAAAGGCCTTCAGGTGGGCAAGGAAGAAAACAGAGAGAAAAGGAAGAGCAAATGAAAGCCCAGTATAGAGGTATGTTGTCTAAAGTTAACATTAAATGTCATTGTGTGTGTAACATTAGACTGTCATTTTACCATTAGTGAGTTCTGTGACATTTTATGATTCACACCTACCCTAGGGTCATGTGTGTAATTATTTAGTTAAGTTGTAACTTATCTCTGTGGTGCAACCAATTTTATTTTAATAATGCATAAATCACAATGTATTAATAATTGATGTTAAGTTTGAGCTTCCTTACAGCTGGTGCACCAGGCTGTAGCAGTTGCTTCCCTGTAATAAACTAATATCTGCTCTATAACTGTCCAGATACACTCAGGTAATGTAGGTAACAGTATGGATGTACAGTACTGTATGTTTGAATACATATACAATCAAATATATTGTATATATGTATTATTAAAGGGAACATGGCTAACTTAACAATTAGCAATATTAGACAGGAACCAACTATATGAATTGATGATGTGGACAGGACACATTAAACCTAGAACCACTTATCACTAAAAATCATTTAAACCTGGACTCTTGACCTTTTTCATTGATGTTATTGAACATTACTGGTCAACCGTTCATTTATGCTTCAATTGTGTTTATTGCCTGATGTATTGTAATGTATGAATCATTTTATATCCTTACTGAAGGAATAATAACTTTATTTGTATGTATGTTTAGACTTACCTGCAGGTGAAGGAACAATAAGCACAACATATCAATCAATCAATCAATCTTTATTTGTATAGCGCCAAATCACAACAAAGTTATCTCAAGGCACTTTACACATAGAGCAGGTTCTAAACCGTACTCTTCAAGTTTTAATTTATAAAGAGACCCAACATTCCCACATGAGCAAGCATTTAGCGACAATGGCAAGAAAAAACTCCCTTTTAACGGGAAGAAACCTCAGGCAGAACCAGGCTCAAAGTGGGCGGCCATCTGCCTCGACCGGTTGGGGTAGAGGGGAGAGAGAGGAAGAATAGGAGAGAGAGAGAGTAGCACATTGAAAATAAACATTGAAGCTAGAAGGTCCGGGACTGGAATCTGTCATCCGGACGTCTACAGGCCCAGATTGCCTGTGAGATGAGAAAGCACAGACAACTCCGGGGAAGAAGTTTAGGTTACTGAATGCATTAATAGTTCATGAATGTTATTGGATATAGATGGATGGATAGAGAGAGAGAGAGAGGAGGAGAGAGGAGCTCAGTGCATCATGGAGGTAGGAGTCCCCCGGCAGTCTAAGCCTATAGCAGCATAAACTAGGAGCTTGCTAACTATAAGCTTTATCAAAAAGGAAAGTTTTAAGCCTACTCTTAAAAGTAGAGAGGGTGTCTGCCCTCCGGACCGAATCTGGGAGATGGTTCCACAGGAGAGGAGCCTGATAACTGAAGGCTCTGCCTCCCATTCTACTTTTAGAGATACTAGGTACCACAAGTAGGCCTGCGTTCTGGGAGCGCAGTGTTCTGGTAGGTACATAAGGTACTATGAGCTCTTTAAGGTATGATGGAGCCTGACCAGTAAGAGCTTTAAAAGTGAGGAGAAGGATTTTAAATTCTATTCTTGATTTAACAGGAAGCCAATGCAGTGAAGCTAAAATAGGAGTAATGTGATCTCTCTTTCTAGTTTTTGTCAGAACGCGTGCAGCTGCATTCTGGACCAGCTGGAGAGTCTTTAGAGACTTGTTAGGGCAGCCTGATAATAATGAATTACAATAATCCAGCCTAGAAGTAACAAATGCATGGATTAGTTTTTCAGCATCATTTTGAGACAGAATATGTCTGATTTTTGAAATGTTACGCAGATGAAAATAGGCAGACCTTGAAATTTGTTTTATGTGGCAATTAAAGGACAGATCCTGGTCAAATATAACTCCTAGGTTCCTTACAGTAGTACTGGAGGCCAAAGTAATGCCATCCAGAGTAGTTATATCATTGGATAATGTGTTTCTGAGGTGTTTAGGGCCAAGCACAATAACTTCAGTTTTTTCTGAGTTTAACAGCAGGAAGTTACAGGTCATCCAGGCCTTTATGTCCTTGATGCATGTTTGTAGTTTAGTTAACTGGTTGATTTCATTAGGCTTTATTGATAGGTATAATTGAGTGTCATCTGCATAACAATGAAAATTTATTGAGTGTTTCCGAATAATATTTCCTAAAGGAAGCATATATAAGGAGAACATACACTGCTACTCCTCTACAGCCTGCCGACAATCCATCAACTGGAACTTTTCCTGAACTATGTGAGTCCATAAAGGCAACATCTATAGATCCTTCTGACTGACAAGCCCTGTCTGACATGGTGAGAACAGAGTCATTCAGCAGAGGGCCATAGCAGGTCAAATAAGACTACATTTCCAAAAGGAGAGGATGGGAGAAGTTCCCATCAACACTACTTTGACAGAAAATGTGTGAATGGAAAGACAATCAAGACAAGCTGGGTTGTATATTCCAAGATGTATTTCTTTATTTTTACCTCTTTACCTCCTCTGCTGCAAGCTGTTCTTATTAAAAAACTACAAACTAATCAGTAATGGACTTAATGACCAGAAACATTGCAGTGACATACTGAAAACCCCTGAGAACAGTCTCAAATATTCCAGGCACATGACATTGTGGAAAGTGTACGTTCATCTATTGATAACCAAGTGCCAGTGGCTTGGATATAATAACCAGTAAAGGTAGTTGGTCATATTTAACAATTTATTTATTCTTTGATACATGGTTTATTTGTTTGAGAAGCCATTTTATTTCTAAAAAATACAAATCTGTGTTTCTGTCTTAAAAATCATTCTGGTGTCGAATATTTGTTCATATTTTTACCGTAGAGTGAACGAGTGATGATGATGCAGTAATGGTGGGGTAATGTAGTGCAGGGGGCACCAAAGTGGCTACAGCTGGACCCTCTTGGAATCTGATGCTAAAAAGTCTGTAAATGTGTCAGATATCACTTGATATTAACTCACACTGATGAAGCTCAATAGAAGCTGATCATCTACTTTAAATGACTGTGTGGACTCACTGTGGATACAGTCCTCCATCACTGAACATTGAAAGCACATTTGAAGGAGATATTTTTAATATCTAATATTAATTCTTATTAATTAATTATATATCTATAAGTGAGGAAAGCCTCTTTCACCCGACTGCTGACAAAACAATCAAAAATAAAGTGAATACCCCGTAAGTATCTAGAACCACAGAATGATTTCAATGCAACAACAGTGGCATTGTCAGTCACAGGTGCTTTGCCATGTGATGCTGATCAATGGCACAATACATTACTTCATATGAAAGCCTTTGGTTTGGGGTTATTCTTTGTGATTTGTGGCAAAAGTTTGCATTTGCTGTGTTCCTGTTTCAACATGACATTGCTGCTATGCACAAAACTGGCTCAATAAAGACAAGTTTGTTCTCACTTTTATGCGGAAGCCAGTTTCCAACATCTGGTGGGAAGCCTGAAACTAGAGGAGTGGAGGCTGTTATATTAAAGAAATAAAAACAATGCTCCCCAAATACTAGGGGGACCATTACTTTTATTTCTTTAATATAGTGCATGTATTTAAAGTCCCTTTGCACTCAAAAATATGTTTTAAAAAAAATAATAGGGAGAAGGAGTAGGTACCATTATAAGAACCATAATGTGACAATATTTCTTTTTTGTGGAAACTCTATCCATCCATCTATATCCAATAACATTCATGTACTATTAATGCATTCAATAACCTAAACTTCTTCCCTGGAGTTGTCTGTGCTTTCTCGTCTCACAGGTAATCTGGGGCTGTAGACGTCTGGATGACAGATTCCATTCTTCCTCTCTCTCCTCTCTACCCCAACCGGTCGAGGCAGATGTTCTCCCACTTTGAGCCTGGTTCTGTCTGAGGTTTCTTCCTGTTAAAAGGGAGTTTTTTATTGCCACTGTTGCCAGGTGCTGCTCATGTGTGAATGTTGGGTCTCTTTAAAATTAAAACCTGAAGAGTACGGTTTAGACTCTATGCTCTATGTGTGAAGTGCCTTGAGATGACTTTGTTGTGATTTGGCGCTATACAAATAAAGATTGATTGATTGATTGATTGATTGATTGATTGAAACACAAACACATTGTTCCAAGCAGAGTATTTTTTGTAAGTCTTAATACATGTATGGAGGAGACCTTTAAATACAATTCGAATAAATTAAAACCATCAGTGATAAACTGCAATTTTATTCATTTACAGATCTGCTGTGTGAATCTGATTTATTGAAATGACAAATTGAGTAGTTCCCAGCAGAGGTCTACTCCAAAGCTGAAAATAAAGTTAGGCCTATGCTAAACCACCAGCAGAGGACACCAAGCCTTCACCAGCCTCATTATTTCCCTCACTTGCTCTGGTGATGTCCATGCTCCCACATTAACAGGCCACAGTATCGTACACTTTAACTAAACATCTGAGCTCAAAGTGGACTCTAAAAAGAAATCTGAAACAACATTACATGAGAGATGTTTAATTATTATGCTTAATGTGCAACAGAATCTCTGCTTAAGTGGAGACAAACTCACATTCACTGCTTCTATATATTGTCCTACACAGTGTACAAGCATGCTGAATGTTTTAGACCCAATCCAAGCAGGCCATGAAACATATGTGATGTATGACACGTCCTGCTGCAGTCTCGGCCCCCGTGGACATTTCTGCAGCTGCAGAAGGAGATTTTCTATTTTTCTGAGCTAGCTGCCCTGTGGGACCAAAGCTCCCAGTCATCTCTGCTACCAAGGTTACAGTGTGCTCCTGCTGCTGAGGAATGTATTATACTGTATTTCATTCTCCATATTGATTGACTTTGTTGCTTATTTGCATCTACCTTGGTGATTTTAACATCACAGTGAAGACTAAAAAAAAGAAAGTGGCTGCATGCTATTAGATACAATGATAGCAACCTGATTCTGAACTGAATTAAATACACACATTAGCTATCTGTTAAGATGTTTACTATGTACTGCAATGATATATTACATACAGATATAAACATGTTCTAGATATAGGTGTGGTTTCATATTAAAGTCCAACAACGATGAGAAGATCAATACAACTCATATCTTTATGTTCTAGAGCTGCAACGATGAATCAATTATTTTGCCAACTGTTGAATTAAGCACAAACTATTTTGATAATTGATTATGTGGAGTCATTTTTAAAGAAAAAGATCCAGATCCTCCGATTCCAGATTCTCATATGTAAATATTGTCTGGTTCCTTTAGTCGTCTGTGACAGTAATCTGAGTATCTTTGAGTTGAGGACAAAACAAGATTTTCAAGGATGCCATCGTGGACTTTATACACCAAACAACTCATTTATAAATAAAGCCAATAATTGACAGATGAATTGACTACGATGGTTAGTTGCAGCCTTAGTACATTCAACATGAATCTACAGGCAGCAGTCGGTTAGTTTAGCTTAGCATAAGGAATTGAAACATAGAGAGAAAGACTTAGCTGAATGTAAAGCTAACCAAAAGGTAACACAATCATTCTAGCAGCATCTCTAAAGCTCACTGATGAACAGTTTATATCTGTTTTGTTAAACCTGTAGAGTCTGGTATCCTGTTATCTTTGGACAGAGCCAGGATAACTATTCCTCTGTTTTCAGTCTTTATGCTGATCTAAGCCAACTGGCTTCTGACTGTAGCTTTTAGTATACTGACATCACAGTGGTATCAATCCTTTCCTCTAACACTCAGCAAGGGAAATTGTGTAATTACTCCTTTAACAGTAACAGTGTGATGACTACATACATTTTGAAAGGGGTTGCACAGAGTTACAAAACCTTCATGAATTATCATTTAACTCTGCAGCTGTGTTAAAGCCACTGTAAACGACCTGCCCCACACCAATAGATTAAAACTGTAGACTAGCTGGTGAATATAGTGGAGCATTAAACCCTCAGGAGTTGGTAGAGAGCAGAAACAGAGCTAAAAGAGAGTGAATATTGGACTTAAATCCATCAAGTGTTCTAACACAACTCCAATGAGATGATAATGTTGTTATGTGTCTGCTGATTGTGTAAATATGTAATTGTTTATAGCCATGTGACAAGGTGATACCATGTCAGGACTGTGTGTCTGTAAGCACGTTTATTAATCTGGCCCTTAGCAAAACCACAAGAACAGACAATGAGACTTTCACAGAGAGATCATGCAAACAAAAGTTGCACTTGAACAACAAACTAAATAATATGTAGCAAAATAGTCAGCAGAGCAGCATACTGGGATTGATAGAATACACAGCACCATATGATGTGATGTCAGCCTGTAATGAAAACAGCATTGTTCATGTTGGAGAAGCAGGGAGGCTGCCACAACACATCAACAATCAAATACATTATACAAATGTTATAAAACCATCAGGAAAGCTGTGACATCAGCTTTATATTCATTCAGTTGTTCAAATATCGAATCCAAATGCTTTACTGATATAGGCCTAGACATTGAGCCTGATTCATGTTTCCAGATGGTTATGAGAGTTTAGAGGAGTCTGAAGATTCTGGAAAATACCAGCAGAACATCCGTACATGTGTTTATGACGTTCTGTGTTCAGAGAAAGCGCTGGTTCTTTTTATGACCCAAATCTATGCTAATACATGAGGGCTAGCATGGCTAGAGACTCTTAATTGAAGTGTAAAATGTTCTGTTCATCATACATCTATCTATCTTTCTTCGCTGTCCCAGGCTGCACCGGTCGGTTCCTACTGACAGAGACCAGAACAAAACGTCGTGCACGGCGCTGGGTCGGTGACGCGCCCCCGGGTTCCGTCCTACCGGAGGCAGCAGCGGCTGGATGTCTGCCCGCTGAGATGCACCAGAGCACCGGAGAGGAGACAGACAGACGGAGGACTGTCTCCAGCTTCACACATATCAGGATTAATTCACGCCGACATTCCGGAGCCTCTGACGGAACAGTCGTTGTCGAACTTGGCCATCTGAACCGGTAAGAAGAACTCTGGTGTCTGCCGTGATTAGAACCTAATTGTTGTTTTCCCAGCTGATGACACGTTCCTGTCAGCCCACTGATCGCTTCACAGGAAGGCTTTGCTGCTGCCTGCGCTGCTTAATAAAGACATTAGCTTATACGAGTAAAATATAAACAAGCAGGGACTGAACTGTGGTTTTAAAAAAGAAGACAACCTGATCAATATTTAAGATTTATTCCCGTTAACTGAACGTTCATTGATAAATTAATCTGATGCGAGTGGTTCAACTACTCTTCTCTTCTTACAATGAGCAGACGCGTTGTCTTTTTTCTACATTGAAAGGAGGGATGTCTGTAACAATGATACACGGACTGTGCGCCGCAGTTCACCTATTGTTCAACAGTTTACTATTCACAAGTAGCCTATCACAAGCATCTTGTTCTTTATCCAACTGAAGAGACGCACGTCTGTCATGGTGTATTTCCTTTGGAAGCCATTTCTAGTAAAAGAAAGAGAAAAGGGGTAACTGAGGATGGAAAGTGAGTAAATAGCTACAGGGTCTGTGTTTGCACTGGTGCCTCTAGAAAATCCCAATAAAAAAGTGTGTTCTGTGGTGTCATCCCTTATTGCCCTGATGAGTGCAGGTTAATTGCAAATACAGGTCCTCTCTATCTACACTTCCATCTGATCGGCTGTCTGTCTGATGGCTTCCCTTTTGTCATTTGTTGGAATCCTCTGCTGCTGGTGTGTGAGGTTGGGCTATTCAGGATGCCTGGGGGTTTGGTTTGGTGGTAATCAGCTGTGTGTGTGTGTGTGTGGGGGGGGGGATGTCCTTGATATCAAGTCACTTTGATGACCTTTCAGCACCATGGAGAGTTGCATTAGTCATTGTTCGGCTTTAATTATGGAGCTTGAAGTACCTGCTTTGGAAATCCTGTTCTGAATTGTAGTCATGCCCATAAAGGGATGTGAATGGGATATCTGCAGACAGAAACACAGAGAGACACAGAGAGCGAATATTTGAATTACCCACAGTTCCATATTGCATGTGCAACATTTCATTTTGTGTCACTATTTTCATTTGCCTAAAAATAGTGACTAATACATTTCACATCTTTGCATATACGTTATATTTCATATATTTCTAACCTGGCTATTCTGTTTTTCTAAATCTTACTTGTCACTGTAGTCTAAAAAAAACTGCATCTCACTTCACATATTGTGTGTGTATGTGACAAGTGAACCTGTGAATCCTTGACAAACTGGAGCACTAGACGACAAACCATATGACTTGTTTGAGGCAATAAATGATTAGACAATAAATACTGGTTAATAAAGAAATATCAACAAGCAGGGACTGAACTGTCTTCATTAAACAGACAGCAATCTTTATCATATGGCATCCCAAGAGATTTATTAAATAAAATTTCAAATTCAGATCTTTGACTACTGTACTGGATGTTTGACAGCAGAATACCATGGCAGACCTGACTGAAATGCTCTGAGATGAGATGCCCTTGATAACTCTTGACCTTTGTGACCTCTTCAGCACCATGGAGAGGAGCAGTGTGAGTGTGAAGGCAGCACCGGGAGCATTTACAACAAACACCTCCTCACAACTTGCTGTAATACAACAGCTCTAATAGCCTAAGGATGAGGGAATCCACCAACTCATAGCTCACTTTGTTTCTAAATTGTGTCAACAGTGCTCTCTTGTAATATACTGCAAGTAAGTCACAGTTTGTCTCAATCAGTTAAACATTGCCTCAGCTTGAATGTGAGTGTTAGTGAATTACTGTATTTCAACCATCAACTTTTAATTTTTGTCTTTTTTGATTGATTGATTGATTGATTGATTGATTGATTAATTGATTGATTGATTGAATTCCCATCTTTTACATTTTTATCTGTGGATTTTTACAATTTATTCCACAAACCAAACTCACAAAGACACAAAGTAGAAAAAAACATGACAGAAAATGAACTTCATTAATGCACAAAATTACCTTTCATATCTTGTGAAATTCTAATGTTGTGCTGCAATTTATTGTCAATAAAAATGTGCCAATTAATGTATTAATTATTTTTTCAATTAATTAAGCCAGTTTTTGCTGCATACAAATGAGATAAGAAATAGTGGAGGAAGAAAAATCACAGAAAAGTAGTAAATATCAAGATTTTAGGGGCTGGAAGCTTAGAATATTTGTCATTTTGCCTTGATTAAACAACTGCAATGATGAAGCAATTATCAAAGTTTTTTTTACAGTTAATTTTCTGTGACTTATCAGATAATTGTTCTACACTTATTTCAGAACTATCAACCTGTACACATTTTCTGACATCCAAGTACGCTGGTACGAGTTTTATACCTTAGAAATGGATAATAACTATATATATATATAATAAGCTGTCTATCATTTAAAAAATGACCAGTGATGGTTTACAATAGCTTTTGATGTCAGTCATGCCACACTGTGTGGACTTGAAAGTCGCTGCAGGAAGTCTCCCACATCAGTAAAGCTTATCTATTTTTTATTTCACCTGTCATGCTCTTAGATAAGTCCATTGCGTGTGAGATTATATTGACTGGAAGGTCCTAATTGTTCTGTACAAAATGTACAGGTGCTATTGTGTGCGTGTGTGTGTGCATTCGTGCGTGTGTGAGCAACTATTGCAAGACATTTTCAAGGAAAGGAAACACCCTCCATTGCAAACAAGGTACACTGTGTACACTTCTATAGTTGTAACAGTCATGTTCTGTTGTTAGGTCATTATACTGTTAAATAACAGCCCACCTATAATGAGAACAGTTGTATTATCCAGCTTTAAAACATTGTTCACCATAAGCAGACAGTCTGTTTATGATGGTTGGGGTGTTTATAACTACATTGTCTTCTTCTTTTCAAGTTAGCCGAAAATCATATTTGTGGAGGTGTAAACAATAGAAAGTATATAAATGCAGCAGTAGCAGTGGTAGGGCAGTGTGTAGCCTTAGTGATACTGTGTTTTTGGTAAGCTATGTTTAGGCAGTTGAAAGACAAATGGACAAACAGGCATCTGCAATACTGAACAAATCTGTTATTAGAATCAAACAGTTTCAGTGCATCCATCACTTTTTTGTATGTTTGACATTTACTGTAATAAGTATACATGATGTACAGTACTTCACTGTGCAAACACCAGTGATTCAGGGTTGGTCCAGGGTTGGCAAGTCTGCTATTGTCCTGTTCTTGTTTGTATTTAAAAGTTACTCTGAAAAAGAGGGTGTCCTTTCAGTGAGTTTTTATGTATTCATAAATATTTCAATAAAATAGACCTGAAACTGATCAGTTTTGATTGTTTAATCTATAAAATATCAAAAACAGGCAAAAAATGAGCCACACAGTTTTCCAGACTCCAAAAGAACAACAAGTAGCATTTTCCAGCCATTAGTCTAAAACCCAAAGATATTGGATATACAGTGATAGTAAAAAGACTCATTGATTAACTGAATAATCGTTCCAGCACGACAATCACTTGTCAGAGTGTAGTGTAGTGTTGAGTGATCAAGCTGTCATGCTGTATATACAGTATGACATCATAGCCAGATAATAATCAGTGATGTTAAAACAGTGACTCCTACAAAGCAGTGGAAACACAGACACCACTCATCATCATCAACAAACAGCTTCGATGTTGTCTAGAGGCAAACAGCAGGCTGTTACATCATGAACTGACATAATGGTTTGAGTGCAATGAGGCTCCTGAATATCAGCACTAGAGTCACTGCAGCAGAATTTGACACCACTCCACCCCGCGGCTGAAGAGGTTGTGTGAGGTTGGTTTGGTTGTATGGCCGTGCTGAGAGGGGCTGAGGGGATTACAGCGTCAACAGCAGCTACATAACCCGCCAGATTTCCCGCAGGCCTGTGGGTTGTTAGGGAGAACATGGCTGATGAGTTCTCACAGGAGAGAATGGCAAAGTGAAAACAAAACAACAGCATTCATCATTCAGCACAAAGAATCCTCTTCACTCCTCAAATTGGACTGAAAATCTCCTCTGTCTTCTCCTGTTGTGATTATGTTTTATGCATCTCATTACATCGTGTGGCAAAAGCAGCCTGTTAGCTTCCGTAATGCGATTATCCATCCTCCTCATGTCTTTTGCAGATTCTGCTATGCCACCTCACAAACGTTAATTGACCCCACGCTGCAGCGCTCAATGGGGACGACTGTTGCTAATTGCAGTGGTATTTTGAGATACGGTAGGAGCATTAGGCTGTGTTCCACCGTGGCAAGAATTATTCACAAGGGATGACTCCAGAAGCATTCATGTGTGAGTTTGTGTGTCCCTGGTTTTTATCACACTGTGAGGACCCAAACCTGACAACCCCCTCACATTTTGTGGATCAGAATGTTGTGGTTTCTTTTGGGTTTAAGGTAGAAACTGATATATGAGGGTTGGTTCACCCACATAACAACCCCCCACCCCCACCCCCTCCCCCTCCACCCCAACCCCCATCTTTGAGAACCAGCTGTTGGAGGTTTTTCAGACAACCCAATACTGTGGGTGGATTATTTCATTAGTGGTGTCTACAGCAATGATACTAATAATAAAAAATATCCACAGCAAACTGTGAAGAGTTTAAATTTGAACCAATTTCCTGCAGAAGAAATGGTCCTTAAAATTGTTGACAGTGTGCTCTGTGGATTATCCAGATTAACAAGGACCCTGATTCTGAAACCCAGCCCTGGCTGAATGATGGTCTGACTCTTCTTCTGTTGGTTCTCAAAAGCTTTAAAATGAGAAAAATACACAGTAAACACTGTATAATTAAAAACATTACTATATTTTAATGTTCTAGCACTGTAAATGATTTGATTTTATATGATAAACCTGACTGATAATAAATTACTATTTATATTCCAGTCATAAAATACCACTTTTAACTTGATTTAATAAGATGCCCATTTTAACTAAAGTGCTATATGTTTGACTTAAAGCAGCTTTAATCAATATTTTTCATAATAAGAAAGTATGAAATGTCAGTGTATAATGTGTACTCTGCAGCTCCTCTCAGCTTTACCCAGCTTTATAGTGAGTGAGTGGAAATAAGTTCAACACATGGCAGTGATGTGTTCACTCCTCACTGCTGACCCACAGGCCAAAAAATCACTTAATGCAGGTTTAACATTATTTAGTCACCTTTTAAACAGCTAATCAGACATGGAATTGAGTTACAACACTCTAAACGCTTAGTCACATATCTAGTAGCTCCTGTTAATGTCACCAATAGAGCATTTCTTGAGGCTAGCAAAACTTAACTGATGCCTTCATGTTCAGATTCATGTTCAGAGCACTGCAGTACATTAAGATATAACAGCAGTCTTGCTAACTTTCAGTGTAATGTTTTAACTCAAATTGTTAAACAGAGGATGTAACACAATTCTTTCCACAGTGTTTGAATGAAGGGACAGGCAGGGGATCTTCATTCTTCCAAAAGAGTCCTGAGAACCTGTTGGTTCCTTGAAAATGACAAATTAGCATGAGCATTTCTAAAGCTGCATTGAATGATATAAGAAATACATCAAATCTATTTGGAATCCTGTCATTTTAAATGTGTGTGCACAACTTGGTTGGTGTGACTTTACATAATGCACATTAAATGATTGATGGACACGTTCAGAGTATTTTAATATATCATGATTTTGTTTTGTACATCTCTAAGTAATTATTGTGCATGGATTCTGTGTCAGATCAGTAATTCTCAACATCTGTTTGATGCAGTGTTGCTACTGGATAAATCTCAGTATCCACGCCTTACTGAAGGTCCTTGACTTTGGTGGTCAATTCTGAGTCATGATGAAGTTGACATTGTTTTCTCCTCCAGCACACCTACAGGGGTTGTGTGACACATGTCTCATATATAAGTTAATTATTCCAAAATTCATAAAGAAAGAAAGCATACAGTTTGAGCAGAAACAGAGCAAATCTAAGTGTAAGCAGAGGCTATTTCAGTGCAAGAGTGGGGTTGTGAGTGCAATATTACAAAATCTGAATGTGAAATCTCAAATTGATATACAACACTCTTGAATATACAGGAAAAAAACCTCTATATTCATTCATAGCCATTTTATTGTGGAGGCAGACCTTTCAGAGACAAAAACAACCTACTATCTGGGCAGCTAGACAAATAATTGTGTTGTTTTTCCATTTGGGTGGACCATCCCTTTAAGGTCAGGCATGTTGTTCTGGTGCTTAATAGGATAGGGTTAGGGGGAAGGGAATAAATGTCATTCCTCTCAAGTCCTCTGAAGGATAGTTAATGGAGTATGTGTGTGCATGAGAGGAGTAACACCAGCTGTGTATTGATCAGAAGATGCAGTATTGATCCTGGCTTTTGGCTCCAAAGTTTCTCTCTCGCTCTCCCCACACAGCTGTTTTTTTGTTCTGTGTCATATAAATGACACTGAGATTTACAACCATCTTGGTGTGTGCAGTAGAGCAGCATCTAGTCTGCTAAATGACACATGCATATGTTTATGCTTCCTGTATTTAAAGCACAGCGCATTAGGTTCACCTCTTTTTCAGATTTTCTTAAAGCTAGAGATTCAATATGCATTTCTTATCTTCACAGTAAAAATACCACAGCTGTGTGGCTGAGTGATTTGGGTAAAATATGTCATTTGAATTTAAAGGCCCATTCCAGAGATAGCCTGACTTTTAGTAGTATGGGCCCCTATGTTGTGTTTCAAGTCACACACTTCCATACTTACTTGCTATTCTTAGTGCATAAGTATGTTTACATCGACAATTATGGCAAAACGCAGTGCACTATATGCACCTGGTTGGTGTACGCATAACGGCCAAGAAGTCAAGTGTGGAATGCTGACAAAGCTGAGCTGCTGCTGTCAGCAAGTGGCATAAAATGCTAAATAATAGAATTTTAAATTTAAAAAAAAAAATTGATTTATCGCAATTAAAGAAACATGAATCATTTCACAGCCCTAATTTATAGTCTATATCAAACGTAGGTTATTTCCTATCACCATTTTTCTTTTGGGTGGGGAAGTTAAAAAACAAAATGTTTATCAATTAAATTTCTATATGTGTTTATCTGAGTCTGCAGCCTCGGTATGCTAACATGCTCACAATTACATGCTAATATTTATCATGTTTACCTTGTTAACCACATTAGTGTAACACACAAACACTGGATCATTTAGCACTAAACACAAAGTACAAGTTAAACCAATGTCATTATTTTAGCAGGTATTGGACAAAATGTAGACATGATAGTGGTGCCAGATAAAAGGTGGAGGTTAAGGACCAGGATTCAACCTCTGGGCTCAATAGATATGTGCACCACACTTCATAACAGTGCATTCAGTAGTTGTCCTATAACCAAAAATATCAGTGTCTCTCTGTTTGGGAAAATGACATTTCTTGAAGTTTTGATTTTGATATAAAAAAAAAAAAGTCCACCAGTGATGGAGAGGCCATGTCCACCTCCCTTTTCAAAAATATTTTCCCCCTCCTTATTATTTTCAGGTTGATTTTCTCACTAAAAATCTCCCTCAACACTGTCCTCTGAATGACCTGCCAAAATCCAGATGAGACAATAAAGGAGTTGATAAAAATGTGAAATTGCTCATCTGAGTTGCTGTCAAATATTAGTGTGTAACAAGGGTGGATGTACAGCGGGTCCAGATGATGATCTTCTTCCACTGCAGTACAATGAATATGAATAGAGTTTTCTTTGCAGTGTTGAAAACATATCTCTCTGCATCACTAACCCACTGAACACATTGTTAACAGTTTTCATTCGAACCATTTCTTTGGTAGAAAGTGATCGGGGAGCGTACTGCGAGATCAGTGAGGTGTTTCTGTGTTTACTGCAGTCTGTTTGTCAGTAGCTGTGGAGGCTGGAGGAAGGAGGGGATGTTAACAGTATTAACCTCAGTGAGCCTCCTCCTGCCTCATCAAACTGTCTCCTCATGTTAATAGAGGCAAAGTCATTACTGTCACTCAACAACGCTTTAACACTCACACAACAACCCATCAAATATGTGTGTACGCATGCAGATAGATACTAGGACTCCAATAATGATTATTTTACTCTTATTTTCTTGATTATTCAATAAATTCTTTGATTTATAAAAACAAAACAAAAACAAAACCTTAATAACAATTTCACAGAGCCCAAGGTGACATCTTAAAATGCTATGTCCAAGACAAAGATAAACAATTTGACAATTTACCGTAATATAAAACACACAAATCCTCATTTTTAATTTTTGTATAAAAATTGTCATTTAATTTTCTGTTGGTCAACTAATCAGTTAACCTTGAATTCAGTGATATAATAGACACACAGAAATAAAAGTATGAGCACAAATGCACACACAGACCGGTTCATGGAGTGGTAACACATCAAAGGAGTCTCTCCCATCAGTGTGATGGAAGAAGCAGAGCAACCGGAGGGGAAGAGCTGCTGTGACTGAAGTGCTTTCTAATTCGCACAATGGCGGGTGTGTGTTTTTATGTGTGTGTGGTCAGTGTGTGTGTGTGTGTGTGTGTGTGTGTGTGTGTGTGTGTGTGCGTGTGTGTGTGTGTGTCTGACTGGGGGTGTGCACGATGCTGTGGGGCCATGTGTGCAGTCATGTGGGGTGGTTTTCTGGCTACACATCAAGCAAAAAATCTGGTTTGTGCTGAAGACTGCATAGAAGAGTGGCAAGAAATAGGATTTATTTCCTGTCAGTCTGACAGGAAGCCACTTAAACAATCTATAGATTATTCAAATACATTTGTATTTAAATTATCATTTTTGAGACAGTATAGCAATATACACATTTTGTCAAAATACAATCACACAAAAAGACCCAATTACATTTCCCCATACAACATTCCTGTTGTATTGTTTCGCTACAAACTGCACTAAATCAAACTGTGTCATGATTGTGTTTAATGTTATAATTATTACATCCAGATTATTTATTTATTTGAAAACAATATGAAATAATATCATAATTATCCATTTAAAGTTGTTGTTAGCACGGCCCAGTCATGTTAATATATCATGTCTGGGTATTTTAAACAATCATTTAATCAATTAATAAATGAAGAAATGAATCGCTAATGATATCTAATAATTGATTAAGTATTTCAATTTGTGTTGACAAAAATGTCAAATATATAATGATTACGACTTCCCTACGTGAGGATTGGCTGCTTTTGGACTGTTGGTCAGACAAAGACAAAAGGCTTTGGGGAATTAGGATGGACATTTTTCACTTTTTTGTTTGTAACAGATCTATCATTCATTTTAGTCTTGTTTCCACTTGATACATACTGTGTACTGCTACCAGATTTTTATCCAAGTGTTTGCCTTAAAGGATCCAGTGTAGAGATCTGATCTGAGGAACTGTAGAGTCTCAGCTCTCTACTTCACAAGAACCAGCTCCAACCCTAATAATGTGTTTAACAGTTCTGTCTTCAGGCTTTTAGTTTTGAGGGTGTTAAATATTGCTCTAAGCACTGCTTTCATGGGTGCATGTCCTCAGAATGCTACTGTGCATGGTTGGAGCTTTAAGCCTGTGTTCACCCATGTGGAGATAATGTGGCAGGACACGAGTCATTGTCAACTGAAGCTTAATGCATATGTAGAGGCCGGCTGCAGAGATGAAAAAAGGCAGGAAATATGTCCAGTATAGTGCAGCATAGAGGAGTTTAGTTTACCCTTCTGCTAATGTCCTTCAACATTGGAGTGGCAACCTATAGCAGCAGCTCCTGAATGAGCTGATAGTCAACCCAGTGTCAGTCTCTGTAACGACTCTGAATGTCAGTTGTAATAATCAGGAGAATCAGAAAAAGCAGCCTTTGGATGTGGAAACCCCCATGGGTTCTACTGAAGGTCCTACCAGACCTACCACCAAGCAGGGCCTAGTATCTACAATTTATTGGAACAGGGTGTGGAAGAAGATTTATTGTTTTTTTTGTTTTACACAGTTGTTCTACAGTTGTTGGTCTGCTGACAGAACACAGCACAAATTTCTTCTGTCACTCACACAATTTGTATTATTTCTGGTGTGATCAAACAGGGTACCAGTACCACAAGTATACTGGCTGAGTAAAGTATGAAGAATGCTTTCCTGATAACTATGGGAGTGCATTTGAAAGATAAGCAGCTGGCTCTTGCTCTTCCCATTAGGCTGCCTGAAGAGGGATGACATGACTTCCAATTCGGAAACCCTCCCCCACTCATCACACACACACACACACACACGCACGCACGCACGCACAAACGCGCACACACACACACACACACACACACGCACGCACGCACGAACGCGCGCACACACACACACACACACACACACACACACACACACACACACACACACACAGGCATGCACACACATATGCCCCTGCACAAGGGAAGCAAGTCCCACAATATAACTGTGTAAACAGATTTACGTCCCTACAGCATGAGGAATACCTGGTACACACACACACGCGCACACACACACACAAACACACACACACAGACACACGCACACACACACACACACACACACACACACACACACGCACACACACACACACACACACACACAGATGCAGCAGTCCCCCCTCACCAGGGTTAAATGTAGATTAAACATCAAGTGTCTGACAAGATGTGTATCTGTATAAGATTCATCGTGGCAGACAAACAAATCCATCTCGACTGTCACACAATAGATCTTCAGTGAAAACCTTTTACAACAAGTAGTGTAATGCAGATGCACTGATGTTTATGCATCTGGGTCCAGATGCGTAAACGATACATACACACAAAAACCATGCATACCACAACATGTCCTGAACATAAACTGGAATGTATAAACAGAATATGCAGTGAGAATGTGCGCACCTCACGCAGTGTTCAGAGCAGGTGTACACCTATATTTCTGAAGGAATCTGAGGGCGATGAGATGAGGTGAAGATGACAAATTAGCTGAGACACAGAATCTTTTAGTAAAACATTGTTTAAGTTGATAACCAGCTACAAACTACTCATTGATTACATTTCAGAGATATCCCTGCCAACGATGGTTTACAGTCCATGTGATGAATCAATGATATGGATGGTATAGAGTCAAACAGCTGCACTAATGGTCATGCAGAATGACAGTTGGTCTTCTTTCCAGTTTGTTTCATTCACAGGTGTGAAGTGTGGTGGAGCAGGTGGTGAATTGGTATTAAAACAGCTGGTTCAGGTTGTGTCTTCTTCCATTTATGGCTAATTGTGGGAGTGGAAATTAGGCTTATGCACAGGTGCCCAGTTCTGTTGAAAAGATTGTGTATGCATCATTCTGTCTCTGTTGTGTGCATGTGACCCCTGGTATGAATTATCAGCTAAAGTTCTGTCACCTTTCAGGATATCCTAACTTTCTGATGAGGTTTTTTCATGTTTAAATATACTATAGGATATATATAAACATCAAGCATGAATCCTGGATATGAAGTGGTAGTCAAGTTTCATTGTTTCCTCATTCAAATGTTGTCAAGATATTTATGACCCAAATGTACAAAAAGAGAATCCAAACAATGAACACTGTACAAAAGAATCTGTTGGATCAGCTGGTTTATGTTCCTGGCTGACTTGCCATCACCAATGGAAACTTCTCCTGTGAGAGCAGCAGTATGCATGCATCAGTGTTTGCAATCACTGCGTGTGAGTCTGTAGAAAGAATCGTGCATAGAAGATCTTTACACAGTTCCAGTTTCTCAGAATTTGGGTCTTATTTCTGTACCATTGTTAGGGGAGGACAAGGTCAGACTGACAGACTGAGTGCAGTCAGTAATAATCTCTATGAAAACATAGGATGTGATGTAATAATCCCTTATATCTATGGAAGGCTCTCAGCACTAACTTCTTGTTGATTTGCCAGCCTCCAGCATATGTTATTTGGGGCACTTCGTCAGTTGTGCCTTTGATTCACAATACACTCTCTGCAATGTCAGGCCCAGACCTGGGTGTGTATCCTTTATTCTCTTGGGACCCAGATGGCATCTTTCCTCCTCATTTACCACGACTGGCTGCAGTGGTCTCTGATGCTTGCTTGGTAGCTTGGTGCATGGATTGGCCTTTAGCAGCCTAGTTGTAGATGTTGCTACAAAGCCCCAACTGCCAGCCTCCACTGGACCCTTGCTCTCCAGTCTTTCTATTCTGCATCAGTTACTCTTGTATGCTTCATCTACAGCATTCTCCCAGGGTACTGTCAGTTCTACAAAGTAGACAGTTAGCACTGCATTAGACCAGAGTGTCAGGTTGGGTCTCAAGTTGGTAGCAACTATTTCTAATGGTAATGTAAGATGCTGGCCTACATTAGCCAGCATTTCCCAGTTCTGGGCTGCTTCCATTTGTCCGATTCTGGTTGATGGAGGGTGGTCCTCTGTCCCTGTTCCCCTTCTCGGACAACTGTACGCACACTATGAAAGTACAGAAGATCGAAGTTGAACCAGGAAGACTATAAACTCTCATGGATGTTTACAAGGGAATACGTTTTATTGCATAAGTTTTAGTTTGGCTACCATGGAGGTTTGTTTCAAATATTTCTGTTTGTCAGTTCACGTGTCTTGGCCAATCAGTGTTTTAATGATGTTATTTTGTGTTTTTAAGTGCGCAATGTTATTAATACAACAAATGATGTTCATATGTCATTCATTTGCAACAACAGAGACATTTTGAAAGGAACATAATTCAAAGTTCAAAGTCAGCTTTATTGTCATTCCTACGACATGTACAGGACATGTAGAGGATTGAAATGATATTTCTCTCAGACCTACAGGGGATAGACAACAATACAATAAATAATAACAACAACAACAACAACAATAGTGCAACTAAAAAATAAACACATTTAAAAAACATTGTTAATTAATATTAATATATCTGGCAAGTTGCAAAATGTTGATACGGAGCATGTCTGATAACAACATATATTTACCAGTTCAATGATAGCTTCTCTTGCAATGCAATACCCACATGCAACATTCAACCTTTTTATTGTTAAGATGAGGTGATCAGAACTGTTAGGTAAGGTTAGGGAAAGATGGTGGCCAAAAACTAAACAGTGATTCAGGACATCTTTGTTTTATTAACATTTAACTGAAACCATATTTCCCTAACCTGAACCAAAAGGCTTTTTTTTTTTACCTTTAACCACAGGCAGGACAGTAACCGCTGTGTCAGGTGTCACGGTTGTGTGCTTTGTAGGATCACATGTGTATCTTAAACACTGAAAAAAATGTTACGCTATGTTACATAATTCAGGCAGCAGTCAGTTTATCCATCAAAATGTATTTGGCAACACAAATGAGTAGTATATATGAGTAGTAATGAGTAGTGTATCATCTGTAGGAGACGGCTGATTACAGAAGGAATGATGACAAAAACTACGACAATAGTTGTCTTTTAAAGGTTCAACATTATGTTTAACAGTGATAATTATGGATTCAGGAGTTAGAACATGTATTAATTTACTAAAAGGTTCTCATAAGTACAGTTAAATTGTGTGTGTGCACCTGTGTTCCCATATACAGTATAATACCACACAGCCTCCACTCTGCTATCCCTGCAGTAGCAGCAGTGACATAAGTGTGACAGCCACGGGACAGTCAAGGACAGTGAGGGATGAGCTTTTATTAAAGACTAGACTGCTCTGGACAAAGAAGACAGATCATTACACCTTCCAACAGTGGGAACAATAGAGGGAACAAGCTGCCTGCAGCCTGCCAAAACGCTCCGTTACACTGACAGCAGCATACACCCTCTTTCTCTCTGTACTGTAGGGTTAGGTATCTTTTGAAGTTTAACAGTTCCAGTTGTAATTCTGCTTATCAGTTCTAATTCTGATCGATTCCCAGTTTCAATTCCAATATTGTATTAAAAAAATGAGGTTGAATGTTTAGATAAGGAAGGAGCTGGACAAAGTGGCTAGGGAGAGGGAAGTCTGGGCTTCCCTGCTTAGGCTGCTGCCCCCGTGACCCGACCCCGGATAAAGCGGTGAGGATGGATGGATGGATGGATGGATGGATGGATGGATGGATGGATGGATGGATGGATGGATGGATGGAAGATTAAGATTATTGTCTAGTGACTGAGCACAAGGGTTCACTGAATGGTTTGATGAATATCAAAATGGTGTGAATCCAATGTTTCCCATACATAGGCTCTGTGTGTGTAGCCCGTCCAGGCAGATTAACAGACTAGACAATCTGTGGCTAGATTGTAGACTGTCAAATAAATACAGTAGAATTCTTTTATTAGTATTTACACTCAACGCCTGGGATTCAAATTAATCAAATACATTTAAAAAAGAATAAAAAAAGAATAAGATAAATACTTTTTTTTCTTATATCAAATAAAGATGGCATTTTAAAATAAAATGCATTATAGAAAGCTTTTGATTGTGCTTCTTAAATAAAGTGCTTAGTTTTAGAAAAATAAGAAAAGAATCCCTTTTTACTTTTAAACTTAACTTAAATTTAAAACATAAACTTAATTTAACATCTAATAACTTTACAACAAAACATCCCAACACATATGAACTCTTTTCTTTGTGTGTATCTCGCTGACAGATGAGTCTGTCCACATGTCCGAATGCACAGATTTGATTGGCTTATTAGCATCACGTGAGAAGATTGGCAATGCACAGTGGTCTGTGAGTGTCTGAGGGATGCTCCACTTTTACCGTAATAGCTGGAGAAACTGCACCCGTTAAAATAGAAACGCTAAGACAAAACGTAACAATCCTCAATATTCCATCAGTTACAGGTCCAGGTCTGGATAGGATGGCGTCTGGGTCCGGATCCGGACCACGGTCCGCCTATTAGTGACCTTTGACCTATAGGAATGGTAAAAATAATACAGTGAGGAAGCAGCAGGTATAAGAATGATCCAGAATAAGGTAATGCTACATCGTCCAACACAAAATATAGCGAGTGGGGGTTGTGTTAAGATTGTTTTGTCCAAAGTGTAAAACAACCAACATTTAAATAACATTTAAATGAAATAGATTCACAAATTCATGTTCATTTATGATAAATGACGCAATAATAATAATAATAATAATAATAATATTTTTCTCTAACTCAAATATTATGAATCAGAACCAGGATTTGATAAAAAAGCAGATTTATTTTTTCTTCATAATCATTCAAATCTAAACAATTCTCTAGTCAACTGCATGGTTTTGCTTTGGGACTCCCATATAAGGCAGCTATGAGACAGTCAATGACTAAAAGAGCTTAAACACAACAGCACTTCTCTTTCTCCATCTTCCTTATTTGCACATTTGAATGTGTACCTGCATGAACACCCCTTGTGTGTTTGGATTGTTAATGTGTGTGTTTGCTTGCAGAGTGCAGTGTGTGACAGTAACATCTACTGAGAGTGCTGCTGTCCGAGTGTCTTCTGCTCTGGTGGTTTCACTGATAAATAGGTTGGAAACACTCGTGTCTCCTGCAGCCACATCTCATGTTTCTATGTGCACTGGACAGACAGCAGGGACACAACCAGTGGACAGGCATCCAGGCCACCACTGCTTAGGCACATCTTCTAAATGATACTCCCTCATTTGGTGTTTTGATGATGATCGTGGTACATGCTGTCTCATATGCACAACATTTCCTATAGCATTTTTTTAGTGGAGGTGCCCATCATCAACTCAAACACAGAGCACCACCACTAACATCAGGGACATTACAGTATTTACTGAAATATAATATTGGGCTTATTAAACTTAAGAGAAAAGGAGCAGGTGAATCAATCACATTGTGCTTTTGCTTTGCAGTAAGTATTCAGGGCATATGGGGGAAAAGTGGGAGTCTAAAGATTGACTAATAAATATCACAGAAAAGAGAAATAAGGTCTCCTGTTAGCTCCCTCCATTTCCCATATCACATACTGTAGGCTACCTGCTAAAACCATGATGTCCCTGAGTCATATAATGACTAACAAAGCTATGACCAGGAAGCATACTTTCTTTGTGGGGGAAAAAAATATTTTATTTCACAGATGGTATTAAAACATGAGTCTTATAGGCAAAACATGAGAGTCATGTTGTATCAGGTTGTTTTAAGAGTTTAGTGTAGGGCCAGAGGTGCACTGGTTTTGGACTGTATTTGGGCAGAGGCATGAATAATATATTTCTACTAATCATAGGAAAGATGATTGATGTATTCATGTTGAGTATATATACAAAATTAGGGCTGCAATGATTATTTTCAATATCAATTAATTAATAGGATAATTATTTTATTGATTAACTAGTTTGGTTGTTAAAATGTCAGAAAGTAGTAAAAAAATGTTGATCACTGTTCCTCAAAGCCCCAGATGCAACCTGCAATGTCTTATTTTGTCTTAAACAACAGTTTCATTTCACTATCATAGAGGACTAATATTCACATTTAAGCTGGAAATATAGAATGTTATTGTATTTTCAACAATCAAAAAAAGAAGACTAAAGACAGTTAATCAATTATAAAACCATATTCATTTTCTGTACATTGATTCATTCATTCATTGTTGAAGGGGAAGAACCTGCTGTTGTACAGCTGTTTCTGAAACAGGATATAAAATTGTGTCTTAAGTTTCCTCACAAAGTAAAACTATTTTTTCAAGTGCAGCTGGTGGTCACTAGTTTATCTTTAGCACAGATATATTATATTCCTTTAGCTGAGGAACAGAAAGAAACTCCTGTGTCCTGAGTCTCATTAGAGAGAGAAGATGTGTCCTGAGTCTCATTAGAGAGAGAAGATGGTCTCCAGAAATTCATTTCAGCCATTCCTCACGTATATTTCCATCCTGTGGAAGTCTGTAAACTGTTTAGCTGCTGAACAATCAGTGACACTTCCCGTATCCTGCTTTGCTCATTATCCAGTTGAAATGCAAACTCCAAATACAGAAATTACAGCCGGGATGGCTCCAATGCTAAAGCTTCCTGTAGATTTGATTTGACATTCTGGTGTGATGTAACGGGTTCTGCCTCAACACTGCTTGCTCAGTCCCAGCTCCTCATTGACTGAGCCCAGAAGCTTTTTTATTTACAGGGACAAGCTACCACACAGCATCACTGAAAATACCAAGGAAAGAAAACACTGACCCAGGAACAGTGGGAAACAATAAATCAAAAACGTCATTTTCTTTATGGACTGGCTAAAGAGTTACCCAGTGTATTTGTTCATTTCTATCTTTCTCATGGAAGCTTATTGGCCCTGCAGATGATGATGGATGTTGGGATAGGAGTTATCTAATCTTTTCCGCATAATGTGTCTCCTTTGCGGACCCAAAAACAAATGGTGCTCGTTCTCAAAATGTAGCTTTTTACATAATGACATTGGATTTTCCACAGTGAGAAGTGTTTATCTACCTCTGCTGACAGATTAAGAAAAGTGTTTAAAGCTGGTTGCTCTTTTACCTGGGAAGGTAGTCTGTAAGGAATACATTTACAACCAGGAATCAGGTTGTATCCTGTTCATTGTGTGTGCTAGACCTGGTGCCATGTGGTTGTGCAGCACATTAAACATGCATGTTTATATTTGATTTGTTATTTTGTGCAGCGCATGAAACCTTGGTCATGTTGAAATGTCAGACCTCATCTTTCAACCTTTATATCAGAGAAGAAAAGTAATTCAGCTGGAGGGGATGAAAAAGGAGAGCAGTAGTGGTAGCACAAAGGTTATAAAGCACATCTCCTCTTCCCTTGTGTTCCTGGCCTACAGTCTGTCTGAGCCTGCTGTTTTATGGTATGTAGAGCATGGCTAAGTCAGACACTAACATGTTCCAACTAATGCAGCAGACACGGACCAGAGTTATTCAAACATGTGGGTTTGTAGAACTCACACTTTTGATTCCTCGTTTTTATTAAAAAGAAAGACAAGCATAAAACATTCAGAAAGCTAAAGCATAAACATGTAATATATTTGAATTTACATTTTAGCTCTTTCAATGTCAATCTTAAATTTTAGTTCATAAAGATTGAAGCTTCCTTAATCCTCAATTTATAAAGCTCTAACTAAGCCTGTCATGATACCTGCTTTTGTTGGACGATATATTGTCCTAGAAATAATTGTGATAAACGATAGTACTGTCAGACCATTGTAAGACCATATTATGCCACTGATATGATGATAATATAATGGCATAACCTTTCAAAGAGCAATGAACTTTTAATTCTTTACAGTATTCAGACTGAATTTGAATGAGCCGTGTGCAAGGATTGCCTGCACATGGCTCCCACTTCCTGCATCACATGTGAACATGGAAGTGGAGCAGTGATGGGGAGATTGGAGGTTCCATAAAAACGCCATCCTGCCATCACATTTGCCCACTTGTGCATTTTCTGATCAGGATGTGAACGGTGTGGAAAGGCAGCGCTATTTACTTAGCAAATGTGACTTGAATAGCCTATTAGCTACTAATGTGGGGTGCGGGGAGCGATCTGACTGTGATATGAAGAGTGGGCCTCCCTTGCCACCTTCCACTTTTTCAAAATTTAACAGCAGGTGTGTGAAAATTGGATTAACCAAAATGCTGGAACCCTTCTGGAATCAACCTGCCTGGGCTCACTGTTATTATCAAAATTAGCTTAACATGTTTTTTATTACCTCATAAATATAGGCAAAAACTGAAAAAGGCTCCATATTGTTATTTTAGTGCTTCCTAAAACTACAAGTATACATCAAATTGTCATCAGCAAAATCAGGTTTTATGTTAAACTCAAATCTCCTCCTAGGATCCACATATCTTCTGTCTGGATTCATTTTGTATTTTGAAAACCAAATTTCTAAATCAATCAATCAATCTTTGTTTATATAGTACCAAATCACAACTAAAATAATCTCAAGGCACTTTACACATAGAGCAAGTCTAGACTGTACCAGCATTGTTACCAAACTGTACCTCCAGGCAATCTGTCCATGTTGGATAAAAGCTCCTTGCCCTGGTTCTTCTGGACTGAGAAATTTGGAAAAGACGCATCACTAGTGTGTAAGTATTATGATTCTGAAAAACAAAAGGGACATCATTTGTCTTAGCATATAAACGGACTTTTCAGATGCATCTACCTCAGTGTGGATATAGTAAAATACTACTTTTATTTGCCAGTTTATTAGGTAAACTTCTATATCAGAATTACAATCAGAATCAGATTACTTTATTAGTCCCAAAAGGACAATTCATTTCCACAGTCAGCCCATTCATAATAAATAGAATAAGATATAAAAAGACAACAACCTACCATGAAGCATCTTAACAGCATCATCATCCTCACAACAACATCAGCACCAACCACACACAAAGAACCAAGCTCAGTTTTTTGAGCATTTAACAGCCTTATGGCCGAAGGAATCTAATTATTTGCGTAACGATTTGCGTGCCAGTCCATAATAACGCCGGCCTGAGGGCATGGTTACAAATTGGTTATGAAGCGCGTGATCAGGTTGGCACACTACTTTATTAGCCTCCTGGATCACTTGCGTCTTAAAGGTATTTCCAACATTACCAACTATACAGAATAACCAATAAACTTGTTTCCCTAGCTGTCTGTAGCTTTGTAATTTTCTAGTGGTGTTACAAATGATACTGATGATGCCTTCATCTTTGA
This sequence comes from Scomber scombrus, assembly GCF_963691925.1. NCBI lineage: Eukaryota > Metazoa > Chordata > Actinopteri > Scombriformes > Scombridae > Scomber > Scomber scombrus. The sequence goes on along the minus strand of NC_084982.1, from coordinate 569,077 downwards.
GGACTTGATTGAATTTTTTTCCTGCATACATTGTCATGATGAAATGAGTGTGTGTGATTGGTCTCATTCTTTCCTTAAACAAAATCAAACTAGCTAAAGTGACTGTTCAGCTTTTTGAAGCCTGAAACCCACTGGTTTCTGCCCACAGCTTTAATCCTCCCATTGAGTGCAAAACGTTTTGAACCCAGAAATTGCCATCCGTAGCTATATTATTTATGCACACTGTGTGCTAAGCATTTATACAGTAAAAATAATGCTCATAGAAAATGCTCAGAAAACGGATGTTCCAGGTTTTGCTTGATGAGTAAGACTCACAGGGAAGGATGTGTTATTTTGACAATGCTTATTGCAAAATGTAAGTCAGTAAATGTAATGTCTAATGTTAACTCAGGTTGCTGACAATGCCAGTTATTATTGAAACAATCAATACATCTGCACTCTCAAGCTGGTCAAGCAAAAAGGTTTCTCTGGGAAACAAGAGGAGAGGAGGAGTTCAAAATGAAAGAAAAAAAAAGAATATTTCAAATACTATTTTTTCAATTCAGTTTAGTTTCACTTAGTTTCCAGAGTGGGTTTATTTGTTTCAGTTTAGTTGTTATTGTTTAAAAATGATTTAGTTTTTATTATGATATGGGGGTTGACTGAGCTGAGAGTAGAAGCAAGTTACAGATAGAAAGACTAAGACTGTGAATGACAAATACAATTTTATCCTGGTTGTTTCATGACACTTATGTTCTAAAGCACAAACAATACATCAGAGTTGATTTACTGTGGAGACAGATGCTTTTAGTATCTGTTTCATTTTCCACCTCTGCATTTCTCTTTTTCATTCATTCATTACATCTAATTAATGCATCAGTAAATACAAAGAACAACAGAATGTGTGTATGTTGTGTTTCAAGCACAGCAGGTGAGGAGTGAGAGGAAGAGGGAGAAACAACTAGAATACTATTTCCTCATTACATTCTAAAAAATGCCATGACATTAGGAACACTTTGTAATTTCAGATTACAAAGAGGTTAATATCCCAATATGTATTAACATGCCACAACCTGAGGGTCAGTGAATGACCTACACACACGCATGCATGCACACACACAAACACACACACACACACACACACACACACACACACACACACACGCATACACACACACACACACACACACACACACACACACACACACACACACACACACACACACACACACACCCCTCTACTAATCCTGAACCCCATCAATGACAGTGATCTATGGAAATAGAAAAAAAAAATGCACGAATGAACTTGTAGGTAAAACCAGTTTCATATATCGCTGATGTTTGCATTTTCTCCCGTTCAGCACACGCACATTGCTGAGGCTGAATAAAATTATGGAAGATTCTATTTTCTAACGACTGTTCAGGGTCAGAAGAGGGGCTGGAGCCTCAGTATGGTTTCATGAAAGAGTGTCACATCTTTGGACATGTCAAGACATGTCACCTGAACCTCATTCTGATCCAGATTCAGGACTGCTGTGTGTGTGAAGGCTTCACCTTCAGTCTGAGCCAACCCCGTCTCGTTTTCATTTATACTACTAAATTATTTTCCCAAATATGTTGCAGTGACAAACATTTCATTGACAACAATTATTTGAAGTGAACAGAGTGCTACATGTGTACTGCACTGAAGTCACAGGGAACTATTCTCCAGAGACTGAATATGTGATCACTGTCTATGGAGCCATTTCTAAACAAACCACAGCCCACAATGTCTGTTGGGTGGAGGAACATGTCACCCAGTGCAGCACTGTGACTCACTGACGTGTTTTTAATTGTTTTTGGACAAAAACAGATATCCATGGCACAGAAGAATACAATGCTGCCAGTGCCTAAACAGAATGGACAGCAGGTTCATGTTTTTGTTCTGACCGAAACAAGAATCACTGAACAATCTCAGCCTCTGAGCATGGTGAAGAGCATCACTCAACTGTTGACGTGAACAGTGGTTCAGAGCTGAAGCAGTCATGTTGCTACCTTTTCTATTTTCATGCTCCATCCATGTGTACAGATCATCCACTGTTTGCTTACTTCCTTTCCCATGGTGAATAACAACACCAAAGACATACATGTACAGCTGTCTGGAATAGTATGCCTGACCAGTGGGGGTTCTAGGGAGTACCAAATTCTGCATCATGACAAAGCAATGAGTCACTGCATCATGATCTACCTTTGCCAGCAAATCATAGAACACCCGTGCTCGTCTCCTGTGTAGGATGTAGGATGAAGATTCTCTCCGTTTCTCTTCTTCAGTAAAGCTGGGGTCCTTAACTCTCAGTTGAAACCTGGTACAGGAAGAACAGGCATCTGTGGCAGGATGCCCAAATCCTCCTCCTGAATGCCTCATTTTCTTAATGTCCCCTAGGAAATGATTTGACTTGGATGGTTTACTGTATGTTTCTTCCCCACCACAGAAACCACCACAGGTTCATCCATGCCGTCAAAAGTATTCATGTTTTTTGTTGTTTGTTGTGACGAGAACTAGTATGCCGGCTCCGCCATTACTGTTTACACTACAAGGAATGGTGCGCTGGGATTGGTTGAGCGGATGTATCGCATTCTGCAGGGAAGGAAGAGTGGCGTTTGTTGCGGTTTGGAAAGTAAGAGAGAGAACAGGGCAGAATAATACGGCGGATATTGCATTTTGCGTAAAATTGAATGTGGACTTTCAACACCGACCGAATACAATACTAATTTTGGCGGGAACTCAATTTTTTTTAAATGCCGTTTATAGCGTTTTGGAACCAAACTCTTCATTTAGTTGCTTGCAGAAGCCTTTGAGCATCTGTGACTAAGGATTTGAACAGAGTAGCAGTATTACAAAGATATTCCATTCTCAAGTTTTTTTGTGAGCCTCGCCTTTCTGACCAATCAGTTAAAGCTATAGGCAGTACATTGCGCAATCATGAAGATGGAGGTGAAAGGATGAGTGCCACAGAGCAGTGAGAGAAAGGACAGATAGGTGTGGAGGGGTTTGCTGTCAAGTCGTATGATAGTGCTAGCTTGAGTTCTAGAACTTGTATATTGTAGCTTTAATTAACAACAATTCCATACCATGTTGATAGAAAACATAACTCGGGCAGCACTCAGTTTCCCTCCAACATATTTACTGTTGTTAATTAGAGACAGGTCTGTCTGGGCTGCATACTAATCTTGTTCTGCCACAGTCCAGGAGCCTGTTTGTCCAAGATGTGGATGAACAAATATCTTAAAAAGCACTGGCTATCACCAGACATCTACACCACAGATGGTCCTCAGTAAACTCTTCTGCTAATAATTACACAACATGATTGAAAGACTGAAAGTTTGGAGAATGACAAAAATGACCAGAGAGAAGATGTCAGAGAAAATTCTGCTTATCCCACAAGTCTTTGAGTTATCATGGTTGCTAAGTAACAGGAGAGGACCAGCTCATGTAGTATATGTGTGTCACTTCCCTAATTTTCCTAATTGGCCTGATCAATAATCCTTCACTATGTTGGATAAACACAACCCTCAGTGCAGGAGTGTCTGAAAATACTTCAAAGTGGAATTTTTACATATGAATGAATATATGTACATTTAATAAACAGCATATCTTTGAGGAGGTCTGTAGCTCTTCCTCATTTTTGGAGAGGCATACCCAAAAATTAATTTATAAGTTTTGTTCAGAGTTGTCTAAATATGGCGGTCCCTATCTTACACCCGGTGCACAGAGACACCAAGTGTGACACAAATGTCTTTGCTAGTTTAAGACCAATGCAGTTGTCATTTTCTTTTCCAGCACCGACATTGTTTAAATAGCAAATGCACTTGCATGTGGGCAGGAGGTCTTAAAATGAGGTGTGGTCAGGCACATTGTCGGCAGCTCCAGCAGGTTCAGCACCTTGGATAGTACTGCTGTGCACAGTCCTGACAACTGTATGAGGGGTTATTACATGATTAAAACATTCAGCAATTAAAACCCTGCTGAGTTTACCTGTTACTCCTTAACTGAACAAAGTCATAAAGAGAACCAACACTGTTATTAAAGATAAACCTTTTCAGTCCCTCGTCTTATTCAGATTATTGCCCGGTTTGGTGCCTTTTCTGGATACAAAGTTAATTTCTTCAAATCAGAGGCGATGCCTCTGGGTAATTTGCGACGACAGCCAAATAACCCTAATCCTTTCCCATTCAAGTGGTCCCCTGCAGGTTTTATACATTTAGGCATATATATTACATCAACATTTAATCAGATGTTTCAAGCCAACTTTAACCCACTATTCGATAACATTAAACAAGATCTTGAGAGATGGAACAATCTTCCCATATCATGGCTGGGCCGAATCTCACTTCTGAAAATGAATACCCTTCCACGTTTGCTCTATCCGATACAAATGATTCCCATCTTATTCAATCAGAAAATAGTGAAAAGACGGAATGGTTGGTTTAGTTCTTCTGTAAACAAAGACCACAGATTAGGATGTCAGTATTGCAATTACCAAGTGCTATAGGTGGGCTGGATCTCCCAGATATTAAGAGATGTCAATTGAGTGCCCATCTAAGATATATAGCTGATTGGATTAAAAACAATGCTTTCTCAATCTGGCTTGATATCGAGAAGTCCCTATCCAATTGTCCTTGAAAAAATCTACTTTTTATGGATTAATTGAAGTGTATTAAAAAGCTTTGCAGCAACCCGGTTACAATTCAAACTGTTAGAGCATGGAGGATTACACATCATATGGAAGGCAGATCAGGGCTCATGTCAGTTTTCACCCCGATCACTGATAACCCTGACTTTCTCCGAGGGACCTTGGACAAGGCTTTCAAATGCTGGACACCTAAGGGGATATTTCTTCCTTAGGTGATCTTTTTGATGGTCCTATCCTCATGACTTTCAACCAAGTTATGGAAAAATATGGCATATCAAGAAATGATCTTTTTCGTTATTTTCAGGTCAGAGATTTTATTATAAAGGACACATCGCTGCTTGCTGATATAAATGTCCCACAGATGGAAAAACGAGTGCTCCTATCTCATGGGGATGCTTCCATTAGAACCTTTTTATGCCGGACTGAGGTATTGCTCAGGGGTCGCTGCTCGGGCACTGAGAGTGATCTGGGAGAGGGAGCTGGGTGTTGTGATAACTGAGGAGAATCAAACCATCTCTCCAAATATAGAAAGGATGTCTCTCCATTTTGTCTTAAATGTAGGATGGGAATTGGTGATCTTACTCACTGTTTCTGGTCTTGTGTAAAAATACAAAAATATTGGAGTGATGTCTTATTTGAAAAGGTTCTGAAGAAGGAGTTTGAACTCAACCTGGTTTCCCTCCTTCTCGGTCTTCCCAGTGGCCGTGTAACTGACTTATATCAGAAAAAACTGTATAATGTTATGACATTTTGTGTCAGGAAAAATATTCTTCAGCACTTGATTTCAGATAAAGCCCCTCAGTTGTGGCGTGGCATAGGACAATAATGGAATATATACCTCTGGACTCTCTGACCTGTCTCCTTAACTACCAAACTAATGCCTTTGAAAGAATATGGAAACCATTCCTTGATTATATTAATGCAAACATTTCTGCTATAATGACAAGAGCATTTGTATAAAAAAAATATTATTTTTCTTTATCTAGCTCCCATTGTATTTCACCCTATACTGTATAGAAGAGCGACACAAAGTCTGTGTGGTTTTGTAGTGTACAGCTGCATGCATGGTGATGGGAGGAGACAAGAAAATATGCAGCACAAAGCAAATTATTGTCTCAGAACTATGTCTGCTTCTGGAAGAAAGCTGCTCTGCTGCTACTTAATGATTTTATCAACAAGAACAAACTAAATGACACCAAAATCTTATGTAAGGCCATAGCTAAAAGGATAGAAACGATTATTCCACATCTGATCAACAATGACCAAAATGGATTTGTACTAGGTAAACAAGCATTTCACAACACACGTAGACTACTGAACGTATTATTTCTCAAACAAGACACTAAAGGATATGCAATACTGTCATTAGACGCCGAAAAGGCATTTGACAGGATCGAATGGGGATACCTCTTTGAGGTCTTGAAGAGATTTTGATTTGGGGAAGAATATCTTAAATGGATCAAATTATTGTACACTGAACCAACGGCTGAAATAATAATAAACAACCAAATTTCAAAACCTTTTCAACTCTGTAGATCCACCCATCAGGGTTGCCCTATGTCACCTCTTTTATTTCTATTTGCCATTGAACCCCTAGCTATGGCCATTCGTCAGTCATCTGAAATCACAGGTATCATGATAGGAGAGACTGAGCATCGTTTAGCCCTTTTCGCGGATGATATTGTTTTGTTCTTAACAAACCTTAATACTTCAATTAAATCAGTACTCATCAACTTTTGAACACATTTGGACAATTTTCTGGCTATAAAACCAATAACAATAAAAGTACTCTGTCACTACTAAACAAAGAAGAGAGAGAGTATCCGACGATTCATACACAGTTTGCTTTATCTCCAGATGGTTTCACTTATTTAGGAATTAATTATCACATGTAAGTACAGCCAACCCTGGAGCTTTTCAAACTTTTAATCACACACATTTTCCTGCCATTTCCGCCTAAGTCATCTTTTGTCTTTTAATCCTGTGACACCAGGGAGCATCAGAGAAACAAAATCCAAACACTGAAATACTGGCATGACCCTAAGGATTCAGAAAATGTATCATTTACCCATATTATCTGATTTGGAGGGGATGATTTTCAGTGTTATATCAGACATGGCGTTTGAGAAAATAATGCGTATAAATTAAGCAGAACACTGACATAGCTGAAAATCTAAAAAACGGTATAGCAAATAACAAATGAGACATGGATTCCTATGTTTTAAGGTGTGGTAAACCCAATTATGACATTGCCATTACTGTAAAAGGTCAAGGTCATGACTTTTAGGCATGGTCAATGACATTTTATGACATTTTCGTACAGATTGCATCATTCAAGGCCACGACACTAATCAAACTCCTCGTAGGAATCCACAGCAGAGGAATAGGATTGTTTCTCATCAGCAAATTCATCCTTCTGGTTTTTGCACTGTCTTGCATGGCATAGGTCAGTGTAGGCCAAGTTGTTGGCAACACACTGACATGATGGAGTGACACAGTCCCTCTTGCATGAGCAGGACAGAAACTCAAGTACTGCTTGTGGACCAATGGAGACATTAAACCAGTCTATGGAGAGCTGCAAGTCACCATCTTGGTCCACTCTAGACCACCCATGCTCAACTGGGGAAGGAACTTCAGGGTTGTTCTCGAGGCATCTTCTCCAGATAGCACCTTGATAGTTAGCTCTGAGACAGTGCTTCCTGAGAGAATCTGAGCATGGAGGTAACTGCCAGGATTCTAAGCCTTTCTTTGCACAAAAAAGTGCATACCTCATTTCATTGATGTTGGTGATTCTGGACTTGGAGCTGTACATTTGACATGTGAACTCCTGTAAGGCTGCATAAAACTCAAGTGTCATTGTCCAGCCTGCCCCAACCTTCTGAAAGGTCTCACAGAAGTTTTCATTCTTCTGAAGAAGTTTTAGGGCTGACACTTTACCACGACCTGCAAATGCACTTACAGTGTCGCAGCCTGTGTATGCGTGTAAACCAGGCAAAGCCTGACACAACTGTGAACCCAGACCACGAGCGAGTTGTGAGATGTTTACGTAACTGGTGCGATTCTTTGTCGCTGACTTCAGGAACAGGTCACATGTGAGTGCATCACTGGTAGCCAGGCTTATCACCAAGACATCAGTGTCATCAGACACAAGGATGACAGATTTGTGACCAGTCCTTGAAGCATGGCAAGCATGGAGTAGCATACGGGGGTCAGCCTCTTCCTGAGTGGACGACAGGTCTGCTACCTTGTGCACTCCCTGTTGGGTCAGCTTGTAACACTGATCTTTGGTTGTAGTGTACAGAACCTTTTCACAGATTCTTGTTCTAGACTGTTCTTTGCCCCACTCTTTGAGTAAGAAGGTAGCAAGATTTGTTTTGTTGTTGCTTTGTAGGAACTTCTTCCATTGCTGAACTCTGTGCCCTGCAGTGATCTGTCTGACCTATGTGCCTGAGTCTGCACCTCTGGCCACTCTCTCCATGTGTTTGATAGAAGCCTCATTATATACATCAAAAACAATGTCAACACGGGTGCTGTGACTTGCTTCAGCTAGCACAGTGGACAAGACATAGTCTGCAATACCAGCAAATGTCTTGCCATCATCGTTCAGCTTCTGAACAAGTGCCATGCCATCTATTACGCAGGTGGAATTTAATGGCAATGATTCAGCAACACATGGGAACTTGAGCAGTTGCTTGGCAAGTGAGGATTTGCAAGTCTTCCTCACATTGCCATCTGATGAAGCAAGAGCCCACGGAAGTGGTCCAAGGGGATGAGATTACACCTCCTTCAGGTTGAGCTGTCTACTCTGTGCAATCAGTACCATGTGGGCAAATATTTGATTATCAGCTTTGAGGATAACTTCTTTATTCCCAGTTTTGCATGTCTTTGCCTTTCCCTGCATTGAGGAGAATGTTTTCAGTTTCTTCTTGGAGAGTGGTGCATGGAACTGCTTTGCAGGAGGATTACTCTCAACACGCTCAGCAGAGAAGGTTCTGTAGGCATTCTCGCCAATGGTGTGTGCATTCAGAAGGTCTTCAGCAACATCTGCTGGTGCTGTACTTCCAGTAGACAGAGAAACAAGGGACTCACCACCTGCAAATGGATTTATCCAACTACAATCCAACAGATCCACAGTGCTTGTAATGTGTTCTTCATCTTTGGCAATTCTGCTTTGTCCGTGGTCCTTGTGAGAACAGTCACTTTGTTGGAGTCCCAGGGAGCTTTTCAATATAGACAGGTAAGTGCTTTTGTACTCAGCAGTAAGGTAATATCTTGAGACAGCTGCTGGGTTCAAGCTGAACCCTTTTGTGCTTCCAGCTGTCTGAGTGTCCCGATTGACTATACTATTATATGTTTAAACTGCTTAAACCGACATGATAACTTTTAAGGTGGCCTCATCCAATCTATACATGTCAAGGTTGAATATTTCTCCAAATTAGCGCCTATTTTAGTAAATGAAGCCTCATTTGTATATTTAGCCATTACTTTTGAGAAAACCTGCAATACAAGCAATACTTGTCTTAATGTATGTGATAAACTGGGAAAGTTTTGTGGTGATATTTTTTAACCATATTTACCAGTATTTTCTCGCCCGAGAACAAGGCATTCATTTTTTAATGTAAATTCCATAAAAGTGGGGACCTGATATAAATTATATGTGATGGATATGTATTAAGGACCCTTTGAACTATCTAAAAATGCTTAAAATGATGAATAATAACTTTTTCTAAAAAATATTTACCTCAGACTTTCAACTCGACATATCAACAAATTAGCCTAGGGGTAATAGTACACTACATGTTTCTGTCTGATATAACAAAAAAAAAATCACCCCCTCCAAATCAGATAATATGGGTAAATGATATATTTTCTGAATCCTTACAGTCATGCCAGTATTTCAGTGTTTGGATTTTGTTTCTCTGATGCTCCCTGGTGTCACAGGATTAAAATACAAAAGATGACTTAGGCGGAAATGGCAGGAAAATGTGTGTGATTAAAAGTTTGAAGAGCTCCAGGGTTGGCTGTACTTATCCAAAATGTTCACAAAAGGATTTAGATGGAAGTTCAGAGTCTCCCCTTTAAAATGATACCAAACATAACAAAATAAAATATTCCAATATGTCCAATATAGAGTTTCAGCTATCAGTGTTCTGAGATTCCAGGCTTTCAGAAAAGGTATGGTAGCCTTTGCCACTTTTTCGGTAACGGTTTCCATATTTTGAGGCCCTGGCTCACGGTCTTATTGAGCATGACGCGTTCACGTGAAAAGGACAGCGTCGGAAATGAGAGAATTGATCGAATGGTGCACAGGGGCACAGCCTTTTTAACAATGGTACTTAACAGTGTGGTCTTCTTTGGGTCATTTAAAGAAAAGTTATTGCTCTTGTGACTTTGACCCGTATTGATTTATAGATTTGCAGTATGACTGTTGGTGAAAAAAAGGATGGTTTACAGCAGGGGCTATGGTAGGACTAAGATCAGACCTTCAGAGGGGCTCAGCTCCTAATGACAATTTGACATTCAATGCCCTGCAAGTGTTTAATAATTCAGTGTTTCCCACACAATTTTTAGAGACTATGGTGGGTTTATTATTTATTTGTAGGGGAGATCAAATTTAGGGGTGTTAGAGCATCCCTAAAAAGGGTCTAAAATTGCCCCTGGTTTACAGAATCAACAATTTATGCCACCTTCAATTCAATGGTTGTGTTGTTTGAAAAAGTTTTATGGGATGGTCTTCACTAAAATGACACATATCTCCATAAATGTTTTAAATGTCTTGTGTAAACATATTTCATTTTGTCATTGAAGTTGAATTTGTAAATGTATAATTTTACCTTTAATTAAAACAACTAGTTAGAGATTTATGGGCTCACTTTGTCCTTTTTGAACCACTGGTTTGGGGTGTTGTCAGCTGTTTTCTCTTTCCTTTCTTGTTAAAATGTGACTGTAAGAAAACATAGAAGAGCAGATTTGAGTATTTGATCATAAATTCTGAATCATCAATCAATTATCACATTGATTTAGATATTTTAATCTTTTTAATTTAGCTTCTAGACCTTTAATACTCACTTTCACGTTTCCATCTTAGTTCAGATCTTATGAATTTTCACTGCAACCTCATGTAATTTGCAAATTTGTAGTACATTTGTGTGTGTGTGTGTGTGTGTGTGTGTGTGTGTGTGTGTGTGTGTGTGTGTGTGTGTGTGTGTGTGTGCGTGTGCTTGTGCGTGTGCGTGTGCGTGTGCATGTGAAGTATTTAACCAGACACTGAGCCTGCAGGGCTGCAGAGGATAAAAACACATTTTCACTCACACTTCCTCTTATCTTCCTTTCTAATTTTCTCACACTCTTGCATGCAGATGTTCACATACACACAGACACAGACACACACACACACACACACACACACACACACACACAGACACACGGCAGGGTTATTTTTCCATGCAAAGACTCTAATGCATGCAGAGCAGTACAGTGATACTCAGCTGAAAGGGGGGATGGTTTAAATTTTAATGACTTATGCAGGAGGAGGCCGTTATTTCATTGGAAACACTTGGGTGCACAGGGCAAAATCTATAATCCTCCTTATTGGAGGGAGTCTCCATGGACGTCCTATGGGAATCCTGCCTGTGTACATCTGTGTGTGTGTGTGTGTGTATGTGTGTGTGTGTGTGTGTGTGTGTGTGTGTGTGTGTGTGTGTGTGTGTGTGTGTGTGTGTGTGTGTGTGTGTGTGTGTGTGTGTGTGTGTGTGTGTGTGTGAGAGAGAGAGGCTGGTGGTGGAGGATGGAGCTGCCATGAAATCTCTTTGTTCTCATTCGGGGATATTTCCATTTGAGCACACAGGGATAATCAGCTGTGTCTCATAGAGAGTAATAACTCCATGATGACTTATTTCCGAATTCAATTTGAGTCAAACGTCAAAAGGTGATATTTTTCTATAGTTGTCCATGGGATGTATGTATGTGACCATGCTGGAATGTGCTGTAATTGGACATGATTAAAGTCAACACTGTGTTCAGCTGTGAACATGACTCTTCAGGAGGCAACAGATACACATTAATTGTCCCACTACTAACATTATAATTTGACACATGATTTATGAGCAGTCCCAATGTGAGAAACACTGCTATATATACTTTTTCTGATCTTTTCTGATTTCTGATCTAAAAATACTGTATGTATTGTATGTTGTCTTGCCTTGAGGTAGATGTGTAGATTGATCACTTTATTTCTGTAATGAATGCAGAGATTCATATCATGTCAGCAAAATAAAGGAGTTTTCACTTCACTGTGCAGAATGATGTTTGTCCCATGTATCAGCTGAGTGAAAGTTTTTATGCTCATTGAAAATCCAATGTTTAAGGATGGGCCTACAAGCATGATTCATGACATCACCACTAGTCCAACTCCTAGTCCAATATGCGACTAACACAAGTGCGATGTAGAACTTGAAACATCCATTACACATACACTGAGAATGGACTCTCCAGTGAAGTAGGACACATCTTGAAACCTGCAGTCAACCTTTTGAAAACAAATATATAGATTGTTGGATTTGTGTGAGGGAAGAGGAGTAGATATAATAGTAATGTTTTTTACAAGATTTTTTTTGTATTAGACACGTGTGGAGGGGATTGTTTTACAAAATACATTAACTCCATGAGACATGCATAATCAACCACAATTTTCTTATGGTCTATTTTTTTTTAATTATTATTGAAGAATAATCTCCATAGAAAGAAATCTCCTGCCATCTATATGTTGTGAAACGATAACTATCTATAATGTGTAAACTCTGCCTCCTAGAAATTACGTTTATATACTACTATACTGTACTATACTATAGTTGTGTATGTCATGCAAATCTCAGGACTGCAGAGACTGGATTAGGTTTAGACAACAAAGGCACTTTTTTTTTTAAAGATTTATTTTGGGCTTTTTTTTACCTTTTTAGAGAGTAACTGGCAGAGATTCCAACAGGAAATAGGGGGAGAGAGAGGGGAATCGCCTGCAACATAGGTCCCTGGCCGGATTCGTACAATTATGTGGCATGCACTCTAACCACTCGACCACCAGGACGCCGGTACGCATTTTCAATAGTATACCAGCAACCATCTCTCCCTAAACTTGTAACATTTTGTAGTCGTATTTGTAGGAATTGTAATTGTAGGAAAATAAATGATTAATGTTGTTAGTGAACATTTCACAGATATGCCAATAACAACATTTTGTGAATTTCTAGATGTATTCATTAGCAACATAACATGCATTTAATTATTTTGATAAAAACATATTTGCTGTTTGAAATAGGTAGTATTCATAAATGCCCTGAGTTTCACTGTGAGAGTTCCTGTTTCACTGAACATGTAGAGTTACAGAGGCCAGGGAAACAGGATAAATTCCATCCATCCATTTCCCACCACTTAACTGGGAAGGGGTTGCGGTGGCATTAGTGCTGAGCAAGGACACCCAGACATCCTTCTCCCCAGCAACGCCCCCCAGCTCCTCCTGGGGGATCCCAAGGTGTTCCCAGGCCAGGAGAGATATGTAAACCTTCCAGTCTGTTCTGGCTCTGCCTTGGGGTCTCCTCCCAGTTGGACATACCTGAAACATGTCTAGAGGGAGGCTTCCAGGAGGCATCCACGCCAGGCGCTCAAACCACCTCAGCTGGCTCCTCTCAATGTGATGAAGCAGTGTCTTTACTCCTAGCATCTCTCAGATGTCTGAACTCTTAACCCTATCTCTAAGGTTGAGTCCAGATACTCTCCAGAGGAAACTCATTTTGGCTGCTTGTGTCCGTAATCTAATTTTTCAGTCACTATCCAAAGGTGGTGTTTATAGCTGAGGGTTGGAACGTAGACCAACTTGTTAATTGAGAGCTTTGCCTTCTGGCTCAACTCTTTCTCTTCACCACTACAATGCCCACATCACTGCTGATGCTGCATCGATATGCCTGTCAAGCTCACCCTCCACCTTACCCTCACTCGTGAATAAGACCCTGTGACACTTGAACCTCTTTTACTTGGGCATTAACTCAGTCTTAACCGAGAGGTAGCAGTCCACTTTTTTTCTGGCGGAGCAACTCAGATTTGGAGGCTCCATACAGCAGGATGGGGAAGACAACGGCTCTGTAAACCAGGAGTTTTGTTTGGTTTTCATATTCCATATATACCTTTATTTCTTTGTTTCTTTCTTTATTTCTTTGTATATAGGCAACTTCATGATAGTGCAGGATGATTTTGAAAGCCCACTGAAAGCCTTGTTGTCACCTGATAAGTATTTTGTCATGGTGACACCTGCCCTGCCTCCCCTCCTTTCCCTCTTCAGCTTCACTGCCTCTAGGCATCTTTCCAGACATACTTATGTCACATGATAACAATTGAGATTATTTGGTCTCAACTACTATTTCCAAGGTCAAGAATCAACTTTCGCTCTCAAGTCAAGAAGGGTCATTTCAAATGCAGTCAGTCATTTGCTAATGCTAAATGCTAAATTCTTTGACAATCTTCTTCTGTAGTGAGACTATCCTCCCCATTTCTGTAGCAGATAAACAATATGCTACAGGATATACATACTGACGTGTCTTCTATTTATACACCGCTGTATCTATTTATATCACTGAACCAAACAGGAATCCATAACACTGCAGGGCTGCAGATGAGGAAATGGACAATTAGCTCTCTCTCTCTCTCTCTCTCTCTCTCTCTCTCTCTCTCTCTCTCTCTCTCTCTCTCTCTCTCTCTCTCTCTCTCTCTCTCTCTCTCTCTCTCTCTCTCTCTCTCTCTCTCTCTGTGTGTGTGTGTGTATCCTACAGCTCAGTGTCACTTCATCGAGCTTCTCAGCAGGCGGGCAAATCAACCTATCCATGTCTGTTTTTGGAGCTAATGATGGGCGGAAGGGAGACAATCGTGTATATGTCTGTTTTATGGGAACAGTAACAGGTAAGGCAGCTCTGAACTAACCAGCCAACCAGCCAGCAAGGCTCTTAACTATCCAATCAATTTTCAAATGATCATTTACCATGGAAAATGTTCAGGCAGGGAACTGAATAATAACTGAATAATAATGATAATAATAATAATAATAATAATAATAATAATAAACAACAATAATCATAATAATCATAATAATCATAATAATCATAATAACAACAATGATAATAATAATAATAATCATAAAAATCATAATCATAATCATAATAACAATACCACTACTACTACTACTACTACTACTACTACTACTACTACTAATAATAATAATAATAATAATAATAATAATAATAATAATAATAATAATAATAATAATAACAATAATGATAATGATAATAATAATAATACATTTTATTTATAAAGCACTTTACATTTCCAAAGCAAAACTCAAAGTGCTACAAGACAAACAAAACAAAAACAAAACATAAAATATTAGAAAAAAGTCCCTTTTTAAATGTCAGACAGGGCTTGTCAGTCAGAAGGATCTATAGATGTTGCCTTTATGGACTCACATAGTTCAGGAAAAGTTCCAGTTGATGGATTGTCGGCAGGCTGTAGAGGAGTAGCAGTGTATGTTGTGCTTATTGTTCCTTCACCTGCAGGTAAGTCTAAACCATACATACAAATAAAGTTATTATTCCTTCAGTAAGGATATAAAATGATTCATACATTACAATACATCAGGCAATAAACACAATTGAAGCATAAATGAACGGTTGACCAGTAATGTTCAATAACATCAATGAAAAAGGTCAAGAGTCCAGGTTTAAATGATTTTTAGTGATAAGTGGTTCTAGGTTTAATGTGTCCTGTCCACATCATCAATTCATATAGTTGGTTCCTGTCTAATATTGCTAATTGTTAAGTTAGCCATGTTCCCTTTAATAATACATATATACAATATATTTGATTGTATATGTATTCAAACATACAGTACGGTACATCCATACTGTTACACCACTGCACTAAGTCCTTATACTGCATATAAAGCTACCTTGTACACATACACTTTATTACATTTGACTCAGACCTACATTTTATTAGTAACAATATGTAATTGTAACATTTAACAACAACAACAACAACAACAATAATAATGAAACATAGCAGTGTATTATCAGTTAGCTGCTTCAGACTGATGCAGATGGGAGATCAGCTGGAGGGTTCTGCAAATATTCCTTGAGTGCATCTGGACAGTTATAGAGAAGATATTAGCCTATTGAAAGGAAAAATATGTAGCTGCAGTAATTCAGTTGAGACTTAATGAATTGATATGATACAGTACAGGACTTTTTGTTGTAGCTATGAATTTGTGTTGCCTTTTAGGCCAGATTTATTTTGAAAAAGAATTTAAAGAAAAGAAAAAAGACATAACTAAAGAGTACTGTTTAGACCTGCTCTATGTGTAAAGTGCCTTGAGTTGACTTTTGTTGTGATTTGGCGCTATACAAATAAAGATTGATTGATAACTCAAATCATCAAGTCAACAAAATGCACCTTTTGACATTGCCTGTCTCTGCAGCTCATTAGCATAGTCACTGTGTCATGTCATATCTATATCAAATTAGCATCGCATTCACTCATTACCATAACTGCTCAATCATTCAGCAAAGCTGTAAACCTTTTTAAATAACCATTTCATTCAAGGTGTAGTACAACATAAACCGACCAACCAGCCATGCAGTTAGCCAGTCTGTCTGCCAGAGGTAAAGTGAGAATAACAGGCCATTTGGATTAACACTTACCAAGAAAACCAGCCTCTCTTTGCACATCACATCAAGTCACACACTCTGCCTGTCCTCATTGTACTTGAGGAAAACCCTAATGGGAGCTATTTTCCACTGGTACACACAATTTAAAAAGGCCTTGCTGTTACTCCTAAACTATTGCAGCCTGTGATGGTGGTGAAATTGGCCAAAAGAACATTCTTTCCAAAGCGTTTATGTGTATTCAGGCTGCATTTTCACATATTTAAGATGGAGGGAAGAAACAGAGTGAAGGTGACTCATGGATTGGTGACTCACTGAACCCTCTGTAGGAAAGGAGCCTGCTGAACAAGAGTCACTACTCCAGATTCAGGCTGTTCTCACCTTCTGTTCTATGATATCGCACAAAAAGTTGTGCACTACTTTTCGTATGATATCATACAAATTTAAATACATGTAGTAACACAAGTAATCAGTGTGCTTGCGCAACCAAGTCTCACACCAGTTTTAAAATAGCCCCGAAGTTTAATCTGTTGATTAAAATCCAGTAATCCAAGAATATAAACGCTATATTATTCAACATTTAACCAGGGGATTTTAAGTATGTTGTGTCTTTATAAGTCCTGGGAAGACCGGATAATTCAGTGACAATTTTATTCATAATTAATTAAAACCGACGGTCATAACATTCACCCAGCATTTCATTAAGTTATACAGGACACTTTCTTGTTTTTGTGTTAAGAAATGTTGAGGATATAAATACATCAGTGAATTATCCGGCCTTCCCAGGACTTATAAAGACACAACAGGCTTAAAATATCCTGGTTAAATGTTGAATAATATAGCGTTTATATTTTTAAAGTAATACATAATATTCTTGGATTACTGGATTTAATCAACAGATTACATTTTGGGGCTATTTTAAAAACTGCTGTGAGACTGATCACTCGTGTTACTACATGTATTTAAATTCATATGATATCATACGAAAAGTAGTGCACAACTTTTCATATGATATCATAGAGCAGAAGATGAGGATACGTTGCCAGATTAGGGTTGCAACATTTCTGGGAATTTTTTTAATTGGAAACTTTCTATGGGAATTAACAGGAATATATGGGAATTAACAGGAATATATGCAAATTAACGGAAATAAACTGTAAATTTACAAAATTGCATGTTAGCCTATAACAGGGAACTTGTAGGGAAATGTAGTCAAAAAACTTTTATACACACACACACACACATATATATATATATATATACATACACGCACAATAAAACATATACATGTATACAATAAACAGTCCTTTCAGTGACTGTTTTGCGTACACGTTTTGCACAGCGCCAAAATTTACATATTTTGTATATTTTGTTTATTTTTAACTATAACTTGCTTCCTTTTGATGAGAATGCTCAAATTTTACTCTTAGTCAGGATTTCCTGGTTAAATACAGGTCAATTATAAACACATAGAACCTAAATGTAAACCACAAAATTCTCTTTTATAGTTTTTTTCCAGTCCTACTGAAGGCAGGTGAAATTCACCTCTCCTCCCCCTGCCTGGTAATTTTCCTCTCTGTTCGTCTCGGTGTCATTAACAGTGATTTATACGAGGGTGCTCTGGAACACGGATGGTGCCAATAGGTGGGATGTGGGTACATCGCCCCAACCGCTGCCGCCCAGCTCTCCCTGCTCACCCTGCTCTTCAGTGCACTAGTGATTGATCAACATAAACACAATACAATGCAGAGGGGCCGTAAAAAGGAAACACACAAATACTGGTTGTTTTGTCTCAGGAGACAATAGCTATTGTGTGTGTGGTGATGTGCCAGGAATAGAGAGGCGTGCCTCCAGAGACATGGAGCTTTATTTTGGAAAGCAGACCAGTGCTGTCATGTATTCCTCACTTGGCTTTTAGTATTCTGCTCAAGCATCTGTGCCAACATAAAGCCAAGGTTATTCATAGTTTTACCAGATATACATTTCAGACATAGTCTGACATCTGTTTTTCTCCAATGTTAAAAAGGGCATTTGTTTTTTATGTTATGTGCAAGATGTATTGCTAGGGGTGGAGGTTTGATAGCATGTTCTAATACAGTGACTAATCCTCATCAAATCAAGATCCTTTTAATACCTTACTGAATCTTATCGTTCGCTTTTTAACATTTGAATGTAATTAAAGATTGAAATAATTACAACTCACAGACATCTGATCACTTTATGTTTGAGGGAAGCAGAAAACCATTTTTAATGTTCACAACCTTCATCAAAAAATCTCTTTCACACCTGAGTAGTAGCAGTAGTACTAGTTGTTCACAGGGGCCTTGGTGGAGTGAACATGTATTAAAAAGTAAAAACAGAACACCTGCACACCTTCTTCACTTGCATACATAAATACATTTCAGTCACTGACCGTCTTCAGGTATAACATGTATTCATAGTCAATGTTATTGGACAACAATGAATGATCTATGACAGACAGACAAAAGCTATCTGACACAGGCAATAACTATTAACAGTATAAATTGATCATCAGTTTAGTTTCTTTCTTTCTAATCTTTGATAAAAAACAGAGTATCCTTTAAATGAATGGGACTTCATATGACCATTTAGAAAAACTGGTGTAAAGTAAGTGGTGTAAGTGCTATATGATCTACATAGACCACTCTAATATTCACAAGTGCAAACTGACTTTGTAGCAGAAAGACGATTTCCTTAAGTGATATGCAGATTGATGCAGTCATTTGCATAACAAATCAGGTTGGTGGTATTCAGGTGATAATGGCCTAGTGAAATCAAGGAGATGAAAAAACCCACAGGAGACTAAGAGAACAGAAATACAAGTTTAACAAGGATGAATTTTAACAAGGAAGAAGGACAAAGACTACATTTTCTCAGAGTGAAGGTTAACAGCTCACCTGCTGCTCAATTTTCACTACCATTCATTTTTAAATGCATTAGCAGGAACTCAATACAAATGTGTTAAATCAGAGCAGTTGTTGAAGGAAAACCATTATACACACATCACATAGGTACACAGCTATAAGGAAACAACATCAATGAAAAAGTAGGAACTCTTGCTGCACACTTACACCAAGTCACATCATTTAATCAGTTAAGACTAAACGTTAAGACTACTCAGTTCTCTGTTATGTCTTAATGAATAACACACCCATATACATCCTTGCACATTAATAGGCTGATAAGCTCTATGACTCAGGTTATGTTAACCATCCAACATAAACATCTCAAAGCCATTAACAATTCATCACATATGTTAAAAACAAAAGAACATTGTGTAATAAGCTAGAGGAAGGACAAAATACAGAAACAAAACCTCCCTATAATGTTGCCCTTCATAATATGATATAATACACAATACCAGTCGCTTGTTTTCTCCTCAGCCATTTGCAATGCCTTGTGTGTACTATAATGTATAATCCTCCTCACTGTTAGATCTCAGGAAAAAAAGAAAAAATCAACTTGATTTATAGCAGATTCTTAGTGGAACAAAGTCCTCACTGATAAAGTGCAAATATCTTCCATGGTTGAAAAAACACTAAAACTACAGAGTTTAAATATTAAAATTGAAATGTTAAGTCTCTCACTGTCTTGTCCTCTGAGGGATAAAAACTTGGACTAACATTCTTAGATGGCTATGATTACCATTTTGTAAAACAAATGTGATGAGTGCTGTCATTCAGGAGTATACAAAATAAAGAGATAAAAAATAGAAGCTGCATGAATGCAGATGCAGTGAATTAAAGGTGCCAGTGGGGATGAATGGAGTGGCTCAAACCGAGAACAAGGTGCTCGAGATGAAAATGTTTCAATTTCAGATATAACCTATTTCAAGGTATGGCATATGGTAATATTTTTTGAGTTTTCTTGCCAAGAGATAGATTAGAAGATTGATAACACTCTCATGTCTATATGGTAAATACATATGCTACCACTGTCTAAATTAGCTTAGCAAATAGACTGGAAACAAAGGGAAACAACTAGCCTGGCTCTAAAGGTAATTCAATCTTTTTACCAACATTGCTTGCAGGGGTTATGTGCCACACTATTTCTTAGCCAAGACTATTAACTTCCCGGATGTGAAGGCAGAGAGGACATCATGAAATATTCTATCCCTGGGCAATACGGGAAATATAGAATCCATTATTTTATAGCTTAAACAATACTATTAACTAAAAGTCAGGTTATATTTGCCTGTGGTGCTTCAATTCCAAACACTCTTTTTGAATTATATCCCTTTCAATTCCACCCAAAATATATAGTAGTGCAATACTAAATGGCTGGAGTATTTTTCCAGTTTAACATTTTGACACAGAAGCAAGAGGTGCATTTATCCAGTCTATTGTAGTAAAGTCATGGATTTTGTTTTCAGCTCACTTTCAATCATCTATCCAGTAGACGGTTGAAATGACACTTCAGAAGTCCGGATGTCGAGACATCAGTTCTTGTGTAGTAACATGTTCTTTGGTGTCCAGTCTCAGCCTGTAACAGCATCCTACAGTCTGTATGCAGAGAGGAACTGCTAGAAGCTGTGCTGGTTCATTCTAGTCTGGACTGCTTCGGTGTGGTTTGGCATGGGACTCTCTTTGCCATATGGACTGTTTTAGCAGTAACACACTGTGCTGTTCACTTGGCTGAACACTGAACAGTAATCAGTCACTTCCTATTTACATGCTGCTACATAACTGTCAACCACCAATTTATGTTATGCTTAATGTCATATAAACTCTTTTTTGTATAGTTTAGTAATTCAGCAAATAATTGAAAAATTGCAACACTTAAACATCCTGTCACAATCCCTTAGAATTTTCATTTGGTGTTATATTGTGCTGAAAGCATGATAATTGACATTTTGATAAACCCCTCCTCTGAACATTGATTATTCCAATCATAGCTTAGCAACGGTAACTAAGCATGGCAGGTCTTTCAGGCTTTGTATTTCTCCACATGTTTAAGCGATGTGCATGGAGCTGTGGTAAAAGAAACCCTGGATATAAAGAGTATAGAGGATGGACGCTTTCTTTTAACATGAGAAAAAGGATAAGGATTGGATTTAATTATTGCATTTATTAAACTATATTTTATGGGGTTACAAGCAACAGCCCTGTTCATGACTGATACATCCACTGTATAATGTTTCACCACTGTGTGTGAGCCTATACTGGAATTTGTGTTTTTAGGGTAACATCAGCAGCTCTGTCCTGCTCTTTATTGGATTTTGGGAGGTTTGTGCCCGAGCACCCCAGCTAATGTTACCTGAAATGGTGTCAAACACATCAGTTAGTCCTAATTGTATGATCCACTCTACAATGCAATATACAATATGCAATATGCTTTTGTTGTAGCTGTAATGCTGTTTCTTTATTTACGTGCCGTCTACATGTATTATTACCTGGTTAGGGTGCAGACTCTTCGGGCACCATCACTCTCAGCACTCAGCGCACAGTGGATGGTGGGCTGAACGCATGTGTCTTTGTTGGTTTCAGAATAACGCAGTTGTCATTTTCTCGCCCTGTGCCCACGTTGTCTAAATACCAAATGCACTTGTCTGTGCACCCATGGGCGCGATGGTCTCCAAATGAGGTGTGGTCAGGCGTATTGGTGGTGCGTTGCTATTTTGAGGCAGAGGAAAGCGATTGCGCTGGTGCATATTTCACTGTTATTTTAAGGGCACATTATTAAGATTTAATAGGCGGGTTCACAATGAGCAGCAGCACACAAACATACACAAAATAAATCGATAAAAGTGGCCTATTACATCAACATATTAAAAAATACATGTCATATTGGTTGGTCATAATATTTATCATATTTAATTTATTGTAAAAAGAATAGATTAAATGAGAATGAGTCTTCCACTACTGTGTAGGTTTGTTTCGGCGGGGAGGGGGGGTCAGCACCTTGGAGAGTGTCACTGCAGACAGTCCTAACAACTGTATGAGGGGTTAACATGATTAAAACAGGTTTTGAACAATATTAAACACATATTACTGAGATGACATGGATCAGGTTTAGATACTTTCAACAATTAAAAACCTGCTGAGTTTACCTGTTACTCCATGACTGAACAAAACCTTTTTTAAAGAAAACTCAAAGTGTAATAAAAAGGTAAACAAACAAAAACAAAGCGCCACAATGTCTGTGTGGTGCAGCTGTATGCACGGTGACCTGAGGTTAAAACATCTGTATTAATCTGTTAATGAATGTGGGTGATTCTTACAGTGTCTGTTATCCACAGCTGTTTATACTGTAGGACTGATATGTTGATAAGTCTGCAGCCTCTGAGACGCTGCACAGAGCACAATGCCATTACACACAGCTGTTCACTGTTTATTAAATCAGCTGATGACACCAGGCTGCTGCAGTATAACCACACACACCTCTACACTAACAGACCGGTAGGTTATAACCAGTGGTGGACAGTAACGAAGTAAATTTACTTGAGTATTATTTTTGGGGGATACTTTTACTTTCACACATTTGAAGGACAAATATTGTACCTTTTACTCCACTACATTGCTATTGATGCTCTCGTTACTCGCTACTTTTGAGCTTACGTCAGCTGATGATTTTTTTTTTTTTGCAAAATTCTGAGAAAATAAACTGTTTCTGCTGATTCGCGTATAGTTTGTCTTAGTCGTATTGCCGTACCTGTACTATGTCATGCCATACGAAGAAATGGAGGAAGAAACTGGAGAAACTCCCACCGAGCAGCCGTGGCCTTATCTCAAACCCAAGTAGCTACTAACGTTAACTAGCTTAATGTTTGTTAAATTGCAGATGAACATTTTAGACGTAATTGTATGTGCTTGTAAAATATGGAAACTGTTGCAGTGCAGTTAAATGATTAAGTTGACTTTCTGTTCATGTTTTTTTATAGAATTCATATCAAAGAGTCCAAGGTAGGGGTTAGGTGTGTGTGTGTGTGTGTGTGTGTGTGTGTGTGTGTGTGTGTGTGTGTGTGTGTGTGTGTGTGTGAGAGAGAGAGAGAGAGAGAGAGAGAGAGAGAGAGAGAGAGAGAGAGAGAGAGAGAGAGAGAGAGAGAGGAGAGACAGAGAGAGGGAGAGACAGAGAGAGAGAGAGAGAGAGAGAGAGAGAGAGAGGGAGAGACAGAGAGAGAGACAGAGAGACAGAGAGAGAGACAGAGAGAGAGAGAGAGAGAGAGAGAGAGAGAGAGAGAGAGAGACAGAGACAGAGAGAGAGAGAGACAGAGAGAGAGAGAGACAGAGACAGAGAGAGAGAGAGACAGAGAGAGAGAGAGAGAGAGAGGGAGAGAGAGAGAGGTCTTTGATGTGGGTTATCCGGCTCATATTTGGCTGTGACTGTGATGCATGATATAAGTAAAGTAAACTAGCCAATAAGTTGTTTATCCATAAATGTCAATATAAGTTCTTGTAGTGTCTATTTAACTGAAGATATTCCGTTCATATTTTCTATCTTTTTTTTTTATGTAGAATGACAATAAAGTTACTTTCCTTTCCTGTATTTCCTGAGTACATTTTTAAGCAAATACTTTTACTTGTATTGGAGTAATATTTGACAAGGAGTATTTGTACTTTTACTCAAGTAGTGAAGTTGTGTACTCTGTCCACCTCTGGTTATATCTCCATATTCTTCATTTTTATGAATTAAATGTGAGGTTAGCAGCTCATCAGCCAACTTTCTTTTCAGCAAAAGTAACTTGTGTTTTATTCTTGACACACATTGCTTGGTAAATGTGCCATTATAATAGCAATCCGCCAACGTGACAGCGCTCCTGGCTTTTAAAAGAAATAGGAGATGACACTCCTTGTTATGCCCAAGACACACCTTTGACTTATGGGTGGACTTAAGTCCAACCCCTTTGGACCATGCTCCTGGCGCATTGACTGCCATTAAAATAGCAAAAGTAGATTTGGACACACCCCAAAGGCACTTGCGCCATAGTTTGTTAAAATGGGGCCCTTTAACTATGACCTGTCAGCTTTATCTTCAAGAGGCCGGTTTATTCCTTCAGAACAGCAGAACAACTTTCCAGCAAAGGATAAAGAAGCTGGCTAAGCACAGACATTTCTGTAACTTCACAACTGTGACAAGCCAACAGTCAAACCCGGTTCACACAAAGATTGGCCAGCTGTGCGGAAGGAGTTCCACTTCTTTCGCTCTCCTTTTTCCATTCATGACACAACTCACATTGTGTGTCATATATGAGGAAAAGGAATAAATATCATATATTCCCCCATCCCCTCCCTTCTCTGACTTGGAGTGTGGCCATTTAGAACAACTAAACACATTTGATGTCAATCAATCAATCAATCAATCAATCTTTATTTATATAGCGCCAAATCACAACAAAGTCATACCAAGGCACTCTACACATAGAGCAGGTCTAAGGTGGCAGGACAACACATCATGAGAAACTCATCGACCATAAGTCAAGCCTCAGGCTATTAGCATGATATTATGTTATCAAGTGCATATTTAAGACCAGGGGCCCGTTTCAGAAAGCAGGTTTAGTGAAAACTCTGAGTTAGTTAACCCTGAGATGAGGGAAACTCTGGTTTTTCGGTTTCACAAAGCCAGTTCAGCTTAACTCTGAGTCAGTTACCATGGCAACATACTCTGTGAACCTAACCTGCTCGCTGGCAGGTTTTCTTCAACTAACCCTGAGTTTCTCCTCCTTTTTAACTGAAGCCTGCAGACTGAAGGAGCTGTCAGACATTTCTTAAAGAGTTAGTTAATATTGAAGCACAAATACGAAGCAGAAATCTCCGTCAGAGGGTGATCAGACCCTGCTGGGATGTTTTATCATTCTCTGATGATGTTCTGTTTGAGTGTTTCCGTTTTTCTGTACAATCGATCATTTATCTGAACAATATTCTCAGCCCTCGTATCGTGTGTACGACACATCGTGGACATGCTCTCAGTTCAGAGCAAGTTCTTTGTGTTGCACTTTGTTTTTTTCTTTGCCAATGGCAGTTTTATATGTAACATCTGTGACGCTGAGCATGTTACCAAGGCAACCGTCTGTCAGGCTGACAGACACATAATATTTGAAAGGTATTGATAGCCAAGTGGTTACTGCGCATGCCTCATAATGACAGTGTCCCTGGTTCGATTCCTGCGATTACTGCAGGTCTTTCCCCTCTCTCTCCCTGTTTCCGGTCAACCTCTATACCAGCTAATGTTAAATTAAGGTGAAAGTGCCCAAACATAAATCTTTAAAAAAAAAAGAAAAAAGCAATGTGTCTCTTGTACTGAAACGTTTACACTTTGTTAGTGTTGTATGTATAAAGGTATTTAGGTGTTGCTTTCAAATATACAATATTAAATACTGGCAGTGTTGGTATGGCTGAACCTTCTTTTTTGCTTAGAAGATTTCACTAAGTACTGAAATATATCACATGTTGAATGTAGCCTCTGAATGCTGTTTAATGAGGGCAGGCTAAACAACATCACAATTGCTTGTAATGAAATGATACCTGACTTGTTTGAGCTAGATTTTTATATTATATATCTTCAGATGCTGCCAAGTAGGTCTACGTTTTGTACCTGTTGGGGTCTGCATGAATATTAAATGTGCCGCGTTCATACATACACAGAATATAAATGTTGAATAAGTGGAACACTTTTTTTTCATTAATACTCACACATTGACTCGGTTGGTAATTTTCTGCCACATCAGCTCATGTTCTTTTGTTGCTGCTACTGTATTGCTTTTTTTATATATATACTCATCTGCTCATCATCTGCATGCATTAATATTTCTAACTCCACTGGGGAGAAGTAGGAGAACTGAGCCCTTTGTTCAATCATGTTCAGAGTTACTTTGACTCAGAGTTGATTGAACTAACTGTTATCACCTGTTCTGAAACCGAAAACTCTGAGTTTGACAGTCAAACTAAAGTTAAGGTTTTAGTTAAACCTGCTTCCTGAAACAGGCCCCTGCTCTTTGTGGCTTAAGATATCATTTTTTGATGGGATTTGGCGCTATATAAATTGACTTGACTTGACACTTAGCTTTAGCATGCTCTTGGACGTATGCTAGTGTTGCTACCATCAGAATAACAGATTAGAGATCCATTATACCGACTGAATGCAGCATTATTATTCAGAATGCTCCATTAGAACCTATCTTATGCCTGGCAAACAGCACAAGTGTCGTCGCTAGTTTAAGACCAATGCAGTTGTTGTTTTCCCATCCAGTTTGTCAATTCATCGAAACATATTGATAATTGATGAACTGACGATCTTCTATATTGTTATACACACTTTTATGCACAAAATGATAAATATGGTTAATTTTGCAACAGATTATGTAGTTTCTCATATTATATTGAAGGGTATGTTACGTTTTATGACTGGAATAATACTCTGAGATATCATTCTCAGCTGTTTCTCATTGAATGATCTTGATTCACATTGTTATCCTTGGGTGATTTAGGTGAAGTCACCATTTGTGAGGGGGGGTGGGGTGATCAGCTTTTACTGCTTTTGTTTCCCTGTGAGTGTTTCTTGCTCACACTTTAGAAAGATCAGCATTGCCCAGCTGGTCCTCAGTGTGTATGTGTGTGTGTGTGTGTGTGTGTGTGTGTGTTTGTGTGTGTGTGTGTGTGTGTGTGTGTGTGTGTGTGTGTGCGTGTGCGCGTGCTTGTGTGTAAATGTGTGAGTTTGGCAGTATTCTCGCCACGATGCACTAAATCTTATAGCAATTTATTAGCGACTCACCTCCTCCACCAGCCATGTGATCACAGAGTTAGTGTGTTGCTTCAGAGGATTGGGATGGTTGAGATGATGTCATGGCTGAAATCTAAAGAGATCTCAGCACACACACACACACACACACACACACACACACACACACACACACACACACACTTCTTCAGGACAGCATGAAAGCCTTGGCACAAGATGTTTAATACTGATGAACTCTCTGTTTTTGTCTCCACAGGGAGCATCAGAAGTGAGCTGCTGCAGTGAAACAGTAAGTCATAAAATTGTCTTATTTTCTTTGTCAGCCTTTACTTCTTATGTTCTCATGAGATTTGGTCTCTGGGCAACAGTGTTCTTGTTTGTGTGTGTGTGTGTGTGTGTGTGTGTGTGTGTGTGTGTGTGTGTGTGTGTGTGTGTGTGTGTGTGTGTGTGTGTGTGTGTGTGTGTGTGTGTGTGTGTGTGTGTGTGTGTGTGTGTGTGTGTGTGTATAGCACCCAGAGGCAAATCACTGTTGGCTGGGAGAAAGCAATAGGCTTGATTAGCACCATCATCATCGTACATTCATCTTTCTCCTTCTACAACTTTTCTTCTTCTTTTTCTCCTACTTCCTTCTTTTGTCACAGCTCCTCCCCTTTTTATCTTGTTATTCACCATATAGTCTGTCTTCTTTTCTCCTACTCTGTATTCCCACATTATTTAATTTTTAAAAAATTACTTTCCTCTCCTCCACCTTTTCTATTCATCCTCATTTACCTCTTCACCCCATCTCCTTGTTTGCTCCTCTTTTTGAATTTCTCCATCCACTTTTCTCTCTTCCTCACCTTTCATTACTCTTTCCATTCCCCATTATTTCCCTTCTCCCCTTTCCTCCCCTCCCCCATCGTCTCCATCTTTTTGTTGCTCAGAGGGGACAGCAGAAGAGCACAAGGAGCAGCAGGGCCAGAATTAACATCTTGATATATCAGTTTCCTGCAGCAGCAGAGGCGGTGATGGATGACGTGCTGCTGGCGCTGCAGCACTGCTATGAGTTACTGTGGTGATTACCGGCAGACACGGCTACTCACTGGCCACTTCATCACTGTGAATGGTAGGGAGAAAAGAGAGAAAAGAGAGAAAAAGCAGTGAGACACAGGAAAACAGAAAGGGAAGTGAGAAAAACGCAGTTGGATGAGAGGGCAGGGGAAAGCAGCGCTGACTTGTTATGGCAGGGTGGAGGAACAGAATCATTAGATGAGAGGATGTTCCATCAGAGGAAACAAATTGTCCTTATGTGGAAAATAGAAGCAAACAGGAATAGGATGTAAAACATGAAAAATATTATCAATACGATGAGTTCATTCATCAATATATACTCTTTGTGAGTCATGCTTATAAAAAGTAACAACAGTTGAACGGCTTATAGTGATCAACTGCTTATATGGATCAAAAAGCCTGGGATATAATCCCATCCAACTTTATTTGTAAAACACTTTAAAACAAACAACCCATTAAGGGATTTAAAAGCAAATAAAATAATTTTAAAATGGATCCTAAAAAGTATGTGCAACCAATGGAGTGAGGCTAAAATGGGGGAAATGTGCTCGTGTTTACGTGTACCAGTTAAAAGATAAGGGGCAGCGTTCCATACGACCTGGAGACAGGCGATGTAGGACCCACTAACCCCCACAGTGCATTACAGTAATCGAGCTGAGTGGTAGCAAAAGCGTGGATTACTGTCAGAATTCTACCTTGAAAGAATTGGTTATATTTTGGCCAGCTGCCTCAATTGGAGAAAGCTTGATTTAACTGCCCTGATCTGACTGTCGAGCTTAATATCAGACTCCACTTTAACCCCTAGGTTTGTGATGGTTGGCTTGATATACTGGGCCAAGGAACCCAGAAAAAATTCCATTAAAATTAAAAAGTTAAGAGACATCCAGGCATTTCTGTCGTCAAGACACTTGAGTAACAGTCTGACAGAATATGCATCATTCTTTTTAATAAATATGACTGTCATCCGCATAACAGTGGAATGAAATGCCATGCTTTCTAAGTATGGAACCAAGTCTAAGCTAATCGAGAGACAAGAGAGGAGGGCCTAGAACTGAGCCCTGCGGGACACAAAAGGGAGCCAAAGAGATGCATCAGTGAAAGTGCAGTGAGATGCTGCATCAAAACAACTGAATTCAGTAAAAAGTGAAACTGTCTGTTTCATTACATTATATTTATGTAATAAAAATAATAAATTTGGTTATAATAAACATCTTTAATGTGATCACTATAAGCAGTTTCCACTGTACTTGCAGCTTAACACCATGTCCTAACTGAATGCTACACCAGCGAGTATCAGCAACTGTTTGATTTCTTTGTTTTCTGTTAGAGTGTCCTAACTGGCGGCAAGTGATGCATTCTGCATAGCATGATGTGGCATTCTGTTTTTCTTGTCTGTTTCTATTTACCTCCTCTAGCTCACGTTGAAAGTGCCTCATGGACTATTTGAGATTGCTCTGAGATTTACCCTTTTTCACCAGTATTTTCTTGTTCAATATTGCTATTAAATAGTTACAGTTATAGGACGATGAGGATAGTTTGATTATAAACATAGAAGTCAAACCACTTAAACAGTTGAACTGTACACTGTACTGATTACAACCACATAAGGTAAATAAAATGATCCATGGTCCAGTTAGCAAATATATTTCACAATGTAATGGGTAATGGGAAAACCAGTTATGGTATATATGATATGGTTGATGACTGTGATCAACTCTGCAGACTTAACACCAAAATGTGCATTCGCTATTTTACATATAAAACCTTGTATGCCACGGAACCTCCAGTCTTTCTCTCATCCTGTCTCATCCTGTGGTTGGTGATTTCATGTCTAGACTAGCTGCTGCCGGCTGTCCAGCTGCAGGAAAATATGACATTTTTACTTGTCCCTCTTGCTCTCTATAAATCCTGAGGAAAACAGATCAATGCTGGGCAACTTTTTCATTTTGCTGTGGGCTCATTAAAATGGGAAGTTAAGACTCCTTGTATGTCAGTACTGCAGCAGTCATGAAGGGGAATTTACTGGCTATTAGACCTGCACACTGTGAGAATTTAAAGATTTCATGAAAAACCACCACAATGATGCAGGTCAGGCTATCAGTCCAATTAAATAAGTAATAGTCTCATTCAGGTTTTCACGTGTTTATATGTTAGCCAAACTTGAGGCATGACTCAATGGATGGTTGGTTGCCTGGTCAGTTGGTACACCACTTTGGTCTAGAAAGAAATAGCTCAACAAATATTGGATGGACTGACATGAAATTAAGAACAGACATTCACAGTGCTTCCTCTAGGATTTTCTAAAGGTTTCTTTTGCCTGGATGGTGAAGTATGCCAGCAGTCAGATTAAAATATATGTAATCAAAAAATAAGAAATAAAGTGCACTTTCTTACAAAACAAGCTTTGTAACATATTTATTTACATGTATTTTTCAATCTCTCACCGGGTGAGAAGCTCGGTGAGAAGCTTGGGAGAAGCTCGGTGAGAAAGTTACTTTTAATCAAGTTTTGGGACACATTTTTGGGACACATTGAGCCAACAACAACAGGCTACATGGGACCGAAGAAGACCATAGCGGCTGAGGAAGTCGAGGACATAAGGAAGTCGCTCGATTTCCTCACGGAGGATATTTTCTACTGTCAGGCTGCAGCAGAAAAGTATCCTGGACCTGGTCGAGGAGGTGAAGGCTTTACGCATCCAAAATGCCGAGAAGCCGCTTGGCTTGCCTACTTGGAGAGCAGAGTTGAGGACCTGGAGCAGTACACCCGGATGAATGATGTGATCATTACTGGGCTCCACGTGAAACCCCGGTCATACGCGAGGGCGGTGACCGCTGACAACGGGGGGGGGAGCCCGGTGAACTGGACATCAGTTCAACGGAGCAGCAAGTGGCTGCCTTCATGCAGTCCAAGGGGATAAAAGTGGTCAGTGATGACATCGAGGCATGCCACCCTCTGCACAGGAGACACGCTACCGACAAACCAGCCATCATCATCAAGTTTGTCAACAGGAAAAGCAAAACTGCACTTCTAAAACAGGGAAGGAAGCTTAAGGGAACCAATGTCTTCTTGAATGAGCACCTGACCAAAAAAATGCCGACATAGCCAGGAAGGCACGCTACCTAAGAAAGAAGGAAAACCCAAAACACTTGGTCTACTATCTGTAAAATCTTCATTAAGCTGAACGGAACACCTGAAGATGCCAAAGTAATAGTTGTCAGAAATATGGAGGAGCTGGAAAAATACCAATGATCAACAGGAACTGGACAATAAGGTAACAAGTAACTGGTTTACACACAACCATGACATACACTGAAAAAAATCGTTTTTCTGCATCTGGATTCATTAACCACATGACACAGAGAATTAGTGAACAAGATCATCTGGAAATGAACACTTTTGAATACACTGATCATAATACATGGGATTTGGAATATGATGTTGACCCGGATAACAATTTCTTCTCTTCCATCAACAATAACTGTGACTATTATACTGATGAACAGTTCAACAGGAGAATTAAAACAGATAGCAAACTATCCATCTTCCACTTCAATAGTAGAAGTCTTTATGCAAATTTCATTCAAATCAAGGAGTATCTACATCAGTTCACAAAACCCTTCAGCATCATTGCCATATCTGAGACATGGATTACAGCGAATAAAGGCTTCGACTTTGAGCTTGAAGGGTATGAATTTAGATATATAAACAGACAAACTAAAGGGGGAGGAGGAGTTGCTATGTATGTGGACAAAACTCTGAAATTCAAGGTGTTGGACAATATGTCTGCAGCAGTGGATAATATTTTGGAATGCATAACAGTTGAAATTTATAAGGAAAAAAATAAAAATGTAATCATTAGCTGTATATACAGAGCACCAGGCTCTAGTATTGATATGTTTAAAAACTGGGTGGAGGAAACCTTTGCTAAAATGAGTCACAAAACAATTTTCATTTGTGGAGATTTCAATATTGACCTGTTCAATAAAAAAAAACATACAATGACAGATGAATTTATCAACACTATGTTTAGTATGAGCTTAGACCCAGCAGAATCACATCTCATTGTGCCACTCTCATAGACAATATATTCACCAATGACATAGAACATAATACAGTTAGTGGGCTATTAATAAATGATATTAGTGATCACTTACCAGTGTTTACAGTATATGACAGAAACTATAGGATTAATAAGTCGGATTAGAAAAAAGAATACAGGAGACTGAGAACAGAGGAAGACATTTTTTTTTTAAATGACTTACTGGCGCAGAACGTATATCAAAATAAAGATGTTGTTAGTGTTTATGAGGAATTTCTTAGAATAGTTACCATACTATATAATAAAAACTGTCCCATAATGCAATATAGCAGGAAACTAAAATAAGCCGAGTGTCCATGGATAATAAAGGGTTTACAAAATGCCTGCAAAAAGAAAAATATGCTGTACAGAGACTTTTTACGACAGAAAACTAAAGAATCAGAGAATAAATATAAAAATACAAAAATAAGCTAACTGATGTTATAAGGAATAGCAAGAAAGAATACTACAGGAAAATATTGGATAATAATAAAAATAATATTAAAGGAATGTGGAGCATACTGAACAATATTATAAAAAATGGATCTAAACAAATTAATTTCCCAGAGTATTTTATTGTGAAGGATCAAGAAGAATATAATATGGATGTTGTGGCAAATAGCTTTAATAAATTCTTTGTAAATGTTGGTAGGAAAAATCCCTGATAATGGGACAGCTGAATTAGATCTAGATAAGTTACTAAATAAAAATCCTTACTCCATGTTCCTCCAAGCAGTAGATGAAAGGGAAATTACTAATATTGTCATGAACTGCAAGAACAAAAAGTCTGTGGATTGTAATGATATAGATATGAGTATAATAAAAAAGGGAATTGAGGGACTTTCTAAACCATTAACATACATCTGTAACTTATCATTCCAAACAGGCACATTCCCTAATAAAATGAAAACGGTAAAAGTCATACCACTATACAAACCTGGCAGCAAACACCACTTCACAAACTACAGACCCGTTTCTTTACTTCCACAGTTCTCTAAAATTCTTGATAAACTTTTCAACAATCGACCGGACAAACTCATAGAAAAAAACCAACTCCTCACTGACAGTCAATACGGATTCAACATCACTGGCATTACTAGACTTAATTGAAGATATCACAAACTCTATAGACCATGAAAAACATGCGGTTGGGTTATTCATTGGTCTTAAGAAAGCATTTGACACAGTAAATCATGACATATTAATAAAAAAAACTGGAACGTTATGGTATCAGGGGGGTAGTTCTTAATTGGGTCGAGAGTTACTTAAGTAACAGGCAACAGTTTGTGAAGTTGGGTGACAGTTGCTCCGCATGTCTGGACATTTCTTGTGGCGTCCCCCAGGGGTCAGTGCTGGGCCCCAAATGTTTCATTATGTATATCAATGATATAAGCAATATATCTAAGATATTGAAGCTTATTCTGTTTGCAGATGACACAAATATCTTCTGTACTGGTGATGACTCTCAGCTGTAATTGGACGAGATGTCTTCTGAATTATGCAAACTAAAGATGTGGTTTGACATAAACAAGTTATCACTGAACTTGAACAAAACTAAAATAATGATATTTGGTAATTGCAGAATGAATTCACAAGCTAAGATACAGATTGATGGGGTTATTATTAAAAGAGTTGCTGTAAATACATTTCTTGGGGTTATAATATACGAAACACTCAGCTGGAAACCACATATAAAACATATACATTCTAAAGTATCAAGAAGCATTGCAGTATTAAATAAAGCAAAGCAGTTCCTAGATAATAAATCACTCCGCATTCTCTACGGTTCATTAGTCTCTCCTTATTTAAGTTACTGTGCAGAGGTTTGGGGTAATAACTTCAAAAGTACATTACATCCATTATTTATTCTACAGAAGAGAGCAAATCGAATAATTCACAACGCTGGTTTTCAGGATCATACAAACACACTATTCTTACAGTCGAATATACTAAAACTTGCAGACCAGGTAGAATTACAAACTGCACAAATTATGTTTCGGGCAAAAAATAATCAACTACCAGGAAATATTCAAAGATTGTTCACTGAAAGAGATGGTTGCTATAACTTAAGGGGATTGTGACCCTGTGTTAGGGTACGTACGACGAAGAGAAGTTTTTGTATTTCTGTCTGCGGGGTGAGATTATGGAACAGTCTGAATCTAAAGCTCAAGGAATGTCCAAACAAAATACAGTTTAAAAAGAGGTATAAAGAAATGATTTGTATGAGGTACAGGGATGGAGGGGTTTAACTGACTTGGTGCATGTTGTTGGTATGTGTGGGTATGTATGTATATCTATCTACGTATGGATGTGTACATATGTGGATGTGTATGTATATATGGGGATGTGTATATATGAATATATGTATGTATGTATGTATCTTTGTATGTATATATGTGTATATGTTTATGTATGTATATGTATATAGCTATTTTTGATGGAAAAATGTAGCAATGATTTATCTATTGATAAGAGTAAATATAGATGTATATATTAACATTACATATAATATATATATTAGTAAGATATTGTATGATGTTAATTCATTAATTAATAATTAAATTAGGAGCTAGCAAGCATTGATTTAGGAAGCAGCGGTGGGATTCAATAAGTTTTGACTTCTTCCCACTCCCTTTCGGATGTGGTTGAAAGTGCATTGCATCATGTTTTCTGTTAGGTGTACTTTACCTCACAGTAAACTACTACCAACATGTACTAATAGAAATGATTTGTCTCTCTGTGTCTTTTGAAAAAGGAAGCCAAACTGCAGGCCTTAAACAAAGCAGTAATACATGAAGGGGTTGTGCATATTTACCCCAGAGTCTGTGGGAGAGGTGTGTTAGAGGTGCATGTGTTTTTTCTTTTCTTACTGGTGAATAATTTGTCACTGTGTGGTTCAACCTTGAGGTGTCCTCTCTGATCTGAATGTACATGACATACTGAGATTTCTGCTGCTGTCTCATATAATACATCATCCCCCACCCCATACACACTCCCAGACCTCCCTACCCTTCTCTTTCACTCTGTCTCTCTACCACTCATCTGCTTGGGAGAGAATACATATATTTGAACATATTGCACATGCATTCCTCACACACATTTGATCTTCAGATGGAGTTGTGTTTTTGTGTCTTCTCTGGTCTGGGAGGTTGTCCTCCAGCAGGTACTAATACTTTATGGAAGCTGGCAGAGATGACAGTGTCAGATACATGAATTACTGCAGAAGAACATCTGCATGACCTCAATTACTCTGTCACCTGACCACAGATCCTGTGGGTGTGGCTGTGGGTGAGTGGAGGTCCATTTCACGCATGCGCCGTTCTGAGTGGCAGCACATCTTTGCAGCTCCCATAGTCTATTGTTTGTTCATGTGTTTTTCGAGTGCTGGAGGCTGGAATGATGCGGTCCTGCTGGAATGGGCGCCTAACTTTGTGTAAATATGGGGGGTCAAAATCTGACATAGATTGTATGGGCTATTGCAAATTAGTGCTGGAGCAGAAATGAATAAATAAATCAGATAACATATTTATGTTGAAATTAAGACCTCATGAATTTTGTTTAGCCTAATAACATTTAAGCTCTGACATTTGTAAAATGTTATTTAAGACATTTCCGGACTTTTCAAAGCAATATTGAATTGGTAGTAGAACTTAGTTTTTAACCTTTTGAAGAAGTGAAATGTTTTTTTGGTTTTATGGTTATATCAGGCTACTTTTTGAATTGTGGCACATCCCTTGCTGATGCTAACAGTAACCAATATTTTAATGCATGCCATGGTGAACTAAAATTATAAGAAATAAAAAAAAGCTCTAGAAAATAATTTCTGCCAACTTTTAATATAACTTTAAGGACATGCAGACACCCTGACATATTAGACATCTGTGTAAAACTTGCAGTCCGCCTGAAAAAAACCGAGCACTGGTATGTAGAGCATAGCTCTGCACTGGTCACAACTTGCACTGAATTTACTTAAATGTAAAATCTCACAAAGCATCCAAGAGCAGTTAAATACAAAGTTGTGAGGTGATTTAAACACTATAGATTGACCATATATCATCACAAATGTTTAATGCACCTTGTCCTTGTTCCTTACCTGAGGTAACATGCTCTCTGTAATATGCTGCTGTCCATGGCTGTATTCTGTGGTTCTCCTGTCTTTAACATCCTGTCATTCATCTTCAGTATTCTACAAACATAGGAAAGGTGTCACTGAAATCACACACCTCAAGAATGAACTTTTTCTCCATTTTTATAACTTTGTCTATGGCTGAAACTCAGCCAAGCTGTCAGATAGCAAAGTAAAGTTTAACTCTTTTGCTCTCTGCTTTGCTTAATAGCTCAAGATGAAGACGATGAAGCCTAACGTTCCCCTAGCCTAATTTACTCTAAAAATATGAACATAATAATCATCCTAATCCTAATCCTAATCATAGTTAGCTAACTGCCATTCGCTTAATGGTTACACTGCCAAGTAGCTGTGCTGTAGCTGTGGGTTTTTTTTTCTTTTTTTAGTCCATACATTTGAGAAAAGTGACTGCTGGTTATCACCACATTATCTGTCTGATTGTGGCTGCCACTGCGTAGTGTAGACTATTTTAAGTGCTGATTGGAATATACCCCTTGAGTTGCACATTCAGGCGTGTAGCAAATGCAACTATCTAAATGCAGCTAGAAGAGATATTTATTTTGTTTTTAATTCAATATTTTGTTTATTATGTTTCCTTAAATATTTTACAGCATTTAGATGTTTAGAGCAAGAAGCGCAAAAGCGCTATTTTGCTCCCCCCTTCAGAGTGGAGGGGCCTCTCCCTGACTGAATGGTGTAGGTGCCTATGCCTGCTGATAGGGACATCAGATCAGAAAAAAACTTGTGTGAGTGTATTTTGTTGTGTGATTTGGAGGACATGTTGTGTATTGTGTATATGTATAACAGTTTTGTTTTTAATTGTGATTATGATTATGTGTATTGATTATATCTTTTGTTTTGATGTTTCAAAACATAACAAAATGTAGTTAATGGAGTTAATGGACACACACACTTTAGGAACCACTGTCCTAGAGACAGACTTGGTTGTCTTCTGCTACAACACACTGTACAGCATGAATCAACAAACTGTTGTGTCCTCCATGTGTATCACATAGGGCCTTATTGGCTTTATATCCTGCAGTCTGGCATGAATCACTGGTGGCACCTCAGATGAAATAAATAGGAGAAGAGAGTCTGTAACACAATGATGAACCAGTGTCTGATGCTCAGCAAAAAGGAATTACATCCACAGACATTTTCAGCTTCTACACAGACATGCGTTCTATGAATATGAGGTTGTTATTCACACAGAAAGCTGAAAGCAAGGTTTTCTTTTTTCTTTAATAAAATGATGCCTTTCCACCTCTGATCTCTTTAATCAAGTCACAATAAACCTCTCTGCACATGCATTCCACATGACACATTGGCTCAGCTGAGGTGTGAATAGATACAGAATGTGACAATAGCGTCATGCAAGACTGGCTGGCAGAGAATCTATCTGCATGTAGGAGGAAGGAAAGGGGGCTTTCTGTGCATAAAAGGAAGCCTTATCGCCTCTTGAGTCAATGCTTTCTCTGATCTCTCTTTTTCTCTCCCTTCTCCCTTCTTTCTCTGTCTCTCTCACCCTCTCCTCTCCCTTCCCCCAAAGGCATCTGGCTGCTCTTTAATTGCTGGGGTGAATCAGATGAGAAGAAGTTTCTGCCTGCTCTTTGAATAAACGCCTCTATGCAACAGTGCTTCCATTAAATAATCCCTAGAGTCAAATCTCTGAAGGCCTGTGTGTGATTGTTCCTCTTCTTCCATCTTTATGGAATTGATTTTAATGACAATGTTTTCTTCAGTGAGACACCACCCTGTTGTAGTATATGTGTGTGTTTTGTTTCATAGCTTTGTGGTTATGTGTACCACTGAATATGAAGTAAATAAATACGTAAGAGTGTGTATGCATTGATCAGAATCAGAATCAAGTTTGTTTTTGAGCAATGCAGAGGACAGTGTGGTACCACACCACTGATTGTAGTGTAACAGTGATCAAGTATTCTTGTACGGTCTATGTGTAAAGTGCCTTGAGATTACTTTTGTTGTGATTTGGTACTATATAAATATTAATATTATATAATAATAATAAGTAATACAAATATAATAGTATAAATATTGATTGAGATTGATTGATTGATTGTCTTTGGTCGGGCATTTAATATATCATCTATATATGGGGAGGTTGTGGCTTTAATTACCTTTGTTATAGTTGACGTGGACAG
This sequence comes from Scomber scombrus, assembly GCF_963691925.1. Lineage (NCBI taxonomy): Eukaryota > Metazoa > Chordata > Actinopteri > Scombriformes > Scombridae > Scomber > Scomber scombrus. Next base: position 530,609 of record NC_084982.1, on the reverse strand, counting down.
TGACTAAGGAGTCCAGCTTTGTGCACACAGTATCTGGTCAGTGAGTTTGCACTGTGCATCCTGCACGTTAACCTGCAGTGGAATATAAACACTGACCAGTATGAAGGACACAAACTAAAAGGGGGTAGAAGGGTGTGCAGTTGATGAAGGATTCCAGTTCTGCATGTGTGTTTCCGGGTAGTGAGCAACAGCTTTAGCAGAGAGTCAACCAAAATAGCCTCAGTTAGCACCATGTAGCAATCCAGCTGAACACACTTTATTGCTTTTCAGTATTTTCAGATGGCAATATTATCCAAATTACTGAGACTGTAGTGTGCTGACTGCAGTAGGCAGTTTGAAGGGGATGAGGGGGGATGTTATAGCAAAATGACCCCCCCCCCCCCCCCCCCCCCCCTTCCATCCCCTAGTAGCAGAGGTGGTATAGAGAGGTTGTTAGTCTGCCTGACTCATTGATCCTTTATCAGATTGTAGTTTGTGCGAGTTAGAATATGGCCCTGACCATGGCCCTGAAATATCAGCAGCCTAACTGTGCTGTGCATTGATAAATCTGTCAGTGCTGTCCTTGGTGCTGAAGTAGCAGACGGGTTTATAATTGCACCTTTTATCTCACTCCTGCTCTTCCTAGATCTATAATATTCTCTAAACTATTTTATATTATATTGTAGCCTCTATATAATATACAGAGTAGTGTCACCTTCATGATTAAAGTGACAAGTGGCAACGTGTAGTCCTGGAAGAATGAGAAGATCATAGAGACACATTGCTGCTTGCAGTATTCCTATACTATTCCTATACTTTTATGTGATCAGGAGCATCTGTGCTACTGAAAATACATCCCAGACCTCTGTAACAAAATATTTTAGAGCAGACATGACTACAGGTTGTTACTATAGATGTTTGGAGTAACCTGGGAGTGGGTAATATGACTGAGAAAATTAACCTGCACTAACTACACCATGCTCAGCTGCTGAACATAATTCCAGGTGAAGTTTATATGTGTTTTGAAAAATAAGCACTATTTAAATGTTTAATTTCCACAGCAAGTAAAAGAATAGGCTTACACAAAATGTTTAGTCTAATAGTAATTCCATCAAATCAAAACTATAATCGCAATTATAATAATAAGAATTAGGCTAGGCCTATATAATAATACTGCTGTCCTACCCTAATACGCCCATTAGGCCATTCCCCCTATTAATTTTTTGTTTTTTAGATGTATTATTGGGCTTTTTGTCTCTATTTGTAAATACAGTACCTGGCAGAGAGACCGAAAAGAAACGGGGAGAGAGAGAGAGGGGAATGACCTGCTGTGCCCAGATTCAAACCAGGGACACTGCCTTTATGTGGCATGCGCTTTAACCACTCAACAACCCAAGTGTGCTGCCTCTGTTCAAAATTAACAAATCATATACCGGCTGGCAATGCTGTGATTTTTCTACTTGGGCTGTTCTTCTAGTGTATTCACCGCTGCTTTTGTTAGATGTTCGGCTCCTCTGCAGCAACAGCAAGCTGTGGTAAAAAAAAGGAATCTGAAAGGGAAATGTTGGGTGTTGTCTTTGGACTCCATCCAGCAGCTGGTTTCCCGAGCTGTAGATCTTTTCCACTGTGGACATTTTGACATGTCAAATGCGGGTGCAGCTACAGTACTACCATTAATGATAGGTGCAGTCCATTTGTATTGTGCATGATGACTGAGATACTTACTGTGACTTTAATGACTTTAATGTAATGCTGTATTATCAGTTCTGTCTGTGTTCAAGTGTTTCAAATGTTTGCTGTGAAAAAGCATTTTTACATGTAAGTACTGTAATGTGGCTTTTCAACACATAACAGTAACACATCGCCATTGCCAAGAAAACACTGTCCATGCTCATACAATATTCAGGGTGACACAGTACTCTGCTAAAAGGTTAGTTTACAAGAAAGGACAATTGGAACAAGTGTGACATAAGAATTAGAAAAAGTTGGAAGATAGAAAATACATATATAAGTATTAAAATGCTAAACTATATTGGCCTGTTGTGTAGATGGTCTGTGCAATTTTTCAGTATTTAAAAGTGTAAAATGCATATGAACATACTGTCAGTTCTTTACACTGGCACTAAGTAATAAAGACATAACATCTCCTCCTGAGAAACATATCTGACTCATCTGCTAAATGCTCCACTATATTATGTTCACCAGCTAGTCTCTTTGTCTGTTCTTTACTGCTGGGGCAAAGTGTATCGTGGGGTTCATCATAGTTTTCCTGCTGGAAACACTGAGACTAAAACAACCAACATTAGACACAAAAAGAGGCTAAAAGCTCCATAGAGCTGCAGAGTTGGTCACTGTGAGTGAATCCTTCCTTTCAAAGAAAACATGTCACGTTTGACTTGTGATGTTTCACATGATACAGATTCACATGAAAAAAGCATCTTGGACATGTGATATTTTGCCTTGTGTTTTTTAGTCCTTGGATTTTCTTAGATTTTTTCAAATGTTGTCTTACCATAGTCGTTGTCAACTTTAGTTGGTTTTTGGGACATTTCACATCTGATTAATTCATCACGGTTTTAGAATGTTTTACATGTGGTGCATTCATAACTCATTTCATTTTTGGACAAACAATGGGGATCAGTGTCCCAGGTTTCTGAGTATTCACACATCACACAGGAATTGTGAGGTGCACATTAGTTTTTCATTTGTGAAACTTGAATTTATATTACATAGTTGTTTCAGTTCACATAGGAAATGATCATTTTCACATATAAAAGTTTGCATTTACATGTAAAGCTAAAAAGATCTTATCATGTATGAAATTAAAATGACTAGTGATATACAGTACTTTACAAGTTATATACTTTATGTGTTTTTAACATAAACTGAAATTGAAGTCTTTCATCACATGTGAAATGAAAACATCAAACGCAAAATGTTTCTGTTGTATGTTTTTTCATGTTTATTTATACGTTCATGTGAAAAACTGAAATCATTGACGGTATACACATGCCATTTACAAATGTAGAAGTTTGGTTCACATGTGAAATATTTCAGTTCACGTGTGACATGCATGGCAGTCAATGATGTGATAGACAGTGAAATAAAGGGATAACAGTGACAGAAATAGTTGTGTTACAAATGTAAAAAGAGTTTGGGGGGAAAGCAGGCATCAATGTCAGTTTCTGAAAGATAATCAACACTTTGGTGAACTTAAAGGTGGCCTTTTATGCTTATTTCCAGCTCTATAATTTGATTCTGGGATTCCACTAGTAACTTTGCATGATTCACAGTTGAAAAAAAAACCCTTCCTTATCTTATACTGCTTCTTCTTATATTGCTTCTACAGTTTCAAAAGCCATATTCATATTCAGCCTTTATTGTTATTAGATAGGTACACCATTAAGTAATATTTTACTTATAATGAGAACAGTTGTATTAACCATCTCTAAAATATTTCACCATAGCCATAAAATAGTCTGTTTAAGCTGGTTAGGGTCTTACAGCTATACTGACGCTATATTTTCAAATATTTTCAAACTTGCTTAAAGTTTTATTGTTGTTGTGTAAACAATAGAAACTATACCTATAAACTCAGCAGTAGTGGTAGGTTAATGTGTAGACTAAGTGAAATTGTGTTCCTTGCTAAGATATGTTAAGGCAAATGGACAAATATCAGCATAAATCACCTTCTAACAGCAATGGATGCAGCAGATTTTTTTGTAAACAATGTGAAGGGTGTCATTTTCATATCAGTGCATCCCTTACTTGAGCTATGCAAATTATATACATAAAAAAAACCAGCAGTGATTTGCATCTGATACATCTAGGTCACTGAAGTGGAAGTGGTATTTTAAAAAATTGTCTTGGCAGGTCTAAGAGATATATTGAGAGGTCTGTGCATTGATCTTTTATTTGATCGATAAGTTACAGGTATGGCAAAAGAACAATATGGTTAAAGATCGTTCCTCCACTGTGGAGGACACATCAGAAGTGTGAATTGTGAGATACAGTGTAAAGTCTGAGCTGACAGATTTATTGTGTTGTTTTTACAGTTCAGTCCTGCTGACTTCAGTTTTACTGTTCAAGTGAATTGATATTGCCTGTAGCTCAGAGTCTGGATTGTTCCATGATAGTGAACTTCATCCAGTCACAGTCATGAAGCACTAAAGCAAACACTGAGAGACACTGACAAAACATTTGAGATGGTTACTGACCCAATTGGAGAGAGATTTAACCAGAAATGGAAACAGTAAATTACCGTGACTTATCTTGGGAGAGTTCTCTTCTTCTAGTTCTCTCTACTTTAACGGTAAAGTTTTACAAAGAATCGATGTGCGTGTGTGTGTGTGTGTGTGTGTGTGTGTGTGTGTGTGTGTGTGTGTGTGTGTGTGTGTGTGTGTGAGAAGGAAGAGAGAGTGTGAGAGTGAGGGAGAGAGGGAGATAGGTGAATAAACTACATTAACCACAATTGCAGAGCCCAGATTGAGGTCATCTACACTATAGAAAGAAAGGAAGTCACAGACACACACACACACACACACACACACACACACACACACACACACACACACACACACACACACACACACACAGACAGACACACACACACACACACAGAAGTGAAAGCCAAAACATCTGGATCTCTCATCAGATTTCTGGAAGCGATCCCATCGAAATGCTTGCAGAGTGGGGACTTTTGTTGCCTGTTTTGGTTTCATTGCAGCTGCATTTTTATTGGTTTCAGGTTAAGACTGGAGTTATTCTGTTAGTTTTAAGGCAAAGACTGAATGAAAGAATGAATCTTAATCTTGGGACAAACCAGAAGACTAGCTGAAGCAAACAAATACTGGATAAACCGCATATAATTGTGTATTTCCAGTTGTCAGTAATGACTGAAGTTATGGTGGTAGACAACCCCACATATCCTGCAAGAATGCTAATTGTCATGTGTTCTTGTACCAAAAACCTGGATGCCAACCAGCCATTTTCATTGTTTATATGCAGTTACATTTACACTAAAGGAAAAAACAAGGAAACCAGTGTGAGTAATGTGCACTATAGAGCCTACAAAGGGAATTTGAGGTGAATCAGTTTTGTAAACTGAAGCTAACTTCACATTCTGTTCGGCTGTGCAGTTATCATGCCCATATTCTTCATCTGGTCAACAGTCATCATGTGTGACGCTGATTTAAGTCAATACAAAGTCTTTAAAATAGACTTTTCTATTGTGAGTGTTTGCCTGATTACTCATTATTATCTCTGTCTGTGTAAACTATATATGTGTGTGTGTGCTTGTGTTGATGTTTCACACTGGTGTTAAAAGATATTTTCAACCATGAAGCATTCAATCCAACACAGTTATTTGAAGCTGCAAGGCTGCACTAAATAATTTGCCAGTTAATGAAATCATCACAAGAACAAAAGAAAATAAAAAGAGCTCCAACTGTCAAAATGAGTGTGCTTGCAAATTTACTCTATCCGGAGCAGGGCTAGGTGGTTGCTTGGAAACCCAGTTTACCTTTAAAAGTCTATCCCACCCATGCTAAATGGTGGTCATACAATATACACCTGATGTTGAGGTTTCTGCAGACACACTATATGTTCTGGATACTACTGGAACTGATACTCACTCTACTATGCACTGCAATTAATTTGCAAACACTGTATCAGAATACAAACATCATATCCTTAATCACAATTGGGATAACACCCATAATGCTCCAGTCACGTTCATCTGTTGAATAGCAGATATGATAAAAGTTGTAATCACCTTCATGGTGGCGTGACCATCGTTTGCGTTGGCCTCTCCTAACAAAAATGCAGTGCTATCGTATGTTAGTGAAATGAATGGTGTGAATATAAAGTGTTTGGAAAGTGGAAGAAAGAAAGTGAAGGACCAAAGTGGAAGGCGTGCGTATGAGCAACAGTTTCTTTCAGACATCCATAACAAAGTATCTTGTTACAATGAACACCTGCTGAGTGTGCTGGGCGGGCTTGGACTTCTACGCTGTGTAGTCCCAAGGAAATCCATCGCTACACCTGGAGTAACACTAGTGAGGAAACATTTTAAGTAGTGTGACAGGACGCGGAACCGGGGGAAGCACAGAGATCACTTAGAAATTAGTATTTTATATTCTTTTGGTTTCATGATGACTCCATGAAATACTGTTAGTTCCCCACTTACATAGGTAGATTCCTTATTTTGATACAACAAATCTAATCAAATCTTAAATAAAGCAATAAAGTGTTGTGCGATCATGGGCAGAGCAGATGGTCACACCTGATAGCATCCTGCCACACAACAGCCACAGATTCCAAACAACAAACCATATTAGCTTTCTTGCTGAAGGCTCCTTCTTATCTAACTTACAAACATGAAGACGTCTTGTCCTGCACCTTAGCTTGTTGATTGAGCCACCAAACATTCACTGGGGAAAAGTGCACCACTAACATTAGTTAGCAGGTAGATAACTACATGTGAAGGGGCTAGGGTTTGAACTTTGTTCAAACTACATGACTTTTTCCACAAGGGTCAGTGCTTGGTCCCCTTATTTCTCAATATGCACCGCCTCACTTGGTGCAATAATCTGCTCCTATGGTTTCTCATGCCATTGTTGTGCTGATTATACCAGCTCTTTTCCCTTATGGTATGCATGGTCCCTTCCAGAAGACCATACAGTCTCAGCTCTGATCTTGTCATGCCTCACTGATATATCAGCATGGATGAAGGAATGCCACCTTCAGCTTAACATCTCCAAGAAACTGACATAGAACTAGAGTTGGTCCCTGGGCACTGCACAGTGGCTGCCCAGTGCTCCTAATACTAAGAATACTTTAAATGCAGAGATAGAATTTAATTGTACAATTGTACGTGTGACAAATATAGTATCTTTACCTTAACCAAACTCCTCGTCATCCCAACCTCTATACAACATAAGATGAGTATCCAGTTCAAAGCAATCCAACTCATGCCCACAAAGTCTGCCCAAAACCTGGGCACCATGATTGATGACCAACCAACCTTTAAGGTCCACGTGGCCTCAATTACTCATTCGTGTCAATTTGCCCAGTACAACATGAGGAAGATCAGACCCTACCTGTTTGAGTAAGCAGCACAACTCTTGGTACAGGCTCTCGTAACATCATGCATTGACTACTGCAACTCCTTACTGGCAGGCCTCCCCGCATGTATGTTCAAACCTCTGCAGATGATCTAGAACTGGTCTTCAAAGCAGCATGTCACCGTGCTGTTCATATCCCTCCACTGTTTCTCTGTGCATTGCCTCTATGCACTGCCTGTTGGCATCTGTGTCATATAAGACTCAAATGTAGTATTATGGCACTTACTTGTGTTCTTCTCTCCTGATTAGATCCCTGCTTGTGTTGCATCAACTCTCAGATGTATGTTGCCTTGGATAAATGTGTTAAATGAAATTGTAAATTGTAGATAGCCAATCAGCTGAACAGCTGCAGCACATGTCCCAAATGACACTTCATGCCTGTTCTAGCCTTCAGGCCATGCTGGTGTGGTGATAACTACACACTGTCTGTTCATGAATTAGTTTGTTTACTTTGTTCTGTGCAGCTTCATACTGGAATTCTGGCAGCTGCTGTCAATCAAACATAGACACTGACACGTCTTTCCAGCATACTAAGACAAAAGAACATTTATGATGTTTCCTTTTTTAACAATACATTTAAAAACCATGTTGACATCTTGTGTCATTATTGATTATCTGATGTCAGCTTGTCAGTAAAGTAGAAAAAAACACGTTCAGAGCTGGCTGAAGCCCTGGCTTTTGACTTGGCTGGGAACATTTGTATGTTAACCTCCACTGTTGGAACTTTGACCATGTTTAACATAGAAATCCATCATAAAAACAGTGTATGAATAACAGAAAATCACAAAAAGATTGTGCTCATGATTTTAGAAATAGTTTGACACTTCAGGAAATAAACTTGCTTTCTTGGTGAGAGTTAAATGAGAAGATATCATGTCTGTATGTTAAGTATGAAACTGCTGCCAGCAGCTGGTTAGCTAGCTTGGCATAAAGTTAGGAAAACAGCTAGTCTGGTTCTGTCCAAATTAAGAAATGTGTATACAAGCAACTTTAAAGTGCACTACAGAACACATTATATTTGTTTGTCTGTCTCTGAAACAAAATGTAAAAATGACAAGTTGTCTTTATGCAGTCCTGTCAATACCAGCAATCAAAACAGTTGTATTCAAGCTATAGGATCTTGTCTTGAACCAATTGATCGTCTCCTTTTAGAGGTCTTGAACACACAGCTGTTATTTTTGATATTCTCACAGACTCGGGTCTTCTATCTGGAATACACTGTGATCACTGCAGTCATTGTTATTTCTGCACTTTTAAGATGTCACGAAATTCCCTCAGTCAAATTACACTGCTGTATAAAGTCCCCTGTCATCTGCTGCATCTTGTTATCTGATATCATCAGTGTCATCTGGATGTTATTTGTCCCAGTGATTGGGTACACCATGTTAAAGCAAGATTTGATTCACAGCGTCTAACATGGCAGATGTCCTCAGTATGGTTAGACCGATATTCTGAATACCAATATTGACTTGTAGATGCATTGTGGACTGGAAGTTTTCTTATTTTTACATATAAAAGTCCTCAAAGGAAATTTCCTGAATTATCGCACAAAATCCTATGTAAGGACAAGTCCAATCCAAATAAGTAAGAGTTATGATTGGCCATGAGGAGTGGCTTCAGTATCGGCTGTGACTCTAGTTATGAGTGCACAGAGGAGGCTCTATGATGAGTTCTGCCACTTTTCATAAGTTTTCCTTGATTGTAATTAGAGGGGATGGTAACAGACGGTGGCGCCTCAGCTCGCTGCTTCTGTCAATCCATTTAGCATGGGCGTAATAAAAGGCTGTGATCACATAACTGTAGTAACACACACACACACACACACACACACACACACACACACACACACACACACACACACACACACACACACACACACACACACACAGAGTGATGTTCTACACTGGATTCTGTGTCAGTTCACTTCTAATTATGGCATCATTACTTCCCTGTGCTTCTTTTTTTTCTTTTTTGGTAATGAAAATCCACACATTTTTTCCTCCACTGAGGGAAAAAGTATGTGGACACATACATTTTTAGTGCGATGTCGTTCATAGTTTGGTCTAGGACCCTTAGATCCAGCTGAGATATTTCCTTATTTACTGTAACAACAAAAGCAGTCTGTATTTTCCCTTTTTTATTGAGGCTGAATAAACAAAAATAAATTATTTTAAAGTAAAACGCAAACAAGATGCACTAACAGTACAGTAGAAGATGTGGCACTTACTGTCCTCCTTGGCTTGCTTCTTTGTTTCTTTTGTTGTAGGTGTCACACACACACACACACACACACACACACACACACACACACACACACACACACACACACACACACACACAGAGAAACAGTCTTCACACTGTCCTGGGGTAATTTGCATCTAATCGTGCCTTTACATTGTCTTTTTATGTAAGCTTGCTGCATCTTTGAACGTATAGTCTTGTTTCCAAATCCTGTGTGAGTAATTCTCTTCTACTGATTTGATTTTGTTGCTTTCTGTTCTATACTCTAAGACTAAGTCTGACTCGTCTTTTTCAGTTCTATTGAGTTGGACTGAAAACTAGTCAAAGGTGCTAGTTGATGATTTAGTTTGTTCACATATACATCTTTCTCTGTGGTCAAAATGTGAATAGTCTTTCTTGTCTGTCTGACAGGCAAGTGTAAATATTCATAGGCAAGATTTATTTGCTCTGTGTGTGTGTGTGTGTGTGTGTGTGTGTGTGTGTGTGTGTGTGTGTGTGTGTGTGTGTGTGTGTGTGTGTGTGTGTGTGTGTGTGTGTGTGTGTGTGTGTGTGTTTGTGTGTGAGAGAGAGAGAGAGAGAGAGAGAGAGAGAGAGCGATGCTAATTGGTCCATCCTGCAGAGCTGGGGTTGTGAGCGACAGAAGGGAAGGTGTTTAAAATGCAGAGAGCAGTCACGGCTGGAGGAATGCTAGCTACAAAACACTCTCTCCCCCCTCCGTCACTCCCTCTCTCTTCTGCTTTGTTGCTCTTCTCTCTTACTCCCTTCTTTTGCACACCATCTGGTCATTCTCTATGACTCATTGCTGTTGCCTGCTGGAGGCTATGCCACCCACTCACACACAGACACAAACACACATACACACAGAGTCTCGTGACATTTAAAATTCCCTACCCTGGAGATGTATATGACGGTGTGTGATACTGCCTTGGAGTACTGTGCAATAATAAACACTGCACACTTCCTACCAAAATAGTCAAAATCCCAAACGTACAAAGTTCAAATGAGCGTGGTCTGCAGTTACTCATTTCTTATGACCAAAAATGTCATTGTGTATTACAAGTCATGTTTTCAGGCTTTTTGCTCCTGAATAAAGACAGGACTGTCCATTGTTTTCACTTCCTCCTGCTAGGAGTAGCTTCTTCATTGTAGGACAATAGTGTCTATCATCATTAAACCAATGTGTGGTTTATTATGCACATTGACATTTGGAAAAATTATAAAGCTGCAACCATTACTCAATAAATCCATTAGTTGCTTAATGTTGGTAAATGCTTAATTGTTATTAAAAGTCAATTATACAGAAATGCCAAGTATTGACTGGTTGCAGCTTTTCAAGTATCAAGATTTGCTTATTTTCTTGTTATATCATTAAACTGAATATCTTTGAGGTTTGGTGAGACAAGACAAACAGCCTGAAGCTGTCACCTGGAGTTTTGAAAAACTTTTCTTGTGACATTTAATGAATGAGCAATTAAAAAAAAACAAAAAAAAAAACAAGATTGCTCCTATTTTCTGTGCCTTCAGTTCATATTTGAGTGGGTATGTTTGCCCCCAAAGATGTGTGCTTTGGATGCAGTGGTGCTTCACAAACACCACAGTCCCCGAATATATGCAACAAACATATGTATTTGTTTTAAGTGTTTAACTACAGTTATTTTTTATTCAGCTCTAGGTGGCCCATGCTCCACAATGTACCTGAACGCCTCCTGTGTAGTCACTCACTGCTGGTCTGCTAAACGTGTTGCTAACGATACACTCTGTCTAGACATGAGGTCACTGTGTCCATGACTGATTAAAAGCTCTGTTTTTGTAGTCTACCTTTCTACCTCAGTAGAGCCCTGAAGCTCCACCCTGCTCCTGGAGTCGATCAGATGAACAGTTCAAGAGATACATGAAGGACATACAGACACACAGTAACACAGACAGAGATTTCTTCCTTGATAGAAGACAGATAAATGAGCAGTTATGTGTGGCTGTGATTCAGCAGGTAGAGCGGGTCATCCACTAATCAGAAGATCCGTAATTTAAGATCCTCCTATTCACATGTCGAAGTGTCCTTGGGCAAGATACTTAACCCCAAATACTGTCAGACTGTCGCTGTAGAGATGAATGTTATTTATACTTTTTAACATTTTACTCTAACTCACTCACAAACTGACTTAAATGTTATGCGCTGGTTTTAGTCTGTTTAAACCAATGACTAAATTCAAACTCATCGCAGCCTAAACATTTTACATTCAATATGTAATGAAGCTTCTCATTGGAGGAGGTCAGCTCTTCATAGTTTGGCCTGAAGTAACAGAATCACTCACATGTACAAAGTGTTTGGTGTCAGTGTATCTTCTGCTTGGTGTGCTGTTGTCTGCTGCGTTGAGTAGTCACTCCTCATTACCATCATCAAATACAACACACTTCAACAACAACACTACCCTGTGGCTGTGTGTGTCAGCGGGCATCAGCGTGTGTGTGTGTGTGAGTGTGTGTGTGTGTGTGTGTGCTTGTCTGATTAATGTAGACCAGCAGTGTTGAGCAGACTTATGTATCATCTTTCATGGCATCTTTATAGACAGTTTTGTACTTCTGCAGACAGGTTCCAGTTTGTTTCAGGTCGGAGTATTTACAGAATATATGAAATAGTTTTTGCAGCTTGTTCTACATCAAAACTACATAGAAATTGAGTGTTTGTGTCATTTGTCTATACAGTCACAGCTGAATCTGTGCTATAACTTGGCAAAATCAATGAAGAATATCCTCCGAATCAAAAACCAGAACCTTCTGAGAAAATGAATTTCTTGTCAGTGCTTTTTATTAGTAGAACAATAGTGTATGTTTGTACTGTCCATGATATCATGGGTTATGCTAGTAGGAAATAAGAAGCTGACAAAATAAAATGTCTTCTTTTAACGACATGACATGACATGATATAACATGGAGTGAAACAAATATATATATAATATCAATGCCATTAAGTTATGTGAAACATGTGACTGTTTTATTTAAACCTGGACACAAAAGTATGAACTCATATCCAGGGCTTTCTCAAGTGAGTTTCATTTAATGCTTCCCACATCATTTAGTCATGTGAGACGAGAAATGATGGTGATTTGTTGCCATTCTTTCCCACCTCTTAACAAGCTTGTCATGTAAATAGATGTAGCCATTTGTCACTTTAAGCTAATCATTCATGTCATTAAACAAGCAGTTACACACACTGCAATTTTCATAACAGGTTGCAATAAGTGCTAATGCTAAAATAATAATAAAGTGTGAACATTTGTGTAACATGAGGTGAAAAATCAGCTGAAACTCATTCAGGTTCTCAGGCTCTGGTCGGCTCGGTCACAGTCAACAAAATGCCTGGTTCACATTAACCAGCTGAAATACTTTCAATGAAGTTGGTCATTCTGCAGGAGAGTAATTTTGTGAGATGTCTTGTATCTCACAAAATGATGTCTACATTTCTTGTCAGTTCTGAAAAATATTAAAAGTAAGACATAAAGTGTCTGAGCCAATAGTGTTACAGTCACAGCTTTCTACAGAGGCTGTGTAATTCCTTGCATTTCACTCGTGCTTAATGTATATAGCCTGGAACCATCTGTCTTCTTACTTTTTATAAGGGTTGCTACTGTGATTGTGTATTGGGCTGTCAAGAAGCAGGTGACCTCCACACTGTACTGTGCCTGAATGCATCCTGAACTCACCGTTAAAACGTGTGTGTATGGTTTGCAGTAAACGGACCTCTTGTGTCATGGTCTTCACATGAAAAAGGACAATCATTTCAAAAGTGATATCTGTCAGTTGAATTCCAAAAAATAAATGTAATTTATCAGTATAAATATTTTATAGGCTACTGATTTCTTAGTTTCTTGTTATTTATACCTAGCATTAATAAACCTCTCAGGTGATCCAATCGCAAGTTGACAGAGGAGACACATTGCCGTTCACACCTGTTTCTATTATGCATCTCGAGCTGACTTCTTGTGTACACATTTCGTTGCTGCCTACATCACTTCTCTTTCTTTTTTTCTAGATTTTATTTTGGGCTTTTTTGCCTTTATTTATACAGTAATCGGAATAAGAATTAATATTCATGTACGGGCTATTCCAACTGTAAGGATTACTCCGACAATGTACATTTGTGATCCTCTCCTTATTTTCATTTGCTGGCACACTTTACCAAAACAATCGCCACATCCTACATTGATAACATATTTTCCTGTTATGTCCTTGTGGGGACACATCAGGATTACAATACAAATGTGGTCAAAATGTGTCTCACACCACCTTTGCAAGTGGTTTGAGTGATCAGATCACAATGCGTCTAGGTGGTCATTTAGACTTGTATTTATACTGTCCACTTGTGATTGGATTACCCCAGACACATGATAAAGCCAGATGTAAACAGGGTCTTTTCTCTCATTGTGATTATCAAAGCTTATACTGAGCATACTCAGATCGATTCTTATTCATTAGAATATTTGACATATTGACACACAGACCGTACGTGGTTCAATCAGACTGGGTATAATTTGGACCATAATTAGGGCTCAGGTCAAGTGTTGAATCTCAATTTCTCAGAACTAAACTTGGCAGATGATAAAATCTTATGGTGGCAACTGATTTTGCAAAAAGAAAACTATACATACATACATAATACAGCTGCCTATATATTTTGTACATTACTCTAAGAAAGAGTCTATTTAAAGGAATCCATCTGACTTGGAGTCTACTAGATCACCTTTGATCTTTGATCTAAGCTAACCGTCATATTGCCTGCTTGTTGTGTCATTTACTGTGGAAAGGTGGATAGTGTGTTCACCCCAATTGTGTACAAGAAAACAGAAAACAAATTAAAAAAGAGCAGTTCTCCAAAAACAGAAAGCAGGCTTCATGTATAGACAGAACATGACAGCTTCTGCAATTTGGAAATGACACATGACATCCTTAATAAAAAAACTCACCTCACAGAAGACTTATTATGTAGTACATGAGAAAAACAAATCAGTATTTAGCCCAGGTTGAGCACCCGGAGACATAAGGGGGAATAACATTTTGTATTTATTGTTTTTAGTTCAATTTTGTCCTTTACAATGTTTAAAATATATGCGCAAAATGTTTTATGTTTCTCCACATTACCACCCCCTTGAATGTCAGTATACCTTAGTCCAGTCAGGACAATCACATTAAGATTCTAATAATTAATGGCAACAACATGCATTTCATTTTGTTTTAGCATTGTGGCTTTGCTCATGTAATTCTTAAGAACAAATGTGATCAAGCCTGACACAAACTGTCCCTAAACTCACAGCTCCCCCAGCAGAGCCTGATATACAAGAAATATTAAAGGTACAATATGTAAGAATTGTCACATTCATATCAATCAATCAATCAATCAATCTTTATTTGTATAGCGCCAAATCACAACAAAGTCATTTCAAGGGACTTTACACATAGAGCAAGTTCTAAAACGTACTTTTCAGGTTTCATTTTAAAGAGACCCAACATTCCCACATGAGCAAGCAGGGTTAGGGTTAGTGTTAATCTGTCATCCAGACGTCTACAGGCCCAGATTACCTGTGAGACAAGAAAGCACAGACAACTCCGGGGAAGAAGTTTAGGTTATTGAATGTATTAGTGGTACATGAATGTTAATGGATATAGATGGATGGATAGAGAGAGAGAGAGGAGCTCAGTGCATAATGGGAGTGGGAGTCCCCCGGCAGTCTAGTCGAGGGCAGTGTTCTGGTAGGTACATAAGGTACTATAATATTGTGCCTGACCATGATGTTTTGTTTTAATTTATTTTATGTACTGTGATGTTTGTTGTTTGCGATTTTCAAAAATCTAAAATATCATAAAGTATTAAAAAAAAGGTACTATAATATCATACACAATCAATTGGGGCCAGCATATCACCAGAAAGCTGGTGTGTCCATTATGTTACATTATGCTATGCTAAGTTTGAATTGCATCAATATTGCATGATCACTGCTCAGCTAGCTAGCAAATTAGGTAACTAGGACTTTGACTTTGTATGATAGCAATATCAATTTAATGCTAACCTTGACCTAACGTTTGCTTGAATTAATATAACCTAGAAGAGGAAGTGATACTTCTTTGTCCTCTCATGTTGAACTGAGGGCAGACTGATCGCTTCAGTGACTAACTATAACTCTCTTAGTTACAAGTAGTATTACAAGGTAGGACAGGTCAAGACCAGCTGGTTAGTATGCTAACTTCAGTTGATATCTCTGTAACAATACATAGACACCTACAGCTACACCATGTGTACATTTCCTGCAGGGAGGGTGAGGGCATCTGAGGATGGACATATCAGCTTTTATCAAAGAACATAGTAGTGATTGGTGGACTGTTTGAAAAGCATCCTGTTTCCTCTGTGGTTTGTTTTTTTGTGTCCATGTCAAAACACAAGAGGCTGTTCCTATTTCACATGTCGTACTTTTTTTTTTTAAGTGGTAGCTACATTGACCCTCCCTCTCTGCTGCGATTTCCCCAGCTGCTCAAGCCCTAAGTGGATTAAATGGATTCAAAACACTAGGCGCAACCACACTAATGGCATTGCTTGAATTTTAAGCAATCTGCAGTGGATTGATTGAAAGAATAAAGAGCAGCAGCATTGTAACTGAGATGCATGAAGCACTCTTAATACCTCACCGACACGGTGACATATACTGTACATTAGCTGAAAGGTTCATCTAATCGGCTACACAGTTTTCAAGGCTAATGGTGATATCTTTGGAATAGAACTGCTTTGACCTGATATTTTACACAAAAACTGTAAATCTCTGATCTTACCTTTTTAATGGGATCATATTAAAACAAAGAATTTCCCCCAAATTCAGTCACCATGAACTGTAACAGCATTGAATCTATTCGAGCCTAATAAATCCTGCATTGAGTGGCATACTCTGTCTCACACTAACTATGCATCACGTTCTTGTTTATTTATTGTACTGATGCACTTTATAGTCACATTCATATTTATTCTTTATCTCTGCACTAAACGTTACCTGATTTATATTGTTTGATGTACTGTTGTTGTGTTTTATGTGCCTTGTAAGGTGTCCTTGAGTGCTTTGAAAGGCGCCTTTAAATAAAATGCATTATTATTATTATTATTATTATTAAAAATATAACATTAAAAGTAGAGTTGATTATTAATTTGAACTAAAGACACAAACAAATACACCCCTCCCATTATGAGATAAGATGAAATAAAATAAGATGCCTTTATTGTCACTGTATTCATAATACAATGAAATTGCCCATCACAGTGGTATTCAGGCATATTATCACATACATACATACATACAACTACATACGTTCAGCGTCACATACAATCAATCATAACCCACAATAAAATGTTTTAAAAGAATGTTATGATTCAAAAGATCCACTCCCCGAATTCATGGATGTGCATTGTCAAGTCGGCGCACAGAAAGAAATATGACAGAATCCAGAGTGGTGTGTCAGCTCTGGAGTCACTTCTGTGCTCCTCACACCTTATTAGGAGCAGAAAAAGAGATTGTCTTGTTTCATGAGCTCTCTGCCTCTGCAGCCTCCCCACTTCTCACTCAATCTGCATTTTCAGAAGCAGTCTGTCAGCTGCAACAGGGAGCTGAGAGGACAACGTCTAGCCCAGCTGCCTACACCAGGCTGACTGACAGCAAAAATTTACTGAAACAAATAAATGTGCATGTCAACTTCAGAAAGAAGCCGACTGTGTCTGTATTTACTGATTCATTGATACAGTCAATAACATTTTTTACAGTGCAATACTTCTGTGATTTAAACAGCTGCCTGCTCAGATTACACTCTAACAAACACGACAGAAACAAACTTAAGTGTAAAAAAGCTGTGAGTCTCTGTGAGACAGTCTCAGATTCAGTATGGAATAATACATTTAATAAAGTGGAAGTGTAACCCTTCCCATGTGAATTGGCCTCAACATGATCTCTCAGTATACGGTTTGCCAGCCCTCCTACACCATTGAATGGGTGTTGGAGACGGAAGACCGTCATGTCCTCAGACAGACAGCTGCTTTGATGAACGTCCTTCCTGTGCATGACCATGAATGCCCCCTGCTGATTGGTTGGAATAGTGTTGTGTGGCTTGTTCTTTTTTTGCTTTCTATTCACAGATTCAATTTACCAGATTTTTTTCAGCACACACAGAATGGACCATTAAGAGATATTCACTGAATCTGACAAAAAGTTTACTGAACAATCTTTCTCCAGAATCACTTACTATCTTTAAAACCATCTGCCTAATATTGTCTTGGTCCCCCTCGTGTTGCCAAAACAGCTCTGACCCATCGAGGCTTGGACTCCACAAGACCTCTGAAGGTTTCCTCTGGTATTGAGATCTGGGGAATTTGGAGGCCAAGGTAACACCTTAAACTCTGTCAAGTTTCTCAAACTGTTCCTGAACAATTTTTGCAATGTGGCATTATCCTGCAGAGGCCACTGTCATCAAGAAAAAAACACTGCCATGAAGGGGTGTACTTGATCTGCAACACTATTTAGGTTGGTGGTACATGTCAAAGTAACATCCACATGTTGCCAGGACCCAAGGTTTCCCACCACAACATTGCCCAGAGCATCACACTATCTCCACCGACTTTACTCCTTCCCACAGTGCACCCTGGTGCCATTTCTTCCCCAGGTAAACAACGCACATGGCACCTGGCTGTCCATATGATATACCTGTAAGAGAAAATGTGATTCATCAGACCAGGCCACCTTCTTCCATTGTTCCATGGTTCAGTTCTGACGCCCACATACATAGTGTAGGTCCTGTTGTGACACCTGTCTATCATAGCCAGCATTAACTTGACTTAGTAACTAGATGAATAATAGCTCTTTTCTTTGGGATTGGATCAGACAGGCTAACCTTCACTTCCCAACACACATCAGTGAGCCTTGGGTGCTCATCACCCAGTTACGGGTTGGTTTACTGGTTGTTCTTCCTTGGATTACTTTTTTTAGATACAGACTATTGCATACCATGTGGAACATCCCTCAAGACCTGCCGTTTTGGGGATGCTAACACCCAGTCATCTAGTCATCACAATTTAGCCCTTGTCGAAGTTGTTCACATCTTTACACTAATTCCAACACATCAACTTCAAGAACATGCCTGTTCACTTGCTGCATAATATATCCCACCTCTTGACAGGTGCCATTGTAATGAGATAATTAATATAATTCACTGATTGCTATTTTGAGGCAGAGGAAAGCGAGCAGCATTACACAAACATGCAAAACATCACAAATAAAAGGACCACAATGTGAATTTCTATTATGATGTACATCAAAATATTTAAAAAAAAGGTCACAATGACGTGCCACTATGTATCAGAATCAGTCAATCGCAGTAATGATCAATGAAACTGTCAATGCAGTCATGTGACCAATCCTGGTAAATCAGCCATCAAACTAACAATCCGCCAAGGGGACAGCACGCCTGGATATTAAAGGGAATGGGAGATGACACTCTGATTGGTTTACCGCGTGTTACGCCCAAAACAGACCTATGATTAATGAGGAGACTTAAGTCCGACCCTTTTACACCATGTGCCTGGCGCAGTGACCATTTTTTCGCCCTTAAAATAGAAAAGTGGATTTGGATAGGCCCTAAAGGCAGTTGCAGCATGCGCTTCATGCCATGCGCTATAGATCGTTCAAATAGGGCCCTGAATGTTCATTTGAGAGCAGATGTTTGTCATTTTTTGCTTGATAAATTACTTAATTGGTTAACTAGAGAGATTGAGAATGTTCAATCTATTGACTAATTGATTAATCAACTACTTGTTTTTTGAATACATTTCAACCCAGCTTTACACAACAGCAGCTTCTGTAACTGATTTGTCTTCAAACACAGGAGAGTGTCATTGAAACCAGCTGTGGTCTTTGATAAGCCACTGAAAAGCTGCCAAGATATTTTCTATTTCAGCAGATTGTACGCTGATGGCTATTTGAATGTTAAATGCAAAATGCTACACTTCTTTTACTGGTCATTAAGGGGTCTAAGCTGGGCTGATTCTCTGGACAATGATTTGATTGGAGCTGATTGGATTTGCTGCCACGGCTACAGTCCATCTCTCCCGCTCTGTGTCGCTGTGGTTAATGGTGCCTTGCTAAAGGCTTTATTAGAAGTAATTTGCTGCACCAAGTGCTGACTGATATGTGGGCCATGACCCTGTCTTTCCATTGAAGGGTAAAGAGGGAGTCTCAGGCACACTGGAAATGGCAAGCCCTGCACTCTGTCCATAGATTAGAGTCTTTAAGTTGAATATATTGAAGAGCACTCAGCGTGGACAAAGAGGTTGTGTGAAATGACAATGCTCAGTGATTCAAACCAGAAATGTCTTTGATATGACTCCTGTGGTCTTTGGATTGATTTAATAAATGGACATAATATTTACAGCAAGAATGAATAATTACTTATTAATTAATAGTCTAGACCAACACAGTGTCACAGCAGGTGGTGTGATAGTGACGAAATTATGACTCAACATTTAATGAGATTTTATTCTTGTTTTTATTCATGTATTTTAATTTAAAATTCCGGTGAGCAGACTGGAAGACTCACCGCCCAAATGTTGTCAACTTTCTGCCGTTTGAGGTTTTCTTTCAATGATATATTTATCATTTAGCAACACAGAAACATGAACATGTCCTTGATAGATCAAAAATATGATTGATTAATGTTAAAGCCATTCTATCAAATTATTTCTCCCTGGAAAATAAAGGTTTTTGTCAGGTTTTGATGGCCGAAGTCGAGGGAAGAGCAGTGTTTGGGGGCGTGTTCCACTACTGTTTAGTGGGCTTCATTCTTTTTCAAATGACCGCCTTTAGTTGGAACCTGAATCCAAACGCTCATTTAATTTCATATTTCAAAGAGGATGTGGCTGAGGCTATTTAATATGAAATCATCTTTTTTTTTAAAAGTCTTCCTCAATAATATTGAGACACACGCTCCAGTGTGTGTGTCCACATGTGTGTGCATTAAATCTCTATATCTTTACAGTTGTCACTTTCATATATTTAATCACACTGGACTTTACATTTGGCATTACATCCAACCCCTACTGTTGCATAATCATAAAAATACAAAACATATCCAGGGTTGTGTAAATAGTTGATGTATGACTGAGAATGAATTATATGAGAATTATAAAATGGACATTGAATGTGTAAAGTAGCCAGCGTATCACACTCTGTGGCTGATACAATATTCCGTGGTTAAAAGTGATGTGTAATGGCACACATGAGCTCAATATGGATGTCTTTTCATGCATGTGTGGACATGTGTGCTTCTGTGCACATGAAGGTTCAGATGGTATGTTTTTAATAATGTTAAATGCTAAGTAAAATAGCTTCATACACAACATACACAATTCGGAGTGAGGACGCGACCCACAGTCACAAATCCCAACCTGCAGAAAGTCATTTCAGGGAGGTCCATTCCGAGGGGGGGTTACACTAGGTGTCTGTCCGGGGGCGGGGGCGGGGGGGTGCGATCAGTCTAATAAGCGGCAACACAGAGTTATAAGGACGCTTTGCTCTCACATGTGCTGCATTTATAGTCATACAAACACACACACACACGCTGTCACTCTCTAGTGCGTGCTCTTGCTCGTTCACTCCAGATTCCGGGAGAATACGTCTCATTTGCGGGTGTCATGGAGACGCTATCAATATACGGGAGACTCCCGGAACTTCCGGGAGAGTTGGCATGTCTGCACAGCGTAAGTTGACCGGCTAATGTGTATGTTATTATTACTCATTGTTGAACGTGACCGCTGTGAAACAATCAGAAAATAACGTGTTATTGATCTGATTCACCGGCTTCTTACTGTCAGCGCTCCCTCCCTCTTCATCCTCTCTACCTCACTCCACCACAGTTAACACAACATCGTCTTGTAGCCGCTCTCTGACGGAGCAACTCTGTCCTCCATTCAGTGTTTTGAACTTTTATAAATAACAGGGAGGCGGAATAAAGTGAATTATATCGAAATTTGATCGTGATTACGATTTTTGTTCCAAACGATCTCAAGACTAATAAAATCGTGGGGAAACTATTTATTGTAATTTTTCTGTTGTGCTACGTTGTATAGAAACAGTCTGCAAAAAGCTGCGCATGCATATTTCCGTCCCTCCAATATTACAAGCCACAACTTTGTTTGTTAATAATAATGTGAAGCGCACAATATTAAAGGTTTTATTTTGAAACGCTTAGACCGGAAGTTAGTTTGACAGAAGCTGAAAATGTTTGAACTGTAAATAAAAGTGTACAGTTTCCAGCCTGCGTCAGACGATGCTGAGTTTACTGACTAATTATTAAAAAACAGGATGTGTTGTGTGAACTTTCGTCATCTTAACCCGCTCGGCCAGCACTAATATCTCCGCACATTTTCTGCTGTGTGTTGTGTTAAGTGGCAGATAAAAGGCTGCTGCTTTTTAGAGACAATTAATTAAGCCGAATGGACAAGAAATGTCCAATAAATGCAGTGTGTTTCTAAAGTTTAAAAAAAATCGTTTTAATAGTCGTGATTTTAATTTTGACCCAAATAATCGTGATTAAGATTTCTTCCATAATCGAGCAGCCCTAACGAACATTAATAAACTTCGAATAAAGCAGCGATCAGCAAGCTGTTCAATTCTGTGCAGGGGCAGGGTGGAGCTTCAGGGTTCTACCAACTGACTCCAGCATATCAGGGCTAGTGCTGTAAAATTAGAAAAATGGAGAATGGACACTGTTACTCTGTATCTAGACATATAGGGTAGCGTTAGCAGCACGTTTAGCAGACCAGCAGCAACAGCAAGTGAACTGTTATGTCTACACGGGAGGCATTCAGTTACATTTTTAGCGTGGGACACCAGTGTTTTGAAAGCACTCAGAGCTCAATACACAATGACTGTAGTTAGGCACTTAAAACAGAACAAATACTTGCATGGGCAGTTAAAACCAGTTTGTATCATATGCACTGAGACTGTGATGATTGTGAAGCGCTACTACAGACAAGGCACAAATCTTTGGTGCAAACATACATTTTTTTTACACTACTCAAAATGAGAAACAAACATTTATTTGCTATTAGGGTACTTGTTATTTGTAACATTTGAATTTAATAGAATATTAGTTTCTTCCATTTTGTTGGTATATGTAGTTTTCCACACCTTACATCAACTATATTCATATTATTGTGTTGAAGAAGCAGCTATAAGCCAAGCAATGGGCCTGTTCTGAACAGACACATTTTGGACTGAGCTAGTGTCCTAAATGTGCTAAATAGCAGCTTGTTACCTTGCTACGTGTGTGTTAACATTGTCAGCATTGACAACGTGCAATGACGCATCATGGACACACATCATCATTCCAGAAGAGCAATGATTGAATCATCTGTATTGTAACTTTGTCTTGACTGATATATTAGATGCGATATCAATCAGATTCTAGAGGTTTTAGTTAGTGTTTCTTCCAGTATGTTGAAATGTTTAATGTTTAATTGAGTCAAGTAAAAATATAGAGTGACTCAGTAATGTTTGTAATGTCATCTTAAAGCATTTGTTATGTGTTTCCACAGTTCTTAGTGCAACATCCAAATTTATAGTGTTGCATAGCATTAAAAAGCTATAACAGCTGCTTTCCTACCATGTATTTATAGGCTTGCCTTGCATGTAGTGCCTTAAGCTGTAAGTACAGAAATGTGGGTTAGGGTTAGTAGGGTTGTATGGGTGAATTCAAGCAGGAAAACATGACTCCCTAGACATGAAGCTTTCATCTGCTCACTACCATCATTAAAACCCAGCATCTGTGGACTCTGAACTCATGACAGTAGTAGTCATGATGTGAAATGATCATAGCTATTTTGAATTCTTTGCTATCTCATGCATGCAGGTTTACAGGAAAGAGCTGAAGCAGACAGTTAACCTGTATGTGAGTATATGTAGACATGTATCAGTGGACTTGACTGTTGAGAATAGGACTCTTCAAAGTCTGAATTTTTACAGATTTACTTCAGGGTCTGTTGCCGTGGTCCGTCAAGATGTTTAACACATATGGAATTTGTGGGATGTTCCAAACACATAATAGAACTGGAACTTTGTATTAAATGGGCAGAGAAGCATTTTGATTCTGAGGTTGTTTTTTGCCGTTGTTTCTCTTGCGTTTAATTGTTATGGATTGTGTTACACTGGCTGTTATTGTACATTGTCCTTTCCACAAAGTTTGATAAAAAAAATTAAACATTTGATCAAAAAGAAAATATGTGGATGTGCATTTACAACTGAAATGTATAGCAAGCTGTGTAAATTCAGGAATGTGACTTTTGACTTTTGTTTACTGTAACGAGCAATAGCAACTGCAAGTTAAGAAATTAAACAGGAA
Organism: Scomber scombrus; assembly: GCF_963691925.1. NCBI lineage: Eukaryota > Metazoa > Chordata > Actinopteri > Scombriformes > Scombridae > Scomber > Scomber scombrus. The sequence continues at coordinate 506,850 of NC_084982.1, read as the reverse complement.
ATTTCCATTTCCTGTTTGATTTCTTAACTTGGCAGGCTGCATAAGATTAATAGACTAAAACATGAATCGATTGATTGAAAAATAATCAGCACATTAATCGATGATGAAAATAATTGTTAGTTGCAGTCTATCACAAATGCTTTGTGAATGTGAAATACAGTATGCACAAATAATAATATAAAAACTTGAAATTGTGAGACTCCATGCCCTCACTGGAAGAACTAGCAAAACTGACTGCTTTTTATCATCGAAAGAATCTGACTGGCCTGGACTATATTTGTGTGTTTGAAGGTCAGTTCTTTTGTCTCTATGGTTTGTTTATGTACAATCACCATACTAATCCAGCTCTCCCAGTAGGTGTGCATGGATGTGTCTCTACATTCACTTTGCGTTTTTTTTTTATCAGCATTCCACAGTATGCAAATGTGAGCGTATGTGTCTGTTTGTGTGTGTCAGACTCTGTATTATATGTTGTTTTGTACACTTCCTGTTTTATTTTGAAAGTCTAGTCTTCCCCTGTGTTTTCAGTTTTACTTCCCCTCTTTGTTCTTTTTCCCGCCTTAGTTGATTAACTATTTGTTTCACCTGTGTCTTGCCTCCCTGTGTATATAACCCTGCTCACCATGTCTTCCTTGCCAGATTGTCTATGTTACTCAGTGTATTTGCTTTTCTCACGTTATTCCTGTTTGTTCTCTGTGTAAAGACCGGTTCGTTTTTAACCTTGGATTTTCTGCCTGCTCCTTGCCTGTTTTGGTTGCCTGATTCTGATAGCCCTTTTTGTGTATGATCACCTGCCTCCACTTGGATTAGAGAACTTAGAAGCCTTACTGGATTTGTACCTCTGCTTCGCTTCCCCTTCTTGCAACTGGGTCCACACTCACCAGCCTTTAGTGTGTGTGTGTGTGTTTGTGATTCAGAGATGTCAAGTGATCCCATGAATAATAAACAGGACATGCGTTCAGCTGTTAATATTGCATGACACATGAAAGTGAGCAGAAGCACTCAGCAGAATTTGGCATAGTCCAGTTGGCTCTTGGAGGAGGGAATGATGGACAGACAGAAAAAAAAAAGAAGGGACCGATTGGTGGAAAAAGAACAATTTGGGCTGAAGGCCACTTCGGACCACTCAAATCCCAAACTCTGAACTGGGTAACTACACACTAAATCCTATATCCTTTAACATAATCACATAGGTTTATACTGGCATACAATTTTAAAACAGACACACAACAACACATCACACACATTTTTTCAACAACACACATATTTTACGTAAATACTTTATATGAATATTCAGTTCAGATGAATTCTGAATTCAGGCGCCTCCCTATTCATGACATATTATGCAAGATTTTGAGTCAGTTAAATTTAAGCTGCAGCCTTGTTTGGTCCTCTCACACAGAGCTGCAGGTAACATTAGCAAGCCTGATAAGCGATGGCAGAGAGGAGAAATTGTAAATGAAAACGGGAGATGTATGTTAATGTTTTAGGAATTTTGCCAGTACCATCTGGTAGGGGGACTACCAATGGAAATCAGCCCTTAAAGTAAGTAATTTGGCGATTTCTAAGTCATTCAGTTAAATGAAGTCTATTCAATGGCTGCGAGCGCAAATGATCACTCGAAGTCAATATAACATCTTTAATAGGGCAGGGAAGGCATATTTCTCTTGTTTGATAACAGGAAAGCTATTACGGTACCATGCCACCAGAGGTGGGAGGATTTGTACTCCGTTACTGTAGCTACTTCAGTAGATTTTTCAGGTATCTGTAGGCTACTTTACTTGAATATTTATTTTTCTGACAACTTTTTATTTGTCTTCCCTACATTTGAACACAAATATCTGGACTTTCTACTCCTTACATTGTCAAAACAGGCTCGTTACTTGTTCCAACCTCAGTGACTTTATAAAAAGAAGACATGATGTGCATATAAGTGATAGAAAACCAACCCTTTTTTTTCTTTTGGTGTATGCGCTCTGTGCTACTCATATCAAAATCCAGGACTGGAAAAAAAGTCCAACAATGAACAGACAGTGCAGGAATATATATATATACAGCAGTAAGACTCCTCTCATACCAACACTGTGTGTCGTGCACAGTTTACATAGTCAGTCAGTGACAGTGAGTGAATCAGTGAGGAGCAATTTAACCTTAATCACATTGCCCTAATATTTATATATAGCCTATTCTGTCTGAAATTTGGCAAATTTTTTTGTCATAGTGCGTTGTGTTAATTGATCAGCTGTTTTACCAGTGCACACCACGCAAATTCACACGTGTGCATGTTTTATGAGAGTAAACTGTCTGCCTACGTCTTAGTGAATATATTTCATCAATGTTTTTATTTTTAAATAATAATATCAATATTTCCAGTCATCAAATTTCCCGGGGATCATGAAATGGTTTTGATTGGATTTCCCAGGAATCCCGTTTCCCGGGATTAAACCCTATTGCCCGCGTGTGCATAATGGTAGCACCTCTACCAGTGTCATACATAATCCCCAAATCAACCTGATGTCTCTGTCTCACTGCCAGGCCTGTGCTCATGCAGGAGGACAGTGTCCATGCGCTGCATGTAGCAGACAATTCAGAAACCTAGTTTTAACCTAACCCACTCAACATGTGTTCATTTTTGTTCTCTTTGACTAGATGTTATTTTATGCCACTTCTTGTGATTTTTGTAAATGTGTGTTTCTGTTCTATTGAGATTTAAAGGTAATGTTGTATTGTGTTGCGTTGCAATGCTACAATAAATAACATTCAGCAAAAAAAACAATCTAAAGCCCTGCTACTGACCTCTAGAGGCCATGGTGACTATTACAGCCCCCAATACAAAAATGATGTATTAATGTGTCAGTAATTATTTGATAAATTGATTGATCAATCTATGAAACTTCAGAAAATTGTGAAAAATTACCCTCACGATTTCCCACAGCCCAAGGTGACCTCTTCAGTCATTTTTGTTTTGTCTGACTAAAAGTCCAAAACCCAACAATAGCCAGGTATACATGGAGACTTTTTTTCATTCCTATTGAAATGGTAAATGGACTGTACTTATATAGCGCCTTTCTAGTCTTTTCAACCACTCAAAGCGCTTTACACTACAACTCATTCACCCCATTCACACACATTCATACACTGATGGCAGGAGCTACCACGCAGGGTGCCAACCTGCTCATCAGAGGAAGCTAATCATTCATACACATCCATAAACCGTTGGTGCAGCAACGGGAGCAATTAGGGGTTAAGTGTCTTGCCCAAGGACACATCGACATGTGGACTGGAGGAGCCGGGAATCGAACCGCCAATCTTCCAATTGGAGGAACGACCACTCTACCTCCTGAGCCACAGTCGCCGATTCCGATTGAAGATTTCAGGACAACTGTTTACATGTGACGTGATCTATTCCGATCTGCTGTTTACATGCGCCACCGCATTTAATCAGAACAGACATTATGCAGCTGTGTGACGTGCAGATTGATGTAAACATCACGTGATTGACCTAAGATTGGGATCTGTCAACTGATTAGCACAGTAGTTGCTGTTGTTTACGGTCTATCCCGGCTTCTTTCAGTTTTGAACAGTTCAGTATTTATTGTTTTTCTTCCATCTTAACGTGTAATAATATTTAAGTCTTTTAGAGTTTGAATTAGAAACAAGCTCTCCATTGTGGACCAGTTTCACTGCTTGGAAGCCACCAAATCTACAAGTGAGGAAACGTCACTGCGCATTTAGGCTACGTCAAGGCAGAGCATGCGCAGAAACAACGCAGTGAGACAACTTTCTGTTTCACAGTTTAAATGATAAAATTTTACCTTTGATCAGTTTGGGAAAAGGAATATTATACCCATCTGAAACCGAATGAAATTCCATTTGGTTTGGGCCTGTTTATTCCGATTGAGGTGTTAACATGGATCATTTTCATTCGGTTTGTGCTTCTAAACCGATTCTAATCGGAATATTAGGCTCCATGTAAACCTGGCTACTGATATAAAACAGAGGTGCTTAAAATCAAAAAGGTGCATCGTCTATTGAGGATGAATGTGCTCAATACATTTTAATACATGTCCTGGTTGTGTGTTTTACAGACATCTTGTGTGCATGAGTACACTGAGTAAATGTCCTGAGAAACTGCCCATTTACAACCTGATGATACACAGTGGTGGACGAAGTACTTACAGTAAAAACCGGTGTATAAGTAGCACTGGTGTATAAGAAGCAGTCTTTTTGGGGGGTCTCATGCTGGAAAAAACACTTTTCTATTAAAGACTGGTTTATTTGAATGCACCAGTGGTTATTCATTTATAAACACATAAGGTTATAATCCAAAATGTTTTCAATTTACATTTAAACACGCAATCAAAACACACATATTATACCTTAAACAGTGTGTGGGGTTAATGGTTAATGGTCCGGTAATGATTTGCTTAACTGAACTGGACTGTTATATTAACTCAGACTGGTGTGCAGGGTTGGGTGGAGGTGTGTGGGGAAGTTTATGTGCTGTTGAATGTACCGGCTGTGAAGCAATCAGAAAATAACATTTTATTTATCTGATTCACCGGCTTTCTTACTGTCACCGCTCTCTCTCTCCACTCGACTGAATAAAGTAGCAGCAGAACAGACTCTCTGAGCGCAGAGGAGAGTAGTGCCAAGAGAAATGACAGCAAAGTCGACAGAAGCTAACGTTAGCTGATCCTCTCCGCTGTCTCAGCGGGGCGGAGCTGAGTCCTCTGTAGACACAGAGACAGACACAGACACAGACAGGGGAAAGTTGTCACAATTTAAATCACAAAGTTAATAACATAATCCGCATGAAAAAAGATTCCAAATGATGAAAAATACTGCAATAAGGAGTATGATTTGACAATATAAGCGATACAGCAAAATATGAAACGATAAACGTTTTTCTCTCATCATGCTATAAACTCTCACCGGCCACTTCAATAGGTACACCACTTGTGCAATCTCATTCAATCCAATATGACAGCTCAGCTGTAAATTCTACATTTATGAAGTTTATATATTTTCAATTTTTGTTAACATTGTCAAAAAAGTGATAATTCAGATAAGAGCTACAGTATAAGAAAATAATCTGTCAGATTTACCCATATCTTAAAAATTCATCAATAACTACTTTTAGATGTTTCATCAGCATCACAATCAGAAAAATCCTCCACCTCAGAGTTTTCTCTTTTCTATTGCATTGAGCAATCTTTCTGCTTTTGACAGAGAAATGGGCCTTGGAAATGTATTACATAAGACTAAAAAACAAAAGTAATGTAGATTAATTTGTAGGACATGCAAGAATTATTTATACTCTTGTAAACTGTTGGTTTATTCCAAAATCTTACCCAGCAAGGTTTTTTTATATTTACATTTTCCCCTGCATGAATGATAATAAAGTCCCAATGTCCTAAATTGGGTACTTCCTGATTAGCGGCGTCAAAGCTTGTTGCTGTTGCTAAGATTAGTCAATTTTTTTTTTTTTTTTTTTTTTTTTTACAGTATATCAAACTACAAACATTATTAAGTATTAATAGTGTATATTTATGGATGTCCTTGTGATTCTCTAAGTTCTGATAACTTAAACAGTCATAGTTTGTGCAGAATTGTGTTTGTTGTCTTGTGGCAATGTTGGAGGTGGTGATTGTGCACTTTAAATAGTGTGTTTCCTGTTCTAAGTGCAATAGTGTAATAACTGGATTCTCTTGTGTGTGTTTCCATTGTTCTGATGAAGGATTTGTGCAATTGAGAAATATTATTCTCTATTTTTTTTTTTTTCTATTATATTATTCTTTTTTTCCACAGATCTTGTTACATTTTTTATATTTAACATATATTTTTAGATGTCCTTGTGGACATATAAGGGGGGGGGGGGTGTCTCGCCCAGGGCGTCATTCAAGCTAGAAGCGCCACTGTGCACGAGGTTAAGATTTGACATAGGGCTCAGGTAATGCATTATGTCAATGAGAACAACTGGTAAGAAAACACACGTCTGTCTTTATGAGGGTGTATCTGACCTGTGTGTCTTTTGTGTTGTGGTGTGTAGGTTAATCAATGTTCATATATTATATATTATTTAGTGCATCACACAGTATTTAATTGGCTACCTCATCGGTGTTAACACTGTGAAGGTGGCAAACTGTTCTTAGTCCTGCAGTTACAATAAACATGTTTACCACATTTTAGCCATTCATAAGATCAATCATTTCACTGAAGACAATGCACATTTTGGGGTTTGACTCCAAGTGTTGATATGGTGTGCAGTCATGAATGAAAAGTCATTAGTATGATTTTGTCTCAATTAAAGCAGGATGTGTTATGGGTTACAGTTGATTTCCTGGTGTCAGATGTGAATAATGGTGATTACTGCAGAGTAGTGAGCTGACAGAGACTCTGAAAGAGAGAGTGCAACGTGTCCGGCATACCAAACACTCAGCAGTACAGTACTACACTTTCAATCCTACATCAAAGACTGTGGAACAGATAGAGTCTACTTCTGACAAATAAAGCCTCAGCACTGCAGAATTCAAGAATTTGACATTATCACTGGAATCTCATCTTTATTCCCTTCAGTATATAAAGTATCAGATCTATAAAGGAAACAATCATAGTGGGCACCAAGATTCAACTCAAACACAACAGTGCTGCTGCCCTCCGTGACCACTGCTAATAACTGATGTGGATTGAGCTGAATCCTGGCTTGTCAGACAGAAATGAGCCACTGAGTGCTGTCAGTTTGTTTTTCTGATGTTTTCCATGTGGCTTCGACAGCTTGGAGAATACAACAGCACAGGGGTGGGGAACTTGTAATGAATGAGATGCAAACCCACTTACACACATAACATCCAAGTGTGTGTCTCTGTGCGTGTGTGTGTGCGTGTGTGTGTGTGTGTGTTTTAAGCAGATTTCCCTGTTGGAAAGTCAGCTGGTATTGTAACTTTGCTTCTTAATTACCTAAAGATTTCTTGGGTTTTGCATCAACTCTAGGCTACATAATTCATCACTGCTCTCAAAGATTTTTTTCTCTTTTTTCTGATTTTGCCATCATCTATACTTTCCCTTTCTGCAGGTGGGCCGTGATTGTTGGTTCAGCTGGATGAGCCCGTCTGTTCACCCATCCAGTGATCTATCCCTACTCCCCTCTGTCAGCCAGAGGAAGGATCTGATGAAAGGACTGCAGAGATAGGACAGAACAGAAGACCTGCTATGGCCACTAGTACGTAACAAAAGTAAAATTTCACTTTGAAAATGACAATCCCATTTCCAGAAAAAACAACCACCTTCCTACAACTACTACTTACTTACACCTATTACTTCTCCTCTAACATCAATCTCCTCTCTGATGTCTTTCTGTTTGTTCTTCTGTGGTGTAGCTGATGGTGTAGGCAGTCTAGGTGAGAACCACTTGAGTGTCCCAGTCAGTGATCATGGAGCCTGGGCCACGGCCATGAACAATCTGGGCATCATGCCCATGGGCATCAGCGGGCAGCACTTGGTTTCAGGTACCTTTACATAACTGATTTTACTTCCAGTGTTGTGCTTGGTAATTAGTTCATCTGTAACTTAATGTCCAGATGGGGCCTCATGTACAAAGGGTGCATACGCACAAAAACGTGGCGTACGTTCTTTTTCACGGCAAAGTTCAGATGTATCAAGAGTGAAATGACAGTGGAAATGTGCGGTGCCTCACGCCAACTTCATGGCTGGCGTATTCACGTTTCTACAGCTGTTGATCCTTTGGCGACACTTAGAGGTGATGCTGGGAAACCGTTTTAATAAATAAATGTGAAAACAATCCTCAGACTGAGTGATGTTCACATCAGAACATGAACAATTAACACTCATGAACAATAACACACCCACGTGTCTGCAATTACACGAGTGGATATAAAAGCATGCACAAAGTGGTGCAGAAAATATCGTTAACAACATTGGCTGCTTTAGCAGTATTAGAAGACATTGTAAATGGTGCAGTACGAAGAGAGCGTGTGTTTAGAGACAGAGGATTTACTGGCACATGATGACAACTGGCTCATCAGCCGCTTTATGTTCCCGAGGGCAATCCTCCTGGAACTGTGCGCAGAGCTGTGGCCGGCCTTGGAGCACGACACAGTGAGGAGCCATGCGCTGCCTGTATCCATACAGGTGCTGACCACACTGGGGTTCCTAGCAACCGGGGCATTCCAGAGGTAGCTGGCCGACCGATCGGGACTGTGCCAGTCGACCGTGAGCCGAGCCATGCCAGCCGTGTGGGACAGAATTATCCGCATGTCAGCTAGGTATATCAGATTCCCATACAATGCAGCTGAACAGGTCAACATTAAAGCACAATTTGCAGCGAGAGTCGGTTTTCCTAATGTTATCAGAGCTATCGACTGCACACACATTGCTATAAAAGCACCATCACATGATGGATTTGTATATGTCAACAGGAAACATTTTCATTCGATCAATGAACAGATCATATGTGATGTGAAAATGCAATTAACCAACATTGTGGCACGGTGGCCTGGTTCAATGCACAATTCATACATTCTGAGTAACAGCATGGTTGGGAACAGACTACAAGCCGGCACTGTGCGCGATGGGTGGTTTCTTGTTGAGTAAATCATTTATTCGTTTAATTGTCCTAATATAAATCCCCGTGATGCGTATTGAGCATGTGCGCCCCCAAATACTATCCCGTCTTCACAGCATCGTTACTAGTCAGTGGTTACAGTTAGTGACTTGCTGGTTAAACTACAGCTTCAGATCTTTCTAACAAGCCCCTGATTGTCTCTGTGTGCAGAGTACTCATGTAATTAACCCCTGCATTCATTTGCAACAATAATGTGTGATCCTTGGGGGTAATCAGAGTCACCCACATGTGCTCCCCCCTGAGAGAGCAGTGTCACCCACGATTGGGGCGACTCTCTGTTCAAACGGGGTGAGCCCCTCTTCTCTGTCCCCCCGCCTGTTTTGGCCACACTTTGGCGTTGGGCAGCCGTCCTCCGCTTCACATCCACTGTGATGATTTTTCAATTCAGCGTGTGTGCGCTTTTCTGACCCCACAGCATTGACAGCCTCACACACACTCTCCCACTCACTCCTCTTGCATTTATTGTTTATGCCGGAGGACAGCGTGCCAAAGAGTACATTTTTGCGCGCCTCCACTTCAGTGAGTAGCGTCTCCAACTCGCTTTCTGTAAAGTTCTTCTTTTTTCCCGTCTTACTCATTCTTTTGTTTAAATTTTCTGATCGTGCAGAGAGGGGAATCTCAGGGGCAGGGCCCATTTCAATATGATTTGCGTATTTAAATGGGGGCGTGGACAGGGAGGGGTCGGGTGTACGCTCAATTCCACGTTGATTGGGATGTACAAAGGAAATGTGCTTGGATTCATGCGTACGCACAGATTCATACATCTGGATGTTTTTGTGCGTACAATGTTTTCTGGATTTGAGCGTACGCCATGTTTCAGTAGGAAATCCACACACGTCTTTGTACATGAGGCCCCAGATGTTTTTGGATGCCAAAACTGCTTGCATGCAAACATAAAGTTTATTTATTTTTATCTTGTTTGGATGATCTCCATGAGACACATTCTGAAATCTCTTGACAGAATTTTTTAAAAGCAGTGGAATCATTTTCTACATTCTTACAAACTTAAATGAATACAGCACTGTTACGGTTTAAAGTTTACAATACATGGAGTAATAATTGACCTTATTTGAAGTTCAAGGTATGCCATCATCAGATTCACAGATGTCTTTTTAGTGGTGGTCTGCAGACTTGAAGGGGATGATAAAATTTGGAATTCTTTTTGGACTTTTTTGCTTTTTTTTGTCAGTGGGTGACATAGAGGATGACAGGAAACAGAGAGAGAGAGAGAGGAAAGACCTGCAGCAAAGGTCCCTTGCCGGAATCGGATGCTGCCTTTACGTTGCATGTCCCTTAACCACTCAGCCACCAAGGCAATCCAAAGTTTGTAATATTTTTACATTATAATCTCGTTCATATAACACATTTTTTTCCCACACTAGTTACAGTATTCATCACAAGCGGACAACAAACAATATTACTCACACATTTAAGATGTCATTCAAATCAATGAGTGCACTGCCGCTGTTAAAACTACTTAAAATGTATGTTTGACACAAAAAATGCAGAATTCATCAATCAATCAATCAAAATATTCTTAATTTGTAATGGTATCAAAAGAAATACACTACGGACATTTTATTTTAAAGCCATTTTTGTTTCTCAGATGGAAAAGTGACAGAGTACATCAGTATTTGAGTTTAACGTAACGCAGAAGAACGTCAGTAAGCAGTTCTCTCAACTCATCTTCAATGGGGGGAGGAGCGGTATAATGCATCATCAGCCACTGTTTTTTTCTGCCTCTTTTAGATTTGAGGCTCTCTGCCATGCATATTCATATCATAATATGTCAGTGCTGCTTTTGGGGCAGGGGTGCTTTGGTGGCCAAGTGGTTACTGCGCATGGCACATAATCGCAGCATCCCTGGTTTGACTCCATGACTGCATGTCATTCACCTCTTTCTCTCCCTATTTCCTGTCAGCCTCTATGCCATGGTACCTCCAATGAGATCTATGATGTATAATATCCAAGTAATGCTTTACATTGATGCACCTACCACATATTTAGATTTAAAGAGATTTAAATCTGGCATTTGATTGGATTGCACAAAAGTGGGTGTGGGCTTCAAAAATATTGAGGAAATTGTAGTGAGATGTAGAGGTGTAGAGGACTGGTGGCCTCACCCATTCATAGGGAGAAAAGTTTCAACCTTATTGGCAAATTTTGTGTCAACTGACATCCAAACTCACACCTCCTACTATGATATCACTTTGCTAGGTCAAGACCTGTTTTATATCATGGGTAGGGTCAGCTAGTGACATAAAATCACATTTCATTAAATACACCCCTATGTTCAAGATGTGTCATCTGTTATCTGTGTGTCTGCATCCTCTTTCTGTGTGTGTGTGTGTGTGTGTGTGTGTGTGTGTGTGTGTGTGTGTGTGTATGTGTGTGTGTGTGTGTGTGTGTGTGTGTGTGTGTGTGTGTGTGTGTGTGTGTGTGTGTGTGTGTGTGTGTGTGTGTGTGTGTGTGTGTGTTGTACAGTAGTTACCATTATGGCCTCATTCATATATTGCTTCTCTAGTCTACTGACCACTTAAAGCGCTTGGCAACACATCAACATTCACTTTTCACTGTTTATGTGTCCGGCTCAGTAGTTTCAAATAGACATTTCGGACTCACAGTTTTGGGTTTTGACCTAATATGTTCTTTCCGGGAAAGACACAGTTACACTGCTATTACTTCTATTATTACTACTACAAGTGCTACTATTCATAGCAATAGTTGTTCTTCTTGCTGTATGAAGGTTTGATGTTCTCATGTAACATTTTATTGTGGACATTTCCATTGTAGTGTGGCAGTACTAGTGACAACAGCAGTAGTAATAGTAGAAGTAATTGGGTAGTACACTTAGTTGTAATAACATGTTTTTAGCAGTAATAGCAGCTGCTGTGGCAAAATGCAAGTGCAGAAGCACTGGTGTCAGTGATGGTGTTATAGCAGTGTGAGTCATAGTTGCAGTAAAAGTGTTTTTATTGTTATTGCAACAATAATGGTAATAGTAGAAGCAGCACTAGTGTTAGTAGTGTACAACAGTGGTTGTATAGTTGCAGTATTAGAGTATATTTGTATTATTATCAGCAGCAGTGGTGTGATAGTAATAGCAGTAGTTTTAGTATTATTTGAAGTACAGCAGTAAACGTAGTATCTGCACCTGCTGACCAAACAGCACATTTCAATCATGTATACCTAAAACATTGCAGTAGTATGTTAAATTCAGTTAAAGATTCCCATAGAGAACCAGTGTACACCATGAAGACAACTTCATGGACAGATCACAAGCTTTAAATGTTATTTAAAGTGCTGTACAGAGATGTGTTAGATTTAGCAGGCAGAGATTTTCCCAGACATATCAAACTATGACACTTTGCTAAAGAGAAAGGGCTGGAGAAATGCTCCACACAATAGGAGTTCAAGCATCTGGATGTAATAAATACCTCAGTTTTGTTTAGATATCTAATACTGTTCAAACAATATAACCCCTATATTCAGACCAACATACACTAAGCTCTGCATGTTGCCACTCGATTTCACTTCACTTTCTGTTTCTCTGGGCTTAATTTCACTTTGGAATCTATTTATGAAATTGTTTTTTCTGAGACGTGAGGATTTGTGTGAGCTTTGTGACTTTCTATTATATAAAGGCGCCCGGGTTTGTCACTGTATAAATGCTGTAATGTGGAGGTTTATTAAATGAGTATGCAGGGAAATTTGTTGAGTAGGAATTTTTGTGTTAAGCCCAGAATAATTGAATGCATGGATTTAACTGAGCAGAGAGGAACTTTTTTAAAGAGGGACAGACAGCAACATAACAATATTATTCCACTGAACCAAATTCTAAATATTAAAGCTACAATATGTTAGTCCTGGAACTCAAGCTACCACTTGCATGAGCACCTAGCCTTTCACTTGGATCCTTGCAATTGCCCTGGGGAAAGAAAGTGCGGAGGTCTTTGATTGCAAGTAACGGGAATATTGAGAGCCATAGTGACCTCTGCCAGCAGCTAATGCTAGCTTGGAACCTTAGTGTAAGAGGAGGAGTGCACCGGAAGCACATTCACGTAGGAGAGCTCTGAGCTCCCTCTCCTGGCTTTGGCCTTCTTTGATTGGTTAGAAGTGTGAGGCTCACTAAAAACCTTGAGAAGAAAATATTGCTGCACTGCTGCCAGGCTGTTAAATTAGACTGAGTCAATAACACCTTTCCAAATTAAGTCCAAATGAACATGTGCTTGGGAGCATATTTTAAATAAAAATACATGAAAAATTGTAGCTTTAAAATGACATGATATTATAACTGTGATGATGTGATGCTGATTAAATTCCACCTCTGGCAACAACCGCAGCTTTCATCCCTCTTTAAAATGTTCCCACATGTAACAAGACAGAAAAAGGGGACACGTGAATCTGATAAGTGAGTGATAAAGAGTCAGTCCATCCAGCAAACATGTTTCCTCAGTTAACTCTAGGACACAGTTTTCACATTTGTTAACCATTTGTAGAAAATAGTCCGTTGAGGTTAGCTCAGGGTTAGATGTGGTTTAAAGATCAGAATTAGAATGAATTTCAGTCCTCACTATAGTGTAAGTCTGGGTGTCTATACGAGACATATATATGAGATCTCACCTTCAGGGTAATTGCCAGCAGATGTCTCCAATTTTGTTGATGCAGTTCTTGTCTCTCAATGTTTCTGGTGAAAAAAAGTTAGAAAATAATCACAATTAAAAGCATAAATACTGCGTATTTCTGTCACAGCCTTTCTCTGCCTTTCTTGGCTCTGACATTCATTTTTCTCCCCCTCGTGTGCTTCTTTCTCTGTATTTCTTCTTCTGTCTCCTCCGTTTCGCTCTCTGGCAGAATCAGCAGAGCTTGGAGCCAGAGAAATGAACCTGGCTTGAATCATTTTGGCTCTGGGAGAAAAAGCTCCAAGCGAAACCAGCCTTATGTGATTATGATGAATGTGTGGCACGAAGATGTGTAATTTACCTGTCTGGGTTATCGCAGACAAGGCTTTAATGAGTTTTCCTAAGACCTGAAGAATCGCTGGATGCACCCTGGCAACAAATGCTTAGATTTATGGAAGATTATCTCTCCAAGTATATTTTTTTCTTTTCTATAAGCCTGAAGATCTTTTAAAAAAGTGTTTTTTTTTCTTTTTACAAAACAAATCACAAGCTGTTTTACAGCTCTTTAGCTAACTGCACACTATATACCCTCACACATGAGAAAATGATGCAAATTATTGTGCTGACCAAACAATACCTGTTTAAAAAAAACAGCCTCTGAATGCATTCCAATTAGCCTATTGATGCATCTCTACCACAGGATGTCTCTTTGAAAAACAAAACTTTAAGTTCAGTCAGCTAACTCACATGGAATGGATTTTTATGTGATTGTAGAGTATGCACAACATTGGTATTTGGGGTCTCGGCTCTGACCTTGTCTCTCCCCACATGGAAGCACTGTTATGTTGAAGAGTGAACCACAGGGAAGAAAAATAACTGTTGAGCAACTTAACTCAGACCTCAGCAACAGCTAGCATTGGTAACACACCTTTTCATCCTAACAGCGATCTCTATCATGTACACAGTCTTACAGAGCCACCCACTGGTGAGGGGTGTAGTGTCTATGACAGAGAATCAGAGTCCATCTCAGTTGCATATGGGTCAGTAAACACAACATCTCCCTCATTAAAATGTTTCTACTTCATTATGAACTGAAGTTAACCCGAGCAGCATTACATTGTAGTGTAACACTTTGGTAACGTAACATTACCAGGTAACTTAATGTTCTATACTCACAAACCTTTTCTACTCAATGGAAACTGGGACAATATCTTTCCAGAAAGTGACTGTACTGTATTACTGCACTTCAAAATAAAGTGTATACAGTTGTTGTGCCAAGTAAAAAGCAACAATATCTGAAGGCACAAGGTTTCTGTTGCCAACTTAAATGATTCAGTGTATTTAAAATAAGCCACTGCAAGTGCCTAGGTAATACTCCAAACATCCATGGTATAGCAACTGAAATTTGCATTTCTGTCACCTTTTCTCAAATTCAAATTTGCATTGTACTCCATTTCTTCTCAACTTTACATTCATTTTATTTTCATATACCACTTCTACACTTGTTTGTACATTTTTGCATATTGGATAGCAGAAAAATGGATGGCTTTCCAATTATTATCATTAGATCATTCCTTATTTTTACATATTTGTAGTAATGTTAGTTTTAGTTACAGTGCCAGTGCACTTGAAAATACCTATCTGATTGGCAGCAGTTAGTGAACTTGGTAACCGATAACTAAGGGTGTCATGCCTGCCCCCCCCCCCCCCCCCTCCTGTTTCCTGTCTGTCTACAGTTAAATAAAGGAGTCTGTGCCTAAGAAATCTTATAAATACATTTTTTTTTAAATAACTAACTGCCATGCACATTTATTCACCATTCATGTAATATTGAATTATATTGCAGACTCAGCTCAGCTAGCTGTGGAGAATCTGCAACATTCCTTTGACATTTTCCAAGCTGCACTTAATAATCTTATAGATGTAGTGCAGGACTTCTGGAAGTGACCCTAACTCTATTTTACAACCCTACTTTAAGCTTTCTATAAGCACCAAGTTTAAGGTTTAACGGTCAATATTTTAAAGCAGGAGCCATATAGAGTCTTCATACTGACATATGTTACTCTCCAGGCCGAGGCCTTTCGAATGATTGGTTTAGCTCTATGACAAAGTTTTAATTTTCACATTTCATGAACCCAAGCCATATCCCAGGCTTAGTTTCCAAGATCTCTTTGAAGGACCAGTTGATAAAATGAAGCTTTTGTTTATTTGTTGAACTAGGGACCAAAATGAGTCACTTTAGGAGATTATAATACTACTGATGACAATCTAGGGCAGTACTATAGGCTTTGAAGAAGGTCAGAAGTTCTTGATTTAGGGTTAGGGTTTGAATTAAAAGACCAACCCATTTTCAGTCATGTATAAGCTATTTACACAAGCCTAGATACTTTTTGTATTTTTATGATTTTGCAACAGTAGGGGTTGGATGTAGTGCCAAATGTAAATTCCAGTTTGATTAAATATATGAAAGTGACAAGTGCAAAGATATAGAGATTTAATGCACACACATGTGGACACACACACTGGAGTGCGTGGCTCAATATTATTGATCAAAACCTGACAAAAACCTTTATTTTCCAGGGAGAATTCATTTGATAGAATGGCTTTAACATTAATCAATCATATTTTGATCTATCAAGGACATGTTCATGTTTCTGTGTTGCTAAATGATAAATATATCATTCAAAGAACAAGAATAACATCTCATTAAATGTTGAGTCATAATTTCGTCACTATCACACCAGCTGCTGTGACACTGTGTTGGTTTATACTTTGTAGACAGTCGTGTGGTCTCTAGTCTGTCTGTCATGTGTTGTCTGTGAAAAGAAAGACGAAGGAGACGAAGGCAAGTGACGTACTTCCTGTAACCAAAACTCTTGATTTTTATTAATGAAATGTTTAAAAAAGGTGTGTGGGTGGGAGGGGGCAGTGTGGCGGAGGGGTTTCCTTATGGGAGCGCATGATGTTGTAACCAATAAGCAGAATTCAGTCCTGATAGCAGTTTACTATCAATCCAGATGTATTTACACTTGCTGGACTGAAATACACCTCACCTCATCTTTCAAATGACACTGGAAGTCACAACCACAGAAAACGTGCACTTCCGTTAAGCAATACTCAGTAACAAGTTATCAGTATAATGACAGTCATATGTAAGATTTCACCCTTTTGTCTTTAAATGTAACACAATCAACATACAAAAAAAATGATTTTCTTTTTATGAAACAAATAGAATTTAGATGTTCTTCTCTTTTAACAATGAACTTATTGTTCTACTTAAGTCCCCTTATGAATTGTACCTGACAAATTATTACTTGCCCTTTTATTTAGAGTCCTTTCTCAGTCCGTGAAGTAAAAATTAAAAAACCCTGAAACGGTCTTCAATCCAAAAATTAAAAAAAATATCGCAACGATATCCTTTAATTGTCCTTAGTAAAAAATAACTGCTGGCCAGCAAAAGAAAAATAAAATTTTATAGAGCTCTATTTATTTATGTAGGTATGATATGTGAAGGGGGTGTGTATGTGTGAGGTTCTCCTGGGATGAGCAAACAGGAGTCGCAGAGATGGCTACAGGCAACTATCCTCCTCTGTGGCCACAGGGAAACAGCAGCAGTCTCTCACACCAAAGCACTAGCAAGGAAACATCACATTATCAGGCAAAATGAGCAAGAGAGGTACAGAGCATGGACATGCTTCACACACATGTTGACTCTGCTGCAGCTTTGACCATCTGAGCCCACGATTCTCACACAGTACAGAATATAACATAATGTAACGTACATGGCAACAGAAAACAATATTCACATAACTGAATAAAATGATGAATAAACCTACATCATTCAAGATTCAACAACTTTATTTAGCCATGTGTGCTTGCACACATAGGAATGTGTGTGTGGTTGTTCAGAGAGTCAAGACAAAATTTAAAAAGAAACACAAGAAAGACACATTCATAAAACACATACACATACTCTAGACATAAAAAAGTGCATAAAAACCCTGTGTAAAGGGAAAGTTAGAGCATTGTTGTAAGCATAGGTATATTGCACAGGCCCAGAAGACAATATAAATATAATAAAATAAATATGATAGGATATAATGTGAGGTAGTTCATTTTGTGTCTGAGGTTGTATGTGCATTGTTTGTGTTTGAGCAGGGAGTGAGCTGGATGTAGTGTGTCTCTGATGATTCTCTCTGCTCTTGTTTGACAGCGCTGTGTGTAGATTGTGTCCATAGAGGGGAGTTCAGTTCTGGTGATCCTCTCTGCAGACTTTATGACTCTTTGCAGAGCCTTCCTCTCTGTCTGTGTGGTATTCCCATACCAGACAGTGATGCCTGTGCTCTCTATCAGTCCTTTGTAGACATCATCATGCAGGATAACACTCTGCTATGATGTGACTGAATTCAAAACATAGGAGCATGTCTATGTTCCCACAGCTCTATGTTCCCGCATTTCTAAGAGATTATTAAAATGTAGACCCTATGTTCCCACAGCCCTCTGTCCCACAGACATGTGGGGTGTCCTGGTTCCTCTGTGAGGCTACGAGTGAAAGTCCCTCATGAGCAATCATTTACAAATTAAGCACTGGGGCGGGCACAACGCCGTCCTGATTGGGCCGTCTTTTTTTTTTTAGACCAGGTTTTTCTCCTCATTGGGTTGACCAATCCATCTGATACAGCACGGCACATGGTTTTTTAGCATTGGCATAACCAGGGACTTATGAAGCCGAATTTTCAAATTTCACACATTTAAATGTTGAAGTTATATCAAATGTGCTGATGCCTAACTATCATGCTGGAGACTGGGGTTTGTTTCCCACTTGGGCCGAAAAGATTCACGTGTGAAACTGGGTGCCGTAGACCCGGATGAGTGTGGGGAAAATTTTGGGGGGTGAATGTAATGAATGTAGTTGTAAAATATAACCCTAACCCTGTGGGAACATGGGGCCTATATAGGGCAACCTATTCTTACAATGCAGACAACATTATACATTTAACATTAATGCTCACCTAGCAAGGAAACATCACATTATCAGGCAAAATGAGCAAGCGAGGTACAGAGCATGGACATGCTTCACACACATGTTGACTCTGATGCAGCTTTGACCATCTGAGCCCACGATTCTCACTAGGGGCAGTATCGTAAACAACCTGACTGTCGTAAAACTGCCATAAAGTGATGTTGTCTTAACCATAGACGTTATATTATATTATATTATATTATATTATATTATATTATATTATATTATATTATATTATATTATATTATATTATATTATATTATATTATATTATGTCTATGGGCATGACACACAAAAAGTACTCAAACAACATAAGGTGACAGCTGGGTTAAAATGTCACTCAGGATTCCCCCGGTCGTCCTCCCAACAATGACAGACAGCTGATCAAAAAGCGGTTATGATGCGCAAAAGATATCAGTGAAGTTATAAGACACACATGAATTATAAATGAATCTATTCATTAAAATGAGCACGTCCAGTGGAAAAACACACACATCATTTGTTGTTAACGATCTCAAATCACTTGTTAAATGTAACCTCACCGGCCTGTCACCAATATGAATACTTTCTAAATCTCTTCTCATCTCAGAATATTCACAAAAAAATAATAAAGACAAGAAGGTTGTTGAATTAATATTGTAGAAAAACAATGGAAACGTATTTAGAAAACATTACCAGCAAACGTCATCCACGACAAAACGTTGTATTCCTACAATTTTGTGGCACTACTTGGTAATACTGATAAACTAGACATCATATACATTCACTGAACAGAGACTGTGAAAACAAAATGCATATTTCTCACTAGAGATGTCATCAAAACACAATTTAATGCTGAAACTATCTTAAAATATTACATTTTACACTGAGAATTAAATGAATGTCAGCCATTTGATTTGTTTTCTCAGACAAAAACTTGAATGTCACATGACGTGAACACAGTCCTATAGAAAAGAATAAGGCAGAAAAAACGTAGCCATCTCACTATTTATGAGGCAAAATTGTGAGATGGCTTCGTTTTACACTGTGGACCAACGTAGCTGTGATACGTTGTGCTGTGAGACTGGGTTGCTCTGCATGGGTTGCAGACCCATAATTGAGAGAATTACAGAATGTACATATCTTGGTGTATGGATAGATGACAAATTCACATTCAAATAAATAGTTTTGTCCAAAAAAAGATAATGTTTTTGTGTTTGTTTTTTTATATGTAGAAATAGAACTAACGTTGCTATGTTTTGTAGGAATGAGACTGTTGAAGCTGTTTTTCTCTCTGTCTTGGATTATGGTGATGTGATTTATCAGCATGCCTCTGCCTTTACCTTTAAGCCCTCGGATTCTGCTTATCATTCTGCTCTTAGTTTTATATTTACACTTACAGTTAGGTCCTTAAATATTTAGAGAGTAACACAGTTTTCATAATTTTGACTCTGTACACCACCACGATGGGTTTGAAATGAAACAATCAAGATGTGATTGAAGTGCAGACTTTCATCTGGAATTCAAGGGGTTGGACAAAAATAGAGTTTAAAAATGTTAGTAATTGCAAGAATTTTTATACACAGTCCACTTATTTCAGGGCCTCAAAAGTAATTGGACAAACTAAATAATCCTAAATAAAATGTTCATTTTTAAAACCTTGTTGGCTTGTATTGAGAGCTTTTTTGATTGCACGTGGAAGGTTCACAGGAACAACTTCCAAATGCAAAGACCACATCTGGAATCAACTCCAGACATTTTACCTGTTTAATTGATGATGAAATAATAAAGGAATTGTCCACACCTGTCCATCAAACAGCTTTTAAATCAGTTGTCCAATTATTTATGGTCCCCTCAAAAAGAGGGTGGTAGACATTAAAGAGCTGTAATTCCTAAACCCTTTCTCCAATTTGGATGTGAATACCCTCAAATGAAAGTTAAGATTCTGCACTTTAAAGCCATGTTCATTGTATCTGTAAGTTGAATATGTTTTGGTAAGCAGGTAAAATAACAAAACTTGTGTCAGTGTCCAAATATTTATGGACTTAACTGTATTTAAGTTATTCTTATAGAACTCATCATTGTATTCTGTATGAAAAGGCTGAATGGTCTTTTCTGTCTGTGACACCTGATAAGCATATGTATGTATTTATCTAAAAGGCCCTTATTAGGAAGCTGCCATTTCATATCACATGTATTGGTCCTTGGTTTAATGACTTGCTTTCATGGAGTTTGTACTGTTCTGCTTTTTATTTTTATACTCTGACCACTTGGAACTCTTTGCAGTGCACCCTAAAAATTGATACTCTAGTAACCCATTTTAAAACATTTTAAAACACAAACATTTTAAATCTATGATCACCAACCACTAATTGATTTGTTTTATATCTTGTATCTTTGCATTCTTTATTAACTGTACTTATACTTGTTTCAATTGATTGTTTCCTTTTATCTTGTATATTCGGTTATTTTATTATACTTCACCTCATTGTAAATGAGGACCAGACCTCAATGATTTTCATGTTTAAATAAAGATAACAATATAGATGTACACATGGGCCTGATTTACTAAGATCCCAAATAGTGGGTACTAAATTGCGTGCACGGTGCAATAGATTGTGTGTTTCGTTTGTGTGCGTTTTGCAGGTGATCTACTAAGAATAACTGTGTAAATGAAAACAGGTGCAACAGGGTGCAGACAGCAGTATTTAAATGAGGGTTTTGTGTCTTTATGGAGAGTTTGGAATGAAATGTGATCAGGTTCTAGTGGAAGAGGTTAACTAATATATTGAGTTATAACTAAAAACTAATATTACCAGAGAAACCCACATATAGAGAGTATTTGTGACGAAGACAATGCTGTTAGTAAATCCACAAATATTCTACTCCAACATATTAACACAGGTGGAAAAACTCTGTCCTGTGTGTATTCTGTCATTGTGCCTCCGTCTCCTCGTCTCCATAGTAACAGCTGGTTAATACCTGTCCTTCAAAGGTATTATTTATAGACGCAGTTAGCATCAGAAATAATACCTTCAGGTTTGGTAAATCACAATGCGTGTGATAAATAACATATTTACATTTTCTCCTCCCTGTATTTTGCACACTGGGGTTAAAACGTCTCATATTACATATTCATTATGGTAAACTACTAAATATACAGCGCGTACTATCTTGCAGAGTTGAAAGACGCAAACCTTGTAAATCCGCCTGCAAACATTGCAAACATAGATGTTTAATAAATCAGACCCATAGTGCTAAGTAAGCAATGTAAACATGCTTTGAGTGGTCACAACGACTAGAAAAGCATTATATAAGTACAGTCAATTAACCATTTTTGATCTGTTGGTGACACTCAGGATCCAAATTCAACTTAATTTTTCAGTGCTTAGTTTTTTAATATATTTCCTGATAAAACACAAAATATTATTTACTATTAACCATGTTAATAGTTAATAGTATTTATATGGCTAGAAATGATTAGTGGCATCTGACCCAAGGTGTTTCTTGTGATTTGAGTGAACCAACATTGTAATGCATTTGTTCTCGTCATTATGCAGCAGAAAAACACTGCAAGGTCAAAGTAAGGGCAGACCAAGAGGGAAGCAAATCATCCTGAAGATAAAAATGTATTCAAAAGCATTGTGTCATAACATCATGGTTCCCAGGCAATGACTTTAGAGAGCCCTTCACTATTCTTAGAACCACCATAAGGTTCAAATGTGTGGTCTTGATTTAATTTCATTTAAATGTCCCAACACCTACTGGATGGATTGCCAGAGAAAGTCATGTTAATGTTCATGATGAGCTGTCTTTATCAGTCCTTTGGACTAAATTCCTGAAAAAGTAATGCATTCTCATCACCCTTGACTATTTCTTGCATTTAGTGCTAATTAGCAAATGTTAGATAGTTAAGATGGTGAATATGATAATGATTAAACATGCTTAACATCAACATTATAGCATTATCATTGTGTGCAGTCACACAGAGCTGCTACCATGGGTGCAGTCATTGTAGATTAGACCTAAGAGGCTTGGTCTTCTTCTCTTTACACCAAACAAACTGGAAAATATAAAATGTCTCACTTGCTTTGTGCTGATGATTGTTTCCAGCAAAGACTTACTGTGCACTCTTTAGAGCAGCAGGAGTAAAAGCTTTCACACAGAATGATTGCTGCATTCTTTCAGTCCTCTATAAGTGAGCAGGAAAATAAATATATTTTTCTATAGAATTACTGCATGGGACATTTGTCCTTTTGTTGTGTTGCAGAGTCCTTCTCCTTTAATCTGAATCTCTTCACTCTCCTTCCTGTTGTGACTGTGTGGGCAGCAGTATTTCTGCTGACACTTTGTTCCTCCTGCTCACTTGTTATTTCAGTGTATTCCTGTGCAAAACCACTGTCTACTCCTTTAGTAAATGCTGTATTCAATGTATGCTGTAAATGATGTTGAGAATCTATCAGTTTTGCAGGAAAATCAGCACAAAAGATTCTGGTGTCAGGGTTCATTTGAAATAAGAGAGTTGTGTTAACTTGTGTCATTCTGTCTTGCAGAATCTCTGGTTCTTCAGAGGTTTGATGCAGGGATGGGCCTCATTGCACCCATAAACCCCATGATGGCAGGCATCAGCCTTGTCCCTCCCCCATCTGTACCCCCAGACATGCCTGTCATAAAGGAGATTATCCACTGCAAGAGCTGCACCCTCTTTCCTCAGAACCCAAGTAAGATCTCACAGCAATCATACTCTTTAATATAAATATCTTAAATATTTCAAGCCAAACCCCAGCCCAGGAGCACCATCCACTACTCTACAAGAGAATATCAATTGTAAAGTCTCAGTGTTAGGCGAGACACGTCTTAGATGTTACATCTACACATGTGTTACAACAGGTTTCAAAGAAGACAATAATAATCTGCTTCCATTATAAAAGGTTTCTCACAGGATTAGGATTTATACATTTCTCTGTGTTGTTGTCAACAGCTAACTCAGACATATCTTTTTACTGCCCATTGCTTGACATATTGTGCATATTTACCTTCAAAAAATATACCAATGGCACTTTTCCACTATACAGTTCTAGCACTACTCGGCTCGACTCGACACGGTTCCAGAACAGACCTTTTCCATTACAAAAAAGTACCTACTCAACGTGGGCGGGGTCGTCATAGCACGGCTCCGCGAAACTGCCGTGACTTCGTTTTATACGCGACACAAAACACATAAACAATGGAGGACATTGAGGCAGTGGTTTACTTGCTGCTGTATGAGGCTTTCTGTCACACAAAGAAACCAAATTGAGCCGTATGGCTCAATTTGGTTTTAAATACACTGCTGCCGGTATTTAAAAATGCCAGGTTTGATTCTTGTGTGGGACGGCTCATGACTCTTCCAGCGACAACTCTTCTGACCAATCAGTGGCCGGCAGTCTGTTGACGTCACATTTAGTATCGGCTCGGCTCACTTGGAACCTCCCCAGAGCAGGTACTAAAAAAGTACCAGGTACCAGGTACTTTCCCTAGTGGAAACGCAAAAAAAAACAAGTCGAATCGAGTCGTGCTGGAACTGTGTAGTGGAAAAGCGCCATAATTGTCCTCCAAAAAGAACGTTTGCAGCACTGGTTGTCTTGTTTTTTTATTGCTTTAAAAGTACAAATGCAGTGGCACCTTTAATCTTATTATATGTTTAATATAATGACAATAAAGCTTTCTATCTATCTATCTATCTATCTATCTATCTATCTATCTATCTATCTATCTATCTATCTATCTATCTATCTATCTATCTATCTATCTATCTATCTATCTATCTATCTATCTATCTATCTATCTATCTATCTATCTATCTATTCAGAGTCTCTCTCAGTCTCTGCTTTGCTCCCCAGTATGACTTTAGCTCACAAAAGTACCCAAAAGGGTAACTGTCCCACCTTATGATTGGGTTTAAAGATTGGTTGTAACGAAGTGGGGGAAGATCTCATAGTGGACAGCAAACTCCCAAAGTTTAGATGTGAACTGGGAGTGTGGAATGAGGAGCACTGATAGGTTAGAAGAGCTCAGGTGAGATTAACTGAATGACTGATTCTTACAGAGGGAATGGCAGTAATTGAGTCAAGAAGAAGTCACGGTGTGTGTGGTGGAAGAAGCTAGATCTAACAGCAGAGTTGCTGTTCCTATTTTTTAAATAAACATCAGCGAAGCCCGAAAATATAAATATAGACCCGGGAATGTGCAGAATATGTGACCTTTAATGTTTTTTTGCATTTAATTGATCATGTTTGACAAATATGTATACGATACTAATTCTAATAATAATCATAGCACATTATTTTAATACTTAAACAAATCTCAAGCCACACATATTTTTGCTCAGATGTGTATTGTGCTGTGAGAAGTCCTATATTAAGAAAGATGTGGATGATTTAGCTGTTTAGTCACAAATGATAAAAAACATTTTAGGTGACATTGCATTGACAGTGCATTGTGCTTCAGACTTGCCCCCCCCATCCACACGAGAGCGCCCCCCTGGCTGTAAGACGGTGTTTGTTGGAGGCTTGCCGGAGAACGCCACAGAAGATAACGTCAGGGAAGTGTTTGACCAGTGTGGGGAGATCATTGCCATCCGCAAGAGCAAGAAGAACTTCTGCCACATCCGCTACAGTGAAGAGTTCATGGTGGACAAGGCTATTTATCTGTCAGGTAGTCACACACAAACATGCTGGTTTAGTCACCTACTGTGTGCATTAATAGAAAAAAAGTATTGCAACTGAAATGTTGGGGATACATCAACAGCATTCTGATTAATTAATGGTAATTATGTGAATCGATCAAAATGTTTGTATTGAGCTTCCTGTCATTTTTTAAAATGTGCATGTGCTCTCTCTCTCTCCAGCTTCTGAAATATGTTGTTGTGCATTCTCCCACTTTTTACTGTGAATGACAGAAGGAGTCGCTTTACAGTGATACACTCACTAAACATTTTAATCAAATGCAATCCAACACTGAAGCTCTTCCATGAATTTTACTTTTACAGTCCCCCCTATTAACATACATAAGTGGACAAATATATTAGGAATGTGACAGTGAATCTACTGTAGAGAATGCATTTTTTAGGGTTTTTTTCCTCAAGAGTGGAAAGAATAGCTCACTGGTGGAAATGCAACAAGATTTTTAAAATACCAATGCAACCCGAATGTTCCTGTGTTAATGAAATGAAATTAGTAGTTTATTTCTTAGCACTATTTAAACCATCTACAGTTTGCATGGAAATTGTATTCCTTATCTTGGAAGCAGCTACATGTTAAGTTTCTGGCCTGTAACTAGAATGTTTTCTCTCTTCCCAGGGTATCGAATGCGGATTGGATCCAGCACTGATAAAAAGGACTCGGGGAGGATCCATGTTGACTTTGCCCAGGCAAGAGATGACTTCTATGAATGGGAGTGTAAACAACGCTTACTGGCCAGAGAAGAAAGACATCGCCGCAAGGTCCATGAAGATCGCCTGAGGCCGCTGTCCCCTCCCCCTGTCATACACTTTTCTGAACACGAGGTGGTGATGTTAGCAGAGAGACTAAAAGGTGAGCAGGCTGAGGAAAATGACTGATTAGATTAATTTATGATTGTATATATAGACATAAATGCCATTACATGTTTAATTAATAAACTGACGTGTCCCAATATATGACATCTGACAATAGACAATAATATTTTCATTCCTGTCAAAATTGAGAACCGGTTCCAATTTAGAGCCGGTTCCACATTGTCCAATCCATTGGAATGGTATGCCTCTGAGTTTATCAATTCCTCTTATCAATGTTCCTTTTGTGTTGACGGAACGGAAAAGGTGGAACTGTCTCCAGACTTTCTACAGCACAACACACAAAAGTAATCTTCAGCTATCTTGTCATTCATATTCAAAAACAGCAGCAGTTGCAAACATGATTTGATTGAACGACTGTTAATGTTAATAACAGAGGTTAATCACCACCTCCCTCTCATTGTGTTATCCTCATACAGACAGGAGACCGTAAGATGCTTTCAGATGAATTCATTCATTAATTAATTCAGTTAACTGGCTGTGGACCATTTATCTCATCTACCAGTTATGTTTCATATATTCATAAGCATGCAAGGTCATTGATAAACAGTGGAGATAATAAAACAGTTAATCAAGAGTTGATAAGGGAATCGATAATGGCATTGGCATTAATAAACTCTTATCAATTCCCATCCCAAGTCAAGACCACACACTCAGTGTGATAATGAAAACACAGAGGCACTTCTACAGAGGCAAATAGTCTTATATGCTTGTTGCTGAGAAATCAGTAGGCATAGTCATATATCAAGTATATTAATCTATAATCATGTACGGCTTAAGTTAGAGTTCACTGTTAACAACGCTTTAGATTTGATTGTCGGCACGTGTGTTGTTCTGGTTGCAGTCAGCAGTGTGTGTGTGTGTGTGTGTGTGTGTGTGTGTGTGTGTGTGTGTGTGTGTGTGTGTGTGTGTGTAGCATCAAATCTGCCGCACAGCACTGGATCCCACCTGCTGAGTCACCTAATAACAATTGCAGATGAATCATTGAAGAACCTGCACAATTATTGATATTCTTCATCCCCATTTGTAGCCGATATGAACAGACTGACACAAACAACTCTGTTTGTCTACAACTGTGTGAAGTAGGCAAACACTGTGACAACACAGGTATAATATAGTAAAGATGATTTAACAGACCATGTTTGCTGGTGACTGTATATGTTAGTCTGTTCATATTGGCTACAGCTGCTATAGTTATGGCACTGTGATTCTAAGAGAACTTCAGAGAGGCTCAACAAATGCATTTTGTTGCAACAAATAATTTTATACAGACCAAAACTACAGATAGTGCTATAGAGCAGGGTTTTTTCAAAGTCACTGTAGTCCCTCACAACCCCAGGCAAAATTGAGACCTTTTTGTAGCCTACATTTGATTACATTTTTTGCTATTTGTCTAAATTAGCTATTAGCAGTTCCTGTTTGCGATGTACCCATAGATGTACAGACAAATATCACTGGATTACTTTGATACTGAATTAAACTTTTAAAAAGTGATGATTATCAGGCATGTTCTTGAGCTATAGGCAGCATTTGTTTCTGTTTTCTATAAAGCCACATCATGGCCAAAGAGTCAAAGGTGTGATTGTATACATAATCACTAACCCCTTAGAAGCAGAATGTCTACTTCTTCAACAGTGAGCTGAAAATAAAGATTAGAAACTGCTCAATTTGTAAACACATTTGTACAACCAGTTCTACAACTATGTTGGTGTGTTGTTTTTTTTAGCCTTGTGAATTTGCTACAGGGCTTATAGCAAATACAGTACAGAACAGACCTATAACATTTGCGAGAGGGCTTTAAGACCAAACATGCAAGGATGAATAATTTGTGTTATGTACAGCACAGAATGACTGGCAGCATACAAAGCACGTAACTACAAAGCTACTGACTACATCAGAATGTAAATAATCTCAGTGTTCTCATCCTCTCCTAATGAAGACCAGCTAGAGAAAAGTTAAGGGATCACCAAAATCTTCAGAAGTGAGAAATGAATAATTGTTTACTAAGGTAGTTGATTCAATAAAAATCTAAAATGCAACCTCATGGTGGAAGTACAGGAAATGTCAGAGGACCACTAAAGTTAGCAGGTTTCATTTTTCTAGTGAACATGAATGTCTAGATGCAATTTCATGGCAATCCACCCTATAGTTATTAAGATTGTTCAGTCTGGACCAAAGTGGTAGACCGACTAACAGATTGTCAGACATTACCATCCCTGGAGGCATGTGGCAAAAATAGGCTGGACTTATTCCTAATGTTGTATTTATGGAGAATGTTAAACATTTAGATTTAGATTAATTTTCAAAAATCTTATTGTGCAAACATTTTGTGAAAGCACCAATACTCATCCCTACAATATTGTTGCACTATCAATATCGAGGTATTTGGTATCAAATATTGTGATATATGATTTTATCTATATTGCCCAGCCCTAGGTTACAGGTACAGGTGGTACTGATCAAGTCCCTCCTGGCATAGTATTTCATGCAATATCACACCAAATGGCGATGTAAGAGTACAATCTGAAAGCTGTTTCATGGGACCTTAACATTTAGTCAGGCTAATCAAACAACAGAGCAGCTATAGTGAGGCTTAAAATACTTCTCTAGGGGTATTCACTGTTCATGGATCTGTAAACCATGTCACAGCCACTGAGCACAAAAGGCAGTTTTGATATTCAACTTTTCAACCAATACTGCATTTGGTTTCAGTCATAAGAAGTGCTGAGTCTCTGTGGGCCTCCGTCTAGTGTGTTCTCCCCCATTTGAATAATAATTGAGTGATGCCATAGAGCCGCAAACGACAGCAGAACAGAGTGAATTAGAGAGTATTTAATGAGCTCAAGATAAAAAATCCTGTCTGTGAGTATTACAAACCTGTACGTGGTGTTTTGGCTTCTGATCAGCCTTAAAGTAGCCGTATGTAAGAAATATATTCCAAGTAATCATAAAATGGCCCTAATATCTCACCAGACATTAAGGAATCATGTTAATTTCAAACACTGATATCACTGACAGTAGTAGTCCAGCCAGAATATTCACATTTGAAAAGCTAAGTGGCAGCCCACAAGTAATGTTTATGTTGTCATTTTGTGTTTTGGCCGGATGCGCCACCCACCACCTATCTACCAATCACCAAGTCAGTAGCGTTTCAGCATCCAGAGGCCTGTACTACGAAGCTGGATTAACATACCCTGGATATCTCTCCGTTACCTGGGTTGATTTACCCAGACATTTACAATCCTGATAAACGGTACTACGAAGCTGGTTATCAACTCGGTAATTCAACCCAGGTATTCTGCCCTTCTGCCCAGGATGTAGCTGATTTCTAGCTCGACAGATAGCTAAACAGGTTCCTTCAATAAACATCCAGGAGTCAGCAGGTACGTTTTTAGATGTTTACTTAGAAGTATTGTGAAACTGCAATACAAAATAAAAACAAATAAAATGTTACAAATATACGGTGTACTCTCTTTTAAACCAACAAATGCTCAGTCATTAATTATCCTCATTCTTCAACTATCCTTTAAACTTAGCAATTAGCTTAATGCTAATTAACATAGAAATTCCCATAGACGGGCTAACGCCTTAGCATAACTTGTGGTTTTACACACAATACACTCAAAATGACTCTCAACAACATCACAGATAAGTTACACAGGTGAGTATTACTTACCGACACATGCTGCTTAGGGTTGAGCAGAGAAAAAATGAATGAAGAGTGGAAAACACAACAGCTTTACTTCACACTTGCTTCAGTAAAGAAAAGACCTACGGCAACTCTACGCAGACAAACAGCACAGCAGAGTTAACACCAGAAGGGGAGTTCCGGTCCTCTGTAATGATGCCAACGCTGAAGTAACTTAAAACTGCATTCTATCAAAAGGCCACCAGGGGGCGACCGTTTTGGTGTCAAGAGGACTTCCGTCCCTATAAAAGTCAATGGAGAATTCACCAACTTCTCACTTGATTTCTAACCTCAGTAAACGTTTTCAAAATGTGTTTATGGTCTCA
This sequence comes from Scomber scombrus, assembly GCF_963691925.1. NCBI lineage: Eukaryota > Metazoa > Chordata > Actinopteri > Scombriformes > Scombridae > Scomber > Scomber scombrus. Next base: position 476,975 of record NC_084982.1, on the reverse strand, counting down.
ATCGCTAGTTTAAAGCCTTCTTCAATGCAGTATGATGTTCATTTGGGACATTTTGGCCTCCATGATTTTGTATTTGACGATAAAGCAGGGTATGCATTAGGGCGTGGCTACGTCATGATTGACAGGTTGATTGGTTCACAGGTTCAGGAGGGCGCCTCTTGCTCCTCCTGATGCCCATATAAGTAGGATCCGTGGGTTTATTTTTCCCAGCATGCACCTGAAATTTTCAAGATGGCGCTGCCCAGATCCGAGACTATTCGCTTCCAAGCAGTAACATCCGTGACATCACCCATTGGTTTGTGGACTGCTGCTCGGAGGCCAATAGTATCGGATCTGAGCAGCGCCATCTTGAAAATTTCAGGTGCATGCTGGGAAAAATAAAAACACGGATTCTACGTCCTTATAACCCGCTGATTAGACCGATCGCACCCCCCTGCCCCCGCCCCCGGACAGACACCTAGTGTAACTCCTCCCCCCCACCCTGCAGGTTGGGATGTTTAACTGTGGGTCGCGTCCTCACTCAGCATTGTGTATGTTGCGCTCGTCTCGCGTGTGTGCAGGATCACGTCCAACAACTGGCAACCCGCGTGAACGTCAACTCTGGCAGGAGGGGGCGAGGAGTGACGGCTCTCTCCAGTGTTTTGAACATGGGCCGCAGTACCATTTCTAAACGCTTGGTGTCAGAGTTACAAACTTCAACTTTAAAATGCATTATTTTTGTAGCTCCAACTTGATTTCCTGGATCATATTTCATTGTCTATATGGTACCATGAACAACATACCCTAACCACTGCAGTCCCTGAACAGAGGGAAATTTTGGTGTGTGAATGTCATTCCTCCTCCTCCTCATCGTTGACTTATTCTCCTCTACGACAGCTGAAAATACACCAGTTATACTGTATCTGGTCGGTTGGAGAAGGCTTCACTGTGTTTTTGGAAGAACAGGATTGCTGGCTTAACCATTGCAATTTAGAACAATGTAAACCCATTCAAATCCAGCACTCTACTCCTTACTGCTGTGATCAGGCCCACTAAACAACATTACTATCCATTGTTCTTGACGTCCTTTTGCTGGATGAAATAAGGGTAATGTAATTTTTTAACCTAAAACTTTTTGAACATGTTAATATTGTATACGGTCACCAACAAATAAATAAAATGAAATAGAAATGACAGAAAAAGTCAAATTAGTATCTGTATATCATTAAAGCAGCACTAACTCCATTTCCTCTTCCAATTCATAAAGAATACCTTCATATACCATTTACAACTGTAGTGATCCTGTAGTAATATTTCCATTAATTTAAATGCAATGTTTTGATGTTAGCTGAGGATGTGTCACTACTTGTGACTTGTGGCATTCAGTTGCTACTTTTGTTTATGGCTCATTTTTAGAAGCTCTTTGAGTTGAGTTCTCATTTGTACAGTGCAGAGCATATAAAACCGGATGTTATGATAGTGTGACTGCTGCTTTGCCCCTCCTTACAACAAATAAGATGCTACACACTGGCCAGCATGATATTTCAAATTGTAGTTTTTTAAAATAAAGTTTAGGGGGGAAACACAATTGTTCTCCTTAATATGTTCATTGCACACCAAAACTAAAACAAGGGAAGTGAAATTAAAAAGTGTGGTGTGACTGCTGCATTTTCAAAACATCAGAGCTGCAGATGTTGCTTTAACTTCTTCATATTTGCTTCTGCATCTTTAATTTCACTACAAAATCCAAATTTCAGCCTCTACGCAGTTTTTTTCCCATCCACCCACCACCTAACATAAACAAGCATGTATCTTCTCTGAATAACCTTTTTGAATTCATTCTTCACCTCAAACAGCAGGGGAAATACATTTCCATTATTCCCTCAGTCGTCCCTGTTCAGCTGCTCTTCATTGTGCTCGCTGTAATGTGACGGTAATCTGCTGCTGTGTATGAATGGGGCTTTATCTGTGCAGGGGAAAGTGTCTTTTTACAGGTTGTGTTGCAGTGGGTATTGAGCTCATTAAATACTCTCTAATTCACTCTGTTCTGCTGTCGTTTGCGGCTCTATGGCATCACTCAATTATTATTCAAATGGGGGAGAACACACTAGACGGAGGCCCATAGAGACTCAGCACTTCTTATGACTGAAACCAAATGCAGTATTGGTTGAAAAGTTGAATATCAAAACTGCCTTTTGTGCTCAGTGGCTGTGACATGGTTTACAGATCCATGAACAGTGAATACCCCTAGAGAAGTATTTTAAGCCTCACTATAGCTGCTCTGTTGTTTGATTAGCCTGACTAAATGTTAAAGGTCCCATGAAACAGCTTTCAGATCAAAATCTTATGTTGCATGAAACAGAATGCTGGTAGAAACTTGACAATAGGAGGACGTGATTTGGGAGTTAAACAGTTGGTGGATAAAGAATACCTGACACTGGAATCATGGGGATGTTGTACGTTGTATGTTGTTTGCCAAAGGATGGTGTGTTTTAATGTGTGTTCCCTTACTTCATGTCTGCTACTAATTTGAATTTCTTAACCATCCTCATTGAACAAAGGTTATATGACATAATATAAAGTATCACTCCCTTCTTTTGCATCACTTCCACATGCAGGGAAGATGAATGAGCACAAAGAGGAAGAACCAGCTTGTTATTTTTTATTGTTGTTATTGTTATTTAATTTTATTATTTTGTAAACTCACCTGAGTGCAGGAATGAATCATGTTATTTTAAAGAGTGACCAAACAGCAGTGTATAAAGCTATTTCAGTGTCCTTTCCCTTTAGAAGTCTGACCACAGCTAGATTCACTGAGCGTGTGTTGCACTGGTAACCACACCAACAGTGATGTCACAGTGTACTAACATACCCTGGAGTACACATCAACATCACTGCAGCAAAGTGAGAAGTTAAATCAATGGAGGTTAGCAAACACAAGATTTTCTGCTGCTCTTAAGTGAAGCTTCACAGGAAATAAAAAAGGTGGGATTGTCACATTTTCAAAAATGTGGAAATTCATTTTATAACATATAGTACAGCGATGTGTAAGGGCAAATAGTGGAACAGACACAGAAACACATGATAACAACATGAAAAATGATTTTGTTTTTCATTGTGACTTACTTAAACTAAGGAAAGATGATTGTTCTCGGTGTTTCTGTCCTTGAAATGGATGAGGATGATGTATAAGGAGATAAAAAAGAAGAAAAGTATTGTCCTTTTATGGTCTGTGTTCTCTGGATCACTATATGTGTCTTCCTTTCTACACACTTTGTGTATAATTATACATGTATTACATTTAGTATGAACACATTCACATTGTTTTTCATTATGATCTTACCTTTCTTATTTTAATGTGTCACTGTCTGGTGTAGTCACATATCTATTCTGATTTACTCTGTACATTTATACTCTATGTGCTTTATATTTGAAAAGGCCTTGTACATTACAGAATAATCTTCCATATTGCACACTTTGTAGTTTACCAGTATTCTTATAATGCACATGCTTTGCCAGATATTACTGCCATTTTCCACAGTGTCTTAATGCTTAATCACATCTCCTGATATTAAACTAGATACTTCTGCTCTAATCCCAAGATTCACTCACTGAAAAAGACACTCACTCACTAACTCACTCACTAATTTTGGTATTGCACTCAATGGTACAAAAATCTTTCCAGGTCAATGTTGATGTAAAATTGAACCATGAGCATCTTTTTAAAATAAGAGTTTTAACATTTAAAATTCAAATTGAATTTTGAAATATTGAAATTGATCTTTAAGGAAATTACAGGTTCATAACAGTATTCAGTTGGGGTTATTGGAATTCACCTTTGATCTTTTGTCATGTAATAGATGACAGTGACTGGTTATTAACTTACCGAAATAATGACTTTGCCAACGCACATTACAATGAAAGCTGGCTCCAAAAAAACACCTTTACAGTGCATGAATGCACTGCCTGGCCAAAAAAAAAGTTGCCACCAAAAAAAAGGTCACACACTTTAATATATTTGTTGGACCACCTTTAGCTTTGATAACGGCATGCAATCGCTGTGGCATTGTTTCCATAAGCTTATGCAATGTCACAAGATTTATTTTTGTCCAGTGTTGCATTCATTTTTCACCAAGATCTTGTATTGATGATGGTAGAGTCAGACCACTGCGCAAAGCCTTCTCCAGCACATCCCAAAGATTCTCAATGGGGTTAAGGTCTGGACTCTGTGGTGGCCAATCCATGTGTGAAAATGATGTCTCATGCTCCCTGAACCACTCTTTCACTATTTCAGCCCGATGAATCCTGGCATTGTCATCTTGGAATATGCCCGTGCTAAACATAACCCTGAGTTCTACTGTTGTTTTTCTACGATTTGATAAAGATTGGACTCTGGAGCAATGGAAGAAGGTGATGTTGTCCGATGAGTCCAGATTTAACCTGTTCCAGAGTGATGGGCGCATCAGGGTAAGAAAAGAGGCAGATGAAGTGATGCATCTATCATGCCCATTGCCTACTGTACAAGCCTGTTGGGGCAGTGCTATGATCTGGGGTTGCTGCAGTTGGTCAGGTCTAGGTTCAGCAACATTATGTGCCCAAAGAATGAGGTCAGCTGACCACCTGAATATACTGAATGATCTGGTTATTCCATCAATGGATTTTTTCTTCCCTGATGGCCCGGGCATATTCCAAGATGACATTGCCAGGATTCATCGGGCTCATATTGTGAAAGAGTGGTTCAGGGAGCATGAGACATCATTTTCACGCATGGATTGGCCACCACAGAGTCCAGACCTTAACCCCATTGAGAATCTTTGGGATGTGCTGGAGAAGGCTTTGCGCAGTGGTCTTGATCTCCCATCATCAATACAAGATCTTGGTGAAAAATTAATGCAACACTGGACGGAAATAAATCTTGTGAAATTGCGAAACAATGCCACAGCGAATGCGTGCCGTAATCAAACCTAAAGGCGGTCCAACAAAAAATTAGAGTGTGTGACCTTTTTTTTTTGGTGGCGACTTTTTTTTGGGCCAGGCAGTGTACTGTATATCACAATGCTAAAACTATTGAGACTATTCAGTTTTGAGGAGAATGATCAGAATCGATGAATTATCGAGACTTGCAGATGTATTGTGGTCAGGTGGGATGTAGTTTTTCTTGCCTTTATGACTACCTCACACTTCTTTACCTTTTCCCACAGATGACCACAAGTTCAGTGAGGCCACAGCAGTGCTGTTCACCTGGATCGACCGAGGTGAAGTCAACCGCCGGACCGCCAATCACTTCTACTCCATGATCCAGTCAGCCAACAGCCACGTTCGCCGGCTGATGAGTGAGAAAGCCCAGCATGAGGAGGAGCTGGAGGGTGCCAAAGAGATCTTCAAGAATGCCTTGGTGGCCATATTAACACAGTGTAAGGAGGCTTATTTATTTTCAACACATACAGTCGCACTGACAGAACCTTGCAGGCAGATGGCGCCACATTGGAACAGTCAATTAGGTAATGTCTTCTTATGACTGTCTGTCAGTTTGTTCTGTCTTTCATAATGCTTCATCATTTAATCATTTCATGTGTAATCGTACTATCAAATGACTTCATATATTATGGTCAACTTTCTATATGAATTCAGTCATAGTTCTGAGACTAAAGTTTTTGACATCATGGAGATCTGAATTATGGTCATAACAGCAATCATGACAGTGAAAAACTTAGTGTAGAGTTCTGACTAAATGTGTTTATGTGAAAAGTTAATCCAACTAGCTTGTTAACAAAAAACTGCTCAAATTAAAAATCAAGAAATAGTCAGTAGTGTGGGGTATTATGCAATAAAATGCAGAAGCTACAGTGAGTTGTTAGATGAAGAGCTGCAGTTGACAGCCTGCATACCTCCAACTTCTTTTACTGCCCCCTGCTGTTGTGGCATGTACAGCATAAATCAGATTGTGATTATTATTGACTGACTTCTTTATTAAAACAATGTGCTTGTTTAGCTGTTCTATAAATAGATAGAACAGCTGTTGTATTAAACTTACTATTATCATGGTAACCATGGGTGTCGAAATGATAAAGATTATAAATTTAAGCTTGACAGATAACAGAGGTGGATCTCCCCAGTAGTCATATAGTTACTGCGCATGCAACATAACCACAAAGTCTCTGGTTCAATTCCAGCCAGGGACCTTTAATGCATAAAATGCAAGAGAAATATAATTTTAAGAACAACTTATTTTAGAGAAAAGGTTTAGGTCAGTTCCTGCAGCCAGAGACTGCTGTGTCTTTACTCACAGTCATTGTGCCCCACAATAAGCCAGTGCAGGACATCATACTCAAGGAAAGTGGAAAAAAGACAACACAACAAGTGGTCCATGGCAAAACTGATATCACAATACCGAATCATTTGAATTGAATTTTGACAGTTTTGTTTTTTACAAACTGTTCATTTCAGAATTAACTGTTATAGTAGTCTAGATTGGAACTGCATTTATTAAGCATAATTTAAATTCTAATTTCTAAACCACTATATATCATAACGACCACCTTTACTTTTGAATTAGCTGTATCTGTCTAAATCAGTCATTTCAGAATTTGTAAATACTTTAAACTGAGCTCAGCTATAATACTTGGTTAAAGAATCCAGGGTAATAAGTCATGAAGTCAGCTGTTGGACAAGAGCAGTGACATCTTTTCAAACACTGATAATAAGGGTTTGACCAGAATGTATTTTTGATTATTTTGTATCCCATTGTTGTAAATAGTATTAGTACAGTATTCATGCCAATTACTCAAGTATTTCCAAGGATTAGCCCCATCACTACAGCATCACCATACAGTGTGACTGCATTCATCATTACAGTCCCTCACATTACCGCAGGGTGATGCAGTCACAGATTATGGAGGTACAGACCATGAAGCCATTTTTACCACATCCATTTTAAAGCCTGCCCGGATGCAAGTCATTTGCTCTGCAAGGATCTCAGCCCAGTCTCCATGGCAACATTCCACTATCTGTCTCACCATCAGCTCCAATATCTTCAGTGCACTGTGATTAGGTCAGTTGCACAAGGTTTTAGAGTCAGTTGTGTGACAACGCTCTGATCTTTTCCCAGGCTTCAAAAAATGCCAACACACAATACTGATAACCACAGCTCCTATTTTGAATGCATGTTACTCCACTTTGAAATTACTCTAGTTAACCATTATTCATTCACTGTCACCTCTCAAAGTCTTCCCATTTAAAGCTACATTAAGTCATGTTTGACCACAAGGGGGCAGTCACAGAAACACAGCTGACATATCACATTTGGCAGACGAAGCTACATGATTATTCAGTTTGTTTGTGTCAACCTCGGGCCATATTAATCAAGTTTCTCAGAGCAATAAATCACTCTGTGTATACACAGAAAGCAGAGCAGTAGCAGCAGTGAGGGCTTCGTTTGTATGTCTACACAGGAGGTGTTCAGGTACAGTGCCAAACATAGGTCAACTGTGTTGACTGTAGTTACATGTGTAAAACGGAAAAAAATAGACCTGAAGCCTAAAAATATGCTTTGGATTGTAGTTATGCACATGACCTGCACGCCGATACACGGGCTGTGTAGATGGCTGTATTGATTAACATAGAGGCATATTGTTCCATCAGACATATGTGACACAGACAACTCCAAAATGCAGCTGAGACACTCTGTGTAGACACAAAGTAATTGGACAAAAAATAAAAGGTATAAAAACATTTAATTAAGTCCCTTAACTTAGCAAATCACTCCTATTTTTGCCTGTATTGACAAGAGCTCCTGTGGTGTCCAAACCTGTCGCCGCTCTTCGGTGTGTTCACGGTGTTAGGCGATGCAGGAGACCTTCAGGCAGAAACATTCACTGAGAGGAGAGCTATTTTATGAAAGCTTGATTAGACAGATCGTATAAGAATTAAGAATTAGGATAAGAATATAAACATAAGAACACTCACTGTTCCCACAAAAAACAACATCCTGACAGCGTTGAACTTGGAACATGCAGCTTTGCAACAGTGATGAGTCAAACAATGACCACAGTTAAAGATAAAGAACATCATCAGAGAGAAATTAGTGTAATAGGAGGGCTGACCCCTTTGCTATGGATGACATCATTTCTCATGAATGAACTTAGTCACTATGTCCAAAGTGATTCGGTGACTGCTGATTGTGTGTGTTTAAGTGCTGATATCAAAACATGTATTTAACAAAGCAGCTCATTTAGAAGAAAATGGATATTTGCCATCAGTTCACTGTGCATGTCATCATTTAAACAAGTCTTGTAAGTCTGCTGGAGGCTTGTGTGAGGGAGTTCACAGGAGTAAGTATAGTACTGTCTGTCTGTCTGTCTGTCTGTCTGTCTGTCTGTCTGTCTGTCTGTCTGTCTGTCTGTCTGTCTGTCTGTCTGTCTGTCTGTCTGTCTGTCTGTCTGTCTGTCTGTCTGTCTGTTGATCTTGTGGCTACATCAGAGAAAGTCTTGAGTACAGAAACTACACGGATGCATGAAATGTGTTGATGATGCTTTATATTCATACAGGTTTGACAAGTAAGAGTGACATCACTGCTGAAAAAGTTTGAGATGATTGACAGCATATAAAATGTCAGAGCTGAGGGTCAACATTTAAACACAGAATGTATGGATGTTCTAACTGCATACTTCAATTCAATTCCCACCCAGTCTTATTTTGGTGCATACAAATGAATTACATTACAACTTCCACTTAACTGAAACAAATAATATGACATGTGACACCCATATTGTGTATTGAATCCAACCAAAAAACATCCATTCTGTATAAATGTTGCCTTGTCAGTCTTGAAGGAACTAAAGCTGCAGGTGATGAAATGTAAGTACAAAGCACTGACCAGGAGGGAGACCTGGTCATCACATGATCCACTTTAACTGACACATGTCACCCACACAAGAGTATTTATTATATTTTCAGTGGGTACACATCTTCAAGCATAATGGACCATTCATTAGGGGTCCAGTCCATTTTCCTCCTTAACCCACCCCTTGTGAATTTGCACCCCATTCCCATAATGTATAATCACATAAAATTGTATTTCTACTGAATGTTTATCAAACTAATATTTTGAATTACAGTAAAGACAAATCTGTGATATACAATAGCATTTGCTTTATTGATCCTGCAGATAAACTTTGTCATTATGTCATCATTTGCTCGGAAAGTCAGAACTCAAACGTTTATTAGACGCTCCAGCCTCATAGGGCCAGCTGTACTGCCTATAGTTAATGTCTGAAAACAAGTGTGATACTGTAGTAGTGTTGATTGGCAGTTTGCATCAATGCTCTTATCATCAAAGGTCATGTGACTTTCACCCATGCTAAAACTAGTATTTATGTTTCAGTCATTACTGTTGGCCCTACTACACAAATAATAGAATAAGTAAGAAGCTGTAATATTCACCTTCATCTCATCCTCTAACTTCATGATCAGTGCACAAATGGTTATACAGCTGTATATCACAGTGCAGGTTCTGCATGCTACAGTGTGAGCAGCATGTAACAGACAGTTTCATCAAATCTCTCAGGTCACAGCAGAGCCAAATGAATATGTACAGAAATCGAAGACACAGGACAGTCAGTTCTTCCACAAACCATTTCCATCAGAACATGAAACCTGCACACAGAAGGGCCCCAGTCGGCCAGTGGGTTCAAACCCTGAGCCCTCAGTGTTTACCACTAGACCACCGTGCTGCCTAACTGGTGGACATTTTAGACAAATGTGTGTTTCCAACTATGCGTATACAGTTTGGTGAAGGCCCATTCCTGTTTCATCATGCCTGCGTGAGTTCTCTCAAGGTGTTCCGGCTGATAAATGAATGTTGCATCATCACCACCAACTGCTCGTCTTAGTGGTGTTAAGACAAGCTGAGCACATTATCAATTGGTTACTAAAATGCCTGTAAACTGTTGACACTGAAGAGAGATTTGCAACACTAACACCAAGCAGTCAGTTATATTGAATATTATAAGTACAGTACAATGTTATACAATTTAAAGATGCTTTTAATGTAATGATCTCAACTAATAACTACTGAAATATGATCATTTCAAAATGTTTTTTAAGCAGATTTTAACTCTGTGCTTTCAGTTTTAATACTGCAGCTACCTTTTTTGTCATATATTTGGATTGTGCCTTTTAGTGTCTTAAAGTTCTCCACCGTACATTTTTGGGACATTTACATTTACTCTGTTAGGAAAAATAAATTGTCCTATGTGTTTTTTCCGCAATAAATTATTCAGTTATCTTGAAAAAAAAAAAAAAATTAAAATGACATCTTCTTCTCCCCTCTCTATCTATGAATATGCAAATCATTCATCTCATCATTTCATCTCAAACGTTTGACTGCTGGACAGATTGTGTCTCCTACTTCACTAAAAAGTCCATCCACACATCATACTTCGCCATCAACACCCTCCACACTAGTTGTGATGTCACAAATCAAGCTCATTTGTACATGCTTTAAACTCAGAATTGTGGTGAGCCCAGACAACATTTCCTCTTTCAGCAGATGAATGTGAAAACAAACTCTGCACATACATCAACACACATTTTTGAGGAGGACTTTAGGTTTTGATTATGCTACTTTTATGTAGACAGGGCTTTTTGGAAACTAGTTCTCCTTAATTCTACAAATTGCCCAAGACTCCAGTGAAGTCCTAATCTGATTTATGAAATGCAGTCAGACAGTAATCCCTTTGCAGTGTAGAAAACAGAGTTGAATGGCTTTCCACCTTTGTATTATACTCAGGATATAAAAAACCTAAAAAGACCTAAAAAATCGTGATGATGAATTTTTGTGCAATGCTTCTGGGAGAAATAAAATGGTGCTACATTGTGTAACTTGCTGTTTGGCTGCAAGATATACAATCCTTCATAGTTTGACCTGAGCGAATGATGACATTGTTTTAATTATAGAGTGAACTGTTCCTTTAACATGAAAGCAGTGTTGACATCAGGAGGTCTTGCCTGCTGCCTGTGGTCAGTGTATGTCCACGGTCTCTCCTCTGTCTGCTGTATGAGCCTCAGCCAGTGCTACAACGCTACATAAATGGCTTGTTTTGTCTTGACCCTACCTCCTCCTCCTCTTCCTGTTCACCCCAAAGTCGAGCAGATCAACGCCGTTTTCACCGCTGCCACCAGGCAAAAGGCATGGGACCATTTCTCAAAAGCACAACGCAAGAACATAGACATTTGGCGCAAGCAGTGTGAGGTTGGTATACCTTTTACTGTTTTCTCCTCCCACCCTAGCCCACTTTCTTCCCTGTTGTCATTTCTGAGTCCCCATGAGAAAGCTGACAGACAGTCCTTTTGGATTTCTTGTATTCAGTGCTCTTGTTGTTGTTTTTCTGAATGCTGCACCCTCGCAGACAGACAGACAGACAGACAAACATCGGCCTCTGATAGCCTGAGCCTGTACACTTTTCTTTTCTCCTCCCAGCCCCTATGTAACACAAAAATCTGACGCCTCCTCGAAAGTGTGAGGTGCTGCTATGGCAACAGTGATCTCTCGGGTGAAGTTTCTGATCAATTATTCATCCAGAGTCAAATCTAGATAACAAGTAGGAATGCTTTGTATGAAGGAGAGAGGATTTGTCCATTTTCGGCTCATTCAGCCCTTGGGGGCATGGTGCAACAATACAAATCATGGATGCGGATTCATTGATGGAGCACCCTGTAGTTTTTTCTGCAGGGTTCTAAGTGAATCCTATATGATATATAATTACCCTAACTCTCACTGAAGCTTCATCCAAGTGAGCTCAGTATAACTGTATATACAATTTTACGAGGTAAGAGACTAATTGATGCACAGTACACCTTGCATGCTACAGTACCATTCTGAGGTTTGTTTGTGGTAAGTGTAAATGCACCCATATCTCTGTAGCAACAGTATTGATTTGACAGTGACAGGCATTGACAGTGCTCATGAAGTCCTCATAGTCCATCCCAGGATGCACTAAGATCACAGTCACCTTTACAAAAAAGATGCTTGTTCATTGTGACCTGCTTTGTAAGATGTTGTGATGTTGTGCATCATAGCCTGCCACAGTTTATGGATCATAAGCATTGGCGGCTGGTGAAAAATATTCTAGGTGGGGCTGTGCTTTATGAACTTTATGCACAGCTCCACTACTTCCTGAACTCAATACAGCTCCTTTATTTCCTGTCTTACATTATTGGACAAACTGATTAATCCAGGTGTGTTTGACATCACTAGTGACAACAACAATGGTCAGACACACCTGGATTAATCAGTTTGTCAAATAATGTAAGACAGGAAAATAAAGGAGCTGTATTGTACAGGAAGTAGTGGAGCTGTGCATATAGCCTATTAACTCAGTTTCAATAACCATCCCAAAACAACTGAACATAAACAGCTGGATATCAGTGCTCTGTGAAATAGTAATTATTTAATGCCAATATTAATAACTTGAGGAATTCTTATACAAAACATAAATAATATTGCACAAACACAAGTTTAGAACCAAATTGAAACAAATAACTTATTAAGTTTACACATTTTTACACACAAAGCTGTTGACTGTTACAGCAGTGCCCCCTTGTGGCAGAGACATCACATCACAGCAGCAATGTCACCAGAAATCCCATTCTCTCACCCGCGGCCGCAACTTGCCTTGGGGCGTTATCTTTATCGCCCTTAAGGCATCAGAATCAACGGCGCTGATTGGATAAATTCCTGTTGCTATGTGCGAATCTCTTGTCAGTAATTGGCTGGCTGCTGCACTGACTGGGCGATTCTTCTGTCTCTGAAAATTATGATTTATATTTTAAATATGATATGTTGTTGCAAATTTAAACACACAATCTACTTAAAATAAGTGATTATTGTTAATTTTTTAATTTTGTAATAAAAAACACTGGGGAGGGCGGAGCCCTATCGCCCTCTATTGGCCAGCCGCCACTGATCACAAACTTATATGTACATAGAGTTGGCATAGCAGCAAGTGAGATGGTTGGCTACGTTAAGTCTTGTACACATTATTTATCTGACCTACATGGTCTTTGCCTTTTGAAAATGCTGTCACCTCTTTAACTCTTTAACACCAATTTCAGCTCCTGTCATAGGTTAAAAAAAAGAACTCGTACTCAAACCCTGCCCTCCACAGTAAAACGGAAGATGTAGATTTACCTCAAGTACCCTAAAAAACGGTGTATGAGTCGGACTGGTGTATAATACACAGTCTATTTTTGGTGGGGTCTCATATGGGGAAAAATGCTTTTCTATTAAAGACTGGTTTATTTGAATGCACCAGTAGTTATTCATTTAATATTTATACAAGTTATTTCAAAACTTTTTAAATTTACTTTTATTTGAAACACGATCAAAACATACATATTACATGAAACAGTGTGTTGGGTTAATGGTTAATGGTCCGGTAAGGATGTGTAAAGTAAGAATAAATATGTGTTCTGAGTTTGACATACCACAGAAAAATGTGTTGTTAACCACCCTGCCAAATTTGAATGCCAAATATATGAAATTAGGCTTCAAAGTTGTGTAAAAATCAGCCTCTGTCTGCTCCCAAACGCTGTGGGCGTGCCTGCCGAGTTTGCTGAAACCCCGCCCCCTACCAAGTGTCACCTGTCAATCAAAGTCACCACCTCTACCCGAAACATGGACACATTAGCTATGTCTCAATTCAGGGGCTGCATCCTTCAAAGGACGCGGCCTCGCGGAATAATGGCTTAAAAAAATTCTCTTTCTTCCGTTGAGTTTTTCTTCTGTTTGTCTTATTCTTATGTGTTTTTCGTCTTTCTTCCTGTAACGAAGAGCGCTTCGTTACTAGTGACTGATGGCTTTGGCCTTGTAAATATGGCACAACTGGGTCTTTGTATTAATGTCACTTTTAACCAAACAATTTCATTAGGCACTTTAATAATGGCACATGGCACTTTCATTGTGATAGTTGCACTTTATTAGCAGTTTGCACATTGCATATTTGCACATTGATCTTTATTTAATGTGTGAAGCATGTGGGTGAACAGTTTAAACCATTGGGGAAATGATGAGTTGTGATGCATGTGGTCTTCTGCCAGGTGCGATAATCGGCTTCACCTGAGGGAGAGAGGGAGTTAGATTATATAATACTGTGTGTGTACCTCCAGTATTTATAATTGATAAACAGTGGAAATGTTCAGCTTTGTCTCATCATACACAACATAAATGTGTTTTAATATTGCAATGTGAAAGTGTTTATTAGTGTGTTAAAGTTGCTGCCTGTGTTTGAGTTGTTTGTGTAGATTCTTACCTGTCCTTTTGGTGTCTCCTTCAGAGTGTTCGGCCAAAAGAGTCCCCTGGGGTACGCACACCAATTTAAAGGTTCTGGTAGAGACCAAGTGTTAGGATAGGAAGAGGGGGTTTGGTAGTTGGTGTATATATGTATATTTATTGTAGTGGGTTTGTGTTTATTCTGGGGAGGAGTAAATAGCAGTACAGCAGTAGGGATAAATATTAGGTAAGGGTAGGCTGGTGATATTGTATGGGGTGATTAGCTGTGAGATAATATATTTTGTTAATGAACCTTTGAGTGGAAGCATCCAATAAAGTAGGCCAGTGATGGGGTATAAAAGGGGCCAGTTTCCATCCGTCCTTGTTGCTGGTCAGGTCTCTCATCCATAATGCTGCCATGCTGTACCACTGTATGTATTTGTTATTTTGGTTTTTGGTGAATAAACACCCATGATTTGGTGCACCGTACCATCGCTTTCGACTGCTCTTTTACTGCATCGTCCAGCCGCTCATGGTCAATCTAACACTTCCGTTGAGTTTTTCTTCATTTTGTCTTCTTTCTTCGGTTTGTCTTATACTTCTGTGTGTCTTTTTTCGTCTTATGGGCGGGAACAGCTGGTGACGCAACCAGGAAATGCTTTGAAGGCTAGACCGTCCCATTTAACAACGGTTGATGCATCCTTCGGAGGTTCCTCAGAAGGACGCGGTCATCGAAGCCCGCGAGGCCGCGTCCTTCGAATGATGCAGCCCCTGAATTGAGACACAGCCTCAGTCTTATAAAGTAGGGGAGGGACCAAGGTCACGAGGGTACGCCACTAAGTCACGGTGTAGCCATTTCTAGCAGGCTCTATCTCACAACAGTTCAGTCCTGCATAGTTATCAGCCTTTTCACATGTTTTCTGTAACCATTTTCCAACATGTATAATGTGTTTAGAAGTAAATCAATGAATTGACTTTACACAGACTTTTACTGAACTGGACGTTATATTAACTGAGATCAGGTTCAGGTTAGGCTATGAGTTTCAATTAAACCTTTAAAAAGAATACAGTAACATATTCATACAGTGTTAACCTGTATACTCACTTGAGTCCCAAAAACTCTTCATCAGAGCTGTCGCTGTGCGCAAACATTTCACCCAAGTCGCTGTAAGGCTGGTTTTTATTTCGCCGTACAACATACAGCGGTAGCGTCATCAATATCCATGTCATTAGCTGCTTACACAGCTGGAGCGTGCAGTGTGTGTTTGACACACCTGTTTACAGGACGTTATAGTTCATAAATGTGGATGCTCACATCATTATTATAGTTATACTTATTGTTATAGTTATCATTCTTAGGGTGGACGGGTCTTTACATAGCTATGATCATATCCAGATCCAACCTCTCTGTATTTGTTTGTTGTGTAGGACACATGTCAATGTCCTCTTTATTTATATAGCACATTTAAAACAGCAAATGGCCTACCAAAGTGCTTTACAGTAAAATAATCAGAAACAATAAAAACAAACAAACAATAAAAGCAATAAAATCAATAAAAAACAAAATAATATAGAGAAATAAAACATATAAAAGACCCAATAAAAGCATCATTGTACAGTATAAGACACACCCCACTTTTAAATGAAAAAAATTTGTATCAAAGGTGCGTCTTATACACCGTTTTTTATGGTACTTTTGGAAAATATTTATTTTAAGATTTATTTGGCAGGGATAGTACACAGCAATCAACATTTTAGTTCACACTGCAATGTAAATGTTTTAGAGTTAGCCAAGAAACTATTTTTCAGCTCTAGTCTCCTGGCAGGTCTTGGCTCACTACTGTAAAATAATCTCAATCTCTCAATTTCTTTCAGCAAATGACATCTCCAAACTCTCCACATCTAGCTGACTTCTGCTTTTACTGTGGCCATGGGCAACTATCTCACTGATAATATAGATCTGACATGTGATGTCACTCAGGGCTACATCTTAGGCCCAGTGCTCTTCCACCTCTACATACTGTACTAGCACATGTGCTCACATTATTAGAAACGGCAACATCAATTTTAACAGCTAGGTCAACAATGTCTAATTGTGGAATAACTTAAGCCCTATGAACAACTTGACCACATGCATCTCTGACATACAGTAAGTCTTTGGATGACTCAAACGTTCTTACAGCTGAATCAAGATACAACTGATATTCTAGTTATTGGAGCAAAAGCTGAGAAAAGGTCTGACTGCCTGAGGTCATTTGTACATTTGTAAATGTTCTCCATATGGCAGCTTTTGCTTAGTATGACCTTAAACTGAGGAAGAATGTATTTAAAAGACTATAAATCTGTAAACACTTTAAAACAAAACTATAAGACATACTGATACTGATTTCTCCTAAAGTGTTTTTGTTTTACCTACCAATACCTTGCCTTGTCTTTTTTAAGTTTAAGTGGTCTTATTTTTCTTTTTGTCCTTGTTTATTGTTATTGTATGCTTGAGATATACAGCTCATTGTTATTATAAATATATATTTTTGTATTTTTATTTCATAATGCATGTCTTTATAAGTCATATCATAGTGTATATGATGTCAGCCTGTACTTCAGCAGCATGAAATACCCTAAGCTGGCTTTAATTGACTTTACATATAACATACTCATTTCCAAAAAAGTTATGTTGGTGTTAAGTTCAGGAATTGGTAATGGCACCACCATTTTTTCTGAACTGACAATAGTGGCCAAAGATCTACAGGGTCTGAGGATTCCAAGCAAGCCAGATCATTGACTTTAACATTGAACTGTCTTTATAAACGTCTGCCATTGTTTCAGTAAATAATAGATGGGTAATCTCAGCAATTATTGATTATACTGTATCAAGTATTTCTCATATTCAGCTGTTATCCTGTAGAGGGCAAAAACACTGCATGTATCACATTCAGTACTCTGTGTAAAATGTTTCATGTCAGGAACACAAGTGAAGTTTGTACACATGTCCATGTAATAAGATTCTCCTAAACAATCCAGGATTGAAATGATGGGAGGCCAACTACCTGTCACCTGCTGGAGAGTGAAAAAATACTTACACACATATACACATACTGAACGTGATAAAACATATCTTCTGGACCAGCTGACCTGCAGAAGAGTGCAGACATGGAACTAGGGAAAGGTAGCATGTCAAATATTGGTGTGAAACTATTGCAAAAAGACTTTTGAACTTTTTGGTTTTAGACCTCTTGTTCAGTTTGGAGTAATTTTCTGATCTTTATTGGGCTCTAAAGAAGATTCATTCAGGTTTTTGAAAAGGTTAACATAGAGCTGAATTAACTTCCTGTTATCTGGACACACAAACTTCACCAGTGTTTCACCTGACCCACAGGTGAGTAAAGCAAAGCAGAGAAAAGGAAGAACTTTTAGGCTGCATTTAGATTGTGAGACTGAGACCGCTGTGCTGGCACAGAGCAGGTGACGATGCAGAGGCTCTAGCCCAACTAAAAGCAGGGTATGCAAATGAACAACAAGCAATGTAACTCATATCACACTGCATTGTTGAATCAAATACATGTAATTTCACGTTGCAGGTGAATAACAAGAAGGTGCCCAACTTATATTGAGAGGTTTATTGATTTAGCTAAAGTCAAAACATTTTCCAGCAGTTAAATGTAACTAATAACAGTTACCTACCTACCTTTCAAGAAACGTTTGAGTAAGAAACCCTTAATAATCCTTTTTTTTTTAAACAAAAACAAACCAAAAAAAACCCAAATGCATAACAATTGGAAGAGGAAAAGTCTATTACCATGGAAGGTACACTACCGGGGGGTGTCTACCCCACATGCTACTTTTTCATTCAAATTATTACTTGATGCCTCATGGTTAATATGACTCTACAGTACTCTTTAATCCCCAAACACCTGGAGACAGATGATTATTGATGCATATAGACACAGACTTGTAAAATGCCAATCAAAGGCTTTTTATATATAATTAGAATTATTCTTTTTTGTGTGATTACATTTTTAATCATTCTTTTGACTTAAATAGGTGTCATTTTATTTTGCTGTGAATATTCCTTTTTATTTTATCCTTTTGTCACATCTTATGAAGTCGGTTTAGATCTGAGAGCTACGAACTATCCCAACTATTACTATTCCATTTCTGTGATATCAGTGATGGATTTGGGTCCATGTAATAAATAATAGTATTGAGCGTATGAAGTACTGCGTGACCATGCGTAATGCTCATTTCTGGCTTTGGGCATTAGCACAGTTTTAGTAATGAATCTACACAGAGTGTTATGCATCTGGCCCCTGGTGATCCTCATAGTTCTTTATGATTTCAGTATGCATCGTGGTGACTACAGCTGCTTGTACTGTATCTGGTGTTTGTGATGTTTCAGGAGTTGAGAAACGCCCATAGTGAAGAAATCATGGGCATCCGACGAGAGGAGGAGATGGAGATGTCAGATGACGATTTGGATGAAAATCCCTGCAAGAAGATGCGCACTGAGGAAAATGGTATGATAGAACCTGCACAAAAACTGAGGCCTTAGCTTGGGAAGTTTCTTTTTTTCCCAACATGCAGCAACACACGTAAAAAAAAAGTTCACAGGGTTTGCTGGTGTATAAAGTTGATGACTTCTTCAGTCCTCTCCGTTAATTTCTTCTCCTCCAGGAATGTACGATCAAACTCAGGTGTCTCTGAAAGAGGAGAATGACTCCCTGCGTTGGCAGCTCGACGCCTACAGGAACGAGGTGGAGCTTCTGAGAAAAGAGCAGAGCAAAGGCAGCCGTCCTGATGATGATCACACAAAAACACTGACAAACTCCTACACACACTCACACAGTCCAGAGGCTCAGATCCAGCTGCTGCAGAAGAACATGCACAACATGCAGCAGGTAGGAAAACTCCCACTGCTCCTCTTCTTGTCCAACAGTGAATGTGTGTAGTCTGATAAGGCTCATTTTCTGTTTTCTTTTCTCATTGAGACTTAAAAACGGTGACCTGATAATAAAACTCAGCCCCAAACATGTTTGAGAAATCCTAGCTGAAAACTTTAGTTCGTTTTAGTTTTTACTTTTAAAGAATAAAATGTCTTTATTGTCATTGTAGTACAACAAAATTGAAATGCAATTCTTATTCTTATAAGTGCAAGGAAACAATAATAATTAATAATTAAAGCTGCAAGCAGCGTTGGGCGGGACCTCGCACCGTGCACGTCAGGCCTTGGCGAAGCGGAAAGGTTTCCATTAGATGCCTTCAGACCCGAGCATTTATTGGACACTGCAATAAATAGATATACATTACACACTCACACATACACACATACACACACACACACACACACACACACACACACACACACACTCACACATTGTCTGTCTGTCTGTCTGTGTAGACATTTAGACTGAGCAACTGAAATGAACTGCCAACACTTTGATGAGTCAAACAGGAGAGGAACTTATTTCCAGTGAAACCTGTAGATGTTTGTAGGTCATGCTCATGTAATTCGTGTTTGATATAAACTTTGACAGCAATGTCAGTGAAATAGTTGACAGACTGCACATATATCTAAAATCATAATAATACAGTCAATAAACTGAACTAACTAACTAAACAGAAAACTGAGGCACCTTTTCCTTATCAGGTATAATGAGTTTTCTCCACTGGGTGGCACACTAAGACCACAAATGAATCTGGATGACTGCAGAGCACAAATGAGCCAGCTGCACACACACACACACACACACACACAGTCGCTGCCATGGTAGTTAACGACTGGATCGCATGCCAACACAGACAGCAGGCAGAGTCCGGATTGAATGGGAGAGGAACAGGGTGCACATGTGGGTCCGCAGATCAAAAAGTATAAAACATAGCCAGACCAAATTACACACATCTATAACTGAGACTTGTGGCTACATTTTTACTTTTGAATGGAGTCTATAGCTGAAAGTATGCAGGAATAATATATATATTTTGAAATGCCTGAAAAATAGTTGAAAACATACATTTAAAGGCAAAATGTGCACTTCCTGTTGGATGTAGGTCAGTGGTGTCAGTACGTGATTTGTAAGTCTTGATAAGACAAACAATTGAGTTTTGGTTTGATCTTTCTATGACATTTCTATCAGTCTAAGTAGCCGTTTTAGTGTTTCTAGGTGGCACTAGAGAGCACATTTTGGCACTTTTGAGGTTAAATTTTCAATTTTAGCAAATTAATGGCCAGACCTGATGTGGGTGATAAATTTGGTCTGTTCTGGAGCATGTTTAGGTGGTCAAATTAAGGGTCAAAGTGGCATTAGACTCTTGACCTCTCTGTCTTAGTTACATGGACTTAACCCCTAACGCTCTATTCACCTAGGGACATTTTAGCAATTGCACGGATTGACATGCATGTGCATTTTTACTGTGAGCTGGCAGTGTGTTTTCTGTTTGTTTGTTTTTTTGTTTGTTTAAGTATTTTATATGTTGTTGTGTCGCTCTGTCTATTTTGTTCTCCATGCTGTGAAAATGCAAAACTCATAAATAAAATCTATAGAAAAAAAAAAAGTGGCATTAGACTCTCCTCCCATTCATTGTCTTTCGGAGCATTTGGCGCGGGTTTTTGGGCACTTGATTTTTGAGGGCTTCTAAAATCCAAACCAGACGAGTAATGAAAAAGTTGTTCAGAAACTTTGTTCAGCAGGATGTGCTAAGTCACCAATTCAAATTTGAAGTCTCTACGATGAACGCCCTCGTACAAGATAACGTTTGTAGGAGGCCATAAATCGGCGATAATCATACATTTAAAGGCAAGTTGTGCACTTCCTGTTGGATTTAGGTCAGGGGTGTCAGTGCATGATTTGTAAGTCTTGATAAGAAAAAAAATTTAGTTTTGGTTTGATCTTTCTACGACATTCCTATCAGCCGTTTTAGTGTTTCTCGGTGGCGCTACAGAGTTTGATGTTGCTTGTTTTTCAATTTTATCGAATACAATATACGATATAATATCAATAGGGTCCTTGCCTCCCTCCTCGCCCCCTTGCCTTTTGGCTCGGTCCTTAATTAGCAAGCTTCTAAAAAAATAAAACATATACCACACAGTACACGTGATAAAATTCACTACAGTTTTTTGATGTTACTACTGTGGCTGAATTTAAACATTTATCTCTTATCAGTTATGTTGTGACAATATCACATTTCATTTCTGCTGGCTTTAATATTTTGTATGTGAGGATTTCCACAATGATCATGATAATGAACCAGGCGGGGAGCTCCGGTCCTCTGAAATGAGGCCAACGCGGAAGTAACTTAAAACTGCATTCTATCAAAAGGCCACCAGGGGGTGACCGTTTTGGTGTCAAAAGGACTTCCGTCTTTATACAAGTCAATGGAGAATTCACCAACTTCTCACTTGATTTCTAACCTCAGTAAATGTTTTCAAAATGTGTTTATGGTCTCAATCGCTAGTTTAAAGCCTTCTTCAATGCAGTATGATGTTCATTGTGAAATTTTGGCCTCCCTGATTTTATATTTGACGATAAAGCAGGGTATGCATTAGGGCGTGGCTACGTCATGATTGACAGGTTGATTGGTTCACAGGTTCAGGAGCGCGCCTCATGCTCCTCCTGATGCCCATATAAGTAGAATCCCTGTTTTTATTTTTCCCGGCATGCACCGGAAATGTTCAAGATGGTGCTGCCCAGATCTGAAACTATTGGCTTACGAGCAGCAGTCCACAAACCAATGGGTGACGTCACGGATGTTACGTCCATTTCTTATATACAGTCTATGTTATGAACCCGTCAGTTAGTTAGAGAAGCAGTGTAAACTATTTTGCTCAACAAGACTAAATGAATGCATCAATGGATCATCTGAAGACCTGATTTCTGTATAGAAGCCACCAAAAATGAATACTGTTGTGAGAGAATGACCTGTAGATATGAGAATTGCACACAGTGAACCACTCAGACATATCCTAAAGAAAAGCTTTCGATTTGCTGAGCTGTCATTATCACACCTAACTGTATGAGTGCGATGAGAGCTGTAATGTGACTGGCTGAGAGAGTATCTATTAATCACCATGTCTGCTGATCTATAGTCACCTTCACTCAGCCCTATTGTACTTTATGCTGCTGCATATACATAAACCAAAATAGCAGGTGTGCCTGGAGATGCCCACACTATCCATGATCCCAACAACATGCTTTGCTTGTTGTTGCACTTGCACAATATTGAGCCTTTAGTGTTATTAACTTGATATTTTTCATTTAGTGAGAAATGTTACCTTCTCTTGTAGTTTGTCACTTAGGTTTGTATTTATATCTTGAGACTTCATCACACATTATTTTTACTATGATATAGTACTTTAATTTTTGTTGTACATGTAGCTAGTGAATAATGTTATTTTGGGCATTAGTATAATTTAATTGTTACTTTTATTATATTAGCTTCTGACTTTTATACCAGTTTATTTTGCCATTTCAGTGTGTGAGTTTCCAAAGTTTACCTGCCAGTCAGCTTTAAAAGGTGATCCAGTCAAACTAGTTGACATTGCATACAGTCAGCCAAATATTCATCACACATATGCATCAGACTGCCTGAGTGAAAACATGCATTAAAGGTCAGCCTCTCTTCTTCCTCAATCATCAATGTAACAATGACAATGAGCAAGGCACTTGAGCTCAGATGGGATTTTATCAGAAAAGAGCAGGGAGCTGAGTTTACTTTACTTTTCCCAAGCAAACGAAAAAACCCCTTGTGTTTTTCACTGCTGATTCAGAGTGCTCCCATAATCCCTCGCTCCACTGATTTCATAAACCAGTAGAGAAAGCTTTGTTAGAGCAGAGCTAGTTTGTCACAAGTTAGCCTGATTTGAATTGACTTCCTGTCTTTTTCTATCTAAAGTGACAGCTCTGATAGAACTAGGCACAACCGCCAACACACACATACACACACACCCTGCACTGCTGGCTTGTAAATGTGTTGCTTACTTGACTTGAACATCACACTACTGTCGCTTCTTGTTTGTCACCTGCTGTTGTTTTTGTTCCCTCAATACAGACAGGCTGGTGTGACAAACAAAATAAATGCTTAAATGACACAAATAGCTCTTAAAATATCCTTTTTAAAAACGACTTCATTTTATGTCATCAAAATAATATATATCCATAGACAATAAATACATATTTAGGTAAGTTAAATAACAATGGCCTGACTGTTATGAAAGACAATGACTAACCCAACTGCATCAAGACATTATGCAGAATGAAGACACTTGTCACACATCATCCACTTGTTTTTCAATCTGGCCAATAGTTTGTGCTCCTTTCCCTCTCACTGAGGTGTAAAAACCGTCTATCAACAAGCCCTCAGCACCTGTACAACCTTAACCTGAAACATGTCAATACACAAACTGTTCACTGGTCAACACAGTAAGCCTCTCCTGGGATTTAATCTACATATATTTTAAATATACATATATATATTGCATTAGCTAAATAAATATAGACATGTGGGACATGTAGAGTTGCCCAGATTATGTTTTTGCATAAACCTTCATACTATATGTGGCAAATGTTCATATATTTTATTAATGTTGTTTTCCTTTGCTTTTACATTGTCATGTCATGACAACTACAGCCTAACTGAAGCATTTATATCATTATTACGGTGGCCATGAATTTGTAAATTTGTTTGGGGACCTTTTCAAAGTGTTTCACATCTTGTAAATTAGTTTACTAAAATATAAATGTGTTTTGTGCTTGGTAAAAGTGTTTGGCTCATGTCATTTTGTTGTATGATATGTAAAAATGTTTTCTAAAATGTAAATTTGTCTCAAGCTTTGTAAAAGTGTTCCACACTTTGTAATGTTGTTGTACATTGTTAAAGACAGGAAGAAGTGTTAGTATGTCATGTAAATGAGTTTCTTATCTTTCTGTAGATGTCTCTGTGGACCAAAGATAAGCAGGGCAGCAGGAATTTAAGAGAGAACTCTCCTTCACCGGCTTCACCCCCCGGGCCACATGGAACGTAGGGTGTACTTTCATGGTCCTAGTTTCAACCTGAAAGCCACAGGGTTACCTTGGATATGGGGAATGGATCCACAAAACGAGTAGCCAACTTACGGGACTCAATGCGCAGAGGGAGACCCTGGGTGGACAACCAGACTCGTTGATCTGCCTGATACGGGGGGGGGGGGGGGCTGGGGACTGACGGCCATCAGCAATCCTCTTATAGCGAGGAGAGTTCCTGAGCAGGACTTGCTGGGCCCCACTCCAAGTCCGTCGACACCGGCGAACCAAGGCCAGAACTGATGGAACCGGTGACTAACCCTACAGGGCTGGAGACATGGGGGGGTGGTAGCCAAAAGCACACTGGAATGGAGAGAGACCGGTAGAAGAAAAAGGCAGTGTGTTGTGAGCATACTCCACCAAGATGAGATGTTTGCAACAGGAAGTGGGATTCTGTGAGGCAAGGCAGCGCAATCCAGTCTCTAGCTTTTGATTGAGCCGCTCCGTCTGGCTGTTCGACTGCGGATGATGACCGTAGGAGAGACTGATGGTGGCGCCCAATAGCGCACAGAACTCCTTCCAGAAATGGGAAACAAATTGGGGCCCACGATCTGAGACAACGTCACTGGGGAAACCATGAATACGGAAAACATTGGAAAGGACAACGTCCGCCGTTTCCTTGGCAGAGGGTAATTTGGGCAGAGGAATGAAATGCACCATTTTGGAAAATCTGTCCACAATCGTGAGTATGACAGTGTTACCTCCTGCGGGGGGCAGACCAGTGACGAAGTCCAGGGAGATGTCAGACCATGGACGGAAAGCGGAACTGGAAGCGGGCGCAGGAGACCCACAGGACAATGGCATGTGGTTTTATTGCGGGCACAAACTGGGCAAGCTGCATCATACTCCCCCACTGCTTTCTCCATGGAGGGCCACCAAAACCGCTGCTTGATGACAAACAGTCCTTCGTACTCCTGGTTGACACGAGAGACTGCAGGTGTGAGCCCAGTGGATCACCTGAGATCGGAGAGGAAAATGCACAAACAACTGGTTCGGGGGGGCAACCTTCCGGGATCGGGACGTTAACAGAAGCCTGCCTGACTCGTTCCTCAATGTCCCATGTGAGAGCCCCCACCACACAGGATGGATGTAGATTGTGGGAGGGAGAGTCAGGGGCAAAGGCAGAGCAAAACTTGTGAGACAGAGCATCAGGTTTCACATTCTTAGAGCCAGGGCGATTTTCTAGTAAAGAAAAGGGCCTACCTTGCCTGACGCGAGTTCAGTCTCTTGGCTGTACGTAGGTACTCTAGGTTCTTATGATCAGTCCATACTAGAAAAGGCTGCTCTGCTCCCTCCAACCAGTGATTCCACTCCTCCAGAGCCACCTTAATAGCCAATAACTCCTGATTGCCCACATCGTCGTTCCTCTCCGCTGGAAACAACTTGCAGGATAGGAAAGCACAAGGATGCACCTTGTTGTCCTTCTTGGAACCCTGGGAGAAAACCGCTCCAATCCCGACAACTGAAGCATCCACTTCAACCACAAACTGCTGGTGTGGATCAGGTAAAACCAGTACAGGGGCGGAGGAGAACCGGACCATTAGAGCCTGGAAAGCCTGATCGGCTTGAGGGGTCCACCCCTGCAAGCAGGAGAGGTTCAAGCATGCAGAGGTGCAGCAATAGAGCTAAAGTTTCTAATAAAGCGTCTATAGAAATTGGCAAACCCCAAGAACTGCCGAACCTCTCTTCCAGGGGTGGGCCACTCTGAGACTGCTCTAACCTTAGCTGGGTCCATTTGAATACTGCCCTCAGAGACAATAAATCCCAGGAAGGACACAGAGTCCAAATCTGGTGGAAGATCAAGTGGAGCTAACTGATCCTTTAACAGATCGGACAGTCCGAACAGGAAGGAGTTCAGCAGAGCAGCTTCATTCCATTCACTGTCTGCGGCGAGGGTGCGGAACTCAATGGCATAATCAGCAACTCTTCTCTCCCCTTGTCTGAGGCTGGAGATGGTTCTGGCAGCCTCTCTGCCAGGAACTGTGTGCTGAAAAACCTTGGTGAAGGTCTCAGAAAAACAGTGCCAACGAGTTGCAGATGGCTGAGTCTCTGCTCCACTCGGCCGCAGCCCATGCTTCAGCTCTGCTGGTGAGAAATAACAAAGGCAGAGCAACCCGCACAGGATCGGAGTCTGCTGAGTCCATGTTGGCCAGTTCGTACTGTAATGACTGACAGTGATCCTTCATCTCTCTCCTCTCAACCCCAACCGGTCGAGGCAGATGGCCGCCCACTTTGAGCCTGGTTCTGCCTGAGGTTTCTTCACGTTAAAATGGAGTTTTCCCTGCCACTGTCGTCAAGTGCTTGCTCATGTGGGAATGTTGGGTCTCTTTAAAATTAAACCTGAAGAGTACGGTTTAGGCCTGCTCTATGTGTAAAGGGCCTTGAGATGACTTTGTTGTGATTTGGCGCTATACAAATAAAAATTGATTGATTGATTGATTAAGACTCAAGAGCAAGACTCAAGAGCAAGACTCCCTCACGGTTCCAAAATCAAAGTAGTTTAATAGAGCACCAAAGTCAAAGATGCAAGATAGGACTGGGATGCTCACAGGAACTGAAAAGACAAACTGGCAGAGACAAAGGGAAGCACACAGACTAAATACATAAAGGAAGATGGGATAATGCTACACAGGTGACAACAATCAGGGCGGGGCAGGTAATCACACACACACAAGGGCAGGAAGCGAAGATCTGAAATGAGAGACAAAGGTGATTACCAAAATAAAACAGGAAATTACAAATTCAGGAACTACACGTTACAGAGTGACGGTGCTGGATTATACTTCAGATCATTATTATTATCATTATTATTGTTGTTTTTCAGGTTTTAAGGTTTGAGTATATTCATCTAACGCTTCCTCATGCTTTAATTCTGTCTCAATAAATGCATGTCTGTGTTTGTCTTCTAGCAACTCCTGAGCCTGCAGGAGCAGCTGACGAGTAAGGAGGCTGAGTTGGAGCTGGCAAGAGAGGAGCATCGCAAACTGCAGGGCGAGGTGCTCACCCTTCGAGACAAGGTGAGTCCTCCAGATAACCCAGGTTAGTCCTGACAAATAACCAGACTATTAAACAGTGTGGGCCTGTACCTCCCACTGGACAACTAAAACTAAAAAGAAAGCAGTAAAACGACTTTGACTTGTTATAGGGAGTAAAAGAGGCGTCATAACTAGGTTTTTGTTTATCAGACTATCCCTTCACTATGTTTTTGTAATGCAATTATGAAATGCAAATACAAATCTAGTTGTCTTGAGTCAGAACAAGGTTAAGAAGCAAAATCTTTATTTTCCCATCCAAGGTTTTGAGATGCGTGTGCAGGTGTCTATCACAGGTGGTAATGTACTACAATCCAATTTACAAAACTGTCAGCAGAATATCCATAAGGACCTTAAACACCAAGTCCAGAATGTGCCTTCAGGGGTCTCAAGTTGTTGTAGTGTGTCCTGCATTGTTGACTCTAGTTGGCCTGGCTCTGATTCTTTGAGCTCTCCTTGAAAGAACAGATCCATCCCTGCTTAATCAAATAATCACCTCCTTGATGTGAATGTCTCTGACTGAATTACAGTTTGACTTTATTTTTTGCTTCTTTCACAAGCAAAACACCAAAAGCAGATCAGATTTATAGTTGCAGGTATTTTCTCACACTGACATGAGATGATATGATGCTACACAGTTCTTTGAAGTTGGCTTGGTGTGTCAGCATCCTAACACATCCACATCAATATCATATGGCACTACCGGGATATTTCATACAATGAACACATTTAACCGACAGTTTTACAGACTGTAGTTTCATTCTGCTTTGAATGGTTAGGGTTCACACACACACATACACACACACACACACACACACACACACACACACACACACACACACATACACATACACAGGTTCACAACGATTAAGGGATGAAGGAGGTTGAAAGGACAGGAGCAGGTGTTGACCATTCAAGCACTGTTTATACTGGTCATTTTTGGTTCTCATGTCCAGATAAAATCTAGATGTGTTTACATAAACCTTCATTTTACTTATTCAGACTGGATTTATATCTCTGGTGTCGGTGAGGTGACTTTAACTTTACTTCCCTGATCAGTGATTTTACTCCACTCCAGAGTGGGTATGTGGGTCATTTTTCACCATATCCCCAGTAATATTTACAGTCAAAATGACCTGTTTTTCTGTGAACTCACTAACTTGACTTGAGTTTATTCGACAGGAAGAGCTGCTCTTTCAACTACAAAAATGTTGTCACCAATCCAATAGATGGAAACATGCTAACACCATCATACAGTGTGTGCCTGGGAACCAGATTGCCCTTAATGACACAGTAATAGTAGAGAATAAAAATTATATCTATATCTAGGAGAACCATGCACATTTAAACCTTTTCAACATCAAATGAATATCAAGTTGTAACCTGTCTAACCTGTATTCTTAGCTTTTTTCGAGATCTGATCTCAACTTTCTCTTCAACCCAAGACACATGAAGTGAGCAAGTGTAAGTGGGGTCTTAGATTTGCATTTGCAGGGTTTTATATGCAAACCCACAGAGAAAGACCTTTAAGTCAATATTGTCCTCACAATTTCAGCA
Source organism: Scomber scombrus (assembly GCF_963691925.1). Taxonomy (NCBI): domain Eukaryota; kingdom Metazoa; phylum Chordata; class Actinopteri; order Scombriformes; family Scombridae; genus Scomber; species Scomber scombrus. The sequence goes on along the minus strand of NC_084982.1, from coordinate 448,086 downwards.
AAACGAACATTTGATGTTATGTATGTTTTCTGCATCTGTTGCTTCTACCTCTTGCAAATTGTTACTCATCCTTGTCTTGGGTAAATCCAGGTATTTTTCAGTTTTGCTCCTTGAATTAGGATTAGATTGTTGTCAATTTTCTCTTTTTCAATTTGCTCTTTTAATTAGGATTAGATTGTTGTCAATTTTCTCTCAATCTGTGTCTATTTATTCTTTCAAAAAGCATATATTCATCTGCGTATCAGAAAACACTGGCATGGTTTGAATAAAATGTGAGGCTTGATCAGTGGTTTGACATAATGCATCTATTCATACATATGTCTCCTGTACGAGCCGGTGGTGATGGCCGAGGAGGTTTGGAGGATGAGGGAAAGGAAGGTGGAGGTGGAGAAACATGTTTTATTTAGTGATTTAACGGCTCACATGTATACTGTAGCATATACAGTCTGTTCTCATTCCCAATGCATCAAATACCAACGCTTTGTCACGCAAGTCGGTGTCTGATACAGATTCATGAGGTACCCTTTAGCATCTGTATGAGATGTACCAGGCTCTCAACCAACCCCAATGTAAACTCTTACTTCCAACTGTGAGTGATTCGTTTCAAGCCGCAACTCAGGACTGTTTTTTGTTGTGGTGTTTACTTTTGCCATGAGAGTGTTTCAAGTGATCATTTAAACCAAATCAGAATCATTTGTAACTTTCTGTAAATTGGATGAAAAGAAACAAACCATCAAAGTCTGGAAACGGGGAAACAGCTTGCCTGGCTTTATTCAAAGTAAACAAAATCTACCAATCAGAACCTGTATCTAGTTTGTTTGATCTATAAGATAACTGAAAACTATTCAAAGTTTTAAGGGAGGTTTTGTGCCAAACTATTTCTTGGATAGGACAGGTTAACATGCAACCAGCGGAGACATGTGAGTGGTATCAATGTTTTTATCTAACTCTCAGAAAGAAAGCAAATAAGCCCATTCCCCAAACTGTTTAAGTTTAGTACACATGCTGCTTTTTTCTGCAAAAAAAAAAAAAGGAATTTAAATTTCACACTGAGCATCTTCCAAATTAGTACGAATACAACAGAAAGAAAAAATTTAACAAAATATATGAGAAATGAGTAAAGTCAAGTATATCACTTTTTCAATCATACATGTTTTTACATACATTTTGATCAGTTAGTTTGTGCTTGTTTCATTCTCCTGTCGCAGAGATATATCAAACAGCTTAAAAAACACACATTTTTGTTATCACTCTGATTTTCACTGTGACTGATCAAAGGTCCTGTTCTCTCTCTGTGTCTCTTTAGCTGCTGAACAATAATGGGGAGGCGGTGGAGAGGACCAATGGAGAGCTACATGAAAGGGTAAAAACTGCACTGTACACAAGACATAAGCACACACCAGAGCATGTTTTAGGGAAAGACAAGTGTCAAATCCTCATAAGCAAATTGATAATAAGGAGTCTTATCTCTGAATGCGGAACATGTTCAGTAATAGTAAATGGACTGTACTTACTGTATATAGCACTTTTTTGACCGCTCAAAGCGCTTTTACACTACATGTCATATTCACCCATTCACACACACATTCACACACTGTTGGCGCAGACATCAGGAGCTATTCGGGGTTGAGAATCTTGCCCAAGGACACATCAAGAATCTGGGAATCAAACCGCCAATCCTCCATTTGGTGGACAACCGCTCACCTCCTGAGCCACAGCCGCCCCAGTGTCACATGGTAGTAATGGATTTGAAATTGTATTAGTTTTTATACAGTTTTTTCTTTCCACAGCATTTCAATGAAACTTTAATTTTTTCAACTCAAAACGTTGCACTTGAAAAGTTAAAAAACAACAACATTGTATCACTCCCACTCATATAGACCACTAGAAAAGGAAAGATAGCATAAGAAACGGTTAGCACTAGCACAGCTTTAGCACAATCATAAATTCAGTCACAAGGACTCAATAAAAGGATTTATTATATAAGCAGTCAAGCAAATTAAAACTCTAAACTCGCTTTTTTGCTTCACTTAAGATCCTCTCCAGACATTTAAAACTGAAAAAAACTATATATTAATAATATTTTCTGTTCTGCTCTGCTCTGTATAGGAACTGCTGACTGACTCCTGCATGTCAGGGGACCAGAACCAAGCTTTGACACATGTCAGAGAAAAGTGGACAGTGAAAATAGAGCTGACACTCTGACTAGTGTTGTTTTTGGCGGCCTGTTTTAATTTTAGTCTTAGTCTAGTCTTTGTGTCAAGCTGTCATTTTAGTTTTTATTAGTTTTAGTCACGTTCATACTCTTTTTAGTCTAGTCAAGTTTCAGTCCACTAAAAGTCTGAGCATTGTAGTCTTATTTTAGTCAAAATGATCTGTGAATATTTTAGTCTAGTTTTAGTTGACGAAAACTGATGACATTTTAGTCTAGTTTTAGTCAAATAAAAATGGTATTTTAGTCTCTTTTTAGTAATGCAATTCTATTTAACCCATTCAATATAGTATAAGTACCTAGTAGTATAGACGAAACCAACATTTTCTTTTAGCTAAACCCATTTCACAATTCAAAGGTTGTCTTATTATATTATTGTTACCTTATAGACTCAAGAATAACCCCGGCTGGCCGGCCATCGGTCCCGTTCTCTGTGTCAGTTGTCTGTCGTTAACACTAACCTACCGCAGCTGCATCTTCTAAATGATGCTGCGAGTGGGGATTGAGGAAGTGACGTCGAAGTGAGAAACAGGAAACAGAAATACTGCAAAATAATAGTAACAACGCGATTAAAGGAGACAAAATAATGTTATAACATTTCGTGTCGTCTCGTTTTAGTCAACGAAAATGAAGAGACATTTTAGCAGAGTTTTTATTTTGTAAACCTCATTTAGTCTTGTTTTTATTCATCAACAATATTGCATTATATATTTAATTATAGTTATCGTCACATGACCAGCATTTACGTTGCGTCTTGTCTCGTTTTCGTCACGTGATAAAGGTTCATTGACGACGATATTTAGTCATAATTTTCATTGACGAAAGCAACACTAACTCTGACCCTACAGTACTTAGCCTATTATTTAAATCATCTGTCCATAATAGAATGTTAGTTTCTTTTATGTTGTTGGTGTTTAAACTCATTCACATCTCAAATCAATTGTATTCATTTTTCTATGTGTTCAAACAATCAGCCTTTTCTGAACAGGCATGTTTTGAACGGGCACTGTTCTATAAATGGTCGATACAAAAGCCTTCATTAATGCTGTTTCTAAGGAGAACAGCAGCAGTATTAACAGAAGAAGGTTTGAGAGGCTCACTGCTGTTAATGCTTGAGAGTTGAGCGCACACACTCAATTTTTAAAACACAATAAACGCTGTATTTAATCAAATCCTAATTTTAACTTAAATTCTCTCTAATTTACACTGTCAATATGACTGCAAGTCGTCAGGAGATGTTGAATGAGGTGACATTTTTGTGGGAAGTGTCCTACTCATTTTTAAAGCTCAATTTTGTGCAATGGAGCGGCTGTGGTTCAGGAGGTAGAGTGGTCGTCCACCAATTGGAAGATTGGCGGTTCCATTCTTGGTTCCTCCAGTCCACACGTCGATGTGTCCTTGGGAAAGATACTTAACCCCAAAATTGCTCCCGTTGCTACACCAAAGGTTTATGAATGATTATTTTCCTCCTGATGAGCAGGTTGGCACCCTGCGTGGTAGCTCCTGTCATCACTGTGTGAATGGGTGAACGTGACATGTAACATTTACCATTTATAAATTATGTCCCTAATATACAGAAACATCAAATAATAAAGTATAACTGGGTCTCAGAGGTTAAAATTCATGAGTGTTGAAATGACACATTAGTGTAAATGTTAGTGGTAGAAAGAGAGTGTAGACAGTTCAGGCGTGTTATTTTGGTCAGAGTGGCTTGTGGCTCTTGTGGTGGTTTAAGTCTCCTCTGCAGTCTCTCACAGTACTTCACTGTTTTTTTAAAGACTCCGGGGAAGTCAGTATTTACACATACATACACATATGTAATGGGAGATGAACTTTTAGCCCCAAACCTGCTGAACTGGAAACTGATTGAAGACAGAAGGGCATTCATAGATAAAACATGCAACACTGAGATGGCCTGTATTCACTCTTATCTTGAAAACCCTGGAACTTATTTTGAGTGGAAAGCTATGATGCTCTTTATTAAATGATGATGTTTTGCTTACATGGAAATGTGTGTGTATGTATAGTTTGTATATTTAAGTTTCTGTTCTTCCATCTCAATATTTCTGCGTGTACAGTATGTGATGTTAGTTTCTATGAACACACACATGATGTATCCATGTGTATTGCTGCTTGTCTATATTCTGCATTGTTCTTGAGCATACATTTTGCTTTTATGTTTTCACCCATGTGTGCAATATTTGTGTTTCACAGGGGGTCAATGGGTGTATACCTTCACTGTACCACAGTAGAGAGAGGAGGAGTGAGGTCATCATGAGAGGAGGGGTCGCATCAGAAAAAGAGGCGCTGCTCCTAGGTAAATATGAACCAAAAAAGAAAAGCTTCCAGCTGGTCAAACACTTCCTCCGATTGAAAAAGAGAAGTTTCACTGATTGCTCCCAAATATGGAACACATGGGAGAAAAAAAAGTCGGGTTTTTTTTTCCAAATTAATATAAATCAATGGATAGAAATAAAAGTAGCTCTTGACTTCTGTTTCCCTCCTCTTCAGATTTTTAAATGCAAAATCACCAGGTTTGCAACTGGGTGTGATAGCCACAAGAGGGTGCCAGTTTGTTAATGTCTGTAATTCATCCTCCATGGAAATTACTTCAGGTTGTTTTTAATCTGGCAATGCATGAAGATACACAAAGGTATGTGTTGTTAAGGTAGCAGTTTTAAACTGAAGCCATTACACTCAAAATGATTTTGGAACAAATACAATGCTATTGCACCATCACCAAAGGTAATACAGTTTTTCTATCTGATCAGCTAAACCGATGATAAACTCACTTTAAAATGCTGATGACAATTTGAGCATATTTTCTTTTTCACAACATCAACTGGCAACATGCTAACACACTGCACTGGCCAATCAAATATGATGAGGACGTGCACGTTTCTGGTAGATTCAAGGATTATATGTTGTTGTTTTTTTGGCATAGACGCCTAATGAGCAGTAGACAGACAGGAAACATGGGAGAGAGAGGGGTGTGTGACATGCAGCAAAGGACCTCCGGCCGGGATTCGAACCGGGGTCGGCTACGTACGTGGCATGTGTTCTAACCACTTGACCACCTGCGCGCCAATAATGTTTATCTGTTAAGTGCACAAGAAATATGTGCTATAGTTACAGTTGTTTTTCCTGTTTATAATGATCACAAAGGGATCTCCTCTAAGGCATGTCCAAATCCACTTTTTCTATTTTAATGGCGGAAAAAGAATATTTATCAAGAATAAAGCGCAAGTTACTTTGGCCGAGAAAAAAAAATTGGCTGATGAGCTGCTAACCTCACATTTAATTCATAAAAATGAAGAATATAGAGTTATAACCAACCAGTCTGTTAGTGTAGAGGTGTTTGTGGTTATACTGCAGCAGCCTGGTGTCATCAGCTGATTTAATAAACAGTGAACAGCTGTGTGTAATGGCACTGTGCTCTGTGCAGCATCTCAGAGGCTGCAGACTTATCAACATATCAGTCCTACAGTATAAACAGCTGTGGATAACAGACACTGTAAGAATCAGCCACATTCATTAACAGATTAATACAGATGTTTTAACCTCAGATGTTCAGATGCTTTTCTTGACGATAAAATCAAAAAGTGGCAGTGGAGTATTCCAGAAGCAGACGTGGTTCTGAGACCCATTCTCCACAAAAACACCAACAACTGGCTTTTTGCTGCATATTTTCACATCTCAAAAATTGTTTTGTTCAGTCATGTAGTAACAGGTAAACTCAGCAGGGTTTTAATTGTTAAATTATAAACCTGATCCATGTCATCTCAATAATATGTGTTAAATATTGTTCAAAAACTGTTTTAATCATGTTAACCACTCATACAGACTGTCCGCAGCAGCACTCTCCAAGGTGCTGACCCCCCCCCCCCCCCACACACACACACACACACACACACACAAACACACTAATAAATATACACAGTAGTGGAAGGCTCATTCTCATTTAATCTGTTATTTTTACAATTAATTAAATATGATAAATATTATGACCAACCAATATGACATGTATTTCTTAATATGTTGATGTAATAAGCTACTTTTATTTTTTTGCATGTATGTGTGCTGCTGGGCTGCCGTGTGTGCATAACAAATACAGTGTATACGCTGTGCACTGCCTTTGTAGGAACATATTAAAATCTTAATAATGGGCCCTTAAAATAACAGTGAAATATGCGCCAGTGACTTCAGACGTGTTTTTTTTTGTCAGTAGCGCAATCACTTTCCACTACCTCAAAATAGCAACACGCCTCCAATGCGCCTGACCACACCTCATTTTGAGACCAACACGCCTTTTTTTTAAAAAGATTTTCTCTGGCATAGACGCCTTTATTTGAAAGTAGAGAGACAGGAAATTACGGGAGAGAGAGGGGGGTGTGACATGCAGAAAGGTCCGCTGGCCGGGAATCGAACCGGGGTCCGCTGCGTACGTGACATGCGCTCTAAACCACTCGACCACCTGCGCGCCTGAGACCAACACGCCTTTGACTGCAAGATGGGGCCCTTAGTGACCCACACTCAACACTGTACCTGAACACCTCCTGTATAGACAAACAGATGGAGCATCTGCTGCTGCTCATGCTTATACTTTCTGTATAGACATGGAGTCTCTCCGTTGGACTGAGTATAGAACCTGGAATAGTCCATTTCTGGGTGAAGATCCTTCATAATCCTACAAGCTCTAGTGCTGCACCTCATGATGTACACATCTTGTGGGGAAATGTACATTACTGAACTACTTTGTTTCATGAATGCTGTGTTCCAACAGCAAAGGGCCGTCCACACTGAGAATGATAAGGATAAGGATAACTATAATGACAACGATGTGAGCGTCCACACTTATGAACGATAATGTCCTCTAAACAGCTCTGTTAAGCACATGCTGATGTGTCTGCAGCTAATTATTGATGGGTTGTTACTGCTGTATGTTGTGCAGAGATATAAAAAGAAAAGGAGAAGAGTTCAGAGGTGGGTGCTGATTCAGTGTGAAGATCAGAAGTATTTCAGACACTAGTTGCTGTGATGTTTCAGTATTTACAGACCAAACTGACACACAGCAGATGTTGAAGCTCCGTGTATAAAAGTACACTGCTGCAGCAGTAACACACAGTATGACATCCTCTAACTTTGTTGTTTTTTTTACATTATAATAGAGAACAAAGTTCCAGCATCTTTGTAATAAAGGACCTCTCTAGAGAAATCACCTCTGGGTTGGTTGGTGCATGTCTCTTTTGTCTTCCATTATTTTCCTCTGTGCAAGACCCACACAGCAGCTGGACTAAAATCATCTCAGCTGCTTTTCTTTCTCTATCGTCTTGTTATACAGTACATGCTGCAGTGCTGAGAAAAGCATAGGTCTGCTGTGTTGTATTTGCACTAAAGCTACTGCTTTGACCAGAGCTGAGGTAAGCAGAAGAAAGAGCAGCACATTTATCTCTCTTTGTGGTGCCAAAAAAATCCACATGTGAAGGAGAGAGAGAAGGCACAGCTCTCTATCTTCCTTTCTGGCTGCATGGAATCTCCAGTCTCCGAGGCTGCTGCTACTGTGAGATCTTCATTGAACAGAAAAATGTAAAAAAGGCGAAAGTGACACAAGGTTTTCAGCCATGGCCTTGGAAAAGTAATAATTAAGATCTCAAAGTCATAAACAGGGTTTTTATGTTGGATCTTGTGAGAAGTCTTGTGGCATTCTGGACTACGTGGAGTTTGGACAGGTTGTATTGACTCAGACAGCACTAAAGCAAGTTGCCCTAATCTAAGCAAGAAATAGCATGGATGATAGTTTTCTGGTTCAGGCAGATAGGCAAAAGGCTCAAGGTAAGGTTTTAATGTTCAGGAAGCATGGGTGATATTACCAAAATACAAATGACAAAAGCTAAGCTTGTTTTCAGTTGTTAATGTATAAGAACAGACAATTTACTTGGGGCTGACATGATTAAGGGAAGGGTCAGAACTAAAGATTAAAGATTACTTTATTGTTATTGTACAGAACATGGACATCCTGTATTTTTATTTTTTTTTTGATTTTCGGAGTCAGACTATTTTCTGTGAACCACACTGTCAGCCCCTGTATCTCCTCTCTGTACACAGACTCATCACCTTTGGTGATCAGCCCCACCACGGTCGTGTAACTGATTTAACTGAGCTTCACTGAAGAAATGTTTGTGATAGCTGATTGAATCTCTGTGAAGCAGGGTTGTAGTCATTGGAATCAAAAGAGAAATACATCTGGAAGTCATCTGCATAAGAGTGTAAACTGATATGAGATGTTTTGGGAAGCTTGATAATACTTAGTTAATCTATAGACTGTTCTGACAAAAACTGAATCATTTTTGTGGCTTGCTTGCTTATGAGTGATGCAGAGTACAACATGCTGTCTCTGCATAAACCTTAAAGATCCCCTCTAGACATGTAATAATACATATGTACAAATAAAGGTTGATTGATTAAATATTGATATAGAAACACTCTTGAACAATAATTTGTGTCTGGTATGGTCCCCACAAAAAATGTAATTACCATATTAAAATCCCTAAAGTGATATCCACTCCTCCCTCATTAAAAATCTAGAATCTCTAAATATGCAAATATATATTTCTATGCACAGGTTTTCCTGCTGGACACAAGATGTCTCTTAATAGACTGCAAAGTCCATTCTCAGTGTATGTGTACTGGAGGCTTCAAATGTAAATGGTAAATGGACTGTACTTATATAGCGCCTTTCTAGTCTTTTCGACCACTCAAAGCGCTTTACACTACAACTCATTCACCCCATTCACACACATTCATACACTGATGGCAGGGGCTACCACGCAGGGTGCAAACCTGCTCATCAAAAGAAGCTAATCATTCATACACTGTTGGCACAGCAACGGGAGCAATTAGGGGTTAAGTGTCTTGCCCAAGGACACATTGACATGTGGACTGGAGAAGCCGGGAATCGCAAAAACCAATATTCCAATTGGAGGACGACTGCTCTACCTCCTGAGCCACAGCCGCCCCAATGTCCACATCACACTTGTGTAAGCTGAATATTCGACCAGGGTTGGTTCCAAACTAATTGTGATTTCACAAATCCTGCTCATAGATGAGCACAGAGAAACTTTCCACATTCAGCAGATTAATATGAAAACAGCTTTCTACTGTCAAACTCTGCAAATACATCATTCTGCACAGTGAAGCTCAAACATCACACTGTAGGAGCAAGAAGAAAAACATATTTCTGAGTGCATCTTTGCAACAGTGATTAGTCTGTCAACCACATATTTTAGCAGTGAATCAAAATTGTGTTTGCTCTTACAGCCTCTCAGAAACATAATAGACATGATGAGAATCCTGAGCTAGAGAGGAATAGAACTTGTATTTGTTTCAACACAATTAATTCTCCCTGGCTGGATGCTGACTGCATTATGAGGGATATCTCTGCTTAATTACAGCAGGGAAAATCTAGCATAATTTTGTCTATAAGAAAAGAAACATTAAGGTTTTAACCCAAACTTTCAGTTGTAAATGGTCATTAGAGTATGCAGGGATAATTCAAAGATGAACCTTAACCTTAAACATAGCATAAACTGTGTAAAATGTTACAGCAAACAGGAAATCTTATGAGAAGAAATGAATTGAGCTACTAAGACCCTGTATATGTTGAGCTTTTTCCTTTAAAACGAAAGAAATTGAATTAGGCCTGTTTGTAATTGCCAGTGTTTCACCACATAAATCAAGGAAATAAATATTGGCTGTGTGGGATCCTCCAGGAGACACCACTCTATTTCTATACCCCCACCACATCCCAGCCCCTCCCCATTCCCCTCCCTCTGCATGACTGCCTACCTCTGCAGGACCTCTCAGAAGTAATCAACTAAAGAGTGGTTTCTGGTCCGGCCAGTATTTTTATGTGGTTGCCCTGCTATTTGTTTATTGTGCTGAAGGCTACAGATTATCTGAACCTTAACATCTAATATTCATTCAGGTGGATCTCTCTCTCTCTCTCTTTCTCTCTCTCTCTCTCTCTCTCTCTCTCTCTCTCTCTCTCTCTCTCTCTCTCTCTCTCTCTCTCTCTCTCTCTCTCTCTCTCTCATGAATAGCAAAACAATATGTTTCATTTTGCATATTAAATAGTACCTGTTACAACAATATGCAAACAATCTGAAAGTTTAGAATTCTTCTTTGTTGTTGCCCCCCCCCCCCCCCCCCCCCCCCCAGGAATTGCAGAATAAATACACACAAGTATTAACATTAACTTGAGCTGTTTTTAATCTGCAGGTATTATATCGACCTTCCTTCATGTCCATCCATTTGGTGCCAACCTTGAGTATCTATGGTCATACATACAGAGACTCGACACAAAGGTAAATAAGGTAACATGCTTGCTTCTCAAATATTTAGCTATGCCTAGACCAGTGTGAGCTTCAACGCAAGTCCTTAAAAATAAAATATCATACAACTCAGCAACAAGTGGATATTTGTTCACAGATGGATGGAAATATGCAATATTCAGATGAAATTCACTCAAAGCGTGAATGGGTGAATGGGTGTCACATCCACCCATTCACACACATTCATACACTGATGACAGGAGCTGCCAACCTGCTCATATACCATTTATATACCGTTGGCACAGCAATCAGGAGCCATTTGAGATTAAGTGTCTTGCCCAAGGACACATCAACATGTGGACTGGAGGAGCTGGGAATCCAACCGCCAATCTTCCGATTAGTGGACGACCCATGTTCTCAGCAGGTTGAAGCCTGCTAGTTCACAAACTAAAACTAGGTTGTCCACTGCAACAATGTTAATTGACCCACCTGGAGACATTATATCATTGACGTGACATGCAAAAGCCCTGTGCCGCCCCCAGACCTGGGCTGCCCATATTGTCCATATCTAAATCTGCCACTGGTTGGATGTTTACATTTTCGTCCATCCGTCCGTCTTCTTCCGCTTATCCGGGGTCGGGTCGCGGGGGCAGCAGCCTAAGCAGGGAAGCCCAGACTTCCCTCTTCCCAGCCACTTCGTCCAGCTCTTCCCGGGGGATCCCGAGGCATTCCCAGGCCAGCCGAGAGACATAGTCTCTCCAGCGTGTCCTGGGTCTTCCCCGGGGTCTCCTACCGGTGGGACGTGCCCTGAATACCTCACCAGGGAGGCGTCTGGGAGGCATCCTAACTAGATGCCCGAGCCACCTCATCTGGCTCCTCTCAACGCGGAGAAGCAGCGGGTCATTTCGGCCGCTTGTACCCGCATCTTGTTTTTTTCGGTCACTACCCAAAGTTCATTACCATAGGTAAGGGTTGGAACAAAGATCGACTGGAAAATCGAGAGCTTTGCCTTTCGGCTCAGCTCCCTCTTCACCACGACGGATCTGTGCAGAGTCCGCATTACTGTAAACGCTGCACCGATCCGCCTGTCGATCTCCCGCTCCATCCTTCCCTCACTCGTGAACAAAACCCCGAGGTACTTGACCTCCTCCACTTGGGGCAGATACTCATCCCCGACCTGGAGAGTGCACTCCACCCTCTTCCGGTTGAGGACCATGGACTTGGATTTGGAGGTGCTGATTCTCATCACGACCTGGACGAAAACCACATTGCTCCTCCTGAATACGAGGTTTGACTATCCGACGGACCCTCCTCTCCAGCACCCCCGAATAGACCTTACCAGGGAGGCTGAGGAGTGTGATCCCCCTATAGTTGGAACACACCCTCCGGTCCCCCTTCCTAAAAAAGAGGGACCACCACCCCAGTCTGCCAATCCAGAGGCACTGCCCTCGATGTCCACGCGATGCTGCAGAGTCGTGCCCCAGAGATAGGAGAGCCCACACCCGGGTCCCCAGGCTCTACTTCCTTACCGGAAGGCGTGTGGGTGGGATTGAGGAGGTCTTCGAAGTATTCCTTCCACCGATCCACAACGTCCCGAGTCAAGGTCAGCAGCGCACAGTCCCCACTGTACACAGTGTTGGCGGTGCACTGCTTCCCCCTCCTGAGACGCCGGATGGTGGTCCAGAACCTCTTCGAAGCCGTCCGGAAGTCGTTCTCCATGGCCTCACCGAACTCCTCCCATGTCCGGGTTTTTGCCTCAGCGACCGCTGCCGCTGTACTACGCTTGGCCTGTCGGTACCTGCCTGCTGCCTCCAGAGTCCCACAGGCCAAAAAGGCCCTATAGGACTTCTTCTTCAGCTTGACGGCATCCCTCACCGCCGGTGTCCACCAGCGGGTTCGGGAATTGCCGCCACGACAGGCAGTTGACAGCTCCGCCCCTCTCTTCGCCCGAGCGTCTAAGACATACGCCCGCAAGTCCGACGACACGACTACAAAGTCAATCATTGAACTGCGGCCTAGGGTTTCCTGGTTCCAAGTGCACATATAGACACCCTTATGCTTGAACATGGTGTTCGTTATGGACAATCTGTGACGAGCACAGAAGTCCAATAAGAGAAGACCGCTCGGATTCAGATCGGGGGGGGGCGTTCTTCCCAATCACATCCCCCCCAGGTCTCACTGTTGTTGCCAACTTGAGCAGTGAAGTCTCCCAGCAGAACGAGGGAATCTCCAGAGGAAGCACTCTCCAGCACCCCCTCCAAGGAGTCCAAGAAGGGTGGATACTTTGAGTTGCTGTTTGGACCATAGGCACAAACAACAGTCAGGATCCATCCCCCAGGACCTGTTTGCCATGGGTGACCCTACCAGGGGCATAAAGACCCCAACAACTGAGCTCCTAGGGTCATTGGGACACGCAAACCCCTCAACCACGATAAGGTAGTAGCTCAGGGAGGGGTTTAAATTTTCGAAAATAAAAAACTAAATGTTATTTTCTACCCTTTTTTTCTGCTGTACCAAAAACATACTGAACTGTAAACTTTGTGTTACACACCAACTACTGTCTACCTGGTGTGGACACTGTTGAACTCCCCTCTGCTCTCATTGCCACCTGACCGCCTTCATTATTATTGTGCATGTCAGCATGAATGACACAAGGCTCCAGTCTTTCAAGCTACAACAGGACTCTGAGACACTAGCAGAGACGATTAATAGACTTGGAAGACTTGAAGTTATTACAGTTCATCCTGAATGTGTATACCAAATTTCACGACAATCAATCCAGTAGCTTCCATCTGGATCAAAGTTGGTGACTGACAGAGCCAACAACATTGTAGCCATAAAGCTATGCCACTAATATGCTTGATACAATATATAGAAAATATTTATAAAGGTTTAGGAAGAAACATTAGTCCATAGGGCTGCTGCTCACTGATTTCACAGGTGGCCTCTGCACAGCACTGCAAGCTGAAACACACCAATATCAGGCTCACCTTCACCAATATTAGTTAATTCAAGCCCCTGCTGCTACAAACTTACCATACTTTGGGCCTGATTTACTAAGATCCCAAATAAAGGGTACTCAATTGCGTGCACAGTGCAATAGATTGCGCGTTTAGTTTGTGTGTGTTTTGCGGGTGATCTACTAAGAATAATTGCGTAAATGAAAACAGGTGCAACAGGGTGGAGACAGCAGTATTTAAATGAGGGTTTTGTGTCTTAATGGAGAGTTTGGACGAGCAGAAAGCTGCAAGTGCAAAATGAAATGTGATCAGGTTCTAGTGGAAGAGGTTAACAAATATATTGAGTTATAACAAAAACAAATATTACCAGAAAAAACGACATATGGAGAGTATTAGTGATGAAGTCAATGCTGTTAGTAAAACCACAAATATTCCACTCCAAGATATTAACACAGGTGGAAAAAATCTGTCCTGTGCTTATTCTGTCATTGTGCCTCCGTCTCCATAGTAACAGCTGGTAAATACCTGCCCTTCAAAGATATTATTTATAGACACAGTTATCATCACCAAAATTACCTTCAGGTTTGATAAATCACAATGCGTGTACTAAATAACATATTTACATTTTCTCCTCCCTGTATTTTGCACACTGGGGTTGAAACGTCTCATATTACATTCATTATGGCAAACGTACTAAATGGACAGCGCATATTATTTTGCACAGTTGAAAGACGCAAACCTCAGTGCGCTGCGTTAATAGATCAGCTTGCACATTTTTTGCGGGTGATGTCAAGTTTGCACACGTTTCTACACACGCAGACCTTTAGTAAATCAGACCCTTAATGTGCAAATGTAGGCTGATTGTTTGTTTTTTTTTCTAATTGATTGATACATTGTTTTGTTTTAAAGGAGTAGACTGACTTAAATTGATTTTCACCATGATTTAATGTCCCTAAAGCATCCAAGGATTGTTATGCTATTATATTATATATACCTTCCTGTGATAACCACAGCTTGATGTGTTTATATAATTATATTCCAAGTAAACAGAAGAATGAGAAAAAGCACAAGAACTGCTGATTGTTCACCAGATTCCCTGATTCACCAGATTTGGTGAAAAAGCACTATGTTGAATGAAACAAATACAACAAACTCAAATAGTTGCTTGCTTGGTTTATTAAAAGTTTCTCTAAAAGCATGGTCAATAAATGCCCACTTCAAAATGTACTGCTTTTAGTTTGGTACAATAACATTTTCATCTCCTTTACTCTGTTGCTCTCTATCTCTCTATGTCTGCCATCCCTCACATCCTCTCTCAGGTATCAGCAGGAGAGCTGGAGCGCCTGATGGTCCGTCTACCCAGTATGTTTAAGCAGGAGCTGAGTGGTGTCGGTGCAACTCTGGAGAAACGGTGGAAATTCTGTGGTTTCGACAGCCTCAGTTCTGCGTGACACAAGGAGAGCGCACACACGCACACGTCTCAATCCATCCAAAATCATGTTGGAAATATAGCAGTGCATTGGAAAATGATACTTTCAAAATCAGACACTGGAAACTGTGGAAGCCGCAGATGTTCAGACCTCAGGAAGGAGGAAATCCCAAGTCACAAGTAACTTCCTGATATCGCACTGAGGCGATATAATTGACATGGGCTGATTGCAAATATGTGCCACAACGACGGGGATGGCAACAAGACCCAACGTAGACAGAATACATCTGACTGGATGACACTTCACTATGTTCATGTTAAGGGGTCAACAAACCCCGAGTCTCTCTCATGGTCCGTGCCTTGTCGGTGCAGCAACCCAAATCAACAGAAAGAACAAGTAAAAACATTTCATTTATCGACAAAATGGGTACATCCATTTGCTTCTTTGTATAGAAAGTAGGAGGTTAAGGTTTGTGCAGTGCAAAGATAGATCACATCCTCCCTGATACTCCAGGGTTGGTTGGAAGATGTATTGAAAAACCTCTGTCCCAGTTGTAAAACAAACCATCTAAAGCTGTTAACAGACCAACTCAGAACTTTTTGTAGGATTTTTTAAAAACCTGCAATCTGACAAAATGAAGCCCTCTGGTTGCTGAGAACGTTTCCTGAGCTGGTATTAGAGCCGCAGAATCACTTTGAAGGCTACTTTTAAACATTTGTGATACATTCACATGACAGAACCAAGAATGCATAGGGCTCTATTATCATACCTGTGGGCAGCATGAATTGCTCCTCTGCACTGGCGACAGTATTTTTCCTCTCCTGAGACACTGTGGGATTATGCTAACTCTGTGTATCGCAGTAGGAGAAGAGGTGCCGTACAGGGCCAGTCCAGCAGTATCCAGACTGCTGGACTGCTTTATAGTGGTGTATCCAGAAACCAACTCATTTGTGGATTGTAAACAGGATCATTATAGAATAATTGCCAGTGTATGTTGCAAAGTAAATGAATAAACTAGCAACAGTTTCATTCTCAGTTATTCAGTAATCATTGCTCGTAAACAATTATTTGAATTAAACTTTTTACAAGAATACATAACATAGGAAATAGGCTTCAATATACACTTTGACCCAATTTTACTTTTAGTTGTATTGTATTAATTGCATTACTTTAGTATTTTCAGTCATAATTCGGAAGATTTTCTATTAACCCCAATTTTGAAAGTATTTATGCCATTATCCAGCAATAGTAATTTAATGTATGAACATTCTACCATTAACTCCCTCTATAGTAGTTTCCATTATGAGTTGTGTAGTCTGCCATTCGCGTACAGGATTCAAATTGCCTTTACACAAACAAGGGATTCACAGGAAATGATGCAGCACGATGCCACCTAAAACCACACACACTATGTATAGTTTATGTGAAGTACACATGGTGACTGCCTCTCCATCAGCATGTCCAGAAACATGAATGCAACTTTAAAAGTGCTCTTGGCAGCATAACTGAGCTGCTATATTCATACTTTTAATTCCATCCCAGACCTTGATAAATCATTCGAATAATAACAGGCTTCCCAAGCTGTCAGCACATCATGATGGAGAGAGCCTGATGTTCAGAGGGGATGAAGGTAATGAATGTGATGTGGCCACTGTTGTCACACCCTTTAACACACCCACTTCTAATTTATATATTTTTATTTATCCTGAGGTACACTCCTAATTGGAGATAGTTTTGGAATTGCTGTGTAAACACAATGGACTAAACATGAAACTGTGTTTAGCTGTTGACTTGGTGTACAACAGCTCTAATAGAGGAAACCTCTTTGGGGTTTGAACTAATCTGACCAGTTAGTTGTGAGAACTCCCCAGGCCCATTGTCTCATTTTTTTCCTGCTCAGGCCTCCTGCAGACATCATGGACATAAACTGAAGGTGAAAAAAGACTATATTCGGGGAATGTAAGGATGATGGAAATAAAGAGAGAGAATTGCTATTTTGTAAATGAGAGAGAGTATGAAATTCAATCATTCCATATAATTAATTTCATTATACTTATGAAGAAGCTGTTAATGAAGGCAGCAGAAAGAAATGTCTTATATACTATAATTAAATATGCTGAAATGAAGAAAAATATTTTTTAAAGATAAAAAAAAATGTTTTTTTCCTACTGCATATACAGAAGATTAGTAAGAGTGCAGATGAAAAAAGAGGTGAGCTGTGTGAGGCTGGAGAAATAGAAAATGGGAATGGGGGGGTGAAGATGCTGAAAAGGACGAGATGCCACAGATTGTTCTGTTTTGTTGGGATCAGCTTAATGTCCTCATTTTTTGTGTTTCCACCACAAACCTGTACATGTATAATTAAAAGTGATACTTACGTGATTTTGTACTGCACTTTTAAACAGGTAAAGAGGACTCATTTTTGTGTTTTTCCTACTTAAATAAAAAGTGTCAAACATCACAGTCATTGCATATTTACACAGCTGCTCACACAAAGGGAACTGCTTCTGATGTAACATAGCCATAACTCATCACATGACACATCTGTTTATAATGAAATTGTTTGTGCGTGTGTGTGTGTGTGTGTGTGTGTGTGTGTGTGTGTGTGTGTGTGTGTGTGTGTGTGTGTGTGTGTGTGTGTGTGTGTGTGTGTGTGTGTGTGTGTGTGTGTGTGTGTGTTTGCGCCTAGGATATCCACGTTTTCCATTTCCATTAATACATAAGGCAGACATTTTTGACCAAAGTGACATAAACATTTGGAACAAAACAAGCTACAACAGATCAAGGAGAAGCCCTCAAGAATAAATATCTGAACATTCAGTTCAATGTTACACCTGAAGTGCCACTGGCTTGTAGAGGCTTACATTAACAACATCCGTCGAGCAGAAAACTTATTTTTTTCCTAAAAGGGTTGGACAATAAGCATATTCTGCTCATAAGTATATTACTATTATTATAGGTCAGTAGCACTTTACATTCTAGTTTGCAAATAATAATCTAATAACCGGGTGATATTTTGACAGTAAAGAGGTAACAATAATATAATAGAATGATAATTAATAGCTTGGTATTAACATAACTAGCAAAACTAGGTAAGTAATGTATAACTAGGTAAGTATAACTAGGCAAGTAGTAGGTAGTTTGTTTTAACAGAGTAATACAGACATTTAGCAGAAACACCTTTAAAATGCTTAATATTTCTACCTAATTTCATATTGATATTATATTAATATAACACGAACAGGCACAGTGATTACCTGGAAACCCACATGGTAGTTTTTGTGTTATAATTATGAATCAGCGCTGCAAAATGCATACCTATGCTTTCATAAGATATATGACATAAAAAGGTGTACTCTTTTGCACAATAATAACATGATAAAAACATGTATGAACATGTTTTAAAGCCTTTGCTCTGAAATTTGATGAGTAAAATATATATATTTGAAGCATATAATTCTTGCTTCTCTCTTCTTCATGCTTCAACAGCACCAATATATAGAAAAACAGTGCCTATAAATAGTATTTACCCCCTTGGATGTATTGCCTTTTATAAATTGAAACATGGTCAATTTAATTTGGCTTTAAAAAAAATAAAAACAATTTTTTTTTTTAATAATTTACAAAAAACAACAGTTTAAGGTCCAAGTGAAAACAGATTTCTCCAAAGAAATATCAATTAATAAAAAATGAGTGATTGTATAAATATTCACACCTTCAAGTCAGTATCTAATAGATGCCCATTTCGCCACAATCACAGCACTGAGTTTGTGTGGATAGGTCTCAGTCAGGCTTGCACATCTGGACACTGCAATTTTACTCCATTATTCTTTGCAAAACTGCTCAAACTCTGTCAGGTTCCAAGAGGATCAGGCATGAGCAACTTTTTTCAAGTCCAGTCAAATTCTCCAATGGATTGAGGTCTGGCTCTGTCTCGGCTGCTCTAGAACATTCACCTTGTTGTCTTTAAACCATTTCTGTGAAGTTTTCACTGAATGCTTCAGGTCATTGTCTTGCTGGAACATAAATCTTCTCCCATGCCACAGTTCTCTTGCAGACTGAATCAGATCAGACTCTATATTTTGCTGTATTCATTTTACGTTCTACCTTTACAAGCCTTCCAGGGCCTGCGGCTGTGAAGCTTCCCCACAGCATGATGCTGCCACCACCATGCTTCATGGTGGGGATTGTGTGTCTGTGGTGATGTGTAGTGTTTGGTGTCTGCCAAACATAGCGTCTAGTCTGATGGCCAAAAAGCTCCATTTTGGTGTCACCAGACCAAAGAACCTTCCAGTTGGCCTTGGAGTCTCCTACATGACTTTGGGTGAACTCTAATCAAGATTTAAAATGAGTTTTCTTAAACAGTGGTTTTCTCTTTGCCACTCTCCCATAAAGTAACAGTTGTTGTATGCAGAGTCTGTCCCATCTCAGCTGCTGAAGCTTTGAACTCCTTCAGAGTAATCGTAGGTGTGTTGGTGGCCTCCCTCACCAGTCTCCTTCTTGCACAGTCACTCAGTTTGTGAGGACGGCCTGCTCTAGGCACATTTATGCTATATTCCTTCATTTCTAAATGATGGATTTAACTGAACTCTAGGGGATGTTCAGTTGTATCCATCCCCTCACTTCTACTTTTCAATAACCTTTTCTTGGAGTGTTCTGTCTTCATGATGTAATTGTAGCAGGAATACAGATGAACCAGTGACTGGACCTTCCAGACACAGGTGTCTTTATACTACAATCACTTGAGACACATTCACTGTACTCAGGTGTTTCCATTTCACTATTTGTGAGACTACTAGCATCAATTGGCTGGACCTCTATTTAATTAGGTCAGTCACTTTAAAGGGGGTGAATATTTATGCAATCACTTATTTTACACTATATATTTTTAATTAATCGTTTTCATTTTGACATTAAAGAGTTGTTTTTTTTGTAAATCCTTTATTTTTTAAAGCCAAATTATATTGACCATGTTTCCATTTATAATAGCAATAAAATGGGAAAACATCCAAGGGGATGAATACTTTTTTATAGGCACTGTATATAATTACTCAGTTTGCTGCACTGACTCATTGCTATTACACAAATTATCAGGTCTGTCTCCAGTTAACAAATCATAGCGTTAAAAGAAGAATTTTTACAGCATTACCTTAAAACAAAAGGGAATGTGTGGAACATAAAGGAGGAGGAAGTTCAGCACTATAATCTGGTAACTTCCAAAACAGTCATGTAATTTGGAGGGTATTATACTGATAGTAGTCCATGATATTTTGAAAATATGAATCATGCTACCTAATCAGGCCATTCACTTATTAATGTCACAATATTACTTACTACTTATCATTTTTGAAGACAGAGAGAGCTTCTGCTGATGGGGTTTGGTAACTGTCTAAATAAAAGCGAGCCTGAATACTGAGCACAGGCTTGCAGTTCCTAACGGTGTGTTGAGACTGAATAAGAAGAACATTTTAGATGTGGGCTGATTGAATATAAAGATAATCACGATAATGGAAAGTAAATAAAAACTGGCAACAGTTTCATTCTCAGTTAATCAGTAGTTATTGATGTATGTAAACAATTACTTGAATTCAAGTTAAAAAAAAAGAAAAAGATGGATGATAATGTGGGTAGCCTCACTTCCTCAACAGCACAACAAGTCATAGATTTGGCAGTGTATGCTGTAGAAGAAAATGGAAAAATTTGTGATTGTTGAGAACTATGACTAAGATTGATTATATGTTCTGTAGACAAGAAAATGTCTTCATTTGAGTCTCATATGACAGAAGTTGAGGAGAGAATCAGATAAGGTCACTTGAACATGTTGCTACAACGTTTAGTTCAAGTCCAAGCTCTTCAGTGTCATTAAACAGCATAATGACATTTTTTTTGACAACCCCAGAGGTGCATTTAAAATCCATAATTATTCATATTAGGGCTGACCCACTATCGCAGAAGACTAATCCAGGCATAATAATGCCAATTTTGTTGAATATAGGGAGAAACAAAACAAATAATTAATTTGAACCAGTATGGACATTAGTTATTCATGGTGAGGATCTGAAACTCAGTAATCTCAGGCAGGAGTCTAGTGTTGGTGGTGAATTCCACCACTGTAGGCCAATTATTGGCTGTTTTCATTGGTTCCCACACCATCAAGTCATCCTCAATGCAACGAGTAGGAAGAAGATCTTCTAGGGCAAGTAGAGACACAGGCCTGTTAGGAAGCCTTTCCCCACTGCAGATGAAGTTCAGGACACTATTGAAAATGACAATTGACACCAACACCTCACAGGCCTTTGCATGGGATGTAGCGATGGAGTTCACTAGAAGATGATAACTCTATCGGCTGGTCTTTAAAGGATTGAAAGGTAATGAGTTGAGCTGGTATGTTTTTATTTCCCTTTACTTTCGTTTTGCTCTTCCTATCTTCTGGGTTTATGTGGACCCTGAACTCTGTGGCATGATATTATGATTTGCTCCAGTAGTATATTATATATGTGGTTACTGAGAAAAAAGCATATACTTGGTTAATATTGGAGTTTAGATGATGAAAAAAAAATGGCACATAGATGACCTCCTCTTATGTTCTATTTCTTTCTTCTTTTTCAGCTTGATTTTTTTCTTTTCTCCTGCTTTTCTTTCTGCCCTCCCAATTTGACTATGGACAGATTGATTGCTTATTAAATAATAACAACAACTGCTGACAGACTTGTTCCATAGAGACAAATGTTCCCACAGCACCATCTGCTGGCACAACTGACCTATTAAAAAGAAAGAACCTTTTTAAAGTTTGTTGAGTTAAGAAATCAGATAAAGAAGGACGAGTAACAAAACATATTTTAAATCAGGTGACAAAGTTTGCTAAATTAAACAGAAACTCAATGACTGCTGTGAGACACTTTCAAGAAGAGGAAGTGATAACTAAACCCAACAATCAGGGGTGGTGCCAGACAATGTAGACATCCGGGGCTTAAGCATTGGGGCTTACTTGGGGGGTCCAGGGGTATGCTCCCCCTGGAGAACAATTTGAACAACAACCCCTTTAAATAGTGGCTTTAGGGGACTTTTAAGAGACTTATAATGGCAAATTTTAGACTTAAAATATAATAAATTCAAGTTATTGTATAATCAATTAAGGGCTTATGCCTAATAAAGGTCAATAGGTGGCTCACTGGAACTGAAAGCACTCATGTAGTTCTATTTCAGGTACCTTTAGCTACCATAGCTCTTATATACAGTCTAAAACACCTTCAAGGTTACTCTTCAACATCCCTGTTCAGTTTCATGTTGTCTTCATTCACTAAATGATTATGATGACTACTGTTACTGTTGTTTTGTCATGTTAATCAATCATCATTAAATAGAAGTATGAGAAGCAAAATTATTTAATGAAAAGAGTAAAAGATGCAATTTATGAAAAGGTATTCTTGCTACATCACAGCTCTTTGCGTCATATTGAACAAATTGAGTGAAAGAACAATGATTACATACTGTCACTCAAATCACCACACCATAAAATATATTATTGTTAACTAAACAATATCTTTGAATATCTTTGAATCTTGAATCTTTGAAAAAGATATTCTTGCTACATCACAGCTCTGCTCCATCTTGGACAAAATGAGTGAATGGTGACAAACTCTCACTCAAATCACTTCACTATAAAAATTGAAAATATTATAGCCTGTTGACTGTCATAACTAAACACTTTATCTTTTTACACATCACTATGCCAGACAGTGGACCATAATGATGACTTCTTTGACATTATAATGGTTATAATCAAGATTGGTAGCCTATGATCCAATGTTGCTAAATAAGGTTTTATTTTCACTGCAAGAGATATTTAATACATCCCATAATAATTTTGGCTATAGCGTTAGTGTTAGCCTATGCGACGGCAGCCAGGCTAGGCTCTAAAATTAGCTTTACATTACCACCAACCTGAAACAGCATTTGGCAGATCACTGGATGATGCTGCAGCAGCGGTTGGTAACACGACATGGCTGGATCGAGTTTTCTTGAAAAACGTTCTTATGTCCATTCTGACTGATGAGCACTCAATGACTGAGAAAGATCAGACAGTGACTTAAAGTTCAAGTATGTACCTCTGACACCAAGCGTTTAGAAATGGTACTGCAGCCCACGTTCAAAACACTGGAGAGAGCTGTCACTCCTCGCCACTTCCTCCCAGAGTTGACATTCACGCGGGTTGTCAGTTTTTGGACGTGAATCTGCTTGTGCGTGACGAGCGCAACATACACAATGCGGAGTGAGGACGCGACCCACAGTCAGACATCCCAACCTGCAGAAAGTCATTTACACTACACAGTTACACTAGGTGTCTGTCCGGGGGCGGGGGGTGCGATCGGTCTAATAAGCAGAAACACAGAGTTATAATACCCCTTATCCGGGGTCGGGTTGTGGGGGCAGCAGCCTAAGCAGACTTCCCTTTCCCCAGCCACTTCGTCCAGCTCTTCCCGGGGGATCCCGAGGCATTCCCAGGCCAGCCGAGAGACATAGTCTCTCCAGCGTGTTCTGGGTCTTCCCCGGGGTCTCCTACCGGTGGGACGTGCCCTGAATACCTCACCAGGGAGGCGTCCGGGAGGCATCCTAACTAGATGCCCAAGCCCCCTCATCTGGCTCCTCTCAACGCGGAGGAGCAGCGGGTCTACTCCGAGCTCCTCCTGGATGAACGAGCTTCTCACCCTATCTCTAAGGGAGAGCCCAGCCGCCCTACGGAGGAAGCTCATTTCGGCCGCTTGTACCCGCGATCATGTTCTTTCGGTCACTACCCAAAGCTCATGACCATAGGTGAGGGTAGGAACGAAGATCGACTGGTAAATCGAGAGCTTTGCCTTTCGGCTCAGCTCTCTCTTCACCACGACGGATCTGTGCAGAGTCCGCATTACTGCAGACGCTGCACCAATCCGCCTGTCGATCTTCTGCTCCATCCTTCCCTCACTCGTGAACAAGACCCCGGGGTACTTGAACTCCTCCACTTGGGGCAGGATCTCAGGACTCGGATTTGGAGCAGCTGATTCTCATCCCGGCCGCTTCACACTCGACAGCGAACCGATCCAGTGAGAGTTGGAGGTCACAGTCTGATGAAGCCAACAGGACCACATCATCCGCAAAAAGCAGTGACCCAATCCTGAGGTCCCCAAACCGGACCCCCTCAACGCCCTGGCTGCGCCTAGAAATCCTG
Source organism: Scomber scombrus (assembly GCF_963691925.1). Taxonomy (NCBI): domain Eukaryota; kingdom Metazoa; phylum Chordata; class Actinopteri; order Scombriformes; family Scombridae; genus Scomber; species Scomber scombrus. The sequence goes on along the minus strand of NC_084982.1, from coordinate 423,946 downwards.
TCCATAAAGATTATGAACAGGATCGGTGACAAAGGGCAGCATTGTCTTGTAGCCGCTCTCTGAGGGAGCAACTCTGTCCTCCATTCAGTGTTTTGAACTTTTATAAATAACAGGGAGGCGTAATAAAGTAGTAGTATTCCTTCATTGAACAGACTGTCTGAGGGCAAAGGAGAGCGTCACCGTCACACACACACACACACACACACACACACACACACACACACACACACACACACACACACACACACACACACACACAGTGAGTTAGCTGCTCCTCTCCTCCGTATCAGCGGGTGCAGCTGAGTGCTGTGTGACAGAGACAGCGGTGTAGAGTTGTCTGACTGCATTTTCAGCCGTCTCCATCTTTCAAAGGCATCTCCTATACATACCCCTTTTGTTTTGTTTCTCAAATTGTCACGACGTATTTGAGAGTCATAGCGAAGCTTTTTTGGTTTTGTAACATCAGACATTATCTGCACTGTTCCTAGCTGCACTTCAGTGGCAACTGGCAATTTGGATGCTGAAACGCTACTGACTTGGTGATTGGTAGATAGGTGGTGGGTGGCGCATCAGGCCAAAACACAAAATGACAACATAAACATTACTTGTGGGCTGCCACTTAGCTTTTCAAATGTGAATATTCTGGCTGGACTACTACTGTCAGTGATATCAGTGTTTGAAATTAACATGATTCCTTAATGTCAGGTGACATATCAGGGCCATTTTATGATTACTTGGAATATATTTCTTACATACGGCTACTTTAAGCTACAGCAGACTGATGTTAGGCGGCGCTGCTAGGCTCGATGTAAACGTTTGTATTCAATCAGACTACCTGTTTAGTTGGCGGTGCAGTTTTGTTCAGTGTGGCAAATTTCATTTGTTCTTTTGGTTTTCTTTAAAATAGGGGTGTGATTGATGGATAGCTTATTTCCCCTTTAATAGGCTATATGTTCCTGAGCCATTAATCGGTCTGAGGATGATTTACAAGTAATAATAATAATACAAATAAAAAATAATAATAATAATTTAAAAAAATAAAGCTTAAAAAAGATCTGGGGCTTTTGATGAAAGATCCAGTGCCACATATGCCAACAATTTTAATAAGCATTTGAAGTCTTTGATATCTATTTACTTTTCCCAATAATCATGATTTTATTCACTTAATCAACATTATCTCTTTATGAACATGGGACATTGGCATATCAATTTTAAAACATTAACACAGTGCATTTCATCATTTCTTAAATTAAACCTTGTGACAAGCAGCATGTGTTGTTCATTAACACATTCATTTTCTTGTGTTGCATTTTGTAGGTGGCTGTCAGCAGTAATGAAAGGAATGTGTCATATTAGTTTGCATTATTAAATTACGGACAGGGACGTCTCATCCAAGTGCTTACTGAAACATCCTCGCTGCTGCTGTTTGTCCACACGTTTTAGCAGCAGGCCCAAATATTTTTCACATGGCTGCTTATGTTTCCATCAGGCCTGACAGAAGAGCACTTTCACATTTTTGGGCAGCGCATTACTATTCATTTTCCTGAAGAGGGAACATGCATAATCACACAGTGGCCTGTGCAGAAGAGGAGGGAACAGAAGTGGAAGACAGCTCACTGTAGTACATGTCTCTGTCAGGTTTACTGTGTCAGCAGGCTTTTCTCTCTCTGTGGGACCCTCGCTGTTCATTTTTGATTTGTATACAACAGCTGGCAGGAGCTCCATTCTCCACATTTACCAACTCACAGTGGTTTCACTGTTGGTTTTTGCAGCAGCATCAAACCTTAATATTGTCTTTGAGATTCACATCATTTCTCCATTTAATGCTAAGCTTTGTGTATAATTTCTTGTCTTGTAGAGCAAGAAGAACACAAGTAAGGCCATAATTGTTCATGAGCAATTTGAAATATTCCAAGTCTGTCTTAATACACAGATGTCACTAGTTTCAATTAAGATGATAACTGCAGTAATACCGTAGTAATCCTTGGTAGAAGTAAAGGGGGGGTGTAATAACTAATTCAGGAGTAGACCAACTACAAGGTGTCACATGTGAGCAGTCCAGATGCAGTCTGTCTATGAAATGGCACATGCTGATATTAACAACTAGGGATGCTCGATATTGACTTTTCTCCCGATATCCGATATTCCGATATTGTCCAATTCTTAATTTCCGATACCGATATCACCCGATACCGATATATGCAGGCTTTTTACACCAAAACTATTAGGTAACAACATAACATATCTCCTACTGTTGTGTCTAGTGTGTCGTTGTTGTTATACGTCATCAAGCGTGCGCCGGTAAACGTCCCATGCTGCGTTCATGCAGGCTCGGAAATGCTGAAGCCTACAGAACAATATCGGTTATTAAAACCCGATACAGATACTTCCCGATATTACATTTTTAAGTGAATATCGGCCGATAATATCGGAGGGCCGATAATATCGGACATCCCTATTAACAACATTTTGCAGCATTTAGCTTCAACCTTCAAACAAGATTTCAAAAAGTAGTGTGAATTCATGTGAAAAGTTACTTTACAGATTTACAGCAATAAATAAACTTTTTCAGTGTTAAATATATGTGTTAAATGCTAAATTTCAAATCTAAATCTACTTGTGACATACTTTATCTTGTGATGCAGCTGACACATCATCAGCGATGTTACCTGGGCTCATTAGGTATTTCGGGTCTTTCAACAATCAGACACCGTTGCCCAGGCGACCCAGCCAGGGTTGATCAAACCCCAGCTTGTGTCCAGGTAGCACAACGCCACCCACAGCTCTCCTCTCCTGAACCACAGGCACCTTGATGCAACTTCTTCATTGGTGGCCAACTTGATGGCCCTGTGCATGTTGTAGGCCCCACACAGACTGCTGTGAACCCTCTGCATCCCATCAATGGGCTCACACCTCGCTAGCCACCTGTTGCTTTGTAATTCATCCTCTAGCTCAGTGTACTTTGCCTTCTTCCAATTATCTGATCCCTATTTATATATTTATTGATGATAAAGATAGAGATGTTAATTTCACACATATAAAATTAACTAACAATTACAGCATGATATGTTCTTGCAGTATAACAGCACCCAATGAACTGTGTCTTTTAACATCACTGAAGTTCCATAGATAGAACTAGAAGAATGACCTAGTGTCGTATGCGTTCAATCCATGTTCACTATGAATAGTATATGCACTTCTGAGATTCAAAAATGTGCACCTTAAACACAACCAAAGCATCACATTTTGTCATGTGTGATATTGTGGCGCATTCATTTTAATCATCCTATTTTCAAAGAAGAAGAAAAATCTGCTGAGCAGCCAACTTGCCTTCTGGCCAAAAAAATCTATCACTTGCTCTACATTATGCAGTTGAAATGTGTGTGTGTGTGTGTGTGTGTGTGTGTGTGTGTGTGTGTGTGTGCGTGTGTGTGTGTGTGTGTGTGTGTGTGTGTGTGTGTGTGTGTGTGTGTGTGTGTGTGTGTGTGTGTGTGTGTGTGTGTGTGTTTTGTCGGTCTATAAATAATGTGTGCAGCAGCATTGTGATTAGGCAGGACCGTGCTGCATCTGTAATGAAGCCTGTTGACAGCATCTGTAATTAGCCATGATGCTTTGTGTTCCCTTTGTCAAGCTCTGTGTCAGGAAGTTCCTTAATACACCACTGCTGTCATGTCTGGTCAGTGATGCCTGCTTGTCATCACACTTGTCAGCCATTGCTATGAAAAATCTCTTGTGTGAAATTGTATGCAGGCTATTGTGATGCAGCTTTTGGTCATCAACTAGGTAGCTGTAAATGATGACTTTTAAATGGTGAATCTAAAATGTGTTTTCACTCTGAGCAGTGATCCTGCCGGGTTTTTAAAGGAAAGCATGTGCTGTGCTATGACCAGAAGTGGGAAGTACTGTAATTAAGTACTTTCACTCAAGAACCCTAGTACTATTGTTGGTGTTGTGTGTCTGGTACTGGAGTGCCTGGGCAGAAGAAAAAAAGAACTCTCCTGCTAACTCTGCTTTAGGAGTAAACATTTTTTTTCGTGCATGTGAGGAATACAACAAATTTAGAAAGTGATTTACTCCTACTTACTTTAACCTTTAAGAGGGACTCTCAAGGGTTCATATTATTAATAATTTTTCTTAATGATATTTTATTTGTAAAACATTCTTAAGTTATAGAAATGACAACAATCTAATATATTCATAAAATATACATAGGAATGAAATAAAAGGAAATTGGTGGAAAGGGAAACAACACAGACATTCTGCTGTAGGTGAAGACACATAGAAAGTGAATGCAAACAAAGTCAGTAGCAGCTTAACTTGGGCAAATCCTCCACCCAAACACATCTTTTACCTTGATGTATGTCCCTGTGTTACAAACATCAGCCATCAATCTGTGAAACAGACAGTGTTTGTTACCTGCCTCCTGAGCCATTACCAACCAAGTTTAAGGTGACGGAGGAGGGCCCTCCTTCATTCTTATGCTGTCCATCATTTCACACCCCTCTCCCTTTATACCACGAACCCAAAGCAATATCAAGGCCAAAAGTCTGAAACTGAAACAAAGATTTGAAACCGAAAATTGTTTATTTGAAACTGCAAAAATAAAACGTGGTGGGACTAATAAAGGAATATCTTATCTTATCTTATCTTATAAATAAAAAGATTTGTATGAAAATAAATAATTTATTCAAAATAAAATAATTAATTTTGTTTTTTTTAAATACATTCTTTTATTTTTTCAAATTTCAATATCAAAACTCGGACTTTCAGATCTCTTTTTTAAATGAAGAATACATATGACCTCGATTTAACTCCATACACCATAGACCTGAATAATGCACCCATAGTGAGGGAGTCCACTTGTATGCATGTTAGACATTTCAACACCAAGTTGAAATTTTGTGCATCTTATTGCTCAGGAGAAACATATTGTTAAAATGCCTTAACAAAGGCTTTATACTGAAATGGATCACCTTCAAACACAGGAATGTCCCATACTGGCAGAGATTGCAGGCGCTGTTGGTGTACTAGGGCAGCTGTGACTTGATTGTGTTTGCGCATAATACTAACAACATTACCAGATAGAATCTGATCACTGTGTTGATACTTATTGTGTTGCCTCCTATTTTGAGTTACCCAAGCAGTTGCTGTACCAGGCTGAACACTTGTGATGTTTCCAAAAGCTTTAGACACTGTTCTTCAGGATGTTGTTTTACCATTGAAATTTGGTTTTCAGGTTGTTTTGCTTGCATTTCCATTGCTTGTTGTTTGCCTTGCGTCATTGACCAATCGTTTTGCTGTTGTGTTTTACAGGCTGCAGGCTCATATTCCTTTGCCATGGTGTTGAGTGTGTTTTGTGTCAGTTTCCTCTTTTCTCTGTCAAAATAAGAGCTCATACCGTCTGTTGGTGCCTGAGAGAGCCCTTGTCCATCTGAAGCCTGAAAAACTGCCAACTGCATCTGACGTAGTGTCTGTCTCTACCCGATGTGAGTCGCTACCCGATCTGAGTCACACATGCGCTGTAGCGTCCTCCATCGTCCGCCATCTTGGACCGTCATGTACGGCAACTCCGCTTGGAAAAAACGTCTCCAGACTCCAAATGTGATGCGAAATAAATATATAAATATAAATAGAATAAATCAATCGTATAAATATATAAATATAAATAGTTTTCAGAGGTTAAGAGTAAGTATAAGTAAAGAGTAAGTATACATATCATAATACTAAATAATAGTAATAATAATTATATCTATCTATCTACTATCTTATCTATCTTTTTTATTTATATATTTATATTATTTTACATTACATATAATATGACATATTATTTTATATTACATATATACATATATATGTTTTTAACATTACATACATATATGTATATATCATAGACTGTATACATATATACATATATATGTATATATATGTATATATATATATATATATAGATATAGATATATATATATATATATATATATATATATAGATATATAGATATATATACATATATTGTGCTTTAAGCACAAGATATATTTTATATTTTTTCAGTTGAGAATGCCATAAACTAACAGTAGTTTTTAACATTACATTACATCCATTTTACATTCATAGAGCTTTGATTTTGGAACAGTTTTCTTAACGGAAAAGAGGCCAAGATTTATCTGTTTGATGTGCACTCTTTCATAATGTTTTAAAGACACAGGTATCACCCTTTATAGTTCAGTCCCAGCCCCTCCACTCCCTTCCCCTTTCTGTTTCCTGTACTCCAGCCATTTCACCTGATGGACTTCCTCAGCTGTTGTTTTGATGCAGACAGATATTTAAACTGTGGTATGCGTCTGTTTGATACAAGACCATTTCAAATGTACTGGAGATAGAATGAATGCTCAAGCCAATACTGAAAGTGTGTTAACTTTTATTTTATAACTTTGAAGGACCAAAGAATTCCATTTTGAACATGAACCAAACATTTTTTATCTAAAAATACAAAAATGTGTTTTCATCAAATTGATGTCAGAGCAGGCTATAAATCCATGTTAGCAGTAAAGATGGAGGAAAGGAAGAAGAAAAGTAATGTATTAACAACACAGACAAGATGTTTAAAAGATGGACTCAAACTACTGACATGAGCTTCTTACCAACAGTAGAGACCTTGCTCAGGAATGATTCCTGCACTGTGGCTTGGTGGAAGGGCTTTTGAAGAACGTTCTTGTTAATGCTCATATTAGGAGTGTTTTTACTTCTCTTCATAGTCAATATCCCAACTCCTTTCATCGTTGGAGAGTGATGTTTCCTAACATCAGTAGGAATGTCTGGACTGAATTTAACATTTTTTGTCCCCAATAAAGTTAAAGAAGTTCATATTAAACTCTTGCATAGATACTATCCCTGCAATGAATTCATTAACAAGTTTAGACCTGATGTGTCACCTTTATGTTCCTTCTGCAAAGAAGAGGTGGAGTCTTGTTCTCATTTATTTTATGGATGTCCACATTCTTCTAATTTTTGGACTCAAATATCTTTATTAATTTGGGAGTTTTAGAGGGTCTTGGTCACCATTACAGAAAGTATGGTATTTTTCTTTAGTGTCGAATCTAACAATAATAAAATTGATAATGTAATTAAATTGCTGTGTCTGTTGGGTAAATATCATATTCATGAAGCCAGATTTCTTCAGTTTATCCCAAAGGAAATTTCGTTTCATGTGGATCTTAAGATTTTTTATGATTCTGTATGTAAAGTACCTAAAAACAAAAAAGCTTTCAAGACATCCAGCCTACTAAAAGATATTGTAGAACATACTGCAAGATAAAATATTGCTCCTGCTATCTATTTTTATTCATTTGTTCATTTTAAATTTTTTTGATGTATTAATTATTTACTTTATATGTTAGTTTTTATATAATTTGCATTTTTGTTTTTTTATGTGATGTTTATATAGATTTTTTTATATTTAACAATGTACTCCCTGTACTTCCAAGGTTTGTATCGTATTTTGTCTTAAAGATTTAAATAAAGTTTGAAAAAAGAAAAAAAAAGAAAAGAAAAAAGACACAAAGCGCATGCGCTGCAGACTCACATCGGGTAGTGACAGCACACGTGCTTGTGTATTAATACTTCCCCGGTTACATACAGATGCACAAACTTGTGTTGAACTTATATTGTTTCTATACTTTTGTGCGGACTCGCATCCAACTGCTGAAACATGTATGAAATACATCTATCCAACATATAACAGTAGTTTGTCCAAATGGTGTTGCCATAAGTAGCTGTCCAAGATGGCCGACGATGGCGGTCGCTACTGCGCATGTGTGACTCAGATCGGGTAGCGACTCACATCGGGTAGTGACAGTGTCCATATTTCGGGTAGAGGTGGTGACTTGATTGACAGGTGACACTTGGTAGGGGGCGAGGTTTCAGCAAAGTCAGCGGGCACTCCCACAGCGTTTGGGAGCAGAGACAGACTGATTTTTACACAACTTTGAAGCCTTATTTATATATTTGGCGATTTTTTTTAATCATTCAAATTTGGCAGGGTGGTTAACAACACACTTTTCTGTGGTATGTCAAACTCAGAACACAGATTTATTCTTACTTTACACAGACTTTGAAGTATTTGCTTTGTTTAGCTTAGCTTTCTTATCATTTTGCTGTCTGTCTATCTTATCAGTGAGTCCTTTAGCAGACAGTTTGACAACCAGCTTGCTGGACAGCGTGTCATACAGCTGGCCACAGAGCCCGGTTTACCAGCAAGTAGCTGGCACACTGACACCTACTGGTATGTCAACATTCACCGCACAATCCTCCATTTTAAGTCCAACAGCTCACAAAAAGTTAATCAGTCAAATGTTTTTCCACTCCTGCAACCAATGCAATTGAATTACACAAATATGTGTTCACACTTATTTTAGATGGCCATCTTTACCGGTGGTAGCACTACACATACTTTTATCCGAAGATCTTTGTTTAAAGCCGCTGCCACATGAAGCTCTTCTCTCTCCTGGACAGCAGGTGAGCAGATGACGATCAGCTGATGCACCGCTTCTCACTCAAAGCCTCCGCTATGGCTGCCTCGTCCGCAAGTTCACCACCAAACCGCGACAAAAGTCTGTTTCCAAACACCAGCGTCCGTTGACGAACATTTTCGGACAGATTTTGACTTGAATTGTAGAGGCTAAACCAATGCTTTAAGCCACTGAAGTTTTTTAACAGGAAACCTAATTGACGCGCTTTACAGTACATTACCGCAACAGATGAATGAAAGTCCAGCTCAAATTGCTTTATGATGCACACAGTTCATTTTATTTTACATCAAAAACTCCAGAAGTGCACGTTTTCATACAAAACATCTGCGCGTAACTTTCACCGTGTAGTTGCACAGCGGTAGGTGTTTCAACCAGAAGAGGAAAAACTGTCTAGTTTTTCCTCTTCTGGTTGAAACACCTACCTAGAAACAAAGGTTCCTACCTTATATAGGTAAAACTGCCAATGACTGTGAGACCCATTTACACCAAACAATATACAGAATTTCATGATTTGCTCCTACAGAGAGGAAGCAGCACAAGAGGAGGAGAGATGATTAGGGGAGTGAGAGAGGAGTGAAAAGTAGGTATTAAGAGAAGGAGAGAACAGAAAAATGTGTGAGTGGAGAACTGGTGAGAAGAGGAGGTAGAAGTCTGCATTTGAGGAGTGAGGAAGGGAGGACTGGAAGAGAAAAAACTTAAAGGAGAAAATAGGAAATGAGATGCGAAAACATGAAGGAAGCAGGTACTGAAGAGAGATAAGACATGAAAATGTGCTGAGAAGAAAGGAGTGAGGACAAGAGGAGTAAAGGAGAGAAGAGGTGACAAAAGCAGATCTAAGAGAAAAAGACAACTTTTTTACAAATGAAGTTCATGATCAGAAATCTTAATGCTTTCTTTTTTATGTGTTCATCTTTCAGTGGAGGACATGAATTGAGTGCAGTTGAAGAAAAGAGGCTAGAAGGAGTAACAGGAGTAGATCAAATAAGGTTCCATAAGGTAATGATAGTATTCCCTAAAGAAATGAAGTATCTAGTATTGCTTTGAGTGGTCATACCGACTAAAAATGTGCTATATAAGCACAGTCCATTTACCATGTACCATCATTTGACTTAATACTCTATTGGCCTAATATTATGGAAGACCACATTTAATTGTCATTGTTGGAGTTCCTTGATTTGCACTTCTAGCAGCTCAGATTATTATGGAATGGATTAGAATGTAGCTGATTTGTTATCTAAACATGAATTATGTTAAGTGTACTCCAGCATAGTATAACAAAAGTAGGTTTCAAGATTAGTAATACTGTTTATGCCAAATTCATACCCTACTCTCGTCTCACAGGTAATCTGGGCCTGTAGACGTCCGGATGACAGATTCCAGTCCCGGACCTTCTAGCTTCATTGTTTATTTTCTATGTGCTTCTCTCTCTCTCCTATTCTTCCTCTCTCTCCTCTCTACCCCAACCGGCCGAGGCAGATGGCCGCCCACTTTGAGCCTGGTTCTGCCTGAGGTTTCTTCCTGTTAAAAGGGAGTTTTTTCTTGCCATTGTCACTAAGTGCTGCTCATGTGGGAATGTTGGGTCTCTTTAAATTAAACCTGAAGAGTACGGTTTAGAACCTGCTCTATGTGTAAAGTGCCTTGAGATAACTTTGTTGTGATTTGGCGCTATACAAATAAAGATTGATTGATTGATTGATACTTATGTTATGTAACTAAAAATAACAGTAACAGACAATTTTGCCTCTTTTTAGGTAATTAATGAAACTGTCACTCAAAAGTGATTGTTTATGCATTATGGTATGCAAATACAAGGGTTCATCATTATTGTATCTGCAATTATGATGATTTGGCTTTTTTCTCTCTGGTGCTGCTGGAGCAAAACGCTCCACTTCTGATCTGCTCCTGATGGGGTATGACGGAACAAAACTGTGCCCAGTGGGATCAAAGTGTCGGTCGGTGAGTGATGTATAGACATTACAGGTTTTATGGCTGGTAGTGGCTGATCCAGCCAGAAAATGCATATGGTTATTTCATATTAATTTATCAGCTGTCAATCCTTACCTATCACTTTTCATCTCCAAAGATTGAACCTCTGAATGGTCGCTCTCCTTAGACACACTGTGCAAAGAAGAGTCTGCTTTCTGCTGCTGCAGACTGATACAAACACACAACACATTCATTAAATGTATTTTAGAGGCAGGTGTTTTCATTGATTTTCTTCTCCTCTTTTTCTCTCCTCTTTCCTTCTTCTTATTTCTTTTTTTTTCTTTTTTCAAATCAGAAAGGTTAGCACATCTCTCAATTCTTTGGCTTCCCTAACCTATCTAAAGACGCTTTTAAAAACAGCTCAGTTTCACTTAAAGGGGTCAGTCATTTGGAAGGAATAGGAAGTTGAATTTGTGTGTGTGTTCATGGTAATGAAGGATAATGGCAGCCAGTGCAACTGTGGATCACTGATGTGTATGAAAAGCTTTTCGACAACAATGGGGCTCTATGGCACAGAGGAATAAGATGTATCAGGCTTTGATACACACACACACACACACACACACACACACACACACACACACACACACACACACTACTTCTTAGTAGATCAGTTCAGTGTTGGTTTGGGAATAGCTGACAAGAAAAAGAATATTGAATATTGCCAGACCTATCCTTTGAATTGATACAACCACTTTGTTTGCTTCTTACTCTTGAACAGGAGACGTGTCCATCTTTGGACAGATTAGCTTGACCCTCAGGTTTTGTTCTTTTCTTTGACACACAGCTGGGACTCTGTTGCTAGTTCCTGGAAGTCAAACAGAAAACAAGAAATTAACTTTCAGTTTACTTAACTGGCAGTTTCAGAGGATGAATGAATACCAAAAATCTATGAGGCCGCTATCATTTCTATCAAAAGCAGCAAATGTGTTTTATTTATTTATATTTACACTGCACACATAATAACACAAGTCTGGGTTGGCATATGATATTTCAAGCTGGGTGTCCCAAGTCCTGACAATATTTATAAAACACTTAAATCTTATGGTTTTCAACATTCACTACCAAATTTTCCCGGTTTGCACCGCAATTAAAATAACAATTACAATATTGTACATGTTTTCAGTGCTTAGAAAAATGTTTATCATGTCCTGTCCACCTCATTATTACCTGAGCCAACATAAAAATATATATTGCACCACGCATCTGAAATCAACACTGATTTGTCTATATGTGTGTCAATCAATCAGTTTGTCGTTGCCATGACTGTTGCAAGCCTATGACGCTTACAGCTCTTTCTGACAGAACATGTCAGTAGGCTAACAGTTAACTGCCATGCTGAAGAGAGAGTCAGTCTTTTCTAGAGAGTTCCAAGAGGCTCACTCATTCCTTCATAAAGTATTCAATGCAAATGCTGCATTCTGCACACACACTGCAAGAGTACATTTCTGGTCGCACACAGTGATTTCCACTGTGTGCGACCAGTATAAAAGATCATATTAAGATGGACATACAAAAGTGTTCCAGAGTTCCAGAAAAGAAAAGTCAGAAACTAAGAAGAAAGAGTAATAACGCATAAAGTACCCAGCAATCCTCTTTAGAGGTAACTTCCTTTAAAGACTCTCAGTTTTTGTTGCAAATGTGATTAAATGTTTTGATGTTTTCAATCTTTATACACTTATGACCAGCTCATGGCTTAATGTTATAAAGATGTATGTTAGTTATTTTTATGTTACTGCCTATAAAGTTATTTTAAGGCCACAAAGAGATTTGCACCTTGTTTAGTTCAAACAGGGCTATGCCAAGTTCTCTTTTATACGCTTCCAGTGACTGTCAGAGCTCCAGCAGACTCTCTGTGTCTCCAGGACTGCTGGTTAGTTCTGAGTTAAACAACTAAATATAAAATTGTTAATCAGAGAGCTTTCTGGACAGAGAGGTTAACTATTTATACAATTTCCAATCCTTGTGCTAAGCTAACAGTTAGCTAGCTATAGCTCTATATTTAGCATATAAAAGTTAAGATGGTATCAATCTTTTCATCTAACAAAAGCAAACACATACACTGGCCCACCCACTCAAAGGCTTTGCAGATAAAGAGACATTGTTGTTGCATCTCCAAAGACACATTTGCTTCTTCTTCTTTTCAATCATTTAAAAAAACATTTGGAAATCAGTGTGATATAAATGTTCACTCTAAAATACAATGCTTTCTGATGTTTTACCCTTATTCACATTTTCACAATCACCAGAATACAGTGAAAGTATGTTGTGTAAAGTGTACAGTGTTTCACTGAACTCATGTCTCTGGTTCAGCAGCAGGCTGGGGGATATTCTGATACCACACCCAGAACTCAACTTATCTGGTTTAAGTGTCAAAGTAATCAAATGGAACATGTTATCTATCCATTTCAATCATAAATAGGTATCAAAGTATTAACCTGGTTCAGATAAAACAAGAGTCCAAAGTCTATTGCAGAGTGTGTGTCCCTAAAATGTGATTCTATCATGTTTAATCCTGTTGTAACACACACACACACACACACACACACACACACACACACACACACACACACACACACACACAGTTACAACTTTAAAATGGGAAAACAATCCAAATCATCTGTCTCATTTCATTTCAACCAGTCTTAACTAGCAGTGTTGGATAAAAGAAACTGGAATGTAATGTGTAGTCTGCATTACCTTTTCATGATGGAAATGACTTGTGAGAGAGAAGCATCATCAACATTCTCTAGTTTTAATTCATTTAAAATGATCATATTGACTTTAAATTTGGGTTTTTTGAAATTACTTTCACAATATTTTACAGTTAACCTACGTGTTTAAAAATACATTGTCAGTCTTCACAAAATCTACAGTATAATCACAACAAAATGTGTTTTGTGAATCAAGAACAGAGCTAAATCACTGATTGTTCATCATGTAATTACAGTGTGAGAGAAAAAAAATCCACAGCTTCTTATTGCACTTTACTTTTTATTTTCATAAACTGTACATGCAGGACAATTGCATGTTGAAACAAGTGCAAACAAAACCAAACAATACAGATCCTTCTCTCTCAAAACATTTGGCTTTTTGCTGAAAATGGTGCAATACATGGCTCAGAAATATTGACATGCTATATCACCTTTTTTGACTTTTTTGACGTATTATATTGAAAAATATAAACCAGATGACCAGAACATAACAGTTTAGTGGTTCAGCTACATCATACATACATAAATTACAACAAAACTCTCAGACATGTGCCCCTCATATCCACTTTTCGTAATGTGGATTATGAACATAAACATCCAAAGAAAAATATCCCGAGTCTTGAACTCAACCTGTAGCATTCAAACACTTGTGTAGGTTCAGAAACAGAACACAAATGCCCTTTACCCTATATCATGTAACATCTCAATATACTGAATATATTGTCCAGCATTAAATTAGTTCATTTAACAATAAATGTTCTGTCAATATAATGCTGTCTGTCAAAACTGACAGTTTACAACGCTGTTTAAATAAGAATAAAAATACAATGAACTCCACCAGACATGTTACATCATGTCCACATTGTAACTGTATGTTCAGGCTGTTATAAGGCACATTGTTAAGTGTAGAAGTCAAAGTATTGGGCGATGGCAGGTTAGTGAATGACTTACAGTAAGGCCCACTCGAAGACACCAGTTCTTTCAATCCAGCCTGTGTGTGTGTGTGTGTGTGTGTGTTTGTGTGTGTGTTTGTGTGTGTGTGTGCGTGTGTGTGTGTGTGTGTGTGTGTGTGTGTGTGTGTGTGTGCGTGTGTGTGCGTGTGCGTGCGTGTGAGTGTGAGTGATAGAGAGAGAGAGAGAGAGAGAGAGAGAGAGAGAGAGAGAGAGAGAGAGAGAGAGAGAGAGAGAGAGAGAGAGAGAGAGAGAGAGAGAGAGAGAGAGAGAGAGAGAGAGAGAGAGAGAGAGAGAGAGAGAGAGAGAGAGAGAGAGAGAGAGAGAGAGATGAGTTCCAAAATAATTTTCTCTGCATCTTCTCACATACAAAATCAATGTGTGTACCTCTACTTTCCTGTTATCATAATGTGGATTATGAACATAAAAATCCAAAGAAAAAATATCCTAAGCCCTGAACTAACCCCTCAGCCAGCCAAAACATCCTAGCCTGGAACATTCAAACAGTGGTATGTGTAGGTTCAGAAACAGAATACAAATAACACGGAGAGAATGACAGAAATAATACAAGGTGTGAGTAAAGGAATGATTGAGAGAATAAAAAATAATATAGTGAGAGAATGGAAGATGGATTCAGACTTTCTACTCTATCAGAGTTGAAGGGATGACACAAGCTAGTTTTTGATAACTATATGTGAGTAATGGGATTGAGTAATCTCACCATTTTAAATGAAGTCCCACTGAAAGTCCATGAGTCTCCTCAGCAGAGTGGATACATGTGGATGGACTGGTGTAGTCTTTTTGCTGGTGACTTTGACAGTTTTCTTTGATAAGACTTTGCCCCGTCCAGTCTTGGTGCCTCTCTGAGGGTTTATTCCAATGAAGCGCCTGAAAAATGATAGTATTTCTTCAGACACTGTGTAAAAATCAAGTTGTGTAACTCACTCAGATTAACAGAAATGACGGTACTCAAATGCTGTAACAAGTCTTAATGTTACTTCAACTGTTGAAATGACTTCCACAGACTATTTAGCGACACTATTAAGGCATCATCATTATTATAACTTTTCATTTATATAGCATTATTAATGAATTCACTGGCAAAATACTTGTGGCTAGTTAATTTAGATTGAGTTCCTTGTGTTGTCTGATTATTTGACAATCATCTATGAAATTCTAGCTAGCTGCTGAATCTTTCTATCACAACGTGCACATATTCAATAGGCTAATGCAAACAAACTTTAAACATCACTGATATACTTTGCACCAATTTATAGATGAAATAAAACTGCTACTCACCAAATTATTAGCAAGATGGGGATGGATGAAGAAAATAACAGACCCAGCTTCACATGTGCTGTTCAGGTGAATTGCCCTTCCCAGAATTAAAAAAATACTGCATGATACTGTAGTTTAGATAGTTTGGATGATTTATTAGCGGTAAAGTGCTGTATTTTAGGAATACATTATAGTTCTGTAAAAAAGGCGGTAAATTGAAAGAATTTTGTTTGTATTAACAGTAAAGTGCTGTATTTTAAAATAATAGGTTAATACTGTTGGAATCCTGCTGTAAATGTACAGCAATCATTTACAGTGTATGGTTTTATAATGCTGAAGCAACTTTGAGGTGGCTTCTTTTCAAAATAGACTAGGCGCTCATTTTTAGCGCAGCAGAGTGGAGAACAGCTTCGTGGTGTGCCCAGTGTGACTAATATTGTCTAGTTGCCGCAATCAGCCAGAACATGACACACACACACACACATACTGTGATCAAGCCATAAGTGGACCTCCTTGAGCCACAGCCACAATATTACTTCTTTGTGGCTTTTTTTTGCTGTCTTGGAATTGGATTGTTTCTAGTGACTTCATGAATCTTATTCAAACAGCTTTCCTGTTCAAACAGCTGATCTATTTGTTCCTTTTTTTTATATTTTTAGTCTGGCTGGCCAAATTATGCGGGCCTCTGCTCTCATTTCCCCTTCAAATAATACAGTTAATTTATTTAATCTTGCCTTTACAAAAGCAGTGTGGGACAGAAGCCAGCTTTTAATCATCACAGCAGATTAGGTATTCAAGTGCAGTCCCACAAAATACCCAGCTGATTGCTTGCCTCCACTGATTTTAACAACAGGCCTGAAATAGGCTTTTTCTCCTCTTAATTAAAAGTGATTGAAGACAGCAGCTCTTTCTAATCAGGCTGATACTTTAGATCTTCAATTGCCTGAGGGCTTAAAATGTCTTTCAACCATTAGAACATTTGAACAATGAAACAGCACCTTGAACATCTGTTATGGCTAGCTGCATAGGATCTACTTAAGTTAGTTACAACTTTGGACTAAAGGAGGATATTGCAAGCAATGGATTGCAGCAATGACTATTGGTTAAATATTGATTTTAAAATGTTAATTAGTTAATAGTTAGGCAATATGGATGCACATCTCTCACAGTAAATAAGAACAGAATATTCAGCCAAGCTATGGTATAAATTGTATTTTATATGATTTATTTTATTTTATTATATATGTAGTGAACCAAATATTGATGCAACTGATACAATTAATAATAATGTATGATCTACCCAGTAGCGGCAGCTTTAGGTCCTACTGCCAACATAGACCCACAGCCTTCAACAAGTACAGACCCTATAGACCCAGGTGAAGTACAGGCAGCCTCTACAGTATAGGTCTACTTATTCTTAGAATGACAGATGGTGCAAACTGTTTTAAAAGAGGGAGGATTGTAGCGGGAACACTGGTGTATCAGGTGTGATTGTGTGGCAAATGAAATAAATGGTTTACATGACAGCTGGCTCATGGGTCAGGGCCCCTCACCAGAATTTTGCTTAGGGCCCCAGGGAGGCCAGGACCAGCACTTGGTATAAATACAGAATGCAGGTTTTTATTCATGTGCAGGTGTTTGTCAAACAGGTAACAGGGTACAGAAAGAAAACACTGCTTGTTGTTGTGGTCTTAGACCAACAAAAATAACAACAATTCATCTCTTCTAACACCCACAACTTTTTATTCTTCACTTCAACCAACATCTTAAGGGGACATCTTCTTTCAGTTGGCACGTATTTGTATTTCAGGACTTCCACTTATACAGAAACTTCCTCAGTTGATCACTCAACCATCAATGATTTCATCTCCTTTCAGCTACATCAAATTTGTCAGCAACAAAACAGGGGTGTGTAAACCTTTTATATCCACTGAATGTGGATCCTTAAACTGGTGCATGTTGCCAGTTTAAGGGTTAAGTCAGTTTCACATATGCAGTCAAATATATGCTATATTAATAGAAAGCTCTTTGGTAGACCTCTCATATATGATTTATAGGCCAGAAAGCATTAAAAGTTGTACATATAATCAAAATAGCATGATCAAATAGTTCATCAATTGTTAGATTTTTATGTTAAATTCACCTGATCACAGTTAAATAGTCTGTGTGCAAAGAGAAATTGTGTCTCAGACTTACAATAACAGGAGAACAGTGCATGTGCATGTGTTGCCTTTAGGCATACATTTGAATATGCTTTTATTTTGAAAGACTTTTATTTTGAAATGTGTTTTTCTTGCTTAGGAAGTTACGGGTTCACAATTCACTTCATGTAAGTAGTTTGTATCATTTGCAAGGAAGAGTTTAGCTAGTTGTATAGCTGCAGTTCCTACACTGTAGTGAGGACAACATACAGGTAGACAGGCTTAAAGCAGAAAGCATTGGTTGTTGAATCAATAAACTACAGGCTATGTTTTTTATGAATCAACCAATACATATTCCTATACCGGCCTGAACCACTAGGGGGTGTTTTGCCTCAGATAAGAATATTTTTTTTAGGGTTTTAGAAAAATCTCTTGTTGTTTTTCTAAACCAGGGGTGTCAAACTAATTTTAGTTCAATATATACGTATATATATATATATATATATATATATATATATATATATATATATATATATATATATATATATATATATATATATATATATATATATATATATATCAAATCTTTAATATAATAAACCATCTATTTCCTGTGAAAAATGAGCAGTTTCAACAATATTATGTATTTTTTCAGATAATTTTTCACAGAAGCTGCTTGACAACATTCAGAGAGCAGAGAGTGTGTATTTTTTAGGTTTTACAATATTGTGTGATAGTATACTATCACACAATATTGTATCTTAATACACACACGCACACACACGTATATGTCCTAACAATCTTATTAAAACAATTAATTTTATAAAAAGCAACATCATATTTTCATTTTTGTTCATTTTGGGCCACTTTTTGTTTGTTTGTTTTTTGTTGTGTTTTGTTTTTTGTTTGTTTTTTTTTACAGTTGATTAATGGTATTGTGTTGAATCATATTCTGGTCGGGGAGGGGGGGGGGGGGGACAACTCTGAGGTAGCAAAACATTGGGAATTACTTTTCTGCAATTTTCATACTTTGCAAAGTTGTCCAGCGACACGGATTGGACGCCTTGGTGGGCCCTGTTCTAAACTAACAAATAATTATTTATTAATAAAGAGAGAATCAAACTAATTATGATTCTCTGCATTTTGGCTTCCTTCTTGTCTTCATTTTATTGGGAAGTGCGGCCGCCGGAGCCACCGCCCACCGGGTTGTCTCCACCAATGAGAAGCGGCCTGTGGAGCGAGCCGCTCTTCATCACTGTCTTCTACGGTTGGTCAATGGAAAGAGCTTTTCTCTGTTCCAACCGTAGGTTCCAACACAAAACACCGTGCCAGAGTGTGACCGAGCCGATCTGCCTATGGGACTATGATCCTGAAAAGCAGCACACAGGGGGGTGGACGCCTCGGGATCTGTTCATAGTCTGACAGCTGGAACCTCTCTGTTCAAGTAAGTACTTTGATTTGAGATGCAGCCACAACACGGTCCAGGATCAATACTAGGTTATGGTTTCTGAATGAACCTGTCCAAATATCAACTACTTCTAAAATAATCTGAGTGGAAAACAATTTATGTTGATGTACACAGAGCGATGTTAACAGCTTTTTCAGACGTGCGTTTGTTTTCTGATATTCCTTGAAAATGCTGCTCTGTGTGACCCACTTTGACCTCCTCATTAGTTCCATCAAACACATCAGGCTCACAACAATAAAGAAATGATTCACTGGTGACGAATAGATATATTAGCCAGCCCCTTTCTTTGTTTTGTGTTTTGTGTTCCACAAGGAATAAAGTAAGATGAAATAAAAACATGTAAAAGTAGGAGATTTGCTTGTTGACTGTTAAAAAGAAAAAAGAAGAATAAGAACATATAATATAATTTCATTTTGACAAGGCTTCATGGGCAAAGAAAGTGCTGCTGTGTTAAATTGGCCTACTGCTCATGAATAACTCATTTAGTTTATTTCTATTGATTCTTTTTATTGTCTTTCATCAGAGGAGGAACATAGTGTTTCTGTACATTCATGTCAATCATGCAGCTTCAGTTTCACACCACTCACCACAGTGTGTGATAGTGAGTCGCAGGTGGATTGTCACCTCGACCGGCACAACATGTCACACAGCCGCAGACAAATGGTTTGGGGATGGGTGATGCCAAAAAAACAGGGGCAACACCCCCACATCATGGAGGCTTTGTTCTACACTCTCACTGCTGCTGCAAGGGGTTGTGTGCATGTGTTAGAATGTGTGTGTCTGCCAGAGGTTGTCGCATGGGAACCCTTGTGTTTTGCTGTCCTGCATGGAGGACTCCATGTCCATCTGCCATTCACATCACAGGCCTGCAATAAAGAAGACCGTGGATTAGTATCATTAATATCCAAAGAATGTGTCTGTATTACAAAGTCTCAAAAACTGAAACCTGGCTTCAAATGTCTGGTCTAATAGAGCCTCTATATTGGATCAATTTTAGACCATTTTTCTTGTAGAGCTGCTGTGGACAACATTCAAAACTAAGAAGTCTTTCTTTTGTTTATTGAAAAAAAAGGCTTTGTAGAATGTACATGCTTTTATTTGTAATATCAGGAACAAAACAAAAAAAAAGAATAGTTTGGTATCACATAACTATCATAACTCAGTTATCGCATTGGCACTAACTTTTTCAAAGGAATCCCAACCTGAGTGATGGTCTGAGCTCTTCTGGTCACCACAGGCTCTGTTCATTCTGGAAGACATAAAAATTAAATGTTTTTTATGTAAACAATTAATTTGATAGTTGACTGACAGATAATATTCAGGCATATGTGTTTTTTGGACATTTCACATGTGATTCGTTCAAATTATAAAGGCACATATATCATATTCAAAGAATATATATGTTAATATAAGTGGACATGATTTTAGTAACTTCTCAGTGAGGAATTAATTGGTAAATTGATTCTTAACTTGCAAAACATTTAATTATTGACATTAATTCAATAAATAAATATTGTATGTCTTTTATCCCTTAAAATGATCAAACTGTAGACTGTGGGTCAGACTAAATAAGCAGGTTGAGATCATTACTGATGCAGCTGTTGTTGCAGCCTGGTTTTTCACTGTCCATTAGCAGCTTATAGGAAACTATACTTTATCACTGTTATATACGTATAGCTCAGGTTTGGTACTTTTTTCTTTTTTTTTTAAAGCTCTGAATTGATGTGGTCTAATATTTTCTGTTCCTTTCGGAGCAAATAGAGGTGGAACTGGTTATCACAAACTGCAAAAGCATTTGCTTGCAATGTAGCCCAACGAAGAGGAACATGCTATTTACAGAAAATTCAAGGATGTGACAGTACAGTTACACCAAAGATGGAGGCTAAGGTAAAGGGTTAGTTCATCCATATTACAAAACCTTTTTTTTTTTAAACTAATGTCTGCTGTTATTTAGGCATGGTTTAGGTGCCTATATAATGAAGTGAGATTTTGTTTGAAGGTCTTTGATGAAGCCGGTTCACTTTTAATAGGGGTAAATTACCATGGTAACCTGCTCTGGTGTAGGAATCAGATTAAAAAATATATGATTTTAGCGCACGTTAAGGCAGCGAGAACGTCAATTTTGGCGAAATAATAATTAAAAAACGGACCAGAAACAATAGGGCTTCACGCTGGTCAGCGCTCGGGCCCTAATAATCTTTGCAATTTCAATAGGGCCTCGCTCGCCGTTGGTGGGCTCAGGCCCTAAAAAACTAATTGGAAAAATATATATATATATATCTGTACACATGCATTTTACAGTTAGATTTTTCCCTCAGCAGAAACAACTGAACTTCTACAGTTTGTTAGTTTGTTTATTAATACGTATTTGAGACACAGTAACACAGATGTCAATTTAAAAATGCTGACCAAGAAGACCTAAATATTAATTTCCACTTCTATAACGTCAAGATGTTATAATGTCTTCTACCACCTTATTTTAATGTTACTTTTATGTTGCTTATTTTTCTATTCTAGTTATTATATATTTTTCTTGACTGAATGTTGAGTAGAGTTTTTTTACATTTAGAGTAAATGTGGAGACAAAACTCTGAGGCATATATCTCTAAACCTGTGGGGTTGAGTAAACTGTCCCTTTAAAAACAAACTTATAGGCTTTGAGGATAAATTGACCTTTATTTTAAATTGTTTGGCTGAATGTCGGTTAATTGAATTATTGTATATGCAGCACCCTCTAGATTGTGCTTCTGTATGTAGACTGTAGCGTGCCACTGATGGATAGGGCCTGGGTGCCACTAGCCCTGCTGTGTGATGGATGATGTCTGGAGCTTTGACAGTGACAGAGCTGAAAAATGGTCTGTGAAGCCTGTGAATCTGTATTCACCGTCATTAGCCATGAACAATTCCCATTACGGAGCTGTGTGATGGAGAGGGGGATCCACTTATATGACTGCAGGCTGTGGGAGTGGACGCTCGCAGGTCTGTGCTGACACGGTGGAGAATGTGAGTGTACAGTCCATTCTCCTCACTCAGGACAGACACAGGGGAATGAAACTTGGCATGATGCTAACCTGATATTCAGGCTGACTTTCCCTTCATTAGCTGCTTCAGCATTCAGGAAGAATTACATTTTCCCTATAACAATCACTGTATTGACTGATGTACCCACCCTACGATGTCCTTCTATGTTTTTCTGTACAATTATCTTAATTTAGGTATTGCATTTAGGTATGTTTACCAAGAGCAGTTATTAGGATAGAAGAATGGATTATTTATGGAAGCTGGAAGGATAAAACTGTTTTGTGGTTGGTTTTTTTTTTTTTTTTTTTTGGGGGGGGGGGGGGGGGGGGGTGTTAACAGCAGCAAGTGATGAGCTGAGACATGCCCTTACTGTCAGATCTTTCCCTTCTGTCACTGTGTAATTTCCTGTGGGTTCCCTTCATTTCTAATCAATAATAATGCTGATTGATGTACATTTTTATACACAGAAAGCAGCCTATTTTAGTCATGGATGACTGGAAGCACTGTTGTTGTTGTTGTTGTTGTTGTTGTTGTTGTTGTTGTTGTTGTTGTTGTTGTTGTTGTTGTTGTTGTTGTTGTTGTTGCTGCCTTAGAAAAAATGGCATCAGCACACACATTTCTTTTTAACTGTCAACATTTTTATTTTATTTTAAGATTTATTTTGGGGCTTTTTGCCTTTATTTTGATAGTAGGTGGCAGAGAGGCCAAAAGGAAACAGGGAGAGAGATCTGCAGCATAGGTACCTTGCCGGAATCGAACCAGGGACACTGGCATAATGCGTCATGGATGTCAACCAATCGCAACCACCACACTGTTTGTGTGCATGAAAAATAAATCTGTTATGGTTGAATAGACTAAAGTTGTAGAATTAACCCCAACAGGACTGAAATTCACACATTAAAACTGGACTTCCGGTAGGTTCATTAAACATCATTTCAGCATCATGCACTGTGCAACCATGGTTGTAATATTGCGCCTTCTCCTGTGGTTACAATATAGATGTAACAAACTATTTAAGTCAAAACTTAAAACAACAGCTTGTGTTGTGGGGCCAAATATATTTTCTGGAGGGCCACATTTTGGCCATGGGTTAGGGTTAGGTAGGTACAGTTGTATAAAAAGACACATCATTTTTTTTTTCTCCCTGTCTGACATTATATCAGAAGAAAGTTTTCCTGTTGTTAGTCATTTAGGATTACCAAAATTATTTATATTTGCTTAATGCCAGAATAATGAGAGACATTTTTTTAGACAATTTTTTATTACTTTCTTTAAAGTCAGAAGTTGACATACATTTCATTAGTATTTGGTAGCATTGCCTTTAAACTAAATGACTTGGGTCAAACGTTTTGGGTATCCTTCCACAAGCTTCTCACAATAGTTTCCTGGAATTTTGGCCCATTCCTCCTGACAGAACTGGTGTAACTGAGTCAGGTTTGTAGGCCGCCTTGCTCGCACACGCCTTTTCAGCTCTGCCCACAAATCTTCTATAGGATTGAGATCAGGGCTTTGTGAAGGCCACTCCAAAACATTCACTTTGTTGTCCTTAAGCCACTTTGTAACTAATTTGGCGGTATGCTTAGGGTCACTGTCCATTTGGAAGACCCATTTGCACCCAAGCTTTAACTTCCTGGCTGATGTCTTGAGATGTTGCTTCAATATTTCTACACAATGTTCTTTCCTCATGATGCCATCTATTTTGTGAAGTGCACCAGTCCCTCCTGCAGCAAAAGACCCCCACAACATGATGCTGCCACCCCCGTACTTCACAGTTGGGATGGTGTTCTCAGGCTTGCAAGCTTCCCCATTTTTCCTCCAAATGTAACGATGGTCATTATGGCCAAACAGTTCAATTTTAGTTTCATCAGACCACAGGACATGTCTCCAAAAATGAAGGTCTTTGTCCCTGTGTCTTGCAAACTGTAATCTGGCTTTTTATGTTGCTTTTGGAGCAATGGCTTCTTCCTCACTGAGTGGCCTTTCAGACCATGTCGGTACAGGACTCGTTTCACTGTGGATGATGACACTCTCTTACCAGTTTCAGCCAGCATCTTCACAAGGTCTTTTGCTTTTGTTCTGGGGTTGATACGAACATTTCGCACCAAAGCACGTTCGTCTCTGGAACACAGAACCCGTCTCCTTCCTGAGCGGTATGATGGCTGGACATTCCCATGGTGTTTATACGGATATAATTGTTTGAACAGATGACTGGGGCACCTTCAGGCATCTGGAAATGGTACCCAAGGATGAACCAGACTTGTGGAAGTCCACAATTCTCTTCCTGATATCTTGGCTGATTTCTTTTGATAATCCCATGATGTCACACGCACAGGAAGCAGTGTGTTTGAGGTGTGCCTTAAAATGCATCCACAGGTGTGCCTGTAATTAAATCAAATGTTGTTAATTAACCTATCAGAAGTTTCCAAAGCCATGACATCATCATCTGATCAAATTGTTTAAAGGCATAATAATCTTAGTGTATGTAAACTTCTGACTTTGAAGAAAGTAATTAAATTGTCTAAAAAATTATCTCTCTCATTATTCTGGCATTTAGCAAATATAAATAATGTTGTAATCCTAACTGACCTAAAACAGGGAAAGTTTAGTCTGATATAAAGTCAGACGTCTTTTTAAACAGTGTATATAAACTTCTGGTTTCAACTGTACTTGCCTACCACTGGCAAGTACAGTGGTAGGCACTGTACTGAATAGCACTTTAAATGTGTCCTGTACTATGGTTCATGTGCATGTTTGTCTTGCTTACCCAGTGACAGCTTCAGCTTCAGCTTCATTACACAGACAGTAATGGAACAATGTTCTAAACTATTGTAAGATTACATTTATTTTGTAAATAATTGGTTTGAAGAATATATAATATGATTTAGGTATTTCTTGGATGCTTTAGATGATTTGATACATTTATTCTTGATATTGTTATTTAAATTGGGAACTACTTCTTACTATGTAGTTTGTCCATAGTGTTTACAGTAGTTTAGATTTGGTGTAGTGATGTGCCGCACAGTGCCCTCACTGTTTTACCTGCAGTTGCTATGGCAACTCACTGGCAGCTGTCGGAACACCAGAGGATGTGACTGGCAAGTGCCGAAATACCATCAGTTGCCCTCGTACAGTAGCTGCAGCAGTACTGGCAGCTTCCTCTGCAGCTCATCTGGCAGCTGCTGTTGGTGTGAAAGCGCCCTTAGATGCAGTAATGGTCTGCTTGCGTCCAACATCATTTTAACTATTTATTGATAGTTGGAAATTGGAAAAATTCGATAAAATGGAAAAACGAACTACGTCAAAGTCTCTAGCGCCACCTAGAAACAGTAAAACCTGATAGGAATGTTGTAGAAAGATCAAACCAAAACTAATTTTTTTGTCTTATCAAGACCTACAAATAACACGCTGACACCACTGACCTAAATCCAACAGGAAGTGCACAGTTTGCCATTACATGTGGGATCTTCGACGATTTTTCAGGCTTTTCAAAATATATACATAATTCCTGCATACTTACTGCTACAGACTCCATTCAAAATGTAGCCACAAGTCTCATCTATAGATGTGTGTAATTTGGTCTGGCTATGTTTTATACTTTTTCATCTGCACCCTGTTCCTCTCCCATTCAATCCGGACTGCCTGCTCTGTCTGTGTCTGCTCTATTGTCACGCTCTCCAGTCGTTAACTACACTGTAAAAAAAAATCTGTGAAATATACGGTAAAATACCGGCAGCTGTGGTTGCCAGAACTTCACTGTAAGAAATACAGTGACAATGTAAAGGACATTACGGTAAGCTATATTCCAAGATGTAAATTTCACAGTTTAAAACAGCTGCTTTTAAGGTAAAATACTACTAAAAACAAATATACTGTAATCAATGGTAATTTCCTGCTAAAACAACATCAATCATGTGAAGCCGTTTATGGTAAATTACTGTGAAAAACAAATGATATTCTGTAAACCCCATAACATTCCTTTACCGTAATAAAACATGTCACAACTGTATCATACATAACAGTATTTTACTGTGTAACAACATCAATAATGTGAAGCTGTTTACAGCTCACTAATGTGAAATACCAAATATTCTGTGAACTCAATCACATTATTTTACTATGAAAAACACGTCACAACTGTATCATACGTCACGGTATTTTATTGCAAAGCTTTATATTTTACAGTAAATTACCGGCAGCTGTGGTTGCCAGAATATCACTGCATGAAATACAGTGGAACACAATGGAAATTACAGTTGGTAGGCGTAAGGCCAACAGCTACTACATTTTCAAAAGGAATACAGCCTGAAGACTAGACTAGACTAGAGTGTCTACAGAACAGTGATCTTACATTTGCATCACAAACTGTTTGCATCACAAACACACAAACTGAAATAGTCAATCAAACTTTGTTGTCTGAGAATGACAAAAATAAGGCCTTAAAGCCTGGCGTTTTGGCATTAAAACATATGGTGGGGTTTTAACAAATTTGGCACACACGGACTTACCCTTTTAAATGTAATATCAAACATCTTAAATGTACAGTATGTCAGTTTACTTTTAACTCACTTAAACTTAAATTGAACTAAATATGCAACTAGTGTCGCATTGTGTTAACTCTTGTTAACAAAATTATATGTACAAAATCTCTCACAGTTTAATTTGTCTCTCTCCACTCATGATCAGCGAGGTCAGCGATAAAGGTGAGGACTCTTGGGTTTACTGACAGCTGCTTCTTGTTCTTCTTTGTTTCAACTTTTGTGCCCCTCTCAGGATTGATGTTGAAGAAACACCTGTGAAAACAACAATTTAAATTAAAGGGATATTCCGCCATTTTTGGAAATACGCTCATTTTCCACCTCCCCTCGAGCAAAACAATCGATATTTACCTTGTTCCCGTTCATCCAGCCATTCTGTGAGTCTGGCGATACAACTTTTAGCTTCAGCCTAGCATAGATCATTGAATCGGATTAGACCATTAGCTTCTCGCCTGCTAGCTTCATGTTTAAAAGTGACTAAGATTTCTGGTAATTTTCCCATTTACAACGTGTCTCCTCTCAAGTTAGAAAGTGCAATAAGACCAACTGAAAATGAAACCTGGCGTTTTTCTAGGCTGATTTGACATGGAACTACACTCTCATCTGGCGTAATAATCAAGGCAACTTGCAAACTACTGGCACTACTACTGCTTGTTGTCTATGGGGACTATTTTCAGATGCTGCGTACGATATCACTGCGCCTATGGTACGTTTGCAAGTTGCCTTGATTATTACGCCAGATGAGAGTGTAGTTCCATGTCAAATCAGCCTGGAAAAAACGTCAGGTTTCATTTTCAGTTGGTCTTATTGCACTTTCTAACTTGAGTGGAGACACATTTTAATTGGGAAAATTACCAGAAATCTTAGTCACTTTTAAACATGAAGCTAGCAGGCGAGAAGCTAATGGTCTAATCCATTTCAATGATCTATGCTAGGCTGAAGCTAAAAGTTGTATCGCCAGACTCACAGAATGGCTGGATGAACGGGAGCAAGGTAAATATCGATTGTTTTGCTCGAGGGGAGGTGGAAAATGAGCGTATTTCCAGAAATGGCGGAATATCCCTTTAAAATCGCGATTTGTTCTAAACATGTTTAAGGAACACTTCACTGTTTTTTTCATAATAAACTATGTTATTCGCTTAATTAAAGGAATACGCCACCCAAAAATGAAATTAAGCCAGTCTCGGTCACCCCCAGAGTTAGAACAGTGAAAAGAACCCTGTTAAAATCCGTCTGGGCATTGTCCTGCTTTGGGAGTAGCGTTTTTAGCTTTAGCTTAGCACAGTTGCTGTAAATGAAGGGTGTCAATTAGCACGTCCTTCAAAAAAAGTGACCGAGACATCTACATTTTTTCTAAATATATCTTGGGAGCCATGTGTTAAAAACGAGTACACATCATAACGCAAAATCAAACGAGGCTATTATCTAGGCAGATATTTACTTGGAACTATATTCAGCCTCATCACAGGCGAAGCACTGCTAGATAGGCACAAGGTTCTCATGCAGCAGCACTTGAATCCCATTCTGTGAAGTTCCAGTCGAAGTTAGGAGTTTTCAAGTGCTACGTGAGACTAGCGGTGCTTCACCTGTGATGAGGCTGAATGTAGTTCCAAGTAAATATCTGCCCTGGTAATAGCCACGTTCGATTTTGCATTATGATTTGTACTTGTTCTGAACACACGTCTCCCAAGATATATTTAGAAAAAAAATTAGATGTCTCGGTCACTTTTTTGGAGGACGTGCTAACTGACACCCTTCATTTACAGCAACTGTGCTAAGCTAAAGCTAAAAACGCTGCTCCCAAAGCAAGACAATGCCCGGACGGATTTTAACCGGGTTTTTTTCACTGTTCTAACTCTGGGGGTGACAGAGACTGGCTTAATTTCATTTTTGGGTGGCGTATTCCTTTAAGACGAGTTGATACATACCTCTCACGTTTCAATGCGTGCACTCACTGGCTCTGTCGCGCGGCGCAACTTTGAAAGCACTTAGCTAGCTAAATGCATTCACTAGGATCCAAACAGAGATGAAGTTAGAAGCGGCCAAACAACTCCATGTTTTCCCCTATTAAAATACAGTTACACAAGTAGTCACACGACCAAGTATGATGAGACAAAATAAAACGTGGTGCATTTCTAAGCAGGTAAGAGGGATAACTATATTGTGTGGCGGAATAACATTGGGAGCACTGAGACTCTGCGCAGTAATATCCTCACTCCAAAGTGAATCTGAAAGTGCAACAGTGAGGATATTACTGCGCCACACAATATAGTTATCCCTCTTACCTGCATAGAAATGCACCACGTTTTATTTTGTCCCACCATACTTGGTCGTGTGACTACTCGTGTAACTGTATTTTAATAGGGAAAAAATTGAGGTGTTTGGTCACTTCTAACTTCATCTCTGTTTGGATCCTAATGAATGCACTGAGCTAGCTAAGTGCTATCAAAGTTGCGCCGCGCACCAGAGCCAGTGAGTGCACACATTGAAACATGAGAGGTATGTATCAACTCCTCTTAGTTAAGGGAATAACGTAGTTTAATATGAAAAAACGGTGAAGTGTTCCTTTAAAAAAAAAAAAAAAACCTGACACACAGTTCTTACCTCTGAAGGAGCTCAAGAGTGGAACCCAGGTCTACTGGATAGTGGATATTCAGGCAGAAGTAGCTTCCAAACATCAGGCAGATGGCAGTAATGAAGTTGGAGATTTGGTCATTCACGATCTTGCCGTCTATGCTGAGCATGAACAGCCTTGCAGCATAGCAGGAGGTTCCTGCAAAGAATAGCACACCAGCTATTAAAATGCCGTAGTGCAAATACAAAATGTTTTGAACATATCAGACAGTATTGTAGTGAATCACATAACATGAAGGATACAAAATATAACTGGGGATGAATCACACCTAGTATTTTTAAATTTGACATGCATTTATATAACATGACCATACAGGCCCCTTCAATAAACCAGAATACTTACCACATACAATGATGCAAGGTGTCACAGGCAAGTTTTCCACGAGTACTTCGTTTGCCAGGCATGTCTCCTCGATGTAGTAGAAGAGGTTCCCCTCTTTTTCGTTGAAGTATGAGAGAAGAAGAAACACCATATCCTTGATGTCATCGGAGCTGCCCTCCAACGGTCCTCTCTGAAATTTCAGCTTTGTTGCGGTCTCAAAGACGCGTTTGCTCTTGTCTGCACAAGCGGTTGTCATGAAGTTCAAAAGGCGTTTTCCCATTTTTTCTACACTATTGAGAAAGGTCTCTTTAAGTTGTAATCCTGTGAACTCTAGGAAATGGACGGTCATCCCTATTTCTTCAAACAAAAAAGGCCATTCCTCCGTCAGGCTTTGGAGATCTGTTCCTGTATTTATTGCTTTGTGTTGGGAGTAGTATGTGCACCCCATGAGAGCTTTGACCTCTTCTGGACTGAAGGTACGCTGTTCATGAAGCATCTTCATTTTATCCCTCTTTTCCTGTTGGCTTTCCAATGTCTCACTGACTGGCATGAACTTCATATTCCACTTAATGCAGCCATATGTGTCCTGAACAACCGCCCTCTGCTCAGCTGGGATTTCATCTGTGTCGGAGTCACCGGATTCTCGTTTGCGCCTCTTTATCCGTGGTGTTGAGGACCGCTTCACGTTGTCAATACGGGCTTGTAGCTGTTTGACAAGTGAGTGATATCCAGCTCCCACTACCTCACCTTCTATGACGTCTTTCAGGGACTGTGGATACTTGGCAACTATTCTTTTGGCAACTTCTGTAGACTCTAGTTTACTTGGAGATGTGCAAGCATTCATCATTGCAGAGACAATAATCCGAATCATTTCTCGCCGTAAACGTGGACTTGGCGTTTTCCCTCTCTCCAAGCACTGCATCAAGTCTTCAGGAAATTTTGCCCATGGAATCTGAAAGCTGTCAACCCAATCTGCAGTTCTAATCCGATTGCTGGGTGAGGGGCAAGGGGAGTGTGAGGAGCGAGTGGAGGTAGGAGAGGTGAAAGGTGAAACGGAAGGACTGATGGCTGACTGGCTGTGGGTTTCAGGGCTCTGAACTGTAAAACAAAAATAATGAAATTAAAGACATTTTAAACTGATTCGTGGTCTGTGTAGCAGTAGTTCATTTGATAATTGCAAATCAAGTATTAAACAAATCAAATATCAAAATATTCTGCCTAAATCGATCTAAAGATGTATTATAGAATCTGCGCACTGTTCTAGCGAGAATATGATGGAAGATGACTGAAATGTAATTTGTGGTTTAGCCGCAGAGATACAGATTTTGAAATGACAGTATGTGAAGTAAAGGAATCTATCCAAAGTCACCAGCGTTATTGACACAAGGCATTAGATTCATCCCGCAAGCAGGGTTATCTGATTTTAGAGGTGGTACATGATCAAGAGACACACATTTCCAGGATAAGACAGATCGGGGGAAATTATCAAAAATCAGTGTTCGCTTTTCAACGTTTTCTTTTTTTCCCCCATCAGAGCATGAAAAACAATGATTGGTATTCAAGACCAATGGTAATCCTTGGTATATGCTAAAGTAAATTCTGTTGATTTGTACTTACTGGTTAGTTTCCATGCAGCAACCAATCTTCTCGCTTGTATTGGTCGTAGAACAGATGCAAGATCAGCCTCCTGTAAAAAGTGAAAATCCTCTGTGGTCTCAACCCCCAATGACTGTAGGGTCTCCTCCACAAGGTCCAGAATTGGGTCTGGGAGGTCTGGCAACACCTTAGAAATGGAACTTCTTATGCTGTTTTGATCTGAATCAGCCATTTCTAAGAATGAAAAATAAAGTTCAGTTTACACCAGAATGACGGGCAATAGAAAGGCATGCATTATTGTGACAGCACACTGTGTTTCAATGGAACCAACTGATATCCATCCTTCTGGTAAGATGGCAACGGATAGAAATCAGTTAAGTCACTAATGTTCAGACACTGCATCTTTTCATTGTCCTTTCTAACAGAGTACATATGGAAATGAGCCAAGAACTCGGCAGTGTACACTGACAAAAGAAAATGAATAGTGTCATTTTTGATCAAAATAAGCACTAGTTCACCAAACTCCACATTATCCGTATTACCAGTCACAAGGAATTGTCCTTTTTTGTACAATGTTCCCTTATAAGACATTTCTACTGTGACCTTTGTGATAACATCAGTGAAGCCACATTGTCTGACTGCATTTTGAATGGCTTGACTGTAGAGTGCCAGGTAAAATGGGGAACTGTCTTTAACTTGCAGGACAACTTGGCCAAGTGATCCTGCTGAGAGGTAAGCCTGCAGCATTTGATGTTGTTCAGAGAGAGTAAAGCAGAGGTTTTTGAAATTCTTTAAATTCCTTGCACAAGTTAAAATAACTGTGCTTGCTCTCGAATCTCATTGTCCAGAGTCTGATCAAGGGGCCAAATTTCAGAATGAGTGCCGGATAATGGCGTAAATAATGATGCTTGGGTTTCAACTTAGTGTTTGGGAACAGAGCTTTTCTTGACTCTAAATATTCTTGAATAAGAACATCCAGAAATGCAACCTGAGGCACAGAGATTTTCTGAGCGCATACCATGTCCACAATGTCTTTTAGCTGCAGAATCAACTGCCAAACATCATCAGCTGTGTCTTTCACTCTGTCACCAATCAAAAGAGGCAGCAGCCTCAGAAAATTCCAGTTCTGTATGGCCTGTCCTGACAGTTTCTTTGCTAGGGGCCTGACTGCACATGGCTTCGTAGAAGCATCAGATCCACAGTATTTGAACTGATTAATGCGCCGATTCAGAGTGGAATAAGTGAACCATTTCTTTGTCTTAACAAAATACTTAAGACACAGTGCAACATCATAAGACAAAATGCCCTCAAAGATGTCATGGCCTAGACAAGGTGGCAGACCTGGCTGACAAACATGAAAGTAATTTAAAGAGTTGAAAACTGACCTGAACTTCAATCCTTCTGATGTATCTTCAGTCTGGAGGCGATCAATGGCAGAATCGTACTTCTCAACAGTGCGCTCTGGTCCACACAGGTTTGGATCATCACCCTGAAATTCAGATCGAGTTATGAGACAGTAGCGACAAAAATATTGTGAAGTACTGAAATTTTCCGAAAAACCACCAATGCAATGCGAGCCCAAATTATCGCCAGCAATGCAATACAGGGTCCCTCTGACTACCGTTTTATGCGATGTCACTATCCCATTCTCTTCCAATTCCTTCAAGTCGCCTAGTAATTCAGAGAACACCTTAGCATGCCCAAATTCTTTGAAGTCTTTCTCTCTGCACAATAAAACGAGTGACATGTGGTCTGTGTCAGACCGTACATGAAGTGGCAGATTAGAAACATAAACAGCTAATATTTTATGTTTGGTCTTTGCAGAGCCTAGAGGATTAGCAACTTCAAAGGCATCCTGGTATAGAACTAACTTTAGACAGGACGGGTTTTGCATAAAAAAATCTTTGTGTTTAAATATTTGACCATCACTAATGTCGCTTAGAACATCCGCAGAAGTCTCAGTCGAGTGTGCTCCTGATACACGACTCAGCCATAGATCAGACTCTAACAAACATTTCAAAGTCTCCCTCACTGGAACATAATAGGCAAACCTGTCTCTCCGATTCTCATCTCTTCCTAAAAACAATTTCTTAGGCTCAACAAAGTTGAACATTTTTTTGAAAGTCTGAGTTCTTGAGTATGCTGTTCGCATCGGCCCTGTATGACATGTAGAAAACAGATCGAAACCTCTGACAGACTCACAAACTTTGGTGATGTCCTCATCTGACAATGGTGTGTCATTTTTTAGCAATGAACTAAGTTTACTCAAGGTATATGTCTGACCTAAGTCATGAATGTTTTGCATCTCCTCAACAATATTCTGAATGGTCGAAGCAGGTAACAGAAACTGTCCCTGTAAGTTCATGTAAAACAAACTGACATTTCTGAGAAAAAGATCACTGAAATTGTCTGCTATATCCAGATCACCTTCATCTGTGCTTCCCTCATTCACTTGAGGGCTAAAGCTATCTGATTCAGTTGCAGCTGTTGCAGCAGTTGCAACTGATGACTGACATGCAGATTCTCTGTATAAGTCACTGATACTGCCATCTGAAAGATCTCTGTGTTTCCGTGACATGTGAGATGTAAATGAAGATCTGATATTGAAAACACCTGTGCATCCAGTCACTGGACAACCTACTGCACGTCCTTCAGCAATATGTTCCTTCAAGTGTGTTAACAGATCCTTGATCTCTTGACAATGGTGTTCACACAAAGCAGCTGGGCATCTGTACGTATTAACAACGGCCCCAACAGAAACATGGGCAGCGGGTACGTTATGCCTGCGGTAAAAATGAGCCTTAAATGCTCCATATCTGAAAAATGTCCTTCCACAGTCGGCACCACAACACTTAAATAAACAATGTGGTTCATTCCGATGAAGTTTGCAATGAAGAACATAACCTCTGAATGTCTTCACTGACTTTCCACAGAAATTGCAATTCAACATTTCAAGCTACATTTAACTTAACTGTGAGGACAATTAAAAAAAACTGGTGCTATGCACCTGATAAGATAACCGATATGTAGGAAACTTCAACCAAAAAAAGAGTAGCAAAAAAATAGCTTTCAAATTAAAATAGTTTTCCTCGCCAAAGCAGGACGATCGATACAACAATTCGTACAGAGCAGCACTACCTAAACTAAGTGAGCGAGCCTTCCACTGAACAGAAAAAAAGGCGCTATTCTTCTAGTTAAAACAGTCAACCGTTACCTGGCTACTTTCGAAAAACAATGCTGGCATATGATAGGTTGTACAAGACTACACCACACCCAGTATTCAGAGAAGCGAGGGAGAATTAGCAATGTGGTTCATCTTAACGATTACGAATGCAATGAACAAACTTATCAATGTCTACACCAACTTTCCACAGAAATGACATTTCAACATTCAAGCTACATTTAACTTTGAGGGCAATACAATACTGTTGAGCTGCACCATGAACCGTGACATACATGGCAACAACTAGAATGACAGCAATTTAACTTAAACTAACCTAAAAAGACAAGAAAAACTGTGTTTCCAACAACTCTATTTCAAATAAAATGTGTTCCTCGCCCAAACGTAGTGCTGTCGTACAACCACCCGGACAGAGTAGCTAGCTAGCACAACTAACAGAAAGTGAGCACTGCCACTGAGGGAGAAAAAAGGCGCAAACTTCCAGCTGCTGATTAAAAGTCGCGCTTTACCTTGGAAAACACTGCTAGCTTAAAATGATTCAAAACCCTAAGGACAACCGTAGCCTGAATAAGATAGGGGCAATGCGTTTTCCCAAAACCATGGGAAACAACTCGAAATAAACTATTTGATTATCTAAACTTCACGACCTGAAAGACGGTGGAATTATTTGATAGCGCTGCAGCACGAACACGTTAATGGAACATCACAATAGCCTACCGCTGCACAACGTGGGGTTAGCTAGCTAATGAGCGAAAACATAATAATCTGCCTGATTAGCCCGACAAATAGACACAACAAAGCAATTATGTAGTCACTACATGAAGGAAATGAAGCACAGTGAGGTAGAATTGAGAAAATGTAAAATAAATATACGTATATTACCTTCTTCGATCTGGTCTTGTCCAAGATGCTTGCTTTTCTCAACGTCTCTCATCTTCAAGTGGCCTCGTGGTACGCTGCGCCGCGCATGCGCATGTCTCTCAAAATGTCTTCATTTTTACCGTCTCTGTTTCACATGTTCCAGTTGTTTTGAATAGTTGTTTTAATCAAATAATGTCTAATAAGGTTTTCAATAATAAATATGGGTATTTTCAAGCAAGCAGACGTTTCATTTGTAGCGTAGGCCCTACCCTTCCACTCATTGAAATCTGGCTCCCTTTGGGCTACCTTTGACCTCAGTGTCACACTATTTTGATACCTTAGTGAAACATGAAGTCATAGCCTACTTAGGCCTACTGCTTCAAACTGATTAACTTAAGTTGTTGAACAGAAATGGAAAAAAAGTTTAGTAACACTTTGTTCATAAGGGGTGCCAAAAGTGTAAAAATACTTCCATTTCAGGATTTATTCATTTGTTTCTCAAAATAGTGGTGTGCCATTAGTTTGTCTTAAAATAAAGTGGTGTGCCGTTTCTTTATTAAGGGTAATTCAATGTATCTACTGCAGTGATAAACTGTTTTGTGTTTTATGGTCTATTACTGTAGCCAATTCACAGTTCTTCACTGTAATGTTTCACATGTTTGGACAGTACAATTCAAGTTTTGTGCCGTTTCTTGATTTAGGGTAATTACATGTTTCTTCTACAGTGATATACTTTTTAAAGTTCTATGGTCCATTAATGTAGCCAATTCACAGTTATTCACCGTAATACTCCACATATTTTTACAGTAGAATTACCGTTTCTTGATTTAGGGTAATTAGATGTTTCTTCTACAGTGATGTACTGTTTTAGGTTTTATGGTCTATTACTGTTGCCATTTCACAGTTTTCCCCTGTAATTTTCACAGACTTTTTTTTACAGTGTACCATGGCAACGACTGTGTGTGTGTGTGTGTGCAGCTGGCACAAGTTGAAGCACTGAATTATTTTGCCACTAGTTGTAACCTATAGAAATATTTTTGTGTTTCTAATTTTGACCATGTTTACTTCTATACCTATTTCTGTATCATCTTGATGCAGTAGATAATGAAGTCAAGCAGTCTTCCAGATTCATTTGTGGTCTTAGTGTGCCACCCTGTGGAGAAAAATGGTAATTAACTGATTTAGTTCAAGTTTATTGACTGTATTATTATGATTTTAGATATCTGTGCAGTCTGTCAACTATTTCACTGACATTGTTGTCAAAGTCTAGATCAAACACGAATTACATGAGCATGAACTACAAACGTGTGTGTGTGTGTATGTGTATGTGTATGTGTGTGTATGTGTGTGTGTGTGTGTGTGTGTGTGTGTGTGTGTGTGTGTGTGTAATGTATATCTACTTATTGCAGTGTCCGATAAAAGCCCGGGTCTGAAGGCATCTAAATGCCTCTAACAGGAACCTTTCTGCTTCGCCACGGCCCGACGTGAGCAAGGGAGCGAGGTCCCACCCAACGCTGGTTGCAGCTTTAATTATACCTTTGTAAGTCTCATCGGATCTGAATTGATCTCATATATGGCCTTTTGGCAGCCCAATTGACGGAAATCCGTCATAGCGACGGAG
The DNA here is from genome assembly GCF_963691925.1 of Scomber scombrus. Lineage (NCBI taxonomy): Eukaryota > Metazoa > Chordata > Actinopteri > Scombriformes > Scombridae > Scomber > Scomber scombrus. The sequence continues at coordinate 387,113 of NC_084982.1, read as the reverse complement.
AACTTTACTCCCTGTAACCTACACCTAAAATTACACTATTATGTATTGCTGTAAACCATCTTTTGAGCTAGTAAGCTGTAACTTTGGCATTTTAGTCCTCAGCTTTCTTTTGTTCCAAATAAAGTAATTTTGAATTTTTAAATTAAGTAGCTTTTGTACCTTGCTTGACATAAGCAAAGTGTCAGCGATGTTGGCTGGATGGAACTGGATTGTATATTTCATTTGGTGTAAACTATTTAAATGTAGTCATTTTGAATGCATGCAGTTTCAGACAGAAACTATGCAGACATGGACTGAGCTCTTGTGTCTGGCTGGGTTGCTTTGACCCTGTGGTGTGTGTGATTGTGTGCGCTACATCATTCACATCATCTGTCCTTATGTTTAGAGATGATGAAATCAAGGCCATATTTCTGTCTTTGGTGACGTGATAAAAGCATGAAGGGCCTCAGCTGCCTCACAGCCAGCTGTGGCCCTACTACTAGCTGTGAATTATTCAGCAAAGTTTGTACAAGCTCACACGGATGAATGACTGCAGCACAAGCTTTATGTTTGGTCACTGCACCTGTCACTCTGAAACATCTCAAACACACATCAATGCTGGGAGGCAAAGGTGTGTGAACAACCACAGTGATGTTAACTTGGGGGCTGCAAGGAGATTTTCTGTTGTGATCTCATAGTACTGCTTGAAATGGTATATTCCTTTATTTCTGCTTTAAAGGATCGTTCCTGTTTATTTTCAGTTGTGGTATCTGCTCTGCCTGATGTCTTGTGAGCGCCTGTGGCTCAGGAGGTAGAGCGGTCGTTCTCCAATTGGGAGATTGGTGGTTCGATTCCCGACTAGACTAAACTAGGTAGAGTTTTTAGAGATAGGAAACTATATATAGTATTATATATATGAACGTATATATATAGACATATATATATACGTATATATATAGACGTGTCAACGGTGATACCACCGTTGACACGTCTCACTTGTATATTTAAAAGATTTTATTACAAAAGAGAACAGTGTCAAACATCCAATCTTGAGAGTCCCTGGTGCTGATCTCTCTGACTACTCGAGTTTTAACAACACTATATATAGTTTCCTATCTCTAAAAACTCTACCTAGTTTAGTCTATGTGTTGATGAAAAAGAAGGATACCCTTCTTTTTCATCAACACATCAAGAGATAACCATTGTTATATGCTACACAGTTTTGTCCATTGATTCTATCATAAATAATAACATTGTACTTACCAAGAACACAGTGACATCACTACAACAAAAACTTTATTGTATATATACTGTATATGTATATTTTGTTTATTGGTGAGTCATGATATAAAAAATGAAAACTGACTGAGAACACAACGGAACACATATTCACTGACACAACATAGTGACATACTATGATATCATTGGATAAAGTGTGTCTGTGTAAGGTGAGGTCAAATGGATTGTCCACTAATCTGAAGATTGGCAGTTCGATCCCGGTCTCCTCAAGGCTGCATGCTGAGGTGTCCATGTGTAATATACTGAACCTTGATGGCTGCACCAGTGATGTGTGAATGTGTTTGTGTATGAGTGTGTTTTGGATTAGATCCTGATGAACAGGTTGCACCTTAAATGGCAGCCTGTGCCATCAATGTATGAACGCATGTGTGAATTGGTGAATGTTGACATGTATTGCGCTTGGAGCGGTTGGACAGCTGGAAGGCCGCTACATAAGTACAGTCCATGGACAAAACAGCACTTGTTGAGTTAGATTCAGCTAAAGTGTAAACTTAGCTGTGGATAATGATGTGTGCTGTCAGTGTTTTTTTCATTCACGGGAAGGTTTGGCTGCTGTTTATTTGTTAGTGCAGCTGTGCTTCAGTAAACGGAGCTCAGCAGTGGCTGGAATCAGTATAATCATTCAATATGATTATTTATTATACATTTCTGATATTGATATACAGTATATCCTGATACAGCACATGTATACAAAATCACATATGACATGATGAAATAGATGTTTAGTGTGAACAGTATTACAGTTATGTAACATCAAAAATCAGACATAACTCTCTATAATGTATAATCACAATATGAACCCATCCAGTTTACAGAGAAAAGGCTGATCAGGGGATTTCATTATATACTCTTTTTGTCTTGCATTTTATTTTCAGCAACATATTTCAGTGTGGTATAAATTTAAACAAACAAAAAGGAAAGATTAATAAGGACAAACATGAAAGGAAAATATCTGGAATAAGCCAAAACTTAGAATGTTGCTACCTGCATTCACCAAACATTGAATATAATTTAGCAAGAAAATAATGAGACCTGTGAACTCAAGAACTGCAACAGTTCTAGAGCAGTGTATGTTTTTGTGATATTGGTCAAGAGTGAATGTCATTAAAAGCAGCAACATTGTTGTAGTCATGTCTTTGTTAAAGCCATTCTGTTATTCTCAATTTTCTGTACACATCACATTCATTCAGTCACAGTGGGCAGGTGACTCTTAATGCCACAGCATCACTGGTGCATTATATGGTCTCATTTATCAGTATGAGTTAATCATTTGGGAAAAAGAGAAGAAAAGATAAGCTCCCCTCTTCTTTTCAGTTTCAATATAATGTCCTCACTAAAATCAACACACACTGATACACTTTTCTGAGTCTACTTCAGTTATCGCCCTGCACTCACAGAAACAAGCTTTTCAAGCAGCAGCAAGCTATTGGGAACTTTTTCAATGTTTTTCTTTATGTTGTTAAAGTTGAAGTATGTAACTCTGACACCAAGTGTTTAGAAATGGTACTGCAGCCCACGGTCAAAACACCGGAGAGAGCTGTCACTCCTCGCCCCCTCCTGCCAGAGTTGACGTTCACGCGGGTTGCCAGTTGTTGGACGTGATCCTGCAGGCGCGCGAGACGAGCGCAACATACACAATGCTGAGTGAGGACGCGACCCACAGTTAAACATCCCAACCTGCAGGGTGGGGGGGGGGGTTACACTAGGTGTCTGTCCGGGGGCGGGGGCAGGGGGGATGCGATCGGTCTAATCAGCGGCAAGAGTTATAAGGACTCTTTGCTCTCACACGCGCTGCATTTATAGTCACACACACACACACACACACGCTGTCACTCTCTAGTGCTTGCTCTTGCTCATTGTTGAACGTAACCGCTGTGAAACAATCAGAAAATAACGTGTGATTGATCTGATTCACCGGCTTCTTACTGTCAGCGCTCCCTCCCTCTTCATCCTCTCTACCTCACTCCACCACAGTTAACACAACATCGTCTTGTAGCCGCTCTCTGAGGGAGCAACTCTGTCCTCCATTCAGTGTTTTGAACTTTTATAAATAACAGGGAGGCGGAATAAAGTAGTAGTATTCCTGCATTGAAAAGACTGTCTGAGAGCAAAGGAGAGCGTCACCGTCACACACACACATACACACACACACAGTGAGTTAGCTGCTCCTCTCCTCCATATCAGCGGGTGCAGCTGAGTGCTGTGTGACAGATGCAGCTGTATGACGCTGTAGCCGTCTGTCACGACGTATTTGAGAATCATAACGAGGCTTTTTTGGTTTTGTAACATCAAACATTATCTGCAATGTTCCAGCTGCAGCTCAGTAGCAACTGGCAACTTGGATGCTGAAACGCTACTGACTTGGTGATTGGTAGATAGGTGGTGGGTGGCGCATCAGGCCAAAACACAAAATGACAACATAAACATTACTTGTGGGCTGCCACTTAGCTTTTCAAATGTGAATATTCTGGCTGGACTACTACTGTCAGTGATATCAGTGTTTGAAATTAACATGATTCCTTAATGTCAGGTGACATATCAGGGCCATTTTATGATTACTTGGAATATATTTCTTACATACGGCTATTTTAAGGCTACTTTAAGGTTGTGTTGTTTTGTCTCCCCATTTCTGAAACCAAACGTACAGCCTGAACGTATATACCCTACCCATATACCTTATATGTGCTTACCACCTCCACATTGACTCCCTCCATTGAGGGAGGTTTGAGATTGTTATGACCTACACACAACACAATCTCGAAACAAAAAGTAGTAGATCAACTTTTTTTTCTCCTCTTCACTATTTTCACAAGCGTTCTGTCTGTTGGTGAATTACTAAATATCTGCATAAATCCTTACATTTTTACATGTGTGCAGTAACGTTTGTTAGCATTCAGCTGAAGTCTTCAACCTGACTCGGACTACCAGGGCAGAGAAGCTGATTTATGTACAGCCTCTGGAGAGTTCTGCTTTGATGATCTCCTTTGAAGTTCAGCACTTTAAAACATGAATAATTCACGCGTTAGTCATAGTGGTAGTTGTGGGAATAGAAGTTACTAAAGCAATATTCATATTTCTCTGTGAATTCAGGTAAAAATTAAATTTCTTTACCTTTTTGTGCAATAATAATGCGGCTGTGTAGGGTTTTGCCAGTCAGGTCCAGTGAATGCGCCTCGTAATAAGCAATATGTTAATGTAATTAACATAATATTATAATTGCTTATTAACAGAGTCACTGGTGTCTGAGTGCCAATTAAAAATAAAAAAAAAAGAATTTAGTGCCAAGGCCAGCATGGTAGCAGTTGGGTGGAGGGAAGATAATGCGCACCCTGTATTGTTTACTAGAAAGTTCATTTGTTCTCTGCCAAGACAAGACATGGCAGAGTTACTGTCACAGAAAATGAAAACTTACACTTACTACACTTACACACGCTAAGCTTGTCTATGTAATGGGAAGGTGTGTCCAAACATTTGACTGTTCCTGTATGTATTGCATATACAAATCATTCTTAAGTCAAGCTCCTTTTACCTGTGGTTTGGGCTCTTTAGCTGCTAAATGCTCCACTGTTTTCACCAGCTAATCTCTAACTGTGTCTGTCTGCTACTTGGTGCTGAGCAGATAGAGTACCGTGGCTTTATCAGATGCTGGAAACAATGCTCATGAGAGTGCTGAGACTGATATAAAACCGCAGGGCAAAAAAAGGGTCTGTGACAAATAGGGGCTGGCAAGATGAGTAATTCAAATATATCTTTAAAAGTTGTTTTAAAACGCATGTAACGGGTTGTTTTTGAAATGTTTGTATTTATGTTGGTTATTTGGTTGGTTATGTTATTTGAAATGACATTTGCGTAATTGTTTTTTACAAAAAGTAAGACTTTATCTCTCTTGAGGATAGTAGACACTGGAGAGCTCATAGAATCCTCAGAGAATTATCCCACCCTGGTCATCATCATGTGAACTGTTGCACTTCAGGACAGGATCACATCCCAAACAAACAGACTAAAAAACTGTTTCTACCCCAAAGCTGTTATTGCACAAAATACTGCACAATGAACACCTGATACACTTGAAAATTCATTATACTTGACCTCTGTGCAATATACTGGTTAACTATGCAATATTCCTGTCTATAGTGTAAAATCTTGTAAGATTTTTATATAGTACAGCTATTCCAAGCTTTTATACTTTTTAAAAAACGTTTAACTGACTGATTCTGATATTATGATTCTGAATGCTCCTGATAATGTAAAATGGTGTAACCACAAAAGAATGATAAATATTACATATTGTATCCACCTACAGTGTATTTAAGTGTACTTAAAAACTAATTGCTTAATTTTAAAACATCAAATGAGGTTTTTATATTTTTTTGGAGTATTTCTTCATTTAAATTTTAAAGTATTTTGTCAATAGTATATTTTCAATATTGAATATTGAAATGTCCTAAAAACAACATTTTTTTCTAAATAATTTGTGACAAATTATGTAAAATGTGTTCAAAAGAAAAAGAAAAGTGGAAGTGGGTTATATTTATTCCACATTTTAGTTCACATTTATGTTCCTGTACATAATCAGATTTTTATGAAAACATACTGCTTACGCCTGTGGGACACTGGGTTGCATCAATGGATGAAACCAGTAATTTTCATAAAAATCTGATGTCTGACCATGTTCCTTCTACAGTCAAACATCACTGTTTGTTGAAGAAATGGACACTGAAAATCAAATATGACAGTCAGCAAGGTTCAGGGAACTTGGTTTTTCATGTTATTCCAGTTTAGAAAAAAGAATACCTGACAAAAAGAAATGATCAGGACATTGTATTTTAAATCCAGCCAAGGAATAGTTGTTGTAATTTAATTTAATAAATTAACTAATTTTTTCAACTGTAAATTCTGTGCTAAAAGAAGACATTTTTAGGTATTTTAAAGCTACTGTACATGTTCAAAGTAGTCTTTTTAAATGATACGTCTTTAATTAGCATCATGATTATAATTGGCATCTAACAGAAAGGCTTTTAACAGGACTGTTGAATGATGTAAGCAATTATATGACTTTCAGTCCCTCCAGAAATACGCGATTATGCGATCGCATAATTCAACGCATAATCAACCAAAGTCCGCATATTCATGCGGGGGCCGCATTTTTTAAAATACACCGCACTTTCGCTGCATAAATCGCTGATTACCGCGCAAAATGCGCAAAATATGCGTGACTTGCATGATTTCATAATCCCCGCATTTTCGTTGTTGCGTTTACTGCACACAAGAGCAGCCATTTTCCCCTGTTGCCATGGGAACGTTATGAAGTGACGTTATGAAGTGACGTTATGAAGTGACGTTATGAAGTGACGTTATGAAGTGACGTAATTACGCGACGTGAACGTCATCGATAAGCTGAAAACTCTATGTGCAAACCAGGCGGGGAGTTCCGGTCCTCTGAAACGATGCCAACGCGGAAGTAACTTAAAACTGCATTCTATCAAAAGGCCACCAGGGGGCGACCGTTTTGGTGTCAAAAGGACTTCCGTCTCTATACAAGTCAATGGAGAATTCACCAACTTCTCACTTGATTTCTAACCTCAGTAAACATTTTCAAAATGTGTTTATGGTCTCAATCGCTAGTTTAAAGCCTTCTTCAATGCAGTATGATGTTCATTTGGGACATTTTGGCCTCCCTGATTTTATATGTGACGATAACGCAGGGTATGCATTAGGGCGTGGCTACGTGGTGATTGACAGGTTGATTGGTTCACAGGTTCAGGAGGGCGCCTCTTGCTCCTCCTGATGCCCATATAAGTAGAATCCGTGTTTTTATTTTTCCCAGCATGCACCGGAAATTTTCAAGATGTGCTGCCCAGATCCGAAACTATTCGTTTCCAAGCAGCAGTCCACAAACCAATGGGTGACGTCACGGATGTTACGTCCATTTTATATACAGTCTATGGTGCAAACCCCACAAAGAAGCCACGATGAAGCCCGCAAATCAGTCTCATTTGCCAACAAAAATAAGTGCAAAAAAAAAAAAAAAGTTTCCTGGTGTGTTACATGACAGTGGGGGCAAATTATTTTGCACTCCGTGCAACTGCTTGTTGGTCCACAGGCAGAAGTCGACGCTGGACAATCACTTTGCCACCACCAAACATTTGAGGATGGTTAAAGCAGCAGCGGAAGTAGCCAAGAAGCAGCTCATCTACACCGAGGAGTCAACTTCCAAAACAGTTGCTAGGGCTGAAAGAATCAAGGTCAGTAGCCTACAAGATTAAAGCTTGTAAAATTATGAAAAGGTTGATAGTTAAATTGAAAACAGAATGTAACAGAGAGGTGTGAATGAGATTTCCAAGTATGTTGTGTGTGGATGTAAGTCAATGTTAGGGTTAAATAGCCTAACAGTAGTGTAATTTCCTATGCAAGATGATTGATTTTGCCATGAAAGAATTATGTTTTATTTGCAGAAACAGAAAGGCTACTGCAGTTTTCTGTAGGTTACACTGGACTCTGTGTGTGTGTGTGTGTGTGTGTGTGTGTGTGTCTGTGTCTGTGTGTGTGTGTGTGTGTTTGTGTGTGTGTTTGTGTGTGTGTGTGTGTGTGTGTGTGTGTGTGTGTGTGTGTGTGTGTGTGTGTGTGTGTGTGTGTGTGTGTGTGTACATAATACAGCCCAATGATACAAAAGTATTTTTCTGTTTGTAGATTTGTGAAACCTGGGTTGCCACCTGCACTGCCATCAACATCCCACTGTCTAAGAGTGACCACCCTGCACTGAGGAAATTCCTGAATGAGAAAGTCATCAATGGCGGCGCCATTCCAGGGTTTCATCAGGTTCAAGAGATGTACTTGGGAGCAGTATATGAGAGGGAAAAAGAGGAGCTGAAGACACTTCTTGCAGGAAAACGTCTTGCTGTGATATTTGATGAGACTCCAGATGTCGAGGGGAGATGTGTCCTGAACATCCTCCTTGCACCACTTGAGAAAGATCATTCTGGGAGGATCTTGGCCTACCTTGCAGATACTGTTTTCCTTGCGCAGTGCAATCATTTCACTGTATCCGTGGCTGTTGTAAGGTGCTTACAAGAATACAGCATTGACAATGAGGATGTGATTGTGTTCGACACTGATAATGCAGCCTACATGAAGAAGGCATTCACAGCAGCTCTGCAGTCGTTGTTCCCCAACTCACTACACATCACATGCATGGCACACATAATGAATCTCATTGGCAATGCCTTCCGCAAACCTTTTGTTCAGTTGAACAGCTTCATGCTGAGTTTCTCCCAGATGTTCTTCAATGCTGGATCACGCAAGAGAAGATACCTCTGCTTCATGACAAACAAGCTGCCAAGAAAAAAGGCCTCCAAACCCCTGTGCAACACGCTGGAACTCCTGGTTCTCTGCAGTGCAGTACCACGCACAGCACTTTGGACTGTACACGGACTTCATAGAGATGGAAATCGAGGTAAAAACTTCCTTCACATAATTCCCCAATACAATTAACACTTCCTTTTCTTTATCAGCTAACCCCCTTTGCACATACAAACATGAATATTTTAGTAAGATCAAATTAAAAAATGTAATTGCATTGAACATAAATATTGTATGTTTAACCTAATTCCTTTCTTTCTATTTGTGTTTTTTATTTATAGGTGTGTAGCAGAAGTGCTCCACAGTCTGTGGAGAGACTCCACGAGATTCTTCAAGACCCAGACCTAGCTCAGTCCCTGAATGTCCAGATCAACATGATGGCTGACAAGTGCAAACGCTTCCTAATGGCGCTTTTCCACTACACCGTTCCAGCATGACTCGCCTCGAATCGCCTCGGTTCTTTTTGTGTTTCCACTAGGGAAAGTACCTGGTACCTGATACTTTTTTTGTACCTGCTCTGGTGAGGTTCCAAGCGAGCCAAGCCGGTACTAAAATGTGACTTCGACACACTGCTGGCCGCTGATTGGTAGTTGTCGCTGGAAGACTCATGAGCCGTCCCACACAAGAATCAAACCGGCATTTTTAAATACCGGTAGCAGCGTTACAACCATAGTTACAGCCATACGGCTCAATGTTCTTGCTTTGTGTGACAGAAAGCCTCATACAGCAGCAAGTACACCACTGCCTCAATGTCCTCCATTGTTTATGTGTTTTGTGTCACGTATAAAACAAAGTCACGGCAGTTTTGCGGAGCCGTGCTATGACGACCCCGCCCACGTTGAGTAGGTACTTTTCTGTAATGGAAAAGGTCTGTTCTGGAACCGTACCGAGGCGAGCCGAGGCGAGGCGAGCCATGCTGAAACTGTGTAGTGGAAAAGCGCCATTAGTCTTCTCGATATCTAACCCAGTGGAGCATTTGAGAGGGAGGAGATGGTGGAGGGGGAGGAGATGGTGGTGGAGGAGGAGGAGATGGATGTTGAGGGAGAGGGGATGGAGGATGAGTATGGAAAATGATTGTACAGTGTTAGAGGTACGCAGTTATAGTTTTCATTTTCTGTTGTCGTTTCATTCATTAGTTGATGCAACTTTACAGTTATAATATTGCACTTTTTTGTTACCAGTGGGTTAAATCATACTAGTTTCAAAAATCTTACAGTTGTAAGTATATTAGTAGAATGTAAATTTAGGTTACAGTAAGAGATTGAACTTTGTGCATTGGAAGCACTTATTTTAAAAGAAGAAGTCTGTTTTGTATATCTAACTCTGTAAAACAGGAAGCACACTTTATTCTTTTATATTTTATTTATTCATGTTTACAGAAGTTGTAGCATAATCGTTTTGTAAAGCTACAGAACTTGTTTGACTAATAAATGTTTTGTAAGTTTGAGCCATGTTATTAAGGTCTGAAATAAAAGAAGATGAGAACTTAAATATTCCCAGCACTTTCTGTGATGTAGTATGCTTGCTTATCATAGGAAGTAATTAGAAATGACTCTTTACATTAAGGTAGCAACCTAGTGAGAACAGGGTGTTGCTCTTTTTCATCAAATCGCAGTTTTTGCAAGTTCCATCAATTTCATCGAATAAAATTGCATAAATATCCCGCATTTTCCATCGCATTTTTTAAGTAAACGTGCTGCATAATCGAGGATTTTTGCCCACAACAATCACAAAAAAACTGGATTTTGACATTTCATTTTAAAATTATTTTAAAATCAAATTTGACACCTGTGTAAGCACATAGCTTTGGTCTCAATATTAGAAATGTAATTCTTAAAGGAAAAATTCATTTTAATGAATTCTTATTCATTAACAATGATTTTCTAGGGTTACACTATATGACATGTAAACTGAGGAACTGAGCCAAAAAGCTTCTAAGAGTAATTGTTAAGAGTTTCTAACCTTGTCAGGCAGCAGTTATGATTATCAGGGGTCCTTTTCTGTAAGACCACTTCCTTTTATATGGCCATCTTCACAATTTTAACAAAATGGCCTTTTAAATGGTGGTTACACTTTGAGACACAAATTATATTTAATATTTAAAAACAAATGTATTCCATTAACATTTATTACATTTGAAAACGTTATGTCAGATCTTGTCAAACTAGTTGATATGGTGTTGTATTGAACATTTGAGGGTTTTTAAGCCCTCAAAATGTTTAAAGTGTAATTATTTGGTTCAAGTTTTTGTTTGAGGCAAAAATATGTCATCAATGCCCTCAAAAGGAAGTTCCTGGATTAACAAACTGAGCATGCAGCGTTCCAGGCAGCTGGCCTCTTGATGCAGATCAGAACTGAATGTGTAGTGTAGAATAGCAGCACAGTTAACCACAACAAAGAACAGGAGGTGATGGATTGTTGTACTTCCACACATTGTCCTGTACTGTTCCACCACTTTTGTCTCAAAGGCTGGGCTTTTTGGCTGCAGTTGTCAGACTTACTGTATATCCTCAGCAGTGAATCTTTCTGAGGACTACTAATTGGATTTGTTAGAGTACAAAGATCCGTGTCCTGTGTAGATATGTGTAGCTTTTCAATACAGCCTGAATGTTACCAAAAAAATGTAAATTGAATAGAGCTGAATAATGTAGTGGTGTTGTAATTGTTTAAACCTTCACCATGCAGAAACACCTCGCTGTCATTATTCACAAATGGAAATGGCTCAGCCGTCCTCTCTCTCTCTCACCATCACTGTGAATCTCAGAGTTTTACAAGTTTTACATCCCTTTTGCATTTCTCCCCCACAGATTGTTGGAAACACTCATTTCAGTATACACACTAAAGGTGTAACCAGAGGTGGCTGGTGACAAAAATGTTTGGGGGGGGCGCAGTTTGATGGTTGGTGGTCCTAGGGTTAGTGTCAAACAAAAAACATTTAATTGTATTACCTTGTATTGAGGTTACTGTGTAGGTTATTTGCTATGGTGCTGGTTAGCAGTCAAGGTGTGAATTAGACTTATAAAGTCAGTTGGGGTTCTGGGGTGAAAGGGAAAGTGGACAAACATGTCTTTGTTTGATTCATCATGAATTAATTTGAGTTACTTTTTTGTTGTTGTTTTAGCTTGAGATACACATGTAACGGAGAGCACTGTAAAATAAACTTCACCTTTGAGAACTTAAGTTATCAGCTGAGTCTGCTTACCTACCACCTTCCTGGACATTCGAGCCAGACTACTTTACAATGAATTCTCTTCAATATTGTATTATTGTTGCAGCTGTGGTTCAGGAAGTAGAGCAAGTCATCCCCAGCGGTTCGATTCCCGGCTCCTCCCGTCTGCATGTCAAATGTCCTTGGGCAAGATACCGAACCCTAATTTGCTCCCAATGGCTGAGCGCTTTGAGTAGTCGGAAGACTAGAAAAGCGCTATATAAGTAGGGGTGTGTCTCAAATACCAGGGCCTTTATTTTATCCCAGTCCATCACTGTGTAGAAGACAAACTGATTATGTTAACTTCATTCTTTTCATACATTTAAAGATGTTTTACAATACATTATATTGCATGTTATATCTTTGCCCATCCCTGGTAATAAATCAAGTTTTAAGCTCAAAGCAGTAATTGCATAAGAACATCTGCTATAGATAGTAATCATCTTACGTAGCAGTGGTGTTTTTATATGTAAAACATTGGCAGGGAATTACAACAATTACACGAGTTTGATTGAATTAAGTATGCCGTAAGTGGTGGGCTCCAAGCTGCTTCTTTTTCAAGTAAAGGGTTTATTAGTCCTCCAAATAAAGGATCTATAAATAAAGGATTTCAAACTTCTGTTCTAGTTTGAAATCTACTTTGTTCATGTTTTCAAGTTAGCTGATGAATGGCTATGAAGGTCTGCCCTCTTCTTACCAACCGAAGATTTCAAGCTAGTGCTGCAGCCCCACTACAGGGTCATTTGAACACGAATCAGGAAACAGTCTGAAGCAGGAACGCAGCGACCAATAAACATGAACTAAAACACAAGTCACATACTACAATTTAAAAAATATGCTATATTTATAGATGATAAATTATAGCAGATAAAAATTTGAAATTTGATAACATAATTTGTTTGCACAGGCTATGTCCCACCTGTGCCTAATGACTAGCCACCAGTGATCACTAGAATTAAGCACAGATGAGTAATTGATACAGTTAAAAGATGAGTCTATGACTAAATTGTTTCAATGATCACTTACTAGTTTGCTCTGGAACTTTTGAGCATATTTTATGGCTTTGTTCAGTGTGTGGAACTTGCTCAGGTATCATATGAGCTAAGAACTAAACGTGTGGTCATATAATGCTCATTGCTCAGTGCCACCCAACCACTACTGCACTCAAAGATTTTTACAAATATGGAGAGAATGAGCGCTCTGCAGTCACAACTGATATAAACAGCAGACAGCTTACCTCACTGAAGGCAGAAGTCATCAATGATACTGTGTGCGCCTTGTATCCAGCAGTAGATAAGTTGAACATCGAAAAAGGCCGCCGCACCATCATCCTCTCTCGTCTCTCTCTCTAACTGTAATTCCTGCTCACAACATTCAGCACGTGACCCCGACAGGAAGTGGTTGCTCACAAAACATTCCCTACAAAACAAAGGTTTGGCAGAAAACCATGACAATAAAGTATATAAGCATATATATATACATATACAATAATAATAAAAAGGAATCAGATATCAACATATAAATTACACACTGACTTCCTGTCCTTGTCATGGCAACCCATAGAACAGTATTATGAGCGTCAGCTACAAGTAAATACCAACATTCTTCGTCCTTCTCAAGTAGAGGAGCTTCCTCTACATGGAAAAGGCAGGAAGCTTTTAAGTCAGGAGATCAGAGGGAGTACAAGAAAGCCGGTACGAGCTACAGAAGTCCATCAGAGCTGCAAAGAGGGCCTATTCCCAAAAACTTGAAAGCTTCTACCTGAGTAACAACACACGCAGTACGTGGCAGGGAATCCAAGCAGTCACAAACTACAAGAAAACAGTGCCAACCACAGTCCCCCAGGATGTCACCCTCCCAGACAGCCTCAACACCTTCTACTCCAGGTTTGATAGACTGAACACAGACACCCCCTCAAAAGCCCCCTGCAACCCCACGGACACTGTCTTTCAGGTGACACCCACACAGGTCCTGAAAGCTCTGAGGCAGGTGAACCCCCACAAGGCTGCTGGACCAGACGGCGTCCCTCCTAGAGTTCTGAAGGCCTGCGCAGAACAACTCACTGGTGTATATGCAGACATCTTCAATCTGTCTCTAAACCAAGCAGCAGTCCCCCGTATTTTTAAATCCTCCACCATTGTACCAGTCCCAAAAAAACCAAACCCATCCACGCTGAATGACTTCAGGCCAGTGGCACTCACGCCAGTCGTCATGAAGTGTCTAGAAAAACTGTTTCTCACACACATCAATCACACAATTCCAAGCACGACCGACCCCCTCTAGTTCGCCTACCGCCCCAACCACTCAGTGGACGACGCAGTGGCCTTTGCTCTACACCTCATCCTGCAACACCTGGACAGCAGAGGAGCATATGTCAGAGCGCTGTTCCTGGATTACAGTTCTGCTTTTAATACCATCCCGGGCAGGCTGACTGAGAAGCTGACAGACCTCGGCGTCCCGACTCCCACCTGTAACTGGATCTTGGATTTCCTGACTGAAAGACCACAGGTGGTGCGGATGGGAAGGAGGGTGTCTGCAGAGCTCACCGTCAGCACAGGATCACCACAAGGCTGCTGTCTCAGCCCAAAACTCTTCACCCTGTACACACACGACTGTGTCTCCACCCAGGACAACACCATCATCATTAAGTACGCGGATGATACCACCATCCTGGGCCTCATCAAGGGGGGGGATGAGTCGGGCTACAGGAGTCTGGTGAATGACATTCTTGTCTATGGTGAGGTGAACGACCTATGCCTCAACACAGAGAAGACAAAAGAAATAATAATGGACTTTAGAAAAAAACCACCCCCCCTGCAGCCCCTCATCATCAAGGGGACTGAGGTGGAGAGGGCTGACAGTTATAGATTCCTGGGACTACAGGTAACATCTGACCTGAGCTGGACTTTGAACACTGCTGCCACAGTGAAAAAAGCCCAGCAGAGACTGTACTTCCTCAGGCTGCTCAGAAAAGCTGGTCTGCACTGTCGCCCTCTCACCCAGGTCTACAAAGGACTGATAGAGAGCATCCTCACCACAGGCATCACTGTCTGGTATGGGAATACCACCCAGACAGAGAGGAAGGCTCTACAGAGAGTCATAAAGTCTGCAGAGAGGATCACCAGAACCGAACTCCCCTCCATGGACACAATCTACGCACAACGCTGTCAAAAAAGAGCAGAGAGAATCACCAGAGACACACTACATCCAGCTCACTCCCTGCTCAAACACAAACAATGCACATACAACCTCAGACACAGACGACCGGACAGCATCATCACAAACACAACACTTTTCTTTAACAGCTTCTTCCCTGCCACAGTAAGACTCTCGGCCAAAACAAGATGAACTACCTACCTCACAGTATATATACCATATTTAATTTATTATATTTATTTATATTGTCTTCCTAACTTTCCCTTACACAGGGTTTTTATGCACTTTTTTTTAGTATGTGTATGTGTTTTATGAATGTCCTACTTGTGTCTTTTAAATGTTTTGTCTTGACTCTGAACAAACCGCACAAAAATTCCTATGTGTGCAAACACAAATGGCAAATAAAGTTCTTGAATCTTGAATCTTGAATGGCCTTTCTCCAGCATTTTCTCCATGAACCTACAGAAATGATCTTTCATTTCGGGCCTTCTGCTGAAAGAGTGTTGTAATGACTGAAAGCGTTGCAGCGTCTGAGCTTTGTTGTTGGGCAAACAACATCTTTGTGGCTTGAAGGGAAGAGGAGCAACCCAATTGTTCTCTCCATCCTTGTAGACACTCTTCTCCATGATGTCAAGGAAGATGGAGTCTTCGACAGAAGGAGCCAATTTCTCATCATTGCTTGTCCTTCTGAACACATCACACCCAAGATGGTCCCCCTTTTCCTCTTCAAGTGTCTTGTCTATGTGAACAGATGTGTGGAAACCTGTCATGCTAGTGTTATTGAACTGCTCCTTCACATTTTAGAGGTTGGGACATGGTTTGAAAAGTGATGGCCGTCCATTCTCAAGAGTGTTTGTAAAGAAGGCGTTGACTTTGTGTGGCGTGTGAACCTTTCCAATGCAGACGTTACCAACTATAACCCACCCTAAATCCAGCTTCTGTGCGTAGGGGGCGTCATTTGGTCCATTAATCTGCTTCCTTACTTTATGTATCTTGATGATGTCCCTTCCGAGCAGGAGCAATAAAGGGGCCTCAGGCTAGAGCTCCAAGATCTGATTTGTAATGGGTTGTAAGTGTGGATGACCAAGCGCTGCTTGTGGTGTGGGAATCTCAGATCATTCATTTGGAATCTGGTTGAACTTTATTAGGGTTGGTAAAGGAAGTGTGACCTGTCCATCCATGGGTTCTATCTTGAACCTTTGTCAAGTTGTCATAATAAGGACATCCCAAACCAATTTAATGTCAAGTTGTCATTGACATAATGTTCATGACACGTTCATGACTGTGTCATGTAACAGTTATGACAGTGTCATGTCACTCTTATGACGATACCTTCAAGGAAAGTGTTACCGAATATTGTTTGTTTCTTTCAGTGCTGTGAAAAGATTGACTGGCGTGCATTTACTGGACAAAAATGTAATGATTATGGTCCAAAATCTCAAGTTAAAAAGAGCATTTTTTCCCTAGAATTTCAGAGTGGATACTGATGCTAATCCTTAACAGGTTACAGATATGCATTCATTTTTGTAAAAGGTAGGCTCATTTTGATAGTGTGTGTGTGGATTTTCAGCTAATTGAATCCCTATTGTGCAGCTGTAACAATACATTTTAAAATAAACCCTCATCCTGTAATTACCACTTGTGGTCACTGTAGCAGCTATTTTCTGAATCCAAGCCACACATGAATTGCCACATATTGAACCTTGGGGCCCACTTTGCCCACTTGGTAATTCAGCTTTGCCTGGACACTGAAAAAGTAAGGATGGATTACTGTGAACATTATTAAGCGTTCAGTGGGGCTCTAACCAAGAACCTCTGTCTGAAGTGACTGTAATTAACTCTCTCTTTAGTGTGGAGTTAAAGGGCTCAGTCAACAGTCGGGACCCACTATCCCTGAACAGTGGTCTCCACTGTTGTCCTGGTATACTCCCCTCTACTCTTTAGCTTCAAATCCTCAGTTTATCAGGGTCTATAGAAGTCTTCCTCTGAATTTGTAATGAAGGCTTTTGCTTCTCTTTCACTTGTGTCTCATAAACACATTTGTTCTGTCTTGTGGGTTATTGAATATGGGGCAGTAGAGGCCAATAGAATGGGATCTTTCTAGATGCTCCTACCAAGTTAAAGGTGTGAACTTGTTTTTTCAGTGTCATTACTGTCCTCTTCTGATTAAGTTCACAGGTCTGTGCATAGTTCTCATGCCTTGTCATATTGTTGTGTCATATTCTGTATGTGTGCATTGCTGTGCATGATCTAGCATTATGAAGGATGAGCACTGTGATATATTTTATTTATAGGGTTCTTTTTCACTCTCACTAATCATGTGGTGTCAGCTGGCACTGATCTAATCCAAATATTACCATGGAAATTTCAGAGATATATGTGTGACTGAGATGTGTAGGACTCAGCTTATTTGTGCAGTGTATGAACTGATGTGAAGTGTTCAGATAACTCTCTGTGAGTTGCTCATTGACAATGAGCCTGACCAGATTTCAGCAGGACCTTCAATGCATCTGGCTGTGTGGGAGAAAACCACACAAAGGGCCAAAGTCAAGGGCTTGTGACAAATATTCAGATGTTTTCTTCCATGTCAGAGCACTGTGTTGTCTACACGCTCTCCAATGTATCCTGGGTATTGAATGAGCCAATGTTCATAGTGGGCCAGTATGACCTTATACTTTACCTGCAGGGTGATAGATGAAACTGGTTTCAGTCACTGTTCTTTTCCTGTTTTTATTCTGGACTTTGCATGTATGAGACCATCCTTCTTTTCTTCGGAGTAAACAAGGGTGAAGCAATCTTGTACCATGGGACTGTCTTAATTCTCTGATTAAATGTCAAATTATTATTTCACGTAACATCACTGTGTGCCAGCAGGATCTGCATTCACACAAAATGAGAAAATAAAGTAAATGGCAGTATGCAGAGAGAGTTTGAGCGGCTCTATTGTCTTACAATGCAATGCAAGGGAAATGAATAAGTTACTTGCAGGCGCAAAACAATTTATTGTAATTTATCCACAAAATTGAACAGTGAAGTAACAGCCTTGTGACCATCTGCTTCATGACAAGAGGGTGCAGAGCAAAAATAGCACAGCAATGACGAGGTACACCAAACTTGGATATCAAGACTGTAAATATGCACAGGGTGTCACTTTAGAAAACTGAATTACTCTATTCAGTATTGCTATATAATGACCATAATGACCTGTAGCCTACATTCATGCATAATGCAGCCATTACCTAAAGATCTCTGCTTTTCATGTTTTACATGACAGGTATCTAGTTGACGTTCAGTGATCAGAAAGCTGCATGTGTGAAACCACATTAATCAGCAATGGAACACTGGCCGGCAGTGGCCTGGGTCCTGCTGCTGATCGTCATCCTGGATCTTCTGAAAGCCGCCCACACAAGAGATTTTACTGAACAAGAGATCATCTTCCTCCACCCCTCAAGTAAGTGTCACGTTTCAACAGCACAGAACATATTAATATGTTGTATATAATATTGACTGGAAGAGTTTTCTTGTGTTGCATCTGTTTCTCTTTATTCTACCTCACTGCAGTGTTAGCTGTACAGATTCACGGCCTATTTCTCCAAAAGCTTAGATTGAATTCATTGACATGTGAATGAAATGATTGATTCAATTATTTATAGCAATCTAATGTGCAAACTACTACAGAAAGGAAAAAGAGGAAAAACTCAAATGTTGATTTGTAACTTTGGAGAGCTCTGTGTGTGCAAACCTCTGTTAACTAAACACACACAAACTGTGGTGTAGTTTTTGATGGACCAATCTCTAATGTGGAGAAGAGGCTGAAATACTGGAGGCAACAGCAGAAACTGTTCAGCTCAGTGTGAAAGAAGCTGCTTTCATGGGTTTTGTAATGCAAAGTGCAATGCGTTCTACCCCCTACTCCAATGCTGAAAGTCAAATTCTTTATGATAAATTAAAACACCAGATTTTATGGACTTAAACTTTCCATCCTAGACTTAAAAATATTTGGGCCTAATGATGCCACTGCACAGTCCCAACTTTATCTCCAAATAACACAGTCCCAGTCTCAAGTGTATTGCTACAGCTGTGAATTTAGTGTCCTTTTCCCTCAGGTTGTATTCCCAAACATTCTTTTTGCTTTACTTGTAGTTTCAAATGTGTCTTGTCCTACTTGAGTGTCTGTACAGACAGTTTTTAATTTTTTTTTCTGTCTTATGTGATGTCTTGTGTCCTGAAGCTAAGCTGTACCTGTTAGCCAACAGTGACACATTGATACAGACCCAACATTGCTCAGCCACTAGTGTTAAGGATTACTCCCATGAACAAGATACACCATAGGTCTTCTTCCTGAAGAACTGTGCCATGCTCGACACAGGCTTCACTGTCCAAGAGCTTGCTTAGCTAGGGTAGCTCTAGCCTCTCATTATGTTAAGCTAATGTAAGACCGGAATGTAACCTTCTGGTGAATTCTGTGCCTGAACTACCACCTACATCAGGGGTACTCATAAACAAGTCTTAGACATCCACTTATACATTTCCACCACATCAAAGCTTCAGTAAGGCTTCATTACATGATGATATTTCAGCTTAAAAAAACAACAACAACACACAAGCATTTCTGTATTTCGGAGATATATAAATATGGGAGATGTGACTCTTTTGTTGTGTAACCAAGTCCTTAAACCTGAGCGTACAATGATGAGATGGAGACAGCCATATTGGTCTGCTGCAAAGGTATTAAGTGCATTCATTGTTGAAAATGTTTGATTTACAGCTATTCTGATGGACTCTTGATATCACTATTTAAACTGGTTCAGTTCTTTGGTTCATGCCTCAGTGTTTTTGGGATAGTTTTATTGGTGTTGTGGTATTTTGTGTTTCCTCTCTTCATTATGATCACTGTTTCATTGCAAATCAACCACAAGGGTTTTGTACTTTCTTCAGGCAAAATGAACACATATCTCTCATATGGGCTGAAATATGTGCCACCAGAAACTGAATTTGAATAATTAGGGCCCGAGCACTGACCAGTGTGAGGCCCTATTGTATCTGTAAGGATTATTATTCTCTTTCTACGAGTTCAATGGCCTTTTTGCCCCCTTAAACGTGCCCCAAAAGTCACCAAATTTTGCACACAAGCCAGACCCGGCAAAAAATTGATATTTAATGGTTTGCATTGATGGAAGTGGCAAAATGGCTCAATAGCGCCCCCTAACGTATATAAAAATGTGAAAGATTGACGTACATGAAAGAAATTTGGTTTATATATGTATCATGTCCAGACGCACACAAAAGTCAGTGGGACCCATGATGTCACTCCAACAGGAAGTCGGCCATTTTGATAAATATGTGGGATTTTGGCGATTTCCACGCCCCGTACTTTAACGAACTTGTCCTAGGGATTTAATCCGACCAACTTCAAATTCACTCAGAAACATCTTGAGACATTGGAGATGAAAATTTATCAAAAACGTTCTGATTAGGGATTCGGTTTGGGCGTGGCGGTGCTAAAAATTTCCTTCGCCATTCAATCCTTCGCCAAAAACAGGAAGTCCTTATAACTCCTACAGCCATTGTCCGATCTACACCAAATCGATCACGCATGTAGAGGGTCCTGCCCTGAACACATCTATGCATCAATACTGTGTCATATGCACAGCGCCACCTACTGGACACAGGAAGTCAGCCTCATATGACAAACATTATCCGATTTATATGAAATTTACAGGATGTGTTCTCCACATCATACACTACAACATGACATATAATTGGTGGGTGATCTCTAGCGCCACATAGTGGACACAGGCAATGTGAGTTAGCCCCATCACACAATGTCAATAAAAGCCCGGGAAGTCAAGAAGTCTACGTGCCCGATGTGTCTGCCCTGCGACTGCGGCATGCGCCGACATACACGTACGGCACTTTACGATGTTTTGCGGCGTTGCAACAACACACCATTTCCTTCAGTGGGTATTTTATAACTCCCTCCACTTCTTTAATAAATTATTCAAATTCAGTTTCTGGTGGCACATATTTCAGCCCATACTCTCAGTCCAGTGAATGCACATTTTTCACATTTTACTTAATCAACCAGAGCTCCTACATCTGACTACCATGCTGGCTATCACACTCCCTTGTGGGAATGCTACATTAACATCAGCAGAATTTAATCAATCAATCAAACAATCAATCAATCAATCTTTATTTATACAGCGCCAAATCACAACAAAAGTAATCTCAAGGCACTTTGCACATAGTGTAGGTCTAGACCGTACTCTTTAATCTTAACATGAGATAGTATATTGTAGAAGCCATTATGGCGCTTTTCCAGTATACTATTCTAGCACTACTAGGCTCGACTCGACTCGGTTTGGTACTGTAAAGGGTTAAAAAATGCAGCATATGTATTTGAAAGGTGATATAAAGAAAACTTCAGTTCATGAAGGGACTATGTTAAATAATAATTTATTTTAATTGTGTTCTAAACCGTTATGTAAATGCCAATTACAGTGTACTTTACTGGTTACAGTGGTTGTGTAATACTAAAAGATGTCAGCAGAGGGCGGATAGCGGTTAGGAGGAACCTAAAACCCCATAGAGGCAGTGCTGCAGAATAAATCCTGCAGCCGAGTGGAAAGGAAGCTAATGTTGTCTGCCTCTTTGTTAATATATGCAGCGACCGCCATAGCTTCAGCTGCAGCCGGGTTTCCAGCCACTCCTCCTAACTCCCATCAAGTTAGGGGGGCAACAGTACCAGGAACGACCTTTTCCATTACAAAAAAGTACCTACTCAACGTGGGCGGGGTCGTCATAGCACAGCTGCGCGAAACTGCCATGACTTCGTTTTATACGTGACACAAGCACATAAACAATGGAGGACATGGAGGCGTACTTGCTGCTGTATGTTTCTTTTGTCACACAAAGCAAGAAAATTGAGCCTAATGGTTGTAACGCTGCTGCCGGTATTTAAAAATGCCGGGTTTGATTCTTGTATGGGATGGCTCATGACCCTACCAATGAAGACTCTCTGACCAATCAGTGGCCGGCAGTCTGGTGACGTCACATTTAGTATCGGCTTGGCTCGCTTGGAACCTCACCAGAGCAGGTACTAAAACAGTACCAGGTACCAGGTATTATCCCTAGTGGAAACGCAAAAAAAACCGAGTCGAGTCGAGCCAAGTCGAGTCGAGTAGTGCTAGAACTGTTTAGTGGAAAAGCACCATTAGACTCGTCTTTGTTCAGTGGTGACCAGCAGCTACAAGCTCTCAGGGTGTTTGTGGGAGACAGAATAAGCTGCAGCTGGTGTCCCTGCAGTCCTAACACACACACACACACACACACACACACAGTCTGAGCACGGATGTATTACTCTGTATGGTATGTGGAATCTTTGCATTGCATTACAGTTAATCTGACCTGGGTTTTTCTGTCTGTGGCCTTCTAATCTTGTTCACGCATCAGCACAGCCTGATGGCTCTGCAGAGAACACACACAGTGACATGACAACAAAAGTTGATTTCTTGATGGTCGATAGGACGCTAGAGGCCAGATTTAAAAAACTCATGCTCATGAAATAATTCATCATTCCTTTTGCTGAAGTGAGCATGTTGTTTTTGTTTTGTTTGTTTTACTACAAATATTAGACGGTTAGATACTTTTTAAAATAGTAACTGCCTGACTTTAGCAGACTTTTAGATAATGACTGAAGCTGGAACTAAGTTTCAAGTTACACTAAAAGGAGTTTGCAACAAAAGTGTAATTTTAAGTGAAATAGGAAAGCTACACTACTTTTTTCCCATTCAACTGGCTGAATCTAGCTGACTGCTGTTTACTTGAAACACCCATGGCAAACCAAATGTTGCTGTTCATACTGATACTGTGGTAGTCTGGGGATGTCATCTGGTACAAATATGGATACTCAGAGACCAGCAGTATTATTTTCTCCTCCATTTTTCAGCTGTTGTTCAGCATTTGATGTGATAGTTGGTCTTTGTGGTATTTGTCCTGCCTCTCCTCCACTGTGTGTGGACAGTTGGTTGAAAAGTGACAGTGATGAGTGGAGCATCCTACCCAAACTCTTGGTGACCAGAAAAAGACGGCAAACAATGAAAAAAAAAATATATATATATGCTGGCCTCAGAAGAAAAGTGCTTTGGTGGATATAAATTGTGAAATGCTGACAAAGCTTAAAGCCAATTTTAAGCTTGAAGTATCTTAGTGCTGAATGTTAAGAAGGTTTTGTTACTTTTTCTTTTTTCAGCCACTCCATTTCCTGGTGGATTCAAGTGCTTTACCTGTGAAGACTCAAAAGACAACTTTGAGTGTAATCGTTGGGCACCTGATGTGTACTGCCCATTCGGTAAGATTCTCCTGGCAGTAAAATATGCACTTATTTTTAAAAATCTTAAATAAGACTATGTCAATTTTGAGAGAAGTAGTATTAAGTTCATAAAGTTGAATTCATAAGCAGTAAAACACACCCATGCTCAGTTTAATACACAAGTTTTTCCACAATAGTTGGTCTTGTATGGCCATTAGCTTATGGTTGCTAATGTCTGTGTGACACAGGAGCTGGAGGGGGGGCATTAAAGGATGGGTCAAGTTTAAAGAGTATTGACAACAATTTTTTTAAAGCAGTCAGGAGCTGTAATCATTCCTCCTGTTCGTACTGACTTAGAAGATCTCCTTAAAATGTGCTTTCAATGGAAGTGATGGAGGACAAAATCCACAGTGTATCCACTCAGTCATATTATATAAAAATGCATTTAAACATTTATCAGAAGCTTATGGGCTTCAGAAGTCTGACTTAGTCATGTTAAGCAGAGTAAACCCAAATTTAGTTAGGCTTTGGTACACTGTGGAGTTTTCTTCACTGATGACATTCTTATATTTTCCTGCTATTTGCTGGCTAGTAATTTAAGCGTGTTCTGTTAGTGGAGTAGTTTAAAACGATCAGCAGGAATGTGTATCTCATCACCCCTGTGCAAGCGCATGTACATGTTTGCTGTTGTACACTGCTAAAGCGCCAGATAGTGCCAGCAGGGGCACCATGTGGCATTTGCGTCAGTACATTGTACACATTTTTATTTATATTCTTGCTGCCGAGAAGATTCTATATCAATATTATTTGAATGTCACTGGCTGCTTGGTGTTTCAATAAACTGAGAATATGGCCTGTGGCCTGTACTTATATAGCGCCTTTCTAGTCTTTTCGACCACTCAAAGCGCTTTACAATACATTTCATTCACCCCATTCACACACATTCATACACTGATGGCAGGCAGCTACCACGCAGGGTGCCAACCTGCACATCAGGGGAAGCTAATCATTCATACACATTCATACACCGTTGGCACAGCAACGGGAGCAATTTGGGGTTAAGTGTCTTGCCCAAGGACACATCGACATGTGGACTGGAGGAGCCGGGAATCGAACCGCCAATCTTCCAATTGGTGGACGACCGCTCTACCTCCTGAGCCACAGCCGCCCCACAATACTTATGCATATAACGATATTATCGGCCGATATTCACTTAAAAATGTAATATCAAGAAATATCGGTATCGGGTTTTAATAACCGATATTTGTTCTGTAGGCTTCAGCATTTCAGAGCCTGCATGAACGCAGCATGGGACGTTTTCCGGCGCGTGCTTGATGACGTTTAACAACAACAACACGCTAGACTCTTGGGTCTCTAACCGTAGCTAACCGTGGCTAACAAGTTCATAGCATCCACCGCCATGTACCCGAACACACAAACAGAAGGTTTACCTCCTCGTTGTCATTTTCTCTGTTTTGCTTTCGGCGAGTCGCCTCTGTGACGTCACCGTCAGAGTCCGGTGGGTCCTATCTGGGTCTTACTACTCTGCTATGTAAACACAATCGCTGAGAGGGCCGAGTGAGAGGATGTTCCTATAAAAGGTCCCGCCTCCAGAAACGGGGCTTATGTCTGTGGTTTGGAACTATTTCCAAGTGTTCCCTACGGATAGTAAATTTGTAATTTGCAATTACTGCAAAGCAGCATAATAAATATGGCAGTGCCATGTTGGCACTTTTTTCCATAACTTAAATAGAAGTTGTTCTCTTATTTTGCACAGACAGTGTTTACATTTGGAAAGCCTTGTTGCATATATGTATGCATCCAGTGGGGCCTCACAATAAAATTAGGCATAATGTGTTAATTCAACAATAGGAGATATGTTATGTTGTTACCTAATAGTTTTGGTGTAAAAAGCCTGCAAATATTGGAATATCGGATATCGGCAGAAAAGTCAATATCGAGCATCCCTACATATAATTCATCAATTCAAAGCAGCCTACAATGATTACAGCTGAGTTGACTTCAGCTCCTAGGATCATTGGGACACGCAAACCCCTCCACCACGATAAGGTAGTAGCTCAGGGAGGGGTAAAAAATAAATAGAAAGAGAAAATCTGTCCAGCAGTGACAAAGTACCTACTGGCCTCACTCATAAAAAGAACATTTACCTTAAAAGTATCCCTCTTAGTGTGGGATAGAGAGCACAAACAGTGTAATGCTGTATAGGTTAACTATTTTCCCCACATTTTAGTGGTTTTCTGCAGGACAACAGTCACACTAAATACATGGAGATTTTTAGATTTTATGACTAATGCAACAAGTGTTGTGGTTATGTTCTCAATGTTTGTAGCTGAATTTTCATGTTTTTCAGAGGCCAAATACTGCTACACACACCACACAATATATGTGGACAGAGTCAGTGTATCTGTGACCAAACGCTGTGTGGCCCCAGAAGACTGTCTTTCCACAGGATGCACTGAAATGGATCATGAAGGAAACAAGGTGGGGAGCATGGAAAATATGTACTAGCCAAGAATATTACATATTACTTTGAGAGAAGTGAGAGAGAAGAGGCTCTGTGTATATATGCTATCCACAGTGGACACCTAGGATCTAACACAGTACATAGCATACTGTATACGGCTGGATGGGAACTGAATTAAAATGTAATAATAAGCTGCTGATTGGCGCTATGATCAAAAACAGCCTCAACTGTCATCAGAACATTCACAGTGCTTTCAGTTACAGGAGTGGCTCTTGTTTTAGGTTTCTTCCCTCTAGTGGTATATCTTCATGCAGATATTATTTGTCCAGAGTTATCTGTCTTTTAGGTTTCTGCTTCCACACCAATACAATGGACTAGTCTTTTGAATGGAATTTATTTTGTGCTACTCACAGCACTGAAAAATTATAGTTAAACAGCAACATCACTATCCAGAAACATTGACCCCAAAAAGGTAAAAAGAAGAATTTTTCCGTTGGTGGAAGCCAGAGAAAGCACACCATAGTGTCATCTGGAGTCACGATGTTAAAAAAAATAATTTTAAAAAAGCCTGGGCCACAATAACTGAGGCAGTAAATACTGTGTCCCCACAGTGGCCTAAGTAAAAAAAAAAAGGTTTGACATAAAAGTTGATTGAATTGATGACCAGAAGAAAGGGAACAGGAGGAGGACAAGGAGCACCAGATCTTACAGCCCAGGATCAGAGACTGGCAGCAATTATTGGACAGTTATCATTAAGAGGAATTACTTCCAAGCCTGAGGGAGACAATGACATCCATCAAGAACCATCACCTAGAGGTAATTTCATCATTCTCAAAATGATTTTTGCAATTTCTTGTGTATTTTGTAATTAAAACGTGCAATTCAATCAGAACAAGATTGTATTTAAATGAAAATAGCATTTCTGCTTGCATCTGTTAATTAAGCTGAACAATATCATTTGTAGGCCCAGATGATGCAGGATCAGAGGATGAAGGGCAGTCGACCTCTCACTCCCAGCAGCAGCCACTCAGTCCACTTCCCAGTCCTCTGTACTGGAGTCTCGTTGGCATGCCCAAGTCCTTACTGACGAGGTTGTGCACACTCAGCTGGCTCTCCTAGACACAGTTAGGGAAACTGCGACAGGAATCGTCAACATTAATGAAACACTGAGAACAATTACTGGATGTCCTCAAATAAATAAGTGCATGAGTGAATATGTGTGTCATTTGCTTCAGAAAAATTAAGAAACCCATAAGAAAAGTGAATTACTTTAAATTTATTCTGTATACAATTTGAAACAAGGCATTTCACTTACCATCATTAAAGATGCTGCATTAAGGTATTGTGAGCCAGGGCTGCAGTGCTGTGTGTCTTTGTGCCTGTCTGGTTGTGGTTCCGCTCCTGGTGGTAAGGGGATGCCATGAGCCATAGCTAGGTTGTGCAGGACACAGCATGACAGGATCATTCTGCACAACTATATAAAGGAGCTGGCTGCAAGCTGTGTCCAAGCACATCCAACGACCCTTGAGTTGCCTAAATGTGTGCTCTGTTACAGTGTGTGTGGGCATGAATGTCATTGTAGTGCACCTCTTGAGGGGTTTGAGGGTTTTATTAGGCCATGTCCCTGGTCATCTAAATAATATAACAAATAGTAACATAAACAAGTCAGGGTTTTTCACAAGATATAAAACAAAAGATGCTCACCAACAAGCACCTGCCTCCAAACACATTCCCTCTGTGCTGTTGTGTAAAATAAAGGAGTCATGGGTGCGTCCTGGCTAGCGGGCCACAGTGTTGAGGATGCGTCAGTCAGCGTCACAGACTACCTGCATGTGGCGATGCTAAGGGTTTGAAAATGACTTAATGTAATAAAAGACCAGCTACGCCACCTGGGGACTAAACCCCAGGAAATATCGATAACTGAAAGAAATTAGTGTTACCAATAACATTGAACTCAAAACCAAAAAGCTTATCAGAAAAATGTGCACTTGTACAAACATCAACATGATAAGAACTACCTAAGAGAAAACATCTTTGGGAAAAATTTGTATCTTGACCTAGTTTGGGTATCGTAACGTATATTCTCATCTTCTGTTCTATGATGAAAAGTTGTACAGTACTTTTCGTATGAAATCATATGAATTCAATAACATGCAGTACCACGAGTGATAAGAGCCCCGAAATGTAATCTGTTGATTAAAATCCAGTAATCCACGAATATTATTTAGTAATATTATTCCTCACAACAAGTAACATTCGCTGAGGATCATGGGTAGGCTAATGTAGCCACTCCTGCTATTGTCCAAAGCAGCAGAAACAAAACATTTCTCACAATCGAAGGTGAATTAATTAAAACCGACGGTCATAACACTCACCCAGCATTTCATTAAGTTATACAGGACAATTTCTTGTTTTTGTGTTAAGAAATGTTGAGGATATAAATACATCAGTGAATTATCCGGCCTTCCCGGGTAATATCTCCTGGTTAAATATTGAATAATATAGCGTTTATATTTAATATAATTATTTACATTATGGGCCTGATTTACTAAGATCCCAAATAGTGGGTACTAAATTGCGTGCACAGTGCAATAGATTGTGCGTTTCGTTTGCAGGTGATCTACTAAGAATAACTGTGTAAATGACAACAGGTGCAACAGGGTGGAGACAGCAGTATTTAAATGAGGGTTTTGTGTCTTTATGGAGAGTTTGGACGAGCAGAAAGCTGCAAGTGCAAAATGAAATG
This sequence comes from Scomber scombrus, assembly GCF_963691925.1. Classification (NCBI taxonomy): domain Eukaryota; kingdom Metazoa; phylum Chordata; class Actinopteri; order Scombriformes; family Scombridae; genus Scomber; species Scomber scombrus. The sequence continues at coordinate 358,567 of NC_084982.1, read as the reverse complement.
TGATCAGGTTCTAGTGGAAGAGGTTAACAAATATATTGAGTTATAACAAAAACTAATATTACCAGAGAAACCCACATATGGAGAGTATTGTGCCTCCGTCTCCTCCTCTCTACAGTAACAGCAGGTTAATACCTGTCCTTCAAAGGTTTTATTTATAGACACAGTTAGCTTCAGAAATAATACCTTCAGGTTTGGTAAATCACAATGCGTGTGATAAATAACATATTTACATTTTCTCCTCCCTGTATTTTGCACACTGGGGTTAAAACACCTCATATTACATATTATTCATTATGGTAAACTACTAAATGGACAGCGTGTATTATTTTGCACAGTTTAAAGACACAAACCTCAGTGCGCTGCGTTAGTAGATCAGCTTGCACATTTTTTGCAGGTGATGTCAAGTTTGCACACGTTTCTACACACGCAGACCTTTAGTAAATCAGGCCCTATAAGTACTAAATAATATTAGTGGATTTCCGGAATTTTTATCAACAGATTAAATATTTTAAAAACTGCCGTGAGACTTGGTTGCGCAAGCGCACTGATCATGATATCATACGAAAGTAGTGCACAACTTTTCGTAAGATATCATACGAATAGAGGATGAGAACGGCCTGTTTGGCTCATGTGTTATTTGCTAACATGGAGGAGGCAGGACTTACTGTATGATCTATACTGCAGCCAGACACCAGAGATATTTTGGCTTCACTTTTGGGGGAGTTGTCGTAACGTTCATATTCATATACAGTCCATGATCTCAATCCAATTAAACACCTATGGGAGATTTTGGATCGACGTTAGAGAGTGCCACCATCATGAAAACTCCAAATGAAAACACCAAATGAGGGAATATCTTTTGGGAGAATAGAGTCCATCTCTCCAGACAAGTTCCAGAGACTTTTAGAATCATTACCTGGTGCACACATGCTTGCAAAGGAGAGACAGAGCAGTAGTTAATAAATGAGGAGCAGTAGGGAGAGTTTAGAGAAAAGATGTATCTTTCGCTCCCTGTGCCACCCATACTTCCTGTAAGTCTCCCAGTTTCACAACTTCTCATGCTTCAATCATTTGTGTCTGAAGCAGTTTTACAAAGTGCCCATTGATCCATTGGTAGATCTCCTTCTCTTCATTCATAGACTCATGGTCTGAATAGTCTTTTTCTCTCTCCTGCAAGAAGATATAGCATATTGTTGAACTATGCTTGCTTTTCATATACCTGCTTGAAGCCAACAGTACTCAACCATACACAGAATTTCAAATAAATCTATTACAAAATGTTTTGTTCTTGTATGTATGTGTGTATGTATATACATGTTACAGTAACAGTGTGTATATGGTCTTGTCATGTCACGTCCAGTGTCGTCCACATACTTTGTAGTCTGCAAGCTACTACTCTAAGTACTATTCAGGGCTCTACACTGGATGTATTTCACTTGCATTTGCTCCCAAAAATCTAAATGTGTAAACTGGAAAAAATGTTAAACGAGCACAGTGTGTGACTAAAGCATAATCTAATTGTTCAAAACACAAGTGTTTGATTGTCAGATAATGTACCACATGTATTAACAGTAATGGCGCTGTGGTAGTGGTGAGTCAAAGCAGCTGAATCAATTCTGATTTACTGTTGATCATCTAAACTGTAATCGCTTAATCGACTAATTGTTACAGCTTTAGTTTTAAAAACACAGTAAAGATTTATCCCTGATTCATGAATTAACTTCTTGACTTTGGTCCAACACAAAAAGGAGAATGTTCAGTTCCAGTTCTCTCACTGATACTTCCGTTGGAGAAATGGTGTTCTCTCAGGATACAGATCTTGCATCAGGCTACCATCAGTGTACCATCTGTCTTAGTGTAAAAGATAAACTGTGAAGAAGTTGACCCATTGTCCATGAATTTCTTGTTGCGCCAGCAAAGTTATTCTGCACGGCCTTCTCAATTAAAACAGCAAGCAGGGCCTTTATTCACTCACAGACCAAGCACTTGCAGTCCCCTTTTTGCTTTTTTTTGAGACACAGTTCAAACCTTAATGTCAGCAGAGGACTTGTAAAGCAGTGGGGGATTTTTAAACACGTTGATAAACTGTCACTGAATAATGAAGTTGAATCATCCCTGAATGATGACGGAGTCCATCTGACGTCACCACAACCCGCATGGAGGTGGATTAGGTGTGCTTAGACACAACATCGGAGATGGTCCATCTCAGACACAACTAGGTACAACTAGGTCCGGACATTGAACTGTTGACAGTGTCACTCCGCTGAGTTACAACATTTTCAAGAGCTGTTCTGCACGCTTGTGTACATACACCCACGAGCCAACACGTCAGCTGCGGCTCAGCTGATTGCTGACGTCACTAAGAGGCTGGACTCCATCTGCCCAGACGCACCCAAATTTATTATGGGAGATTTTAACCCCTGTATCTTAGATACAACTTTGAGATCCTAAGAGTCTTAACAGTATGTAACCTTTGCCACTACGCAGAAGAACACTGTTATTGATCTCTGTTATGGATCAGTAGAAGGAACTTACAGATCCATGCCCATGCCGTCTCTTGGTGCTTCTTACCACAACAGCGTTTATCTGATGCCTGTGTACACTCCCGCCTTTAGGCGCCTGGATCGGGAGGAGAAGACTGTATAAATCTGGTTGGATGACAGTATCTCTGCCCTCCAGGGCTGCTTTGAATTTACGGACTGGCAATGTTTTTTGATTCTTGTGGTGCCATTAAGGAACTTACTGATACAGTGTCTGCTTATGTATATTTTTGTGTAGATTTAGTTATTCCAACAAAAAAGGTGGTTATTTATCCAATCAACAGGCCATGGGTAACTAAAGAACCTAAAGGGGTTATCAATAAGAAAAAAAAAAATTTTATTCGGGGGGATGTGTAGACAATGTTGACTTGCCAGATGCTTTTAACCTGTTCTTTTCCAGGTTTGAAAGGTCCCTTTCAGATAACGTCCCCCACGTTAAGGGACACATTGTCACCTCAAAATGAGATTGAGATAACTCAGGAATTGGTTACAACTCTGTTTAAGAGCACAAAAATAGGGAAGGCTGCTGGGCCTGATGCTATTTGTGGATGCACTTTACGCTATTGCGCTGATCCGCTTAGTGAAATCTTCACAACTTTCACACTCTTTCAAATGTGCGCAGATAGTGGAGAAATACCTAGGGTATGGAAAGCATCAACGATAATACCCATCCCTAAATCAAGAAACCCCAAAGAATTGAACGAATTCAGACTGATTGCACTTACTTCTCTAGTGATGAAGTCATTCGAAAAAAAATGTGAAAGATGAAATCATCATCACTTTGGACAAACTGGATCCATTACAGTTTGTCTACCAAGCGGTTAAAGGCGTAGAGGATGCTAAGCTTTTCAACCTAAATAGAGTAAATAAACATCTCGAACAACCAAAATCACAAGCACAGACTTTTATTTGCTGATTTTAACACAGATTTTAATGAGATGCAGCCCCATATTTTAATCAAGCGTCCAGCTTCCTATTTTATGCTTCCGGATCAGATTTCACTACTAATTTTAAACTTTTTAACAGACAGAATACAGCAGGTCTTTGTGAATGGGCACATGTCCTCTGTCATCATGTCAAACACAGACTCTCAACAGGGCTGTGTCCTTTCCCCTCTGCTTTTTATTCTATACACAGACTGCTGTAGATCCTGCTCAGAAAACAGCTACCGTGTCAGGTTCTCGGATGAAACAGTCTTGCTGTCTTTTCTTCAGCACCACCAATCTGATCATGACGGTGCCCTTTCTGAATTTGTCAGCTTCCTTGATTTAAATGTGTCAAAAACACAGGAACTCATTACAGATTTTAGGAAGTGCAGCGTCAAACCAAAAGCCAGCATCATACACGGTGAAGAGGTACAAATTGTACAAACGTACAAGTATCTAGGCACAGTTTTTGACTCACAATTGAAGTTCAGTGAGAATACTGATGGAATCACTAAGCGAGCAAATCAAAGAGTTCATTTGTTGAGGAAACTTATCTCTTTTGGTGACTGTAAGGATATTTTATGTACATTTTACCAAACTTTTATTGAGAGTCTTTTAACGTTTTCCTTTATATGCTGGTTTTATGGTTTATCTGTGAAAGACAAAAAGTGTCTAAATGACATTGTCGGGGTCTGCTCCAAGATCACTGGTGTCAAGCTCAATGACCTTTGTCTTCTTTGGAAGATGCGAGTGATCCAGGAGGCTAATAGAGTAGTGTGCCAACCTGATCACGCGCTTCATAACCAATTTGTAACCATGCCCTCAGGTCGGCGTTATTATGTACTGGCACGCAAATGCAACTCCAATATTTTGAGTTTTGACTGCAATACACATTTTAAAAGCTTGCTGTCAGTGTTACATGTACATAGTCTCATTTGAAAGTCAGCAACTGTTTCCTCATATTCTTAAAGTACATTTTAAGTCTGATCCCCCATGGTCTATTCTGCCTGAATGTTATACCTTATAACACTGATTTTTGTTTTAATGTTACCCAGCAGGAATATGTTTTGATGAAAACTCAATATTGTTTTTCTTTTTTTTTTCTTCTTTAAAAAAAAAGAAAAAAGAAAGGGGGTTAGAGTTAAGGGGTTATGGTGTGATTTGGTCATTGTGCTGTTTTAACCTGCGTATTAAACCTTGATAGGGTTAGGGTTAGGCTTTTTGACATACCAGTCACATTTAAAAGACTTGACACTTGATTTGGGCTTGGACAAAACAATTTAAAAACAACTCTGATAGATGCACACAGGACTGTAGCCATGATTTCTGAAGTCCAAATTCTCCCAGTGCAATTTACTAACCAAGAAAGGCTGTAAAACAATCAGCTATTTCTGCAAATATTATTTTCAGCATGATGGTTTTCAAGCCACACTCTTCCCATCACTCCTAGGAATAGAATTAAAATATTAATATAATATAAAGTATAAAAGTATTTTATTTCTAATATGATTCCAGTTTGTGTTCTCAGACAAAATGGACATCAGACTAGACTACTCTCAGAACCCTCCTGGACTCAACTTACAACACTATTTAATGGTGTAATCTTTACCTGTCTAGAGGAAACCTTTCCATTCCTGGCTGCTGTCTTTGTGTATGGAAGCGTATCTGCACCTTTATTCAAATGGCAATGCATTCTGCAAAATGGCAATTCAATGCTATCTTCACTACGGTTTTAATTATCTCAATGAAATGTATGAATTAAAATTTAATTAATTAAATTCCCCATAGCCATGGTGTTATTGCACCTTTATTCAAATGGCAATGCATGGCTAGAATTTTCACCATTTTGTTAAGTTTCACCAACACTGTTTTATTACTTCAGATACTAGGAAGAGAGACAGTTTTTTAAAGTCAGAGGATCCATACAAAATATTATTCAAACTAGAGACAGCATTTTTTTTTGTATGTTTAAAGTGAAACATAAATATACTTATGTATTGTCTCAGGTAGCTGCTCCAAACAGTAGTTCAAACACGAGCATGTGCTGATTTAGAGTATTACTGTTGTGCAATTTGAGACCTTACTTTTTTTTCTTTTTTTTTAACATGTATCTTTCTGTCAAGGTGTGCATAGCCTGCTGTGAGGGAAACATCTGTAACCTACCAGTGCCGTGGAACGAAACAGACGCCATATTAACCACCACGTCACCACGCAGCAGCACTGTGGGACTTTTACAGAGCTACACACTGACTTTTTCTCTCATCATTGGTTCCTTCATCATCTCAAGTGGCATTTGAAAAGTGAAGGCACAGTCAAGTTCATCAAGGTACACTGGAAGGTTATAGGCATGTCAGTGGACCACTTGATTTCTACTGGTTGGATTGTACTCTAAAAGAAGACAGTTTGGACAGTTCCATTTCCTGTCAGGTCCAAACACATACTAAATACATGATCAAAAGTGAAGGCACTTACCACTGCACAGTTAAGTCACTTTAATAGATCATCAATGTTGAACATGGGATACAAAACATCATAACATATTGTTTAGGTGCCATAATGTAGAAGAGTGGTAGAAGGTGCTCAGCCAAATACAAAAAAGCTGGTACCTTTTCACAACAAAAGTTAGAGCCACAGATTCTAATTAGCAGGAAATAATCCATGAGGAAATAATAGTTACAAGTGAACCGATCGATTTTCTGATACATGACAGCATCTTATTTTGACTAATTTCATTTTTTGCAGTCTTACTACAAGATGCTTTGACAGGATGAGTGATGTAGACTAAGACAGCTTTGTCTTTGCCCCTGTGCTAAAGAGCATGCTCTTGCTCAGTCCAATGCAGGAGTTATATATAGTATATACTGTATACTATATGGAAGTGAAACTGCTACAGCAGTTGTCTCCAACCCTGCTCCCAGAGAGCTACTACCCCTGTATGTTTTAGGTATCTCCCCACTCACACCTGATTCTAATAATAAACTTGTTATCAAGCCCCTTAATGAGCCTCAGCTGCCTGATAACGAGTTAATAATTCAAATCACGTGTGTTACTGTGGGGAGATACCTAAAACATGCAATAATAAAATGACCATGCATACCTTAATTAGTAGACTGTGAAAACAAAGCGTAAATGTTAAATGCTGCAAATATAACTATTTTTATTTTGACTTTACGCTTGTTGTGACAAACCCACAAACAATTATTAACCAACTCTGCAGTTTTGTTTAGCAGGAAATAAATGTTGCTGTGTTTTCTGCTTGGTGTGTAAGTATTCATAGTTTGCTAATGTCATCAGAAAACAACTAAACAACTGACAATATGTCAGTGCTTTCAGTCAGCTTCTTTTGGATTTCTTCTGCTACCGAGTCACAAAAATAACTAATGCAGCTTTAAAGACAGGTAATGCAACAAGTGTCCATACAAGTAAATAGTCTTGTTTAAACATTTAGGATTTGATGTTGCATGTGTGAGTCTGTAATCCATGTTGTATGTCACTGATGCATACATATATATCCATAGTAATTATTTTTATATCAACTATGAAAAAATGTGGTGTTCCTCTTTTCCTAAATGTTGGAAGTACTTTTCTGTTAATGTCAAGGGGGAAAAAATGTGATACTCAATTGGCAAATAAACATATTTTTAATTGCACTGCGCCTGCACTCACATTTCTCTTTGTCACTAACCCGTGCTATTGCCCACAGGCTATGGAATGAGTGTTCTGCACTTTTAAAAACAAGAGCCCTGAATGTTTTCCAGAGTTCTCTGTTTGGAATACCTATGACACATCTCTCATGCCTGTGAGAAAATGCTGTATCTGCATTTGCAGTGTTATTGTGTTGGAGGTTTTCAAATTTATTTAGGCTGGTGGCCCGAGACACAGAGGAGACTGCTAACTTCCCTTCTGGCTGTTCTTATCTCACTTTGTTCAAACCAGCATTCAAGAGGAAACCAGTTCATTGTTATGGTTCAAAGACATATTGTGTAAAAAAATGTCTAGTTTGTTCTGTCAGCAGTTGTGAATTATTCTGCCAGGATACTTCAAAGCTAGTACCTGATATATCTTATTGTGTCAGACAATATCTTAAAAGTTGTATTAACTCTGAGCCACAATCTGTTTTACAATTTGCCTTCTCTGTCTTCTGGCAAACTTTTGACGTGAAAGTAGCACGTGTGCAACTTGTGCTACTTTGACAATCAGTCTGTGTTGCATGCCATTTTGTGCCATTTTGTTTGTTATTGCATGTAAATACATTTGTAATTTGTATATAGATGTACTATTTATGTATATGAAAACCTCAGTTTTCATGTTCAAGATTAAGTTTTATTTTGTTTTTTTTAACAAATATAAGCATTAACTAAAATAATTCCTATGTGATGAGCAGCTCATGTCATGTTGTACGTTACACTTGTGTTTGCTGCTGTCAATGATTTTCTACTGACTTTCCATGCTGCAGACTGAACATGGAGACAATAAATCTGCCAGTTTATTCTGCCTGCTGACCTCTCGGTGATTCATTTGAACAGTGTTTATCTGCTTCATCAGCAGAGGCTTCATCAGCAGAGGCAGCTGTATTTTCAGATAAGAGATTCCTGCAGGAGGATGTTGCTGATCTCTTATTCTTAAGGGTGGTGGGGGGAGAGAGACAAATGATGGTACTTATGACAGCAGTTCTGTTTGGGGCTAAGCTGTACAGTTTACACTAGCAAATTTTTTTTTATTAATTAATCGTACTATATTACAGTGACACTGGAAAGAAGGGACATGGTTTCGTCTTGTGTGGAAGCTTAGCTCGAGTATCAAGAAAGATGACAGGAGGCAGACTCAGAGACTTCTTCAGTGACATCCTTTTTTTCTGTGTTCTGTTTTACCCTCCCTTAACCGACAACTCACCCCCTAAATACACTCCAGTTCATCAGCAGAACCATATTTCCCTCATACCACATGATACAAAGACGGCAGCTGTTAAAATTGTTTAATCCTCACCATAAACTAGGACTGAGTACAAAATCATAATAATGTAAAATAAAAATAAATATTTATCTCAATACAATAAATCCCCCCATTCTTGGTCCAACCATGATGATGTCAATGAGAGCTGAAAAGCAGGAAGACATTCTCCTGAAAACATGGGGAGCATGGTAAGTAATAGGGTTTGGGTTAGTACTAGTGTGTCTTGATTGAACCATAAATACAAATGTTAATATAATAAAACAATGCTAAACAATCAAAACCTGTATGTTAACCTACAGTAAAGCAATGCTTCTACAGTTTTTCTTTGCCACTGCCAAGTGGTATGGAGGAATGTTGAGTCTCTGTAAAGTAAAGAGTATGTTCGAGACCTGCTCTGTGTGAAAAGTGCCCTGGGATAACTTCTATTGTGATTTGGTGCTATATAAATAATACTGGATTGAAGTGAATTTAACTTTCAGTGTATGTGAAAGTATGCTGGAGGATATATATATGGTGTTTGTATACTTGTCTCAAAACAAAAAAACAGTCTCATGAGTGTTCGATCATGCTGCTGTAACTGTGACTGTCATAGTATGACTAAGCCAACTTCCTTTAACCCTTAAACAGGCAACATGCACCAGGAGATACAGAGTCTTTAACAACTTGTTAGGATGGTTAAGGTGGTTGTTCAATTGTATGTGCCTTGAATTGGTATTATTGAAGCTTATTGTAGGCCTATACTTTGATAGAAATGATAAAACTCACTTTAGAAACTAGTATGTGTGATATTAATGACAAATGAAAGCAATAATGTATCACTTTTCTATATTAAATAAAACATTCAATTGTTTATAGGGCAATGTATCCTGGTGGAGATACAACTCATAACATCCTAAATATATTTAAACATATAGGTGCAAATGAGATAACTAGTAACATCAAATGATGCTTTTTACATTTCATTTTCCACTCCTGCCTGTTGTGTGTTAACGAAGGATTACAGCTAGTCGTTAACAGGGCTGCTGCCGCCATCTATTGGCAAAAAGTAGTATAGCTAAACTGAAATCAGGTTAGTGTTCTCCTATTTACACAAAGCATTTTAAAAAATAATGACCAGAAGAATGGTGGGGGACTAAGTTAATAACACAAACTAACACAACAACAATTCTGGAAACAATCTTAGCTTGTGAAATGTCCAGGGTGCCACACATACACATTGCTTCAAGTGACTCTGTGGATCACAGGTTAATATTTTATTTTGTATATTCAGTGTCCCAGGTGGACAAATGAGGTTTAGCTAGCTAATGTTTTAATCTGGAAACAACTTCAACAATAGAAAGGAAAGCATCCCATCTCTTTTTCCTTCTCCTCTTACCCAGACAGCATTTACATTCTGCAGGCTTTATATCCTCAAGTATAATTTCTAATCCTTTTCCAAAACAGGATTAGTGTCTCTCTATGACCTTAGGGCCTGTAATAATGTTCATTTAAAGGTGACTGGGTTGTTGATACATGACATGATTCAACATATCCTGATCTTCTGTTCTATGATATCGTATGAAAAGTTGTGCACTTCTTTTCGTATGATATCATATGAATTTAAATACATGTAGTAACACGAGTAATCAGTGCGCAACCAAGTCTCACAGCAGTTTTAAAATACCTCCGATATTTAATCTGTTGATTAAAATCCAGTAATCCAAGAATATAAACGCTATATTATTCAACATTTAACCAGGGGATTTTACCCCTGTTGTGTCTTTACAAGTCCCGGGAAGACCGGATAATTCACTGAGAGATCACATTACTCCATTTTAGCTTCACTGCATTGGATTCCTGTAAAATCCAGAATAGAATTTAAAATCCTTCTCCTCACTTTCAAAGCTCTTAATGGTCAGGCTCCATTATATCTTAAAGAGCTTATAATACCTTATGTACCTACTAGAACACTGTGCTCCCAGCATGCAGGCTTACTTGTGGTACCTAGTATCTCTAAAAGTAGAATGGGAGGCAGAGCCTTCAGTTATCAGGCTCCTCTCCTGTGGAACCATCTCCCAGATTCGGTCCAGAGGGCAGACACCCTCTCTACTTTTAAGAGTAGGCTTAAAACTTTCCTTTTTGATAAAGCTTATAGTTAGGGCCGGCCAGGCCTGTTCTGGACCAGCTCCTAGTTTATGCTGCTATAGGCTTAGACTGCCGGGGGACTCCCATGATGCACTGAGCTCCTCTCTCCTCCTCTCTCTCTCTCTATCCATCCATCTATATCCATTAACATTCATGAACTATTGATTCATTCAATAACCTAAACTTCTTCCCCGGAGTTGTCTGTGCCTTTTGTCTCACAGGCAATCTGGGTCTGTAGACGTCCGGATGACAGATTCCAGTCCCGGACCTTCTAGCTTCAATGTTGATTTTCTATGTGCTACTCTCTCTCTCCTATTCTTGCTCTCTCTCCTCTCTACCCCATCCGGTCGAGGCAGATGTTCTCCCACTTTGAGCCTGGTTCTGAGGTTTCTTCCTGTTAAAAGGGAGTTTTTTCTTGCCATTGTCGCCAAGTGCTGCTCATGTGGGAATGTTGGGTCTCTTTAAAATTAAAACCTGAAGAGTACGGTTTAGAACCTGCTCTATGTGTAAAGTGCCTTGAGATGACTTTTGTTGTGATTTGGCGCTATACAAATAAAGATTGATTGAGATTGATTGACTGTCATTCTAAGAACAAGTAGACCTATACACAACAGAATGAAGTATAAACAATATTTATTGAATATAAGAAATATAAAATGTAAACAAATATTCAAATAAGAAATCTGATAACATATAACATTCAAATAATAAATATTACATTAACAAATATAAGAAATATAATATTCAAATAAATATTTAGTTTACTACATATAAAATAAAATAAAATATATAATATAATATAAAATACAATTTATACGATAGCTTGGCTGAATATTCTGTTCTTATTTACTGTGAGAGATGTGCATCCATATTGCCTAACTATTAACTAATTAACATTTTAAAATCAATATTTAACCAATAGTCATTGCTGCAATCCATTGCTTGCAATATCCTCCTTTAGTCCAAAGTTGTAACTAACTTAAGTTAACCTCGACTGAGAATAGATCATTGTCTTGTTTTAAAATTGTGTGCAACTTATTTTTCTGCACTTCATATCAAATAAGCCTATTCTCCAGAGCACAGATGCTGCTTGAGTTTTACTTGTACTCAAGGTGCTAGCGTGCTGGTGGATGTGCACAGATCCGCCTTTCTTTCCAAGCTGCAATTCAGAAACAAACACAGTTGTTTGTTCACATTCATCATATAAATACAGTGTATCCCCAAGGAGTTCTGGCCATTTTTTGCTCTCCTCACATTTTTACTCACTGAGGTTCATTTTTTACCGCACAAGCGTGTCCTGCACCTCTAGCGAGCAGTACAATCATGGCTACAACAAGTAGGAAGAACCCAAGATGTCTTATTGTGCAGTATAACTAGCCTGGGTATACCCATGCTCTCATTCGAGCGAGATTCTACTTCGCTTGTTGTAACAAATTAATCTCTAATACTTGTTGGAGATGTTGGAGTCTCAAAATATTCAATCAGAAATCACCAGGAGTCATTCAGCTGAATGTGTTTTATTGTCGACAATAAACACCCGGAACCAGAACACATACACACATCTCAGATGAATGTTTCTTTTTATACTTTATTTATTTTTTATTTACTCGGCCAAAGTGAGAATTCCCCTTTGGCCGAGTAAATTTCAACCAATCAGCTTCCTTTTAAAACAACTTTCTTGGCACCGATCAAAATGATGCCCACTGCGCCTTGCACCTTCTGATGGCAGTTTCTGCTGACAGGTCTGGAAGTAGATCGATCTCCCAGAAGTCAGAATAGTGATCCACCATGAGCAGGAAATCCTGCCTTGCGTAGCTGAACAGGTCCATGCTCACCAGCTGCCAGGGACGTGCGGGCAGCGGGTGTGACATCATGGTCTCCTTCTGTTGCTCGTGTGCATACTCATTACACACTGAGCACTGCTGCACTGCACAGTCTTTGATTTCTCCCTGCATGTTTGGCCAGTAAAGAGTATCGTGGGCCTGTCTGAAACAAGCCTCACCCCCCCACGTGGCTGTAGTGGATCCGTCTCAGTATCTCAGGACACATAGCTTTCGGAATGACGACGCGCTGGCTCCTAAAAAGCACACCGTCCTGTGCGCTTATTTCATCTCTGAATGCCCAGTAGTGGTGGTGGCTCCGTCTGGGTCACGTGCGGGAGGCGAACGTGACCGGCTGCCGCCCTGAAGCAGGCAGCAGCCAAATCCAGTCTGACTGGAGTCGTTCTGTATGGTGACCGGCTTGCTAACATCATAGTAACGTAGTACTGGCACCACTGTGACCAGCGTCTTGATTTCCTTCATAGCAGCATCATGTTTGGGCAACCAGTGCCACAGCACCTCTTTGTCCGGCAACCTCCTCAGCGGTTCACACACCTCTGAAAAGCGGGGCATGAATCTCGATAAATTGTTAATCATCATGTCTATGACCGCCCTGACCTTCTTGGGGTCAGCTTTCAGGCCCTCTGCCGACAGTATGTGGCCGTGGAAGCGGACCTCCTTCACACGAAACTGCAGCTTTTTTAGGCTCAGCCTCAGCTTCACTTCCCTGCATCTGTCCATCAGAGCAATGAGGTTTGCATCGTGGTGGCGTACAGCTTCCCCCTCCGTGTCCCCACAGCCGACTACGAGGATGTCATCAGCTATGGGCTCAATCCCTTCTAACCAGCAGCTCATGTTGTTTCCTCTGGTACAGCTCCTGTGCGACTGACACGCCGAAAGGGAGCTTCAGCCATCGCTTTCTTCCCCACGGCGTCCAGAACATCGTCATCAGGCTGCTCTCCTCATCCAGGCTGCTCTCCTCATCCAGGCGACACTGCAGGAATGTGTCGTGCCCATCCTACAGGGTGAAGACGCGTGCCTTTGGCAGCTTGTACAGAACGTCATCTAAAGTGGGCATGAGGTAATGGGACCTCTTCAGGGCTCGGTTAAGGGGCTTAGGGTCGATGCAGAGCCTCAATTTGTCCAGCCTCTTCACTATGACCAGATTGCTAATCCAGTCTGTGGGCTGAGTGACTGTGGTTAAGTGACCATCCTTTTCATGTTGGTCCAGCTGCGCCTTAACAGCCGCCTTGAGGGCCACTGGGACATTCTTCGGTGCACACTGGACAGGAGCCACAGTGCCATCCAACTCGAAGTGAACATCACCCGGTAGTGACTCGACTGGGCTGGTGAACACGTCATTGTAAGTGTTAACGAGACAGTCTCTGGTTAGCTCACCTGTCTTGCAGTGCTCCACTTTGTTCAGTTCTTCGGGAATGGTGAAACGCATCAGGCCAAGTCTCTCGCTTGTTTCCCCTGAAAGCAAGGGCCTCTGGCTGGTACAACAATCTCAAAGTCCAGTCTGTGTGTCTTGCCCCTGATGACACACTGTGTGCTGTACACGCCCATTGAGCTCATCCACTCACTATTGTAAAGCCTCAGTCTGGTGAGACTTTTCTGAAGAGGCGCTCTAGGTGCCAGTCTCATCTTGTCTTTCATGCTCATCACGTTGAAGGTGGCTCCGGAGTCAAGTTGGCACCTCTGGACCCATCTGTGCAGTGGCAAGTTTACAAACCACGAGACCTGGAAGGTTTCACCTGTTACAATTCCAGCATATTCATCTTTTGAAACTCTGGAGATCCAATATCTTGGATCTGGTCTGCTGCTCTGGTGTCACTCCTTTTAACTGTTCCGCTGATGATCTTCCCATCTCTGATCACATGTTAATTACATTACATTACATACTCCAGCTTAAAACTGTCCAAAACTAAACAGTCACATCTTATCTCTTTCCGTAATATCAAAAACATTGATTTAGCAGCTCTTTCCTCAGGTATTGACAGCCTCCCCAGCTTAATTTACTCCTCCCCCCCTGATCAACTGGTTACCCTCCGCAATGATCATCTCCACACTCTGTTGAACTCACTTGCCCCTGTAAAAACTCGGACTGTATCATTCACCCACTCAGCACCCTGGTTTTCACCTCTTCTACGACAACTCAAAACCAAAGGACGTCAACTTGAACGGCTCTACAAGAAAACTGGACTCTCTGTTCACAAGGAAATGTACCACTCCCACATCGTTTACTACAAAAACACCCTCTCCTCAGTCAAATCCCAATATTATGCAGGTCTGATCAGTGCTGGTGATGGGAACACCAGAGCCCTATTCTCAGTGCTGGACAAAACACTACGCCCCCCGGACTCTCCCCCGCCCCCATTTCTACTCCACAGAACACTGTAACTCCCTAATGACATTTTTTAATGAAAAAATAAGTAAGATCCACCAGCAACTGACCCCTCACTCATCCTCCAATCCGTCTCCTCTGGCTTCTTATGCCCCCCTCTTTCAACTGTTCTCAAGCTTCCAACCCCCCTCTCCTATTGTAATTTTCTGACCTCATCCTGAAATCTAAAACATCCACCTGCCAGCTCGACCCACTGCCGACCTCTTTAGTCACTGCATGCCTTCCCTCTCTGTTGCCCCTGATAACTGCCATCATTCACTCCTCGCTAACCTCTGGCTCTGTTCCATCATCTCTCAAATATGCGGCTGTATCACCTATTCTGAAGAAACCTGGTTCTGATCCCAACAACTTCAATAACCTCCATTCTGTACACATTGCGGAGGGTAGGTGCACCAAAGTCAACCAGACGGTGCTTGAACCCAAGGATATCATCTGAGCACTGCCACCTCAAACCCAAGGTTGATTCTTGGGGGTCTGCATGGTCTGGGCCTAGCCACAGCTCAATGCTGTCAGAGCTCGCCTCCTTGGGTAGGTATTCCACCACACTTGCCGCGTTACTGGCCCACTGGCGTTTTTCAAATCCACCAGATGCCAACAGATCCCTCAGGTTGATGACCAGTTGTTTTGCCTCCTCTTTGGTAGGTAGACTCTGGAGGCAGTTGTCAACGTAAAAGCATCTCTCCACAGAGAACCGTACGTCATCCCCAGGTTGGCTGTGGTCAAAAACATGCTTTGGAGGGCAAATGTGGCGCAGCATGGGCTACATGTAGCACCAAATGGGAGCATCTGCCACTCATAGACCTCAGGTGCTGCAGCTGCATTCGCTCCCTGCCACACGAATCTCAGGAGGGATCTGTCCTCAGGGAGGAGATGAACTTGATGGAACATCCCCTTTATATCACCACTGATGGCGAAGGCATGTTCTCGAAACCAAAGGAGTACTCCTATAAGTGTTGGTCCCAAGACTGGTCCCGGCAGCAAAGACTCATTTAGATTGAGCCCCTTGTGTTGGAAGGAACAATTGAACACAATGCAAGGTTTCCCGTTGCGCTCTACCAGGTGGTGAGGGATGTACCATGATTGGCCCTCTCGGATCAAGTGATGTGAATAGGCACTGCTGAGGTGGGACAAGTTGTTCAACTTCTCTGGAGTTCCTTGTAATCCGAGTGCACTGGCAGCTGCAGACAAGAGGATAGTGCGTTCGGACCCGTTTTCTAGAACGGCATAGGTATCCAATGTATGTTTGCCGTGGTGCAGTAGGACTTTGATTACTCGGTTACTGTCTCCCGGCCGGTCTAGGTACAGCACTCCAGGCAGGGAGCTGACGAGGCAGGTGCCTTGGTTATATTGTTTACTGTTCACATCGTGGAGTGTATGAGGGTGTCTACCTTGGCAGGTGTTGCAACGCTTTTTTAAGGTACACTGAGCCGCTTGGTGGGACCTCCCACATTTCCAGCATTTCTTGTTTTCCTGGATCCACTTAGTTTTCTGCTCAGTAGTGAAGTTCTGAAAGTGCTCACACTTGCGCAAGTAGTGCTCCTCATTATCACAGAAAGGGCAATATTGAACTTCTGTTTGTCCTTTACCCTGTGATTGGGTTGTTGGTTTCTTAAGAGGTGCACTACGTGGCTCACCTGCTCCATGCAGTATGGTAGTAGACTTTTCATCCTCATTTCTTTTCTCCTTTCAGGTCTGTAGCTCTGACAGTCCCTGATGCCCGTGTTCATAATTCCTTTTTCGCCTTGACACCAGGACTCATATTGAAGCCAGTCTGAAAAATCAATGAGGGTGTATATCGCACCTGGTTTATGGAACAATTGGCTGACGATCTCAGCTCAGGTGGTAATTTGCTGAGCAGGCAGGAGCACCTGAGCTCGGCATCTCCATCAGTACCGAGGGTCTTGAGCATTCCAACCAGGGCTTGGACTTGAAGTGCAAATCTCTCAAAAGCTTCAAAGTCACCTCGTCGAATATCAGGAGAGTTCATCACAGCGGCTATCTTGTTAAGTGCAAGCTGGTGAGGCTGGCCGAATTTCTCATTTAGGGCAGCCATGGTGTTGGTATAGGGAGTTGGAGAGTTCAAGTAAGCATCAGCAACAAGACGGGCCTCCTCCAGCCTTAGGTGGTCTACCAACAGTGTTGGGCACGTTACTTTGAATTATATACTTTGCGATTGGTCTAATAAGCAGCAACACAGAGCTATCAGGACGCTATGCTCTCACACACGCTGCATTGATAGTCACACAAACACACACGCACGCGCGCGCAGTCACTCTCTACAGCGCACTCTTGTTTGCTCGCTCCAGATTCCGGGAGATTTTGTCACATTTTCGCCCTACTCTGTCTTTGGTTTTGTCCGTAAATGCAGCCAGTCTTTGGCAGGGTGACAGAGAGAGAGAGAGAGAGAAGCGCCTGTTCGGGCGAAAACCGCTTCAGCGAGGTCTGAAGAAGTAACGCCGCATTTTTTGGGGCAGTAACAGTAACAGCGTTGTAACGGAGGAAACAGTAATTAATTTGATTACTCATTACTGAAAAAAGTAACGCTGTTTACTGTCTACCAATATTTGGTATTTGAACAGCTTGGTCACGTCTGCTGGCAGAAGGTTCTCAAGGGCTATTTTCAGTCGCGAGAATTCACTGGGGTCCTTATGTATGAAGTACCGTATCGATGGACTGGGCCCACGATATGAAGTCTCCACGACGGTGGCTCGTTTAGCTGGCACGTCAGCTATGTGGGAAACAGGAAGCTGAGTCTGGTAATGAATCGCTGGTGGGTCAGGGATCTGTGGAGGTCTGAATGTCATCCCTTGTTGCGAGTGATAGCTTGGATGGCTAGGAGGTGGAGCTTGTTTATTCATTGCTGACAGGCGATGAGAAGCTGTGTGGCTTCTGGATGGAGTCTTAGTGTGAGTAGGCAGTTGTCCTGTTGCATCCTGACGAAGCTGCAGCTCATTCATTCTGTCTATGAAAGCCCTGATTCTCGTTGGGTACCTCGGCTGACTTCTGCTGAAATCAGGCTCTCTGTACAGTTCAGGCTGACCACTATATTTTTTACACAGGTTAGTCAAGCAGCTTGCACTCTGTCCATGAGGCTTGCATAACTTCTCCGTGGAAAAAAACTCCCAGAATTCTCTGGGGCTATGATGTCATAGCAGTCTATCATACAGCTCCATTCACAATCTCTTGGCCTTTTTTACAGTCTTCTTATTTTTGTCATTTTATTTTTGTGTTGTCTTTTCCCAAGCCCTTATGATTTCTCCTTCACGTCTTTCCTTGACCAGTGTGGTCAAGGAAAAGATGATTGGACGTACGCAGCATTAGAGTTGCTGGTAAATATACATTATAAATAAATGCTGATGTGTTGCCTGCTTGATGTGTAAATGGGCCACTAGGGTTTGTGTCTGTGTTTTTTTCTCATTTTACAAAGTTTAACTGCCGAAGTCATCATTATAAGCCATGAAATGTTTGAAATGCTGTAAAAACAAAACAAAAAACAAACAAAAAAGCTCTTAAGGAATGATCTCTATTATATGTATAGTAGCATATCCTGTTCCTTAGGGTGAGAGCTGCTGAGAGTTTAATTATGCTGCACACATTAAGAACGACAGAGAAAACACAGCAGAAGAATTACAATATAGCATGATTCTGAAAGCCATCTGATACATTGATACAATTAAGCCATTGCACCTGGAAGGGTGGATGGACCATGAAGGAGCAGATAGGGAAAGTGAAGGGAGTTTTCCAGTGTCTGGTGTTAGCTGAAACTAACGAAGGGGGTGTTAGCTGTTCCACCCCCTTCGTTATCCTAAAGGAATGTCAGGAGAGAAGGATTATACATATACACACACACACAGAGGCACAGGCCAGGTGAGCTTACACGGGCCTCCTATAGTGAGCAAGGACACATCCGACATACTGTGCGTATGTGTACATGTAAAGGATGGCTGAGTGGTGGAGAGCAGGAATAACCTTTACACAGTGTATGGTTTATTTGTTCTTTTCACCAACAGAACAGTTCAGACTAGTTTTGGTGTGGTTGTGAAAACTATATAAAAAATTAAAGTAAATATATAACATTTTTAAAAAAAAAGGAAACTCATCAATCAGCAGGTCTATTGCTAGAAATGTTTAGTTTGATACTGAGGCTCTGAAGCACGTCCAGTGGATAAAACAGCTTCCTACCAAGACTTGTATCATTCAGTAAATCATGTGATCAACTGAACTCTATGTTTTTAATTGTTTTAGTTTCTGTAAATAATCTTTATTCACCTGTTGTGTATATGTCATTATGTTTCACTAATTTAAAAAAAGGAGAGACGTAAGAAAGCGTATTGAATACAGCAATAGAATTGTAATTATTAGTCGATTAGTTTATTACGTAACAGAAACATTTTTGATAAATATCAAAAAAAATGTCTAAATGATGACAGGGGGATATCAGTCTGTGCCATCATAAATCCATGACATGACATGGATTACACAATATTTTTAAAGATGAAGAACAGCAACAAGCAAAGCAACCCCAATATGTCACTGAGCCTCTTCCATGTTTCATGGTAGGCATGGTGTTCTTTACTTTGAAGGCTTCTTTTCTTCTTTTTTTTTGTAAATATAGGGTTGGTGTGTTACCAAAAAGTTCTAATTTTGTTTCAGATTTCAGGAACACATTCTCCAAGAAGAACTGTGGCTTGCCAACATGCACTTGGGCAAAGTGTTGTCTCAATTTTTGTGTCTCCCTCTTAGCCGTGGGGTCTTCTACCATGGAGTCCAGTGACAGACTATTTTACCTTGAACTTCAAGATAACCTTGGATCTGTATTGATGTTTTAATTGCTATTACAGTTTTTTCCAACGTCTTTAAACCACTATCTAGTTTTCCTTCTGCTTCCATGTTCAGTATGAACAATACACTGTGGATCAAAACAGCAGATTGAATAATTTTATCCTTTCAAACTAGCTGCATGAGTAGTTGTGAGATTGAAGACACCTGTGATACCAGTTACAACACAATAATCTGCTTAAAGTATCACTACAAATCAATTATTTCTTATAACTTCTAAAGGGTACCAATAATTTTGCTATTTTAGAATGTCTTTGTAGAATAAGCACAAGTTCGGTTATTTTCACAACTTTTTTGTTTTGTTCCATTGCAAGCCCAACATAGACCTGCACTGATAATAAAATATTGATTAATTTCAACACTGATCAGGGTAAATGGTGCATTATTTTCATAAAATTCAAGGGTACCAATCGTTTTGGCAACACCCGTAGATCACACAACATGTAGCAGCAATAATTGTGGATAAAGTACCAGTAGGCCCAGTCAGTGATTGAAATGGGCCCTGACCACCAGTGACCTCTTTTTTATGACTTTTACTTTATGTGAAATAAAACACATCACACTAATGCCTGCTGTAAGCCCATCTTATTTATAGCAGCTTGAACAGCTGCTCTGGAGAAAATGTTCCCCTCTACAGCCACCGTGTAGAGAATGCACAGAACAGCAGTCTGCAGATGCATCAAAAACACATCTCAGCATGACAGTTTGACACTGTGAACTGCCCAACACTACTGAGCAATGTTCAGACTGCTTTGACGCTTATCACATGCTGTATTTAGATGATATGTCACCACACCTGTTGATGTTAATTATTGGTCTTTGATGATGTGAGTAAATATCATTCCAGTTCAGTCAAAAGAGATGTATTTGCATGTACTGTATTATTATCATTGTAATAATACTAATAATACTACTGGTCTAATATAAAAGTAAAATTGTGTTATGTCCATAAATATTTGGACAGTGACACAGTTTTCGTAATTTTGACTCTGTACACCACCACAATGGGTTTGAAATGAAACAATCAAGATGTGATTGAAGTGCAGACTTTCAGCTGGAATTCAAGGGGTTGGACAAAAATATAGTTTAAAAATGTTAGGAATTGCAAGAATTTTTATACACAGTCCACTTATTTCAGGGGCTCAAAAGTATTTGGACATAGTCATGGGCCGGTTACCGGTTTCAAGGTATACCACGGTATGAAAAAGTCACGGTTTCAAAACCGTTATATTTTCCGTCATACCGTTCTGCGGTATGAGCGGGGGTTTTTTTTTATGTGACGTCTCGTCAGAGAGAAAGTGGAGGTCCGTCAGGTCGCGTGCAGCTGCAGCGTAAAGTACCCCTCCCCCCTCGCACCTCCGGTTGCTGTTACAAGCAGGTAGTTCTGCAGGCTGTATGATGGCTGAAGGAGGCGAGACCCATGAACTTTTCCCCCCGTCGTCTAAACAGACCAAGTCGGCTGTATGGGAATACTTCTGCTACCGTAAACAGACAGACGGCCACGGCTTGGAGGAAGAAGGTTGTTTTTTTTCACTAAAAATAATTCATTCATGTCGTGACTTGAGTTGCAGGTTTAGCCTCAGTTAAAGGACTGCATTAAGGACTGTACTTATTTTTTTATTTTTTATTTAGAAAGAATTCAGTTATTTTGTATTATTTATTTTAAATACATATTTACTAATGTTCCATCATGTTATATATATTGTTTAAAAATAAAAGACTGTTCAATGAAAAAGTTTTCTTTTTTTGTTTTTAAATACAGACATGTCGAAATTACACATTTTAGAGCTGTAATCATAATACTGTGAAACCGTGATATTTTTGCCTAAGGTTATCATACCATCAGAATCTCATACAGGCCCATGCCTAGTTTGAACACTTGCAGGGCATTGTACGTCAAATTCTCATTAGGAGCTGAGCCCCCCTAAAGGTCTGATCCTAGAAACGCCCCTGATTAGAAGCATAAAACACGACTAGCCAGAGTAAACGTAAAAAAGTCGACTTCACACTCCAGACCAGTGGGGGGCGATACTGTTTATATACGTGTTTTCACTGGACGCAGAAAAAGACCGATCAAAACAGCGCAGGCGCAGATTCAAGGTGAATGGAGGTCTCCAGTATCCACAGTTGTGTTAAATGTTGCTTTGAATAAGTACGGTGTTTGTAAACGAATAATTAAAATAGCACATCGTATCGTACGATATCGTATTGAAAACGTGTATGCAGTCTTTCGTTGTCCTGGCTAGCACTGCAAATGGACATTGATTAACAGCGTGTCAGTTTGAACTGACTTCTATATTAGCAGGTAAGTGTAACTTGCTCATCGGCTAGCCCGCTAAGTTAGATAGCATAAGGAATAACACTTACAACTTGTTAAAACGTTCCCAGTGTTTTACCGATATACGTGACCCGTCACATTATGTGACGCTAATGTGTTGACAAACACTGATAGGCGATCCCATGTAAATGATACGGAAGCACATGTTTAGTAATGGTATTTCAAACACATATTTGGATCAGTGATAATAAGGGTTGGCAAAATGAGAAATTCAAAAATAGTTGCATCAGGTTTGTTGAAATATACATTTAGTTTTTTTGTTGGCACCATTTTTTTTAACCAAAAGTAAGACTGAATGCTCCTGAAAATGTCAAATGGTGTGACCAAAAAAGAATCATAAATGTTGAATATTTTGTCCACCTACAGTGTATTTAAGTGGACTTATAAACATAATGACTTAAAACATGAAATGAAAATAATTTTTGTAGTATTGTAAGTATGTAAGTATTTCTACATTTAAAATGTTAAATATTTTGTCAATATTGAGCAGACCATATTCTAAAAACAACCATTTTTTTCGAAATAAGTTTTGACAAATGATGTAAAATTAGTTATAAAACAAAGTGTTGCATTGCTAAAAGTGGATTATATTTATTCCACATTATAGTTTACATTTATTTTCCTGTATATAATCAGATATTTATGAAAAAATACTGGTTACACCAAGTGACACTGGGTTGCATCACGTCATTTATATTGGTAACAAAGCAGAGCGTGAACAGTCGGAATCTGAGAGCTGAGAATGTGCTTACCTTACAGCTGGACACTGCAAGAACACAGAGGCACACCAGGATGGCCAGTGTAAGTCCATTGTGTGTGTGTGTAGTCACTTTTCCCCTTCAAAATGTTTTTATTCAAAAGTGTGTGTAGTCGTCGTTATGAGACTATAAGAAGGATGTTATGAGTTGGACATAACCGTAAAGGTAAAGGTAGTTAACAGTTAACTGTATGTTTGGGTGGTGAACAACATCGTTAATATCATTGTGACGCAAATCACATCACACAATATAAGTCATTTTATATCTCGATAACGATATATATCCTGATATAGCACATGATTAGGGGTGTGTATCTGTGCTGTAGGACATTAGCGCTGTGAAACAAAACCATATCCATAAAAGTACACAGTAGATTCAGTGTTTCCCACAGAATTTAGAGAGACCATGGTGGTTGGACCTCAGTCCAACCCTGTAGGGGAGTCAGGGGGCGCATTTTAAGTCATATGCATCATTCCAGGGCACCCTGAGAGCAAAATGAAGAGGTTATATCTATAAAAAAGATAAAAAGTTTGTGCTCTAAACAATTTTGCGCTTTAGTAATTTAACTACTGGTCGTATAGGTATGAATGGTGATGACACAGCAATAAGGTCACAGCCACAAAGCATGGGAGAGAAATGTTACCAGTTCATAAATATTCCAGATAAACTATCAAACAAGACTAATGTCCATATTTCAGCTCTGAAACAAAGGACAGAGTAGCTCTGGTGCAGCTCAAACTGGTTTGCTGAACGTTTTGCAGAGTGTACAATCATGTTTTGCTCACTATGAAACTGGTGGCACAAATTGGGCTATGGTGGGCTGCCACATTCTATATAATGAATGGGAAACACTGATATTATGTGCTGGTGCTGTTAATCATCTCACATTTAATGTGCCTGCTGGGACAGGAAAATCATTTGTTTGGACTCTGTGTGCGTGAGAGAGCCTAACAGGGCTGGGTGATATGACCAAAATCTAATTTCCCAATATAAGTCATTTCATATCTCGATAACATATATATCCTGATATAGCACATGAGTGGGGGTGTGTATCTGTGCTGTAGGAAATTAGCGCTGTGAAACAATTAGAACATAATGTTTTACTGATCTGATTCACAAGCTTTCTCGCTGTCAGTGCTCCCTCTCATCATTCATTCTTAGCTTGCTTGACCACAGCTGCTAACACAACATCATCAGCTGCCTGTCCCACTGTGTTGTTTACTGACTACCTCTATAACCGCATATTGGCGGAGCAAATCTGTCCTCCCTATTTTGTGTCCGTACCCCTTTATACAGAACAGCAAGGCAGAATAAAGATGCTGCATTTCCATCTTCAACATTAGCTCAACCATAAATGACTCTCCCATTTAGCTTTGAATGAGTGCACATACATTTGTCAAATAACATAAATAAAGACAGTCTCTACTGTTTTGCTGTCATTTATAGTCGCCGCCTTCCTGCTTCCCTCTCCTTCTCCACTTTCTCAGCAGCAGTGGGGCTGAGTCCTCTGTGTATGCATCAGAAAGACACAGCGTTGGAGAGTTGACAACAACTAAACTCGTTATAAAGAAGAAGAATTTTACAACGTAATTAGCACGAAAGATGGACAGACTCCAAATGACTAAAAATGCTGCCGTAAAGAATGTGATTTGCGTCACAATGATATTAACGATAGAGCAAAATATGAAATGATAGATGCTTTTCTCGTTTCACACAGACCTAGATGCTAACATTAATGCTTTTGTAAACTAACCACTCCACACTGAACTGAATACTACTGAACCTAATGAAACACAGCATATGAAGTATTTTCTGTGATATGAACTTTTAAACTGTAAATATTAACTTTTGTAACTTGTGTAATTTGGACCCTTAGGTAGAGATGAGCCACTAAGTCCTCTGGCGTTCACCCTTACCATTTAGTGGTGTTGAGGGACAACTCTAGGATCTATAGTTCATTCTGATAAGGAAATTGAGCTTATCCTGTTCAGTTAGTTGTTCACTAGAGCCTTTTCTAATGAGGTTTATATTATGTAAAATTATGTAATCCTTGCAACTGTGTAAAATTCATCTTGTAATGTTTTTTGAAGGGATGTATCTTGTATAAACAGGTTATTGTTGTGTCCTTTGTAAAAAGCTCACTTTGTGATGATTGGTCATATGACTTATGAGTATTGATCACACCTGTGGATGCTTGTACAATTTTGCAGAACAAACCTGAAGAAGCTACAGGTTAATTGTGTTGATCGCTCCAAAGTAAAAGCAGTTCAGTGTGTGGTGATTCATTTAAGATGTTTATAGGACCAACCTGCCCCTGATCAATAATACTGGCTGTGCATGAGGAGTTCTCTTCATCAGTGTTTTTGTGTTCAGATGCTGTGCAGCAAAGCCAGGCTGGTCAGTTACCTCCCTGGTCTTCAAGTGTTGGTGCGTCGTGTGACTGGAGCCAGAGCCTTCTCTGCAGCTGGATCCTCTGGTTCTGATGAACCCCATGTAGCCATCACTCCCTCTGATATGGGTACATCATTATTTCTTGTCATACACATTTTAAATGAATCAGCTAGAAGTGACAGAATAAAGAATGAGAAGCCTGATATCTATCAGAATGTGTGCCTTGGTATGCTACATAGAAATTAGGCTGGTCAGTTTTTAACAGGGGCACAAAGGTGGGAAACGTTTTATTAAAGACAATAGAAGAGTTCTGTGTCCGTGCAATCTCGTCGTTTGATATGTTGATTTGTAAGAAAATACATTTTGTTTGGGTGGTCAGAGTGCACCTGATGCATAAAAATGAAACCTGCATTTCCATGTGTCTTGTACTTTACATAATGTTACTTCCCTGGTTAAGGTCTGCGGACGGTGTGGCCTGACGATAGCATGGGGCCATTTGGGCCCCAGGACCAGCGCTTCCAGCTACCTGGTAATGTGGGGTTTGATTGCCATCTGGAAGGTGTAGAAGAGCAGAAGAAGAGACCGCCACTAAAGACGGTTCCTGATGTCTTGTCGGCCCCATCCAGTAGTGAGAGACATGAGCTCATACTGGCCCAGTTCATCACAGAGTTCTTTGTAAGTAACATTAGTTCTGTCACTGAAGACATAAAAAGGTCATGGTGTGCCTCTATCTGCTTACTGTGATGGTCATGTTGATGAACACTGAAGAATAAAGTGATGAAAATCCAGCTTAGACATGTGAGGCTCATGAGCAGCAGCTTGGTTAATGTAGGCTGAGAGCTGAGTGTCAGACAGCAGGACTGTTAATGACACGTTTTCCAACAAAATCAGAATCAGTGTTGAACTGTATAAGTGACACTCCCCTGCTCTGAGTATGAATGCATTTTAGCAGTGCCAGTAAGTGGACTTATAAAGTACGAGCGACAGTATTTCTAGGATAAAATAAGATGCATTTATTGTCACTGTACTTAAAATACAATGAAATCGCTAGTGCCCATCACAGTGGTATTTTGACATAAAACTACTGCATACATTCAGGAACATACACACAATCAGTCACTACTCTTTTTATAAAACTATACAACAAAACAAAGGCAGGCAAGTAAAAAAAATCAAGTGCTGTGAGTGCAAGAGTCTGTAAAATATTGCACAGATATATAAATGAGTCTGTATGGCTTTGGGAAAGAAACTGTTCAAGAGTCAGTTGGTGCTTGTTTTTATTGACCTTGACCTTTGGGTAACCTATTTAACATTTAAAAGTTAACGTTATGGGTTATTTCCTATTTGATGAATTATTAATGAATTGTTAGATATGTCTATAATACATGTCATCTGGTGAAGCTGGAAGTTGTGTAACTGTTTGCTGTGTTTAACACTTGAGCTTAAAGGCTGATGCTAGGTCCTCTCCAGAGAACTCCAAGGATACTTGATGGGACGTTTTTCTGGAGCAGTCCACACACAAGCCTTTTACCTTTACTAACTCATTTAATTAGACTGTTATGAGATATAAGGGAAACAAAATGTCTAATGTGAAAAAGCATAGACTAGAGGATTATTTTTCTGAATAGCTAACTGTAGTCCTCACTAATATTTGTAAGTATTTTTTTCTGACGTCTGTTTTGTTTGTGCGTGTTGTGTGTATGTGTGTTTCAGGAGAAAGATGACCCAGCCTTGTCTCAGAATGTCAACAGAGCTGAACACTACTTTGATACCTCCAGTGTGGAGTGTGCCATACAGTCCTGCCCTGAACTATTAAAGAAAGGTACAGCAACAATACTCCACTCAGCACACAAATATCCTGTATTATGAGGGACCGAGCCGAAAGGCAAGAGGGTGAGGACTCCAGATAGGAGTCCTGCCCTTGCCTGGAGGCAAGGACCCTATTGTTTTTGTATCGTTTTTTATTATTATTCTACCGCGTCTTTGCGCCTTAATTTGACCCCCTAAACCTACTGCAAATCCACCAAATTCGGAACACACATCAGGTCTGGCGAAAAATTCGATAAAATGGAAAAACAAACAACGTCGAACTCTCTAGCGCCACCCAGAAACACTAAAACGGCCACTACGCCTGATAGGAATGTCGTAGAAAGATCAAACCAAAACTCAATTTTTCGTCTTATCAAGACCTACAAATCACGCACTGACAATTGTGGGATTTTTGACGATTCTTGGCCTGCTACAAATGTTATCTTGTCCGAGGGCGTTCATCGTGGCGGCTTCAAACTTAAATAGCTGACTTAGCACACCCTGCTGCACAAAAGTTCTGAACAACTTTTTCATTACTCGTCCGGTTTGGATTTTAGAAGCCCGCAAAGGTCAAGTGCCCAAAAACCCTCGCCAAAACGCTCCCATAGACAATGAATGGGAAGATAGTCTAATGCCACTTTGACCCTAAATTTGACCACCTAAACATGCTCCAGGACAGACCAAATTCAACACGCACATCAGGCCTGTCCATAAATTTGATATAATGGAAAAATTAACCCCAAAAGTGCCAAAATGGGCTCTCTAGCGCCACCTATAAACAGTTATAACAGTTATAAACTATTAACCAATCAGCTTTCAAACCACACCTGTGCAGTCAATTGGCTTCCTAACAACACCTGAACATTCAATCAGCATAAAAGGACTCCAAGGAACAGGGCACTTGAACACATTATTGAGATGGACTACTTTTACTCACCATGCCAAAGACAAAGGAAATCAGTCTTGAGCTCAGAAAGAAGATAGTGGAGGCTCATGATAAGGGGGAAGGCTATACTGCCATTTCCAAGCGTTTCACAGTGTCTAGAACCACTATACATTTCATCATTGCCAAGTACAAGGAGACAAATTCTGTAAGAAACAAGTTTTGGAAGTCTGTACTTAGTCTAATTAGACTAAACTGGAATTGTTTGGGCATATGGATGTTGCTTATGTTTGGCGAAGAAAGGGAGAGGCCTTGAACCCTAAGAACACAGTTCCCACAGTTAAACATGGTGGTAGGAGCATCATGCTGTGGGGCTGTTTTACAGCCTCAGGCACAGGGAGCCTTGTTCGGGTGCATGGCATCATGAAAAAAGAAAATGATGTTGACATTTTGAGGGATAATATGCAGAAATCTGCTCGTAGTCTATTCTTAGGTCATCGCTGGGTCTTCCAACAAGACAATGACTAAAGCACACATCAGAATTGGTCCAACAGTTCCTGAAGGATACCAAAACCAAGGTCCTGGAGTGGCCCGCACAGAGCCCAGACCTCAATCCTATTGAGAATCTGTGGCGGGTGCTCAAAGTGATTGTCCATGCTCGAAAACCACGCAATTTGGACCAGCTGGAACAATTTGCAATGGAAGAATGGGCCAAAATCCCTCAGGCCTGACCTGTGCCAACCTAGTAAAGAACTACTCTAAGAGGTTGTTGTCAGTTGTGGCTCAGAAAGGGTACACTATTGACTATTAATGGCCAGGGGGCTAATAATTTTGGATTTCTCATTTTTGCCCTTTTTTGTTTCAACTCATTGTATCAATAAAATATCCTAATCAAACTTGTCAACTTTTGTCATTGTAGTGTATTTGTTTCCACAATAACAAACACGTGTTGTTAATGGCCATGTCCATGGAGAAATCAAGAATTTTGTCTAATTTCACAAGGGGGTCTAATAATTTTGGTCACAACTGTACATGTGGGATTTTCGACGATTTTTCAGGCTTTTCAAAATATATATATTATTCCTGCATACTTTCAGTTACAGACTCCATTCAAACGTCACCTTTGGGAGCAAGGCCTTTAGTGTGGCAGCTCCTACCCTTTGTAACTCGCTCCCTCAGGAAATTCGCCAAGCACCAACTCTGGACTCGCACTTGTTCCTGCAGGCTTTTGCCGGTTAAATGTGTGTTTTTTTCTGTACAGTACTGTTGTCGTCTGTGTTTCTTGTAAAAAAAAATTGTGAAGCGACCTTGGGTTTTGTGAAAGGCGCTATACAAAATAAAGTTATTATTTTATTAATTATTAGGGACCGAGCCGAAAGGCAAGATGGCGAGGACTCCAGAAGGGAGTCCTGCCGACCCTATTGTTTTTGTATTGTTTTTTAAAATTATTATTATTATTCTATCGACACTTTGCGCCTTAATTTGACCCCCTAAACCTGCTCCAAAACTCACCAAAACAAACAACGTCGAACTCTCTAGCGCCACCTAGAAACACTAAAACGGCCACTATGCCTGATAGGAATGTCGTAGAAAGATCGCGCTGACACCACTGACCTAAATCCAACAGGAAGTGCAGTTTGCCGTTACATGTGGGATCTTCGACGATTTTTCAGGCTTTTCAAAATATATATATTATTCCTGCATACTTTCAGTTACAGACTCCATTCAAACGTCAAAATGTAGCCACAAGTCTCATCTATAGATGTGTTTAATTTGGTCTGGCTATGTTTTATACTTTTTGATCTGCGGCCCCACATGTGCACCCTGTTCCTCTCCCATTCAATCCCAAATCTCCATTCTGTCTGCCCATACTCTGTTATCATGCTCTCCAGTCGTTAACTACCATGGCAACGACTGTGTGTGCGTATGTGCAGCTGGCTCAGCCAGGTTCATTTGTGGTCTTAGTGTGCCACCCAGTGGAGAAAACTTGTCATGATACCTTATAGGGAAGTTTTCTGATTCTAGTTCAAGTTTATTGACTGTATTATTATGATTTTAGATACGGAGTGTCTATTTGCACCCCTGGTACAAATAGCCTCGCCCACACAGCTGAACTATTTGCACCTTAGACGTATAACAACGTGAAAACATGGCGGACATTCATCTTCCACGCCAACAGAAAAAGGCGAATTTAGAAAGGTTTCATCTCTAATGTTTGTTCTAAAGACATTTCTGGCGGGAAAGTTGTATTATATTTTCATAATCTTTCTTCAGTGAATGCATAAAAGCGTCAGTTTGACAGTCAGAAATTATATATATCTATCTTCCGTATTAGCAAAGATATTGGGCTGTCACATTACTTTGTAGAAACGAAGTGGTGACGTAATGGGCAGCGTGTCCGTCATTAGTGCAGGAGACTGGTTCGAGTCTTTGCAGCAGCAGTTATATATTGATAATGTTTTCAGCGGAAAAACTCTGCTATTCATTGATATTTGCACCAGTGGTGCAAATAGCCTTTGCCTTTTAGATATCTGTGCAGTCTGTCAACTATTTCACTGACATTGCTGTCAAAGTCTAGATCAAACACGAATTACATGAGCATGAACTACAAACATATCTACAGGTTTCACTGGAAATAAGTTCCTCTCCTGTTTGACTCATCAAAGTGGCAGTTCATTTCAGTTGCTCAGTCTAAATGTCTACACAGACAGACAGAGAGATCGTGTGTGTAACGTGTATCTACTTATTGCAGTGTCCAATAAATGCCGGGTCTGAATGCGTCTAAATGCACCTGACAGAAACCTTTCTGCTTCGCCGCGGCCCGACTTGCGCAAGGGGGCGAGGTCCCGCCCAACGCTGCTCGCAGCTTTAATGGAGGGGAAGGGAGTGCGGTGGTGGGACAAAGGAGGGAGGAAGGGTTGTTGCTGTTCAAGTTTTTTCAAAGTGCTGTGTCAAATGCAAGAAAGGTAATAGTCGCTTTAGTGTTCCAATCAAACAATCAAAAAAAGACTATGCCCATATTTCTGCTGTGAAACAAGGAGAGCAGAAGTGATTGTCTAAGTTCAACTAGTTAATTACTTATGAACATATAAAGTACTGTTTCACTAAATATCTTTTTCTACATTGTGTTTCTTCAAATAACTAAACCAACTGTCTGCTAATCAATAAAAGACTCAACTTTCAGATGACTTAGAAGAGGATCAGGATCAGAGTTGATTTATTTTACAGATGGAAATAAAGAAGATCTCTCATTGATCTGATTCACCGGCTTTCTTACTGTCAGCGCTCCCTCACTTCATTAATTCTAACGTTAGCTGATCCTCTCCTCTGTCTCAGAAGGGCAGAGCTGAGTCCTCCGTGTGCCTGCTCATCCTATATTTCTTTTGAAAATACGTTGACATGTCATAAATTAAATATACTGCTCAGCCCTAAAACGATGAAATGTTTTGTAGAGTGTACAGACAAGTTCAACACACTGTGAAACTGTGGCGGCACAAATTAGACTATGGCGGGCCAGGGTCAGATGATATTGCCTCTAAACCTTATTGCACTGGATGGAAAAATCCTGAGTGTTGGACCTGAGGTAGAAATTGCTAAGATCCTTCGATTTCTTTAAGTTATCAGCAGCAATATGTCTTTTACTTGGATCTATATTAGTGATGGCTTTTTGAGTCCCAGAGTTCATGGTTGTAAAGTGCTGTTGTCTGGTCTCCTTTAGCAGCTCATTAATTAACTTTTGTGTCATTTTTCAATGCAGCTTGCTGCTTATTTTTGAATGTTGACTTTTCCTGATAATAAACTAATGCCGTCTTTTAGTCTTAGTTATGTGTAGTTTATTTTTTGGGTAAATAATGATGTATTTTTAGTTATTGAGTCTGTACAAAGGAAACACCCTTTCAGTTTTCAGTCATCTCAAGACCACACAGTCACAGTTTTAACCTGTGGCTCCATACCAACATGTCACTGTGTGACTAATGTTTCCTCTCCCACTTGAACAGACTTTGACTTATCCACAGTCTCAGCAATAAACAAATCAAAGTGCAGTCTGCCCGGAATATAGCTTCCTTTGCAGTTAGCCATTATGCAGCCACAGACGGCTAGTTCCTGTGCTTAACTGTGTTTTACTTTTTTTGTCAGACGATCGGAGTCTGTGTGTGGCAAAAAAAAGTTTGACAATGCCCAATTAACCTCCAATAATTACATTGTGGTCCATTCAGTGGCTGCTGGCTGATGTGCTCACAATACTGGACCAATTAGTCAGTTTGAAAAATCTCCAAATTTCCCTTTTTTAGAATTATTTTTTCATCATGTAGTTGGTTAGTTAACAGTAACGTTTTGTAGAAGTGTTACTGTCTTTCTGCTGCACTGTCTATAATTTAAATGTTATGTGATTCTCTTTCTAATCACCATCAAAGTCTAACACTTACATGTCTCCTAATAATGTGTTGACCAGATTTCCAGTCCATTTTTCCTGAGGCTCCATCCTCTGGTATGATGGTGGTCACAGTGACCCAAAAGACCCAGAACAATATGACGGGATGGAGTGTGGAGGTGGAAGAGGAGAGGGAGCAGATGCTGGACAAGGTGAGCTCATTTCTGGAGTGTGCAGGCGTGATGCTTCTGTAGAACAGCAGTTTTTTTTCCTGTAAATACTGGTTTGTTTTGTTTTTCTTTGCTTTTTCAAAGTGATGCTCATGTAAATGCTTAAGTCATGTTCATTTATGGGTGGCTTTGTGGGTCGAACCAGACTTTGTATTTACCCCAAATGATAACCCTGGTGTGTTGTAACCTGAATATAAACTTAGTTTGTCCATAAAATGAATGTGGAGAAAACATCTCATATTCTCATTATTGCATCTAACAAAGCCATACCCAGTGTCTCTGTTTTGGAGATAGCAATCAATATTATGAACATATGTCACACACTGACAGCTGAACACAGCAAATCACTAATCATTGATGTCATCATTGAAAAAGTAAGTTGTTTCTTTGCTGTGCAGTTTGTTGATGGAGCTAAGGACATCTGCTACACCCTGCAGAGAGAAGGATTCTGGGCTGACTTCATTGACCCCTCCTCAGGCCTGGCAGTAAGATACTACAAAGTGCATTTCCATCAACCTGCGAATTTGTGCATTAAAAATACTGACTGCAATGCTGGAAATGTACAAACATTGACCTAGAGTAGTAATCTTTTGCACATTTTCCACAAATTTCGTGAAAAAAAGACCATGTGCTGATGTCAGACTATACTTGATACTTGTTTTATTGCCCTGCAATTCAATTATAAAATAGTTAAATTATTAAAAATCCACTCCCTGATTTATTTAAAGTTCCCTAATCATCTCTTAACTAAACTGTGCAACAAAGTGCACATCGATGAGGGGACAAGTTGCAGACTGGTTACAGGGAAGGCATGAAAAGATGCACATTCGCTCCAGGTGCTGTAAATGGACATTAGAGTATAAACTGTATACTCCAGTTGATAATATTCTAAGTTGAGCAGAACATTATTCTTTAATAAATAGTTGCTGATTTTTAATGGGGAAACGTTTGGGCACTGTAATAAAATACACTGAAGTGGTCTGAACTGGAACAGATTGGAACCCAGCCCAATGCTGATACTTTAGTGTATAAGAACTGTTCATTTCATGTTGAAGAAAAGCCAGTACAGACCTTCTTTATGTTGAAGGTTTGTTTGTGAGCTGTAATCTGATAACACACTTGTAATTTAAGATACAGAATTATAGCTTGCAGTGGACAGTGAGTGACACAAGTCCAGCAGTGTGCAGTGCTCAAGAAAGCCAAGTGTTTTCTGTCTCTGTAGGACTGAAGCTGGTACATACTGCTGCTGATCATGTGTATAAAAAAAAAAATAAAAAAAATGTGTGCCTTAAAAAACAACCATTTGCTGTCTTATAGTACAGACATGTAGCCTGTGTTATAGTTTTCTGCATCTGCTAATAACTTATATTAAGAATTCTTGAATGCTTTACTGAAGAGAAGAGAGTTTTGAGTGTGATCAGATAATTGTACCAGAAGTGTCTGTGCTCCTCCACAGTTCTTTGGCTCGTACACCAACAACACGCTGTTTGAGACAGATGAAAGGTACCGTCACCTGGGCTTTCAGATTGAGGACCTGGGCTGCTGCCGAGTGATCCAACACTCTCTGTGGGGAACACATATCTTTGTGGGGACAATTTTCACCAACGCACCACCCAGCAGCCTTATCATGAAGAAACTGCAAGGCAGCTGAGCACAGCCTCAGGAACCCTGGACTGGTTACCATTAAAGCTGTATAAAAATGATATGGACTGATTTATATTTGCAGATTCACATCCCACAGAGTGACATGTCAACACAATAAAGAGCTTCTTGATTACACTGGAAGTTTTTTAACTATTACCTTTTAGACTCAGATCCCTCTCAGCAACAAACACATTCCTTCCTATTATTTATAACTTATCTGAAGTGTCCCATCAGTACAGGCTATACCGTCACTGTGACTGCATCATGACAATGTAATACTGGTATACTGTAAGTGGGAGAGGACTAAAATTATATTGTACTGATTAAAATGTACTCTGTCAGAAACAGGGTGAAGCAGAAGTGTAGAAATGGAGACAGCGGGTGGATGACAAACAATATCCTGTAATAGAGCTGATTATTTGACAGAAAGTTGATCAGCAACTTTTTTCTGTTGAGTTATTCATGACGATGTCGAACATTAAATAATTATTGCTTCTCAATTGTAAGAATTTGCTGCTTTGGTTTGTCTCATATGATGTTAAAATGAAAATCTTTGGGTTGGTTGGACAAAAGAAGCAATTTAAAGACATTTTATAGAACAAATCATTGAGAAAATCTGCAAATGAATCATCTTGTTTGTAATGTTTTAATGTTTACATAAGAAGAGGGTGGTCTGTATTGTTGACTACAGATTGAACAGGATCAACTGTGTATCTACTGCAACCATTACAAACATATTCTAGACTTCATTTAAAGCATTTCTAGCTGTTCTTGCCACCTCTTAATAGAACATTAAATGTTTGGCTTGATAGCTGAGTTCAGTCAAGGACTTATGTGATGAAACACTGAAACTCATGCTGACAAAACCAACAGGACAAATGTGTGGTCAAAAATGCCTACTACTGGACAGATGTAACAATAGTTAAAACAACCATTTGGAAAAGGGGCTTATGCTAATTTAAGACTCAGCAACAAACAGTGGCCACAGGCATCGTTTCAAACTCATGCTGGTGCTTTGAAACATGTTCATGTAGAATATTATTTGATTGATGTAAAGTTGAAGACATAAAAACTGTGTAAACACTATATAAGTTCAGTAAAGAGCCGTACCTTAATGATATTCAAAGTGCTGTCAGAGTGGAATAGGATGATTTACACAACCTTAAAGTTACTAAAGTGCAACCAAACTGGGAAACTAATGTAAGGGGCATAATTGCACAGATTTGACCATTTACACATTAAGTGGAACTAACAAACAATATACAAATACTGTGTACAACCTAATCTGACTAGTTACATATGATTAGTATCTCACAATCCTAATGTTCAAGAGACTGCTCAATTTGCAAATGACCCTAAGACCACAAATGAACCTGGCTGAGCCAGCTGCACATACACACACACACAGTCGTTGCCATGGTAGTTAACGACTGGAGAACATGACAACAGAGCATGCACAGACAGAATGGAGATTTGGGATTGAATGGGAGAGGAACAGGGTGCACATGTGGGGCTGCAGATCAAAAAGTATAAAACATAGCCAGACCAAATTACACACATCTATAGATGAGACTTGTGGCTACATTTTGACGTTTGAATGGAGTCTATAGCTGAAAGTATGCAGGAATAATATATATATTTTGAAAAGCCTGAAAAATCGTCGAAGATCCCACATGTAACGGCAAACTGCACTTCCTGTTGGATTTAGGTCAGTGGTGTCAGCGCGATCTTTCTACGACATTCCTATCAGGCATAGTGGCCGTTTTAGTGTTTCTAGGTGGCGCTAGAGAGTTCGACGTTGTTTGTTTTGGTGAGTTTTGGAGCAGGTTTAGGGGGTCAAATTAAGGAGCAAAGTGTCGATAGAATAATAATAATAATTTTAAAAAACAATACAAAAACAATAGGGTCGGCAGGACTCCCTTCTGGAGTCCTCGCCATCTTGCCTTTCGGCTCGGTCCCTAATAATTAATAAAATAATAACTTTATTTTGTATAGCGCCTTTCACAAAACCCAAGGTCGCTTCACAATTTTTTTTTACAAGAAACACAGACGACAACAGTACTGTACAGAAAAAAACACACATTTAACCGGCAAAAGCCTGCAGGAACAAGTGCCTTTTCAACTTCGATTTAAAAGAGTCCAGAGTTGGTGCTTGGCGAATTTCCTGAGGGAGCGAGTTACAAAGGGAGCTGCCACACTAAAGGCCTTGCTCCCAAAGGTTCGCCTTCTGGTGCGGGGAATGGATATGAGGCCCAAGTCGGCAGAGCGCAGGTCCCATGACCTGACAATGACAAAATCCACCACAAAAGAGTCTCAGAGCAGCAGTCTCCACAATAAATAAAATCCAAGAGAAAGGCTGGCAGGAAATTGCTGATTGACTGAATGTGTCGGATCTGTCTCTGAGGGTGACAGCTCTGTCATGTACAAGATCCTCAATCAAGGGACAGGCCATGACTAACAGGGAAACAGTGCATGGGTTGTGGTCGTTATATAGACTGGACCATAATCAATTAACAGAAAAAGGGAAATGCCTAGACATGCATCCACTAAACATGTCTTAATTTACTTTTTAGACATTATTTTAAATGTACTAATCAATAACCAATACCTTTTTAAAACAGTGCTCCCTACCAGGAAAACAGCAGTCAAAGGCATATGGATTTAAATATTAGATAGATAGATAGATAGATAGATAGATAGATAGATAGATAGATAGATAGATAGATAGATAGATAGATAGATAGATAGATAGATAGATAGATAGATAGATAGATAGATAGATAGATAGATGATTATTATTAAGTTGACTTCATGTGGACTGATTTTCTTTTTAAATGATGGTGATTAATGAGGCCATATAATATATTAAATTATCTCTTTTCTTTCAGGCTAAGCAGCAACTCAGGCTAAGCCTGACAATTAGCCTGGTCCAGACCAGGTTAGTTTGCAGCATAAATTGCCATGGTAACTGAGTTTGAACTATACTGAGCCTGCTTTATGGAACCGAATCTGCTGGAAAATGAGCCAGACTAACGAAAGAAGTCTGGCTTATTTGGAAAACCTGCTTTATGAAACAGGGCCCAGAACTAAAAATGACAAAAAGCAAAACACAGCACTTCAAGTAGAATCAGCCACAATAATATCTTTAACAACAGTCCAATGCAAAATTGATTGAAGTTCTGAGTTTAATCTAAGTATCTAGCATTGATTTTGTTAAATCTGTAAAAAAGCCAACTTATATTTTTTGGCCTAAAACAGTCATTTAAGTTGATAAAACTTGAAAATATAAATTATTGACATTTGAGGCAATAATGTTAGTTAACACAACAAAGCAAGCCAGTTGTTTGCTTCAAAACAACTTGGTGAGTTGTTAATACATCTTTAAGTTATGGTTCAATACAAGGTACAATAGTTCTCCTACTGTAACTCTTATTTCATTATTGTGAAATGTGGGAATGCCAACTTTCTGAGTTGACACTTGACACTTGAAGTCTCTGTCTGGCTGTGTCCACACAGGTAAGTTTTAATCAACCTTTAATTTAATTAAGTTAAAATGATATTCATTTTATTAAGAGTAGTGTTGTGCAGTACGTTGTACATTAATGGAGAGGGCAACCTACACATTTTCAACATTTAAACACAAACAGCTTAACAACATAGTATCCTACTTCTATAATTGGAGAGCAGGGTGTTTGTCTGTCCGACTGTGCGTATGTAACCAATAAGCAGAATTCAGAGTCCTGATAGCAGTCTACTATCAATCCAGATTTATTTGTATTTGCTGGACAGAAATACACCTCACCTCATCTCTTCTAACAACATCAAAATCAAACAACAGGAAAACCTTAATTTCAATAAAGCAATACTCAGTGACAATTTCACCATACAATCACAGTCATAAGCAGTGGCGTGCACAGACATTTTGGGGGGCAGGTGCTCAGTGAAAAATAAGGGCACTTTGTGTGGCATGTGGAACTGCCTGCTGCCTTATTATAGCAGGGTGAGATTTATCTCCCTTATCTTCCATGCTAGTAGATGGCCTATTGCAGGACAGCACACAGCTGCTTCCCTGCTGTAGCTGTCTAGAATAGAATAATAATAGTTTTAATAATAGCCTATTAAGGTAAATACAAGATTACTGCAAGTCTTGTAACATAGAAATAACGTATGGTTGGTACAAAATAATATAATTAGATATAGCTTCATGCCTGATTTAGTACCACCAAACCACTTTGTGTAGTTAAAATACAATGTGGACAGCTTTTAAGATATTTCAATAGAATTAGAGGAACAGTTCAACTTTAAAAGGCCCTAAACAGTTAACATGACTCTAGTCTTGACTCTGACCTTTCATCTTCATCTTCCTCTTCCTCCTTGCTGCTGGTGGATGCTTTTATCCAGGAGAGCAGAGAGCTTCTTCCCTGGGCTGCCTGCTGTAGCTCCCTTTCTTTTTCCTTTCTTACCCTCTCCTTTCTAGGCATGATGCTGCAATTAGTAAATAAAAAGAGACAAAAAGTATGAGTAAGACTGCTTGTTGACATTACAACAAGGCAGAAGGTTACTTTTTCTGCAGGCAATTTGGAATTGCCTGTTTGTAATTTAGCAAATAAATTACTGCAAGTGTTAATGATGTAGCCTAATGTAAACCTACACAAGACTAAATATTCAGCTTAAGTATACTGATAGATTCACATGCTGTACCAATGGCAAACTCTTTGGGCTAGCGTCGCTATAGCTTGGTAACTGAGGCTTAGGGGGCAAACAATACACTCGACTCGATTCATTTATGTGTTACCTGGCTGGTGGGGCAGGGGAAGAGGTGTGTGTGGGCTGCAGCTGTGTACTGCTGCTGCAACGCGCCTCCGTGTGTGTCCGCTTTGCGCGTTCACGTTGACAAAAGAAGAGAGGTGCATTATTATAATTTTTAATTAGTTTTAAAAACAATAAACAATTATTTTAGTATTTATTTCTTGTTAATTGTTTTATGTTCCTGTGTTGTTTTATTTATTTGTGTACAGCACCTTGTTTCAGCTGTAGTTGTTTTAAAGTGCTTTATAAATAAAGTTGAGTTGAGATTCTTTGGGATGAGAGTCAGACTCTGTTGATTCAGGACACAGCTAGTTTATCCAGCAGAGTCACAGAGTGGTCTTCACCTTTTCCCATTCCATCCTTCTCCTATGATGTCGAGTTGAAGTTGCGCAAAGGCAGTGAGGCATATGAAGAGATTAAAAAAGGTATCAGCATAACAAGAGACATGAAGATGGAAATTTTGGACAAGATTGCTCAGGTAGTTTTTGAAGTGAAAGCCTATCCTGATCAAGACCAGATTGAGTTAGTTGCTTCTGCTCTCATCAGTAGACACCCCTGTCTCCGAGAACCAGGCAGTGAAACGGGGTATGATGGATGGAAAATGAGCATAAAATACTAATAATAAAATAATATTACAGGTCCAAGCTATGTCAGGCAGGCTGTATCGAGGTTAGCATTAACCAGAAAAAGAGAAGCTGTGAAGATGATCTATTCTCAGTCGAGGTTAACTTAAGTTAGTTACAACTTTGGACTAAAGGAGGATATTGCAAGCAATGGATTGCAGCAATGACTATTGGTTAAATATCGATTTTAAAATGTTAATTAGTTAATAGTTAGGTAATATGGATGCACATACAATATGGAAATACAGAATATTCAGTTTGGCTGAATATTCTGTATTTTTTATTGTATATTATATATTTTATTTTATTTTATATGTAGTAAACGAAATATTGATGCAAATGATACTGTTTCAGGTCCTACTGCCAACATAGACCCACAGCCTTCAACAAGTACAGACCCTATAGACCCAGGTGAAGTACAGGCAGCCTCTACAGTATAGGTCTACTTATTCTTAGAATGACAGATGGTGCAAACTGTTTTAAAAGAGGGAGGATTGTAGCGGGAACACTGGTGTATCAGGTGTGATTGTGTGGCAAATGAAATAAATGGCTAATATCACCCATGTGCCTCAAGGATTCTTTTTTAAATATATATTTTGGTCAATTAAAAAAATTAATAAAATTCTGCTTTTCTGCACTTTTGCAGCAATTACTCTCAAGATGTTCTTATTGAGACTTTTCGTGAGGTTTCCTGACACAAGTTCTGGAACTGGAGTGGTGGTAAGGTTATTTATTTATTTAAATTGTTAAAAAATTGACAAAAAGATATATTTGAAAAATAAGCCTTGAGGCACATGGGTGATATTATTCTGTATGTTATACAGTTGGTTTGACATCATTCACTCAAATGGTTGAAGCTCATAATAGGTTTGTATTTTGAATGTCAAATGAATGTTAAACTAACTTAATGTTGCTTGAAAATCTGTACCTTTCAGATAGTTTTAACCTCACGATCCTGCACCAATGTGGACAGGATCTACTATGAATGAGCAGGCCATTTTCCAAGAGAACTGATTGGTCAGGAGGCGGTGCTTTTATACTCGTTGATCTCTTTATCCAGAACATAACCTGCTCCGGAGCAGGTTAGCCGTTCAGCATGATTTGCCATGGTGATTTACCCCGGTAAGACGTGAACCAGCGTCGTAGTACGGAATACCCAGGGTTAACCCTGAAGTTACCTCCATAAGAGAAAATCCAGCTTCGTAGTACAGGCCTCAGGTCTGTGCTTGACACCTGAGGTCTAGAACTCATGAACATCACCAAACGCTGGGTTTCCTTCTTTGTGATGCTTTTCCAGGCCTTTTTCTGCAGCTGTCTTCAGTTGTTTGTTTGTTGGTCTCTG
The DNA here is from genome assembly GCF_963691925.1 of Scomber scombrus. Lineage (NCBI taxonomy): Eukaryota > Metazoa > Chordata > Actinopteri > Scombriformes > Scombridae > Scomber > Scomber scombrus. Next base: position 317,759 of record NC_084982.1, on the reverse strand, counting down.
TCTTCAGCAAGTGAAATGCATGCTGGATTGGGTTGAGATCAGGTGACTGAACTCTTGGGTTGCCTTCACAGTATGTTTTGGGTCATTGTCCATCTCTACTGTGAAGTGTGGTCCAATGACCTTTGCTGAATCAGAGCAGACGGTATATCCTCATACACCTCAGAATTCATCCGGCTGCTTCTGTCCTCTGTCACATCATCAAAAACACTAGTGAACTATTGCCATTAGAAGCCATGCATGCCCAACCATCACACTGCCTTCACCTTGTTTTACAGATGATGTGGTATGCTTTGGATCATGAGCCGTTCCAAGCCTTGTCCAAACTACAGGTTGATCAGAGTTACATCTGTCCAAAGAATGCTGGTCCTGAACTGTGCTGCTTTATAGATGGGTTTTTGGCATTATGAATGGTTTGCACCTTGAGATGAACCCTCTGTATATGCTCTAAAGAGGTATTCTCTTAATAGTAGAGTTGGATTATGATATGTCTACCTCCTGGAGAGTGTTCTACACTTTGTGAAGGGGTTTTTTTTAACCATGAAAAGGATCAATCATCCACCACTGCTGTGTGTGTTACTGAGGTCACCAGTTAATTTTTTCCCCTCAGAATGTACAACGCCGGGATTTTTACAGGCTCTGAATTCCATTAAGATGGTGTCAGTCAGCTGATACAAATGACTAAATGGCCAGAGATGATAACATATCCAAGGGAGACAAAGCCATTGAGCTTTTACAGCCCTCTGCCGAAAGAAATGTGGGGGGTTGGACTGGTTGACCCCTCAGGGCAGGTTTCACTGCTCTTTTCTCAGCACTCTGACATGGTCTCTGGAAGTCATGTCTGCCTTGTCGTAGGGCCACTTGTCCAGTGAGTGGACTGTCACATTCAATTATGTCCAACTACTCAGTGATGAATTTTCCACTCTACTTGACGGGAACAAATATAGAACATTCACAAACTCATAAAAAATTCTAGCTCTTAAGCCCTGCTGCTGGCCGCTATTACCTGAACAGAGAAGGATAACATTTAAAAAGACAGCTGCAATATGATAGTTTCACCGTGCTTTTAGTTAGATGTGACCAGGTGATGTGAACAGCTGACGTGTCAATTGATGCCACAGAAATGACAGCAAGGAAATTATGACCTTTGAGAGAGATCAGTATGAGAAGTGAGAAGATCAGAATGACCCAAGACTAGGAAATAAAACTACGACGTGAGCATGATCTTCGTGTCTGAACTTTCATTTCATTAGTCAAAAAGTGCTTTGAGTGGTCAAAAGACACGAAAAGCACCATTTAAGTACAGACCTTTTGCTACTTTTTACAGTACCTATAAAAAGTATTCACCTCCTTGGATGTTTTCCCTTTTTGCTTTAATAAACTGAATCATGGTTTATAAAATTTGGCAGTTTAAAGAAGAATTTAAAAAAAGAAACTTTAATGTCAAAATAAACATTTCTACAAAGTAATGTCAATTCATTCAAAATATGTAAATAAGTGATTGCATAAATATTCACCCCCTTTTAAAGTGACTGACCTAATTAAATAGAGGCCCAGCCAAGTGATGCTAGTAGTCTCACAAATAGTGAAATGGAAACACCTGAGTACAGTGAATGTGTCTCAAGTGATTGTAGTATAAAGACACCTGTGTCTGGAAGGTCCAGTCACTGGTTCATCTGTATTCCTGCTACAATTACACCATGAAGACAGAACACTCCAAGAAAAGGTTATTGAAAAGTAGAAGTGAGGGGATGGATACAACTGAACATCCCCTAGAGTTCAGTTAAATCCATCATTTAGAAATTAAGGAATATAGCATATTTGTGTAAAGCTTCAGCAGCTGAGATGGGACAGACTCTGCATACAACGACTGTTACTTTATGGGAGAGTGGCAAAGAGAAAACCACTGTTTAAGAACTCATATTAAATCTTGATTAGAGTTCACCCAAAGTCATGTAGGAGACTCCAAGGTTCTTTGGTCTGGTGAGACCAAAATGGAGCTTTTTGGCCATCAGACTAGACGCTATGTTTGGCAGACACCAAACACTACACATCACCACAGACACACAATCCCCACCATGAAGCATGGTGGTGGCAGCATCCTGCTGTGGGGATGCTTCACAGCCGCAGGCCCTGGAAGGTTTGTAAAGGTAGAACGTAAAATGAATACAGCAAAATATAGAGAAATCCTGGAGGACAATTTGATTCAGTCTGCAAGAGAACTGTGGCATGGGAGAAGATTTATGTTCCAGCAAGACAATGACCTGAAGCAAACAGCGAAAACTTCACAGAAATGGTTTAAAGACAACAAGGTGAATGTTCTAGAGCAGCCGAGACAGAGCCTGACCTCAATCCATTGGAGAATTTGTGACTGGACTTGAAAAACGCTGCTCACGCCTGATCCTCTTGCAACCTGACAGAGTTTGTGTAACGGGTGGAGGTGGTAGGACCCAGTAGCAGCACAGAACACCAGTGAGCAGTTTTAAATGATCTTTATTATATATAGTAAGGTAACAGAACAGGTATCTGGCAGGATGTGTAGGGGAACAGGCAGGGCTCAGGGTTACTGAAGACAGAGTTGGCAGCCGGTAAGACTATACCAGTAGCACTCACAGACATGAGGTTGACCAAGCTGGAAGTTCTGGGCTCTCCTGACAGGATCGAAGCCAGAAGACGCCACACAGCCACAGGCAATACTCGAGGTCAGGGACAGAAGGCTGGTGCGTTTACCGGGGAAGACACAAGAAGAGGAGGTCCAAGGCAAGCAGGGTCAAAACCAGGGAATTAGTACTGGAAGGTCTGGCATGAAGCAATTGCAAATGACGATTTGGCCAAGAGTGAGTGGACAACAGGAGTATATATACAGGCTTGATTACAGATGGGGTGCAGCTGAGAGTCCAGGTGATTACTGATGAAGCCCAGGTGAACAGAGTTAACTGATGAGGTGAGTGTGGCTGATTAGCAGGAGTAGAGCAGGGGTGTGGTGAATGGAATTTTACCAGCAGCAGGAGAAGAGCAGAACAGACTGTGACAGTTTGAGCAGTTTTGCAAATTGCAGTGTCCAGATGTGCAAGCTTGACTGAGATCTATCCACACAAACTCAGTGCTGTGATTGTGGCCAAAGGTGCATCTGCTAGATACTGACTCGAAGGGGTGAATATTTATGCAATCACTTCTTTTATATTATATATGTTTAATTGACATTACCTTGTAGAAATATGTTTTTTACTTTGACATTACAGAAGCTTTTTTTGTAAATAATTTTTGTAAAGGCCATATTATATAGACCATGATTAAATTTATAAAAGCAATAAAAGGGGAAATCATCCAAGGGAGTTAATACTTTTTATAGGCAGTGGGCCCTTTCCTATACAAACGCACAGAGACCAATTCATGACTGGATAACCCCAATGTTCCTGCAATACAGGAGGCTACAGTTTCAGAACCGCATTTCTAGGACCTTAGTTTTAAAGGTTAATTCCACCCAAATATTACTTTCTGTCTAACTACTCATAGTTTTAAAGGGTTTACTTCGCCCAAAAAATACTTTCAGACTTGCCATTCAACTTGGTTGCCAAAATGTGCATGTTTGTGTAATTACACCATCACACCATTGTTTGTTGCACACGCGCACGCGCGCACACACACACACACACAGTTGCCGCGGGTCATCCTATTCATTGGAAACAGCGGCGGTCCTGAAACTGCAGCCTCAGGTATTGCAGGAATCCCCTACTCGACAACAGCGGTGGGAGCCCCGCCTCCTTTGATGGAAATAGGAGTCCATGCTGAAGACCATCCTGGACCAGCAGTTCTCAGAGGACAGTTAATGTATGAAAGAGTCCCACTGAACACTCAGTGAATCCGTTTCCATTGGTGGACTGTTTCAGATAACTTTCCATGAAGCTCAGACTATACTCCTCTTCCTCAGCAGAGCCGTCCTGTACACTGCAGGATCGGCTTTTTTTCATTCTTTGTCCTCCTGTAATTAAACCAAACCTTACAGCCCAACTAGTGGAGAATTGACAGCGGTTAGGATGGATTCAGATTCTAACGTCGAATGTAAAATAGTGGTTGTTGGAGACAGTCAGTGTGGTAAAACCGCTCTGTTGAACGTATTCGCCAAAGATTGTTTCCCTGAGGTAAGTCATGTGCTGTATTAATACCGCTGACATATCACACAAATGATTGTAAGCCACATTTACTGTACTGTTTCCTCCGCAGGGCTACGTGCCCACAGTGTTTGAAAACTACACGGCAAGCTTTGATCTGGAATTGCAGAGAGTCGAGTTGCGGCTGTGGGACACTTCAGGTAAGAAACTCACACTGCTCAATGCTGCTGTGTATGGGATAGGACTTCAACCGACTTAATATTCCTTTCCCCAAAAAAATCCCACTCACATAACTAAGCGAATTTTAGTTGGGGGAAAATGAAAGCACGGAATGATAGAAAGTCAGAAATAAAATATCTAATTGTCAAAAAAATATGACTTACTAAAACCAAATAATAAAACTAAATAAGTCATAGTATTTTTTATTTGATATCAGTTTTGTTTCTATGAATAACTATTATAAAATACTATTGCAGGGCATTATATTTTACTGCTAACTATTGCTTCTAACATAATGAAATATTAAGGGAGAGATTCAACTTTTATTTAGTAGTATCACAGTATTAGAATATCATGGTATTAGAATGGATTACAATGACTGGCACCTGGAAAAGTATCAAATGTTCCACAGGACTGAACTGCCAGATTCATCAAACCCTCCAAAACATAATTTTGGTCACCTTCCTCTCAACATTTGGCAGTTGTCACTGTACAGCTGTTCAGCAATGCGGTGTGGGAATTGTGGATATCAGAGAGTGTTACATTCCTTTGATGCTGGGTTGTAGTGTTACATACGCATTGTAATCACAACAGTTACTATTTTCCATTTTGTTATTGTCAATCAAGCAGCACAGGTGTTCTTTCTGTGAATGAACGATTCCTTATTACTGAATCCTCAAAATAATTGTATTGAATTACTGTTATCGCTGAACAAATCACTAGCTTTTTCATTAGGGTTACCCCCCAGGGTGACTGACAATGCCACTGTCAGCTCAGCTCTGACATACTGAGACCACAAGGTTATTGAAAGACTGTCAAATTCACAGAAAAAATAATGATGTCATTACTTTGTTGCAGTTGGGTGGTTTCTGGGCTATGTATCTTATGAACATTGTTCTTAAAGATCTACATTTGTATTGAACCAAACAAACCAGTAAGAGACTTCAGTTACTCATAAATTCAAATACTGAAGTAAAGATAGCCCTGTACCTAAGGAATGATGCTCATGATGGATGATTCTGTGCGTCATGATCAATGTCCAAAAATCACATCCACAAATCAAAGTGATATGGAATTTCCACCTCTACAGTTTGGTGTAGAACATTTACGGTTGTTGTTACTTACATTGTGCTGCATGAAAATAACCAGACTTTTACCCTGCCTTTCACCCCCCTAGCCTCAAAGCTATGTCTTTGCTATAGTCAATATGACTGGATATATCTGGGTTTTCTGTAAACTCAGAGCAGTGTCTCAGCCAGATTCTGGGGAGGGCTGGGCAGCAAGAGGATATATTTTAGTGTTTGGGATTTTGGAGGGTACAAAACATTTGGGTATAACATAAGAAAGTTTAGGGTTTCTCAGCTAAACGCTTTGAATCAAGGGGCTGCCTGTTGTGAGGCAGGGGTGTAAGCTGTCATTTTTCCAACACTACAAGTTCCAGAGAAAAACTGACGCTGTGTGTCTGGAATGTAGGCGAAACCCTGGTTCTGGAATTTGGATATAAACTAAGAGTCAGATTTCACTGCAGCCAACATATGAAATCCCATCACCCACTCCCCTAGTATACACACACATATCCAATAGCTTGGAGTAATTGTTGTCTTTAAAAAGAGAACTGCACTACAACAATTATGTCTGAACAAAGAAATGTGAGAATGATCCAGACATCCACTTTGTCTGATCACGTGTTGTTTTCTAAAACTTTTGTGATTCCACACAGATGTGTGAAGAGCTCCATCAGTCCACAGCCTGCATTTAATTAACCTCCTGTAGACGTGTTGGGAGGTCGGGTTAAACCTGCCACTATTTGTAGCATTGCGTTCACAACCCAGGTTGTGGTTGTGCTTAGCAATATTTTGCCACATCGTGATACGTGATATGTAATCAAGACAGAGAAGTATTGTTTTAGTTCAGTTCAGTTCATGGTATATTAACTTGCTTTGTTACTTACCGTACCCACCATGGTTCTCAGGAATCAAAAGAAGGAGGCCCCAACCACTTCCTGTATTTATACATCGGGCAACATCTTCAGTGGTGTCATGCACTATCAAGTGGCAGTATCAAGTGCTCACCCATCATTTACTTAAGTGATTACATTTCCAGTCTGATCTTGAGTACCCAGCTGATAGGTAGATGGTTTGTTTATATGACATAACAGAAGTACATATTTAACTGAATCTGTGTGGACAGAAAGCGCCCGATGTTATGCAATCCGACATAATGGTTTGACGCTTGCTTGCTGTTAGGACAATTTTAGGGAGACAACAAGTGATCATGCCTAGGTTTGTAGTTTAGTGTAGTATAGTAATTTCATTTAACTTTCGTGAACACTCTTTTGCTATGTTCACAAAGATCAGGCAGACGGTAGATGGAAAACATAATTTAATCCAATATCATTTTAGTGGATGAAAGCAGGATGGTAAAATTAAGGTGATGGAATATACAACTCCCTCACACAAGGAGAAAACATGGTCGATCTGGACAACAAGAAGTTTATACATTTGGAATTAACCTGGAATTATATGATCAGAGCTATCCTACCAAGGATTTGGGTGAAATTTTGGAGGGAATTTAACGTTAATTCTAAGTTTTCAATATAATATAAGGCATAAACTAGAAATGTATTATGAATTTATTATATTAATACGCATTGATACTGGAATAATAACATACAATAATAATAGGGGGGTCCACAATTAAGAATTTCCATAGTCGAATCTGATTGATCAAGTATTGCTATCGTCGACTGATCTTTCAATCATGTTGCTTTTTCTTTTTTTCTTTTTTTTTTGCTAATTGATCCATATTCCTATTTGCAACACTGGTTTGATTTTTTTGTTTCCACACTAGAAAAATGCTGAAACACCCATAACAATTTATTTGACATCTTTTTTTCCATCGTTCAACACAAAGTTGATAATTAAATCTATTGAATAACACGTTTAGCACTGCAAACCTAATCTTTTGGCTAAACAATTTAACAATGTCGACAGATAAAATTTAATTGGCTAAAGTTGCTTGTGTACAACACTCAAATCGTGCTCAAGCATGCTTTAAACTGCAGAGCAACATCCATGCAAAAAACAAACAAAAATATTAGAAATTGAATAATCTTGCCTAAACAAATAAAAAAATTAAATAACGAAATAAAATAAAAGTAAAAGTCAGACTCAAGTAGGTGCATAACAAATAGTTTTCTACACTATAGAGTCCAGGTTCTAAGCACCCCAGGGGGTAGCCTATCCAACTTCAGGCTTCACAATTTTAAGTTCAACAGGGGGCAGCTGTGGCTTAGGACGTATAGCGGTTCGTACACTAATCAGAAGATTGGCGGTTCAATTTCCAGTCCTTGTGTCCTTGGGCAAGACACTGAACCCTGAGTTGTTCCCGATGGCTGTGCCAATGTTATATGAATGTGTGTGTGAATGTTAGTTTCCCCGATGAGCAGGTTGGCATCCTTTGTGGCACCCCTTTCATTAGTGTGTGAATGAGTGAATGTTACTTGTAGTGTAAAAGCACTTTGAATGGTCGAAGGATTGTATCTATTGTCCATTTACAGTGTCCAAAAATCAAATTAGAACCAGCTGAAAGGTTTAAAATCACTTTTGCCTACCTGGTCAAACAAAAATAGCCAGTCTTTACTCTTATTGTGTCTGCTTTTCAAATTGTGTGCAAGGAAAACCAACTTATTCACTATGCCCGGGAGAAGTGCGCTTCTTGCTTTGCTGGCAATAAAACTTGCCTCTGGTGGTGGATGGGATGCTGTGGATTCTTTTTGATATTCTGGACAACTTTGGATATCTGATGTCTTTTGCCACCATTGTATTGCTTGTTTGTGTGTGCGTTTGAGTGGAATTCATGTAATTTATCTAGTTTTATCTTTTACTATTTATTGCTTTGAGATCTGTCCTCACTTGGTGCAATGACATTCCGTTGTATTTTTTTTTTACAGTGACAAAAGGAATCTTGAATCTTTCGCTTTTTGTGTCATTTTTAGTCGTTTATATAAGCCTTCATCTCACTCCTTCTGTTCCTCGTCTTCATCACTGTACAGCAGTGTTGACATGACTGTCCCCTTTTTGTTTTGGAGGGCCTGTGGGCTTATGCTCCTCCACCAGGCCACTGTCAGCATTTTTGTCCTGACAGGCTTGTCAGCTAGACTTTCAGCTAAATGTGCCACAGCTGAATAAGCCTCTGTTCTTTGCTCATCAGTGAAAAACTTTAACTTCAGCTTTATTTAAACAGCACTTCAAACTCAACATAGTTGATCCAAAGTGCTGTAAGTCCAAACCAGTGTATGAATGTGTGTGTGAATGTGGCTTGTAGCATTTTGAGAGGTCAGAAGACTAGAAAGGCACTATACAAATGCAGTCCATTTACCATAACCTAAGGGGTTTATCATGCCACTCTGCTTTGAACAGACAGTATCCACAGAGGTCGCTTCTTAAGCTTTTGAACAAATTAAGTCATTTTGTGGTGAAGACAGTCTCTCAGTACTCAACAGAAGAAAATATTAATGATCAGCATATTACGGCCCACATCTAAGAGGACGGTCAGTGGAGCTTTTACCTCACATTTAGAATGATCATACTGAATAAATGGAAAATACAATTAGTTTGCATATTTGAATTGCTAGATGTAGAGCTACCTTAATGCTTGCTACTTCTGTTTTCCTTTCCATTTTTTCCACCCATATCCCATGAAAAACCCCTCATACCACACTTCCTGAGGGATGGCAGAGTCATTTCAAGGCACTGTGGTAAAGGCTATGAAAATATAAGGGCCTCTGCTCTGTTTGTTTAACATAAGGAACCTTACCAGATGTGAAAAAAATTTCATCACGGTTTATATCTTGCCCATGCAGATCACTTCATGGAAAACATGTTTTCAGAATGTTAAAGAGCTCTTGCTCTAGAGGATTGTCACTCCCTTTTTTGTATGTAGGTGAATTGGAATAATAAAATAAAGTGACTATTGGGATCCTTTGCAGTGTTGTCTCTGATCTTAATTCTATCTCTGCATCCAAACATCTTTGTGTAAATAGGTTTTTGTTTTTCTGTGAAAACCGGTAAAATGGCAGTAGATTTGTTTTGTTTTTGCTCAGAATATTTTTTAAGTGTTGTTGTAAAAGAACAATAAATAATTCAGTTGCTGGATGTGTCAGGCTCAGACAGACAACTGGGACCCACAGAGCAGACCAGAGACAGACAGGTGTGGTGAGGCGGTTTATTAACAGTCCAGGTTCGGTACACAAAGGCAGTCAGCACAGGCAGAAGTACAAAAACACGAGGCAAAAAGGGTAGTCCAAAAAACAGGCGAGGTTCAAAACCATCAAAGGTAGGATAAGGCAACGGTACAAAAACGCTAGGCTATAACTAGTGTCAATGGGAAAACAAGTTCGGAACACGAGGAGTAATAATCACAAGGAGAATGCCGGAAAGCTACTAACAAAACGATGCAGACAAACTGACAAAGACACACTGGGGGAAACAGGCATTTATACACATGAGGGGAGGAGATAACTAAGCACAGGTGAACACAATGAACAATCACACACACAGTGAATCAAGACACCTAGAAAGAACACAAACAGGAAGAGAGGAAATCTCAACAAAATAAAACAGGAAATCAAAAACGAAACCAACTAAACAGTATGGGACCTGACAGGATGTTCTTTAATGATTTATCAACTCACAGAAGTTGTTGTAGCTGTACTCAACAATCTGTTTTAAATGCTGTTAAGTCGTACCTTAATCTGTGACTTGAAGTCTATCTTAGTCTTTGAGGTCAAGTTTTTTTGTATGCACGAGGAACAAAACAGACTTTAGAAAGGTTACTCTACCTGTGATCCAAAGAAAGGATTATGCTTCTTCTTTTTTTATCTTCATTTTAACATGTTTGTAAGGTGACATCATTGTAAATGAGGGGGACCTCGATGATTCTTCAAGTTCAAATAGAGGTTTGAGTATGCTAGGACTTCACTTTTATTCTCACTGTGGGTTTTCCATGTGTGAAACCTTAGCCTGATGCTCTTACAATTCCCTTTCGGTATCCAAAATCCAAGAAAATCCACATAGTACGACTTGTTAAATTTAAAAGATTTACTCGATTTACTTTTAATGTTATCAGTCGCACGATGGCAACTTTTAGTCAATGCTAATGTTAGCTTTATTTTGCTTTGTTGCCATACATAGTCACTGGCGCTAACGCCAGCCCCAGTTTCATGCCAAGCGATAGTTACTGTGAGGGCAGGGAGGGCAGGATGCTAATGCTGATGCTGGCTATCTGTTAGCTGCTTGCGGACGAACTACTACTCAACGTTCGCTGAGGTTTTGTTTCAAAGCATTTGACCCGTAGGACGACTGATGGACTTGGATTTATTTGGGAACCACCTGGATATTAAGGGCTGATACCCCAGTTACGTTCAATACAGTATCTGTGACTGACTAAAATATTTATTTGCATTTATTTTCTATTTTATTCTTTCACCACTGCGATTTCCTCCTCAGTTTATTGCCAATTTAAATCTCTGAGTTCAGATAAGTTTGGGTCTTTCACCATGTTTAGTATTGTTAACTTTAGGCATATGTTAATTGCTACTCAAGTGTTCATGTTGATTCTGATCCGGGGTTGCAGCCCATTTTTATTTCTATCCCCATATGCAGCGTGTTATGCTGCTTTTGAGTCTTTTTTGCCCCTTACCGACATGTGTGCAGTTCATTTTATCAGGTACAATACTGGAATATATGATTGCTGCTGGGTGTATATCAGGTGTCACCTTATTTTAACAGTAAGGGGGGCACTCTGCACACACTTCATTGTTCGGGGTGAGGGCTGACCTGCAGTCACCAGACTATACTATACCTTATGCTGGGTTTTTTTCTTTCGTGTTTTCTTTACTTTTCTATGTCTATGGTGCAGCTTGAAAGATAATACATTAAGAGAGCAACTTACCTTTTGTTCTGATTTTAAGTGTGGGCTCATGTGGTAAGCTACTTAGGTTTAGTGATAACTGGAAGGGTATGCAGGCTCCTACACGAGAGACTGGCTACACGTTCTGTTGGGGAATGTTAGTTCTGTATAATGTTGATTGTTCGATGTTGTTTGTGTGCTCAGTTTTTTTTTCTTTTTCTCTATTATATTTTATATCTCTTTCTGTACTGCCATCCTTTTGTTGCCACAAGTAGAGGTGCAAGGAATACAAGATGTCTGGTCCTACAACCTTTTTGACACAGCCGATGTCATACCAGGGGGTTCAATGGCGACATCACTTGATGGGTGCTAGCGATGGCTTCAGGTAGTGTGGGCAGAGTGGACTCAACACTCAAAAGCTGGAACGTTCGGTGAAGCCGAATAAGGTATTCACACACCTAAATAAACTGAAAACATACATAGCATATTTACAATAGACCCACTTGTTGATTAAGGACCTGCCCAAACTTTGCAAAAGAGGTTTCACACAGATTTACCACTCTGACTTTAACAGCAAAAGCAGGGGAGTTGCCATTCTTATGCATAATAATGTACAGTTTGTAGAGGAGACTGTTATAAAGGACAGAAATGGCCGATACATAATACTTCAGGGCAAATTATTTAATATGTCCGTGGTTTTGGCCAACATGTACGCCCCTAATTGGGACAATGTACAATTTTTTTGTGATATCTTTTCACTCCTACCCAATCTTGACACCCATAATCTAATATTAGGAGATCTAAACTGTGTTCTTCACCAAACTCTAGATCGCTCTAGCTACACGGCTTATACATTAAATAAATCGGCGCAATGCATCAACTCTTTCCTCCAGGCATATGGTGTATGTGACCCCTGGAGATTTAAATACCCGTCATCCAAACAGTTTTCCTTTTACTCACTGGTACACCAAACATACTCCATGATCGATTATTTCCTTCTGGATAGCAAGTTACTCCCTCTAGTAACACAAGTGGAGTATGACTGTATAGTTATCTCAGACCACAGTCCGGTCCTGCTGAAGCTCCACTTCCCAGAGAATTTGCCCCCTCAACGCACCTGGCGTCTTAACCCAAGGCTTTTGGCAGATGAGGATTTCATTAAGTTCGTTCAGAATCAAATTGAATTTTCTCTCGAAATTAATGAATCCCCAGAGATAAGTTACACCACTCTGTGGGAAACTTTAAAAGCCTATGTGAGGGGACAAATTATATCGTATCACTCAAGCGAACGTAAGAGGAAATCGAATCGTACCATAGAGATAATGGATAGAATTACGGTAATCGATCAGTTACATTCAACAGCACCCTCTGGGGAGTTACATAGGGAGAGAATACTACTACAAACTGAGTTTGACACTCTAACCAGTGAGCATGCTGAAGACCTCCATTTGAAATCACGGCAGTCTCACTATGAGCATGGTGAGCGGGCCGGCAGGCTTCTATGCCACCAACTAAAACAATCTGCAGCAGCGGGCTTTATTGCAGCAATTGGAGACAGCGAGGGTTGTACTATCATGGACCAAAAAGGTGTCAATGCCTAATTCAAACTCTTTTATGAAGACCTGTATACCTCTGAAGGGAGCGGTAATGACCTAGTGGAAGGGTTTTTTACTAATTTGGAGATGCTGACGCTGGACGAATCGGTCGTAGCCAATCTTGAAGGTAGCATAACAGCAGCTGAGATCGATGGTGCAATCAAGAAACTGAAATCAGGCAAAGCGCCAGGCCCTGACCGGTACCCGGCCGAGTTCTACAAAAAGTTCTCTGCCAAACTAACTCCTCTTCTGTGTAAGGTATTTGGGGAGGTCGATACCACTAAGTCTCTTCCCCCAACCATGATGCAAGCTACAATATCGGTCCTTTTGAAAAAGAATAAAGATCCACTTAAGTGCGACTGGTGTCGCCCTACAAGCCTTCTCTGTTGCGATTTATAAAATTCTGGCTAAGGTGCTGGCAGCCAGAATAGAGCCTGTCATGACCGAGATCATACATACGGACCAGACTGGCTTTGTTGCTTGCAGGCAGTTATCTGGCAACCTCCGTCGCTTGTTCAATGTGCTCTACTCACCCAACGATAACATCAGCTCTGAGATTCTAATATCGCTGGACGCCCATAAAGCGTTTGACAGGATCGAATATGCATACCTGTTCACAGCACTCAAAAGATTCGGTTTTGGTCTAAAATTCTGCTCCTGGATTAAAACTCTTTACACTATGCCCCAAGCATCTATACGAACGAATACCATAATATCTGAATACTTCCCTCTCTTCCGGGGGACGAGGCAGGGCTGAACCCCTCGCGATTATGCTGAGGAATGCGGCCGGCCTGGTTGGTATTCATAGGGAGGGTCAGTTACATAAGCTTTCACTTCATGCGGACGATCTCCTCCTCTTTCTGTCAAATCCTGGCTCCTCCATACTTGCCGCTCTTAAGATTATATCCGATTTTGGCAAATGTCATTTCAGTCCTTCCCATTCTCAGTTAGCCTCGACAAATTCACCTATTTCGGCGTAAATGTAACATACAGGTACAACGACAGTAACAGTAACTTTAAGGTAGCACTTGATAAGACTAAACAGGACATGATACGGTGGTCTACAGTGCCCTTGTCATTGGCCGGGAGGATCAATTCTATTAAAATGACAGTCATGCCGAAGTTCTTATTCTTATTTCAAGCTGTGCCGGTCTTCCTCCCCAAATCATTTTTTAAGGGTTTGAACAAATGTACATCAAACTTTATTTGGAACAAAAATATACCCCGTATTAGGAAAGATTATCTGGAGAGACGGAAAGAGGAGGAGGGACTGGCTTTGCCCAATTATATGCACTACTACTGGGCTGCAAACCTCCAGAAGCTGTTATTCTGGGTCGCCGATCTACCTGAGGGGGAAGCTCCGGTTTGGGTGCTTATGGAGCTGTACTCCATTGCGGCCCAGTATCATTGCGCTCGTTGGTGTGTGCCCCGGTACCCTATAGCAAAAGCTATTCTACGAATAACCCAGTTATCCGCGGTTCACTCAGGATATGGTCGCAGTTCAGAATTCACTTTAACTGCAGGCAAGCCCTCCCCTCAGCTCCCTTCGTGGCAAACCCTATGTTCCCCCCTTCCCTTATAGACTCCGCATTTCAGCTCTGGTCTAAAGAGGGGATTAAATGTGTGAAGGACCTTTTTAAAGCAATTAAGGTCGGACTTCAATATCCCGCAGTCCAATTTCTTCAGGTATTTACAGGTCCGCAGCTTCGTTAAAACCCATTTCTCTCAGTCTCTGGACCCACCACAGGGTGGCTGTATAGATGAGTTGATGAACATGGAGGGGGTACGGTGTCCATCTTCTATGGGAACATTCGGAGGGTTACTTCCCCAACACTTGATCGCATAAGGAGACAGTGGGAGGAGGAGCTAGGGACAGAAATAGCAGATCCAGATTGGCAGCGGGCAATAGAACTGGTGCACTCATCTTCAGTGTGTATCAGACAAGGTTTAATACAATTCAAGGTGATCCATAGGCTCCACCTCTCCAGGAGCAGGCTGGCTAAAATCTATCCAGGTTCTGACCCATCTTTCCCCAGGTGTAACCTAGTAGCATATGTATGAGTCATATGTTCTGGGCAGTGGTGGACAGTAACGAAGTAAATTTACTTGAGGACTGTACTTAAGTACAGTTTTTGAGTATCTGTACTTTACTTGAGTATTATTTTTTGGGGATACTTTTACTTTCACTCCACTACATTTGAAGGACAAATATTGTACTTTTTACTCCACTACATTTCTATTGATGCTCTCGTTACTCGCTACTTTTGAGCTTACGTCAGCTGATTTTTTTTATTTATTTTTTTTGAATCAGCAAAAGTCAAAAGAGTTTCTGCTGATTCGCGTATGGTTTGTCTTAGTCGTATTGCCGTACCTGTACTATGTCATGCCATACGAAGAAATGGAGGAAGAAACTGGAGAAACTCCCACCGAGCAGCCGTAGCCTTATCTCAAACCCATGTTTGAGATGTTGTTTGTTGTGCTTACCGCCAACAAATTATATCACGGCCTACAAAAACGCGTCTTCCAACCTGAAAAAGCACGTTGTGGTAAAAGTAGCTACTTACGTTAACTAGCTTAATGTTTGTTAAATGCAGATGAACATTTTAGACGTAATTGTATGTGCTTGTAAAATATGGAAAGCTACTTTTACTTGTATTGGAGTAATATTTGACAAGGAGTATCTGTACTTTTACTCAAGTAGTGAAGTTGTGTACTCTGTCCACCTCTGGTTCTGGGAATGTCCCAGACTGACAAAATTCTGGTCAGATGTGTTCCGAACCTTTTCATTTATGTGCGATAAGGACATCAACCCTAGCCCTCTGACTTCCATCTTCGGTGTAGTGCCGGTTGAGACGCAGCTGAAAAGGCCACAGCCTCCGCCTGGACAACGTTATTGGCTAGACGCATGATTCTATTAAGCTGGAAAAAGGCAGCACCACCGTCCCACAAACGCTGGGTAGAGTCAGTGATGGCCCACCTCAAACTTGAACACCTCAAATATACCATTCGAGGCTCCTCTCATAAATTTCTATAAGGTCTGGCAACCATTTTTATATTATTTCGAACATGAATTTCCCCTGGCAAGTACAGCTGATCCTGACCTCTAAATCTCATATTCTTTCTTTTGTTTACCGTCTGCTTATCTTTACTTTTGTTCCTTTTCATTTTTATATCTATATTTATTTAATTCTATTACTGTATATATATATTTTTTATTTTATTTACTTATCTACTTGTCTAATTATTATTATTTTTTTTCTTTTCTTTTACCCCCTCCCTCCCCTCCATACCCCGTGTGCGTGCGTATGTGGGACAGTGCATTGTGGGTATGCCGGTGGTTACAAAGCTTAATGTCATCTGCCCCTAACTGTGCTGTTCTATGTGTGTTTGTTTTGTAATACTGCTAAAATCTAATCAAAATATTTGAATATAAACTTAAATTATTACTAATAAGTCAAACACAAATAAACGGCATTTAGGCTCCTACACTCACTTTAAAGTCTGTGTAAAGTAAGAATAAATGTGTTCTGAGTTTGACATACCACAGAAAAGTGTGTTAACAACTTTCAAATTTGAATGATTAAAAAAATCGCCAAATATATGAAAGTTGTGTAAAAATCAGCCTCTGTCTCTGCTCCCAAACGCTGTGGGCGTGCCCGCCGAGTTTGCCGAAACCCCGCCTCCTACCAAGTGTCACCTGTCACTCAAAGTCACCACCTCTACCTGAAACATGGACGCTACGTCTGAGAGCTTTCTGCTGCTAACTCAGCTGCTAACTGGCAAACTGTAGACTGTAATAGTAGTAGTAGTGTTAGATGTAGTAACAATAACTCGCCACTAGGCAGGTTAAACACTGAGGAGAGCGGACTCTCGGTCTTATATAGTAGGGGAGGGACCACGGTCACGCCACTACGTCACAGAGTACCCCTTTTTTGCAGGCTCAGAAAATCAGGAAAAATGAGAGGTTGAGAAACAGTTTAAGGCTCTATCTCCACAATTCAGTACTGCATAGTTATCAGCCTTTTCACATGTTTTCTGTAACCATTTTCCAACATGTATAATATGTTTAGAAGTACATCAATGGATTGACTTTACACGGACTAAGTATTTTCTTCTGTGGGGTGTGTTATTTTACATGCATCTGTTTTTCTTTTGTTTGTCAAGATATTTGTAGTCATACTTGCAGTGTGACAGTGTTTGTGTAGGATTAGCTGTGTTAATGTTCTAGATAATTTTGTTGGCTTTTCTTTCCCTTTGGTCCAGAGAAAAATATAAGAACTATTGGATAGTTGGCCATGAAAGTTTGTAAAGACATTAATTGTCCCCTTATTAGAGCCATTTCTGCATATTTAGTTTGATTATTGTTATGTTTAATAATACAGCATTATGGACAATTAAATAATTAATGGCTCTAAGTTTATGTTTTAGTTTAACTGTGTAATGTTTATATGATGAGGTCCTCCTCCCAGGAAATGACATATAGAGGAGCGAGGGACAGGTGTGCTGATGAGACAGGGGAGAGCCGTATTGTTTTTGGACCACTCTCTTTTTTTCGTTATCTCCTAATTGGGTTTATGTTTTGTTGTGGACACTGCACCATCTACAGTATAGTAAAACCTCTGTTCGATCCAAGCCAGGCAGTGATTGTTTTATTGGAGCACGTCAGGACCGCAGTTCTCCTCTGAACTAAGGAAGGCGGCCGAAACCCATAGAAAGACAGCCACACCCCCTTAGGATAAATTGATGGCTTTCCTGACATATAATGGCACCACCAGGGGAAGTTCTCAACATCTGCTCAATGGATTGGCACAAAATTTGGTGTAGACATTTGCATTCTTAATGACTGTGGTAATGCCTTAGCTTTCCATGCTGCACCATCATCAGATCAAAATTTCAGTTTGTCCAATATATTGGTCCATGATCTCACACCTGCAAAACTAATAGAATTGTAAACTGATCATTTTATTATATTAAACTAAGATGCTGAATATAGTCAACATACAGACGAGTACTGTTAAACACACCAGTCCTAAATGCCCTATAGATGTTGAGATGAGGGTTTTATCATCCTGCAAGAGAACGTTCCCATCAGAAATGTTTCATCATGTATGTAAAGATGATCACTCAGAACAACTTTGCATTGATTTGCAGTGACCTTTCCTTCTAAGTGGACAAGTGGACCCAAACCATGCCAGCAAAATGCCCCCCACAGCATTACAGAGCTACCGGATGCCCTCACTGTGGGGTTCGAGTATTCAGGCCTGTACCATTCTTTTAGTGTGCGCCACACATGCCCTCACCCACTTGTCAAGAATTAGGTGGTGACTCATCTAACCATATCACTTTCTTCTTCTATGTCTCTGTGGACCAGTGCCTATGATGCACCATTGAACCAAATGTGCCTTTCTCTTTGCAATAAGGGGTTTATTCACTGCAGCCCTATAATAATATCTCTCTCATTTTTTGATGGACTGTTGTTGCTGACACAGTCTGATCATGTCACCTGAGGAGGAAGTGCTCTTCTTTTTTCCACATACATATCACACTAATGCATGAGCATCATGGTCATCAAATGTGTGTTGTCGACCACAAAACAACGACCCTTATTTACTATGTCTGTCCCATAGATCTAAATGCTGATGTCACTTTAGTCCCTGCTACTATGAAACACTTGAAGTCTTTGTGACTGAAGCTCTTGCCACCTTTGTCCCAACAATCAACCCTCTTTGAAAGTAACTCAGATATTTTCCTCTTGCCATCTTGATACAAAACCAGAGTTAAGTGGGCCTGCTCAGCATTTTTATACCTGCCACACACCATGACTGGATGTTCATTTCTTGATTGTACTTTATAGTGCACCAGTGTGGAAGCCTCTGCAGTCATGTTTCTCCTTTCTCTTTTAAGTTGTCTCCCGATTAGTGTAACTACACTGAACTAAGATGCAGTTTGTTAACAGTGTCATTGTGAGCATTTTAGCATAATAATCAGTATTTTTTACTTCATTATGACTGACAAAAACCAAGAATCCATTCACAGCTAGTCTGTGTCAAGTAGGTTTATTGATTACCACAAGGAGAGGCAAGGCTCCACTATCAGTGATCATGTTGAAAAATTACCTTTTGTGTACAATGAGGTACAATTATTTTACATGCCACATACTAAAGTAGTTCAGTAATATATTTTTACATAAGAGCCTCTGTTTTGAACCAAATAATGTTATTGTGTTTCAAGTGTCAGGGGATGTGCAAAAAATCATTTTATGATGTCTGGCAGTATATTCTTAATTCTTGGCAGTTGACTAACAAGTTTTGCAACACATATCATGGCTTGTATTGAAAAATGGTAATATCAATCAATCAATCAATCAATCTTTGTTTGTATATCTCCGAATCACAACAAAGTTATCTCAAGGCACTTTACACATGGAGCAGGTCTAAACCGAACTCTTCAGGTTTTAATTTTAAAGAGACCCAACATTCCCACATGAGCAGCACTTAGCGACAATGGCAAGAAAAAACTCCCTTTTAACAGGAAGAAACCTCAGAACCAGAACCAGGCTCAAAGTGGGAGAACATCTGCCTCGACCGGTTGGGGTAGAGGGGAGAGAGAGGAAGAATAGGAGAGAGAGAGAAGCACATTAACAGAAATGTGCAGACATATTCAATTATATTCACACTGCTCAATTAACAAAATTAGCTATTTCTGTGTTAAATGCATTTCTTTGCCTTTCAACTTTCATACATCAATTTAGAAATCACATAAAAAGACACTACTTGCAACTTCAGTTCTTGGGTAATAGTGATCATTTTTAATTTCAGTATCAATATTAATCCACTGATTGTTGTCTGCACATCCATAGTTAGTGTAAACAGGAAGTGCAAGCAGTTAATCTTATATATATTGGTAACTAAAGCCAAAATAAAGACTGCAAAAATTCAAAGTTATGTGATGTTTTTTCCAATTAAGGTTCTTCCTACTATGACAACGTGCGGCCTCTTTCCTACCCTGATGCTGACATAGTCCTCATCTGCTTTGACATCAGCAGGCCAGAAACCTTAGATAACATTCTCAAGAAGGTGAGTGTAAAGAATGAACCTCCCTGTAGAAAGTGGAGATAATTCACCAAGCTAAATGATAAACATGACCAGTACAGGATGATCGGTGGTTTTGAGCAGCATTTTTGTAGTATTTTTGTATTTATGCATTTGCATCAGTTCCAAAGTTAATGTGCCCTGAGGAAGAACATACTTCTGTGATTGGTACAATGACATTTATATAAGGAACATTTTACTGTCCAAAACAAAACAAAAATGGGTTAATTATAACCACTGTACTTTCTGGTTTACACATAAGCTGAAGTTTCTAACATGGCCTTAACATGTACATTTTAGGTCAGAGGATGACTATATAATTATTTATTATTATCAAAATACAGTTATATAACATACAAAACACAAAATCACAGATTAATGTTAACAGTGTCTTGCTCTTTGTTCTCTCCAGTGGAGAGCAGAGATTGAAGAGTTCTGTCCCAACACCAAGTTGCTGCTGGTTGGATGCAAGTCAGACCTCCGGACAGACCTCTTCACCAGATCCCACAACAGACAGACTCCAGTATCATATGATCAGGTGGGTGAATGTGTCTGATACTCTTGTTCATTTCATTGTTGTTGGTTGGGGATTTTTCTCTGAAAAAACAAATGTGTCGTACATGAACTCATCTTAAAGGATCTGTGGAGACTTAGTGTTGCAGACAGATGCAGCTATGACAATAAGTTCTCTAATTCAATTGTTGTCATTTCTGTTGTCTTCAGTTGATTACATTGTCTTTCATTTGGATTGTTTATTATTCAGCACCACCTTGCATAATAATACTAAATGCGTAATATTTATTCAACAGTAACAAATACATCAAATACAGACACAGCTTGTGAGTGAAAAACAAACAATACAAATAAGACTAAATATGTTAGACTGAGACAGGTGAACAGGTGGTCTTAAACTGCTGTCAGGTATTTCCAGAGTATCTCAGATCATTTGCTTATTGACCTCTACCAGAAGTTTTAGCAGGGAAAAACTGTTTCAAGTTCTTTGGGTTTTGTAAAGAATGTTCCAGTATCACAATGATTTACGTAGGCTATAGGTAGAACAAGTAACCAGAAAGAAAACTGTTCAAAATCAAGAGAAGTCAATATTAAGTACTCAAGATTAGTCGTGTGTGTGTGTGTGTGTGTGTGTGTGTGTGTGTGTGTGTGTGTGTGTGTGTGTGTGTGTGTGTGTGTGTGTGTGTGTGTGTGTGTGTGTGTGTGTGTGTGTGTGTGTGTGTGTGTGTGTGTGTGTGTGTGTGTGTGTGTGTGTGTGTGTGTGTGTGTGTGTGTGTGTGTGTGTGTGTGTGTGTGTGTGTGTGTGTGTTCTACTGACGCAGCACGCGTCACAAACATACAATTGAAGTGAGTAGAGTGGCCCCATGGTTCCCCATTATCCGATACCTGATCTAGCTATTTATTCTATATCAGGGCCGACATCTGATATTTGTATCACATCAGTGTATTAATATGTACGGAAACTAGAGGAGCTTTGTTTCATTGTATTGGCTGTGCAAAAGATTAAGAAGGCTCTGCAAGAGGTTATAGTTACAAGAAGTATATATTACTACTGTACTGTATATATTACAAGAAGATTATTTCAAAACAAATCCTGTTGGACCGCAACCTTTTTTGTTTATATCCAAAGAACCATAATTATAGTTTAAACAAATGAGCATTTAGAGTAGAGACCTCTGCTTGCTTAACACCAAAAAATGAATTGCACGGTCATTGAAAAGAGGTTTACAGGCCAAGCAATGAATAAGACGGATGTTATCAAGCCTTCCATTAGAAAGGATCATTTACATATTGACGGCTTAACAGGGTATGTGTGAGAATATATGGTTGCCCTTCATTAATCATGTTAAGGATTTAACAACAGAATTTACTTGACAGGACTTAACAGATGATCAAGTGAATGACTAATTTTGATGGAAAATTCTTTTTTACTTACTTTTCTTTGTATGTAGATTTTCAAGTACCGTAATACACATCATAATACATATCCTTGTTGCTTTTTTGTTTTGTGTTAATGCAGCAGTTTTATGTTGTGATTTATATTATTTGAATTAAAAAGGCTGTATTGCACCGTGTTAAAAAGTTGAATCAAACATTGTGGAGAAAAAGCTGGAACCAGCAGATGTTTTGCTTGACAACTCAGTGAATTGATTATCAAAATTATTGTTGATTCATTTTCTGTAACATGACTTCTCTAGAGGTGCCCTACAGTCTGCAGGTTTTCATTGCCACTGATTACCTCACATAAAATCCTCTACCTGAAGTCCTAAGCATACTGCAGACTTAATCGACTTAATGTGTCAGCTCTAATTATCAGCATAAACAGAATATTTGAAAATGCCAAGTATAATGTGACATACTGTTGATTCCTGTTGATGTTATCTTTGACAGGGCTCCAACACAGCCAAGCAGCTGAGCGCCCCCTACCTGGAGTGTTCCTCACTGCAGTCGGAGAACAGCATCAGAGACATTTTCCACGTGGCCACGCTGGCCTGTGTCAGTAAACACAACAAGAACATGAAGAGAAGGAAGTCCTTCAGGGCCACGAAGAGGATGTTTCACAGTGGAAGAGACATCTCCACTGTGGTAACACCACACTATCAGCAGACCAAAGCTAAAAGCTGTGCTGTCATGTAAACACAAACACATAATACGAACCAGAAGTTCTGTCAGCTGATGAAAACTGTTTCCGTCACCTCAGAGTGGGGTGTTCTGAGGTGTATATGGGCTGGGCATTATTTGAAAATGAAGACTGTTTTGATGCTTTGGGGAAAAACTGTGCCAAGCAGACTCTATGTACACATTTGACTGAAAGAATACAATCTGGAGTATACATTGACAGAAAAATGATGGGCTCCGAACTAAAAAGAAGCAGATTTCACCTCAATTCCTACGAACTTTCACACAAACATATATGTGCAATAAACCATCACCTGCAGCTAAAGCTAGATGACAAAACAAAAGGAAAACTTTGTTTGTTAGTAAAATGTTGACCACAAGGACAGCTTCACTGCTTCTTTGAGTAGACATTCCCTCTTCTGGGTTTGGACGATGGTGGCTGACAAGTAGCTCCAAAAACTCCCATAGGTGTCTAGTTGGGCTGACATCTGATGACTGATGATGTGAATGGTTTCATATGATTCACATAATTTTCATTTTCATCAAGCCATTCAGTGAATTGAGCAACTCCACTGGTGCAATTGGGGTTAAGGGTCTCAAGGTGGTAGTGGTAATGAGGGAGGGGGAAGTGCTACTTTTTCCCTTTCCCCAGCCAGATTCATCCTGCTGGTCCATGGGATTGATTTGATTGCATTGAACTCTGTCTGACTCTGGATTTTCTTGCGTTTACTTTGTTTGAAAAATATTTTGTGGAAGTCCTGAAGTTTCTGCTGGCCTAGTTGACACAATGTATTTGTTTTGTTGTTTTCTCAGCCTCATTGTAACAAAGATGGGTCCAGATATCAGCTCATTTACTTCTCCAAAGCCACGTTGTTGTCATTATTAATGTTAACTTGCTTTCTGTAAAACTGTTGATGTACTTCTCACTGTGCTCATTGGTGCTGGTGTAGTACTGATATGGCACATGCAGCACAGGAGGAATGAATGAAACTGGTGCACATAGCACAGGAAACAGAACGGCTACACATTTTTAAATGATCAGGATATTTGGAAGGTGATTTAGAAAAATGTCTCCTCTTTTTTGTCAATGAAAATAAGAGATTTTGGTTGGTTCATTTTTTAAACTATTTTTTAGTCTAGTTTTTTCATCAACTATATTGCCTGTCTACCGCATCTGGTCATGGTATTGTCATGGGAAAAAAAGTAATTAACAAACATTTTTAATCATAGTTTTCATTAGTTAAATATACACACAACTGCCCAAGAAACATTTAGTAGCCAAATGTCCAATAATGTTTGAACCCCTAAATGTTGTGCAATACGTGGTAAAAGGGCTAGATTTCCCACATAGTTCTTTCTATATTGATGTAAACCTACTTAAAGCTGAGACTTGATACTTTATGTAGTATCCATTATTTTATTTACAATTGAATGTGCAGAAACAGAGTGTGGAACCAACAGATATGTAACTGTCCAAATACTTAATGTTGGACTGTATGTAGCCCAATTCTCTGTTATTAAAAAAACAACCCATGATTGAATGAGCATTCAAAACTTTTATTACAATGCACAGACATTCACAGACAAATGAGAATAAATAGTTGTCAAATGATAGTTGTGTAATGCTGTAAACCATCTATGTCATGTATTTTTTAGACTCACCAGGTTAGATTAGCTGTAAAATAAGAATTCCACACTAAAGCTTGTATGAAGGGAAAAGACAGATCACTGTTGAACACCTTGCCAATTGCCTTTGTTTTGCCATTTAACACCTGATGTACCAATTATACCATATCATCAAATTCATACCCTCTATTGAACAAAAGATGAAATTACTATACCTTCTCATTTGACACTAATCAGTATGATAAATAATCAAAAAACGTATTACGGATATGAATTAGTATTTCTGACAGTAGTTAGAAGCAGATAGATAACAAATAACTCTTAGTACTTTCCTTAGAGCTTTAGGTGGCATCCTGCTGGCTAAAGTCAGTTATCTATCTCCATCTTGTCCTCACAGAAAAAGGCCTGCAGAGCCTTCCCCCTGGAGTACTTGATGCTCTCTATCTCACCACCGTAGTTACTGGGCTTCTGGAAATGGATCTCCAGGTGGTCCTGAAGGTCCTCCTCATCCTCCACATCATCAATGTCATCTAGGAGGATGGTTCGCTTCGGAGTGCCACAGAAGGTCTGAAATGAATCACTGATATCAGCGTTGTCATAGTTCTGCCACACACTGTTTACTGCATAGCTAGTTCAAGGAGATCAATATTGATTTGCTGCAACATCTGGTGAATTCAAGCTGATTGACTGTTGATCTGATCTGATTCCAGTTGCAGACCTTTGATGTATGTTAATCATTTCCTGTCATCACCTTACAAAATACTAATAAACAAAAAACAACTATTCTTTTTATTCTTTTTATTTTTACGACAGGAAAGGTGACAACAGGATTATAAAGGAATACAAAAAAATGCCCTGCTTCCCCAAAGAAAAAAAAGGAACCAATCTTAGAATTTTACCTGAAATTTACGCAGCTGGTATTGATAAATGGGTCCAACCTGTACATTCACTTCAGAGTCCAGATCCACACAGTACCTCTCTCTCAGGGCCAGGCTCTCTGCAACTACACACAGGCACACATTTTAGCATCAATACATTGTGAACATGGTGATGCTCAGAAAGGTGGCCATCACTTAAATATGTAGTATGGAACTGTTTTTGTGTTATATTTGCTAAAATTGTCAGTATGTTCTGACAGTAGAATAAGATGCAGATACGCTGTGAAAAAATGGAGTGTCTCTGGGTCAGATAAGGCTTCTGTATTGGTCATAAGATATTTTGTGATTAAAGTTGGTAAAAAGATGAAATATATTTGCTATCTTGGCATGTGTAATTACAATGCAGTGGCGTTTGTAGTTTGAATGACCCCCCCCCCCCCCCCCCCCCCCGCCTAGAGAATAAATATTCTTAATAGCACAAATCCTTCTTACACAAATGGTAAAACACACTGAAGAGAATCTAATTATTACACTATTGCACTTAGAACAGCAAACACACTGTTTAAACAGCCATCTAAAGCCTGACTCTTCTGGACTTACTTGATGCAAAATCGTCAATGATGTCATCATATGAAATCTGCTCCCCTATTTCATGATTGATACTAAGACTAAACCAATTCACCTTGGAAGTGCACAGATTTGTTTTATATTACCTTTTTTTTAGCCATTTCCCACAACCCAGAAAAATAACAATGTGCATGAACTATAGGCCTGTATTTATAATACTATGAATGAAATGTGCGATGTTTGGAAGAAAGTCGAGGTGTGACTGACTTTAGCCCACTAATTCCATTAGAGTATTACTCTATTTAGTGGATCCCCGTTCCCCCCTGCCCGTTCCATTAGGGAGACCCAGAGGTGAACTGTCCCCCCTCCCCTTCCCCTTCTCTCACAGCTTCTGTGCGCGTGGCACCATCTCAGCAATTATGGGCGCGTGCACAACAGAGTGATAGATTGACTTGACGTGCAAATAATAGAAAACCGCTTCATGGTGCAAAGGATTTTTTTTTTTTTTTCAAGAGCTCATTTCCAGATACTTCCAACCCAATTCGTGTTTCACTCATTTCCCAGTCCAATATTTTAGAAGATGTTCATTGTTTTTGTTAAAATCTAGTTATGACTATGAAAGGATAACCAACTCCTGACAAAAGAGCAGTAAAATAAATACAGATAGAAGCTTTACATTTTCATTTAGTAGAAGCAACATTTAAACAAACAAACAGAGAGTCATACCTCCAGGGTGGAGGAAGGTGATCTTTCCTGTCCCAGTGTTCTTATCATACACCACTCTCTCCACCTCTCCACCCCCTCTGCTGGCCCTGGAGAAACTGATCTCCAGTCGGTCCCTCATTCTCTCCTCTGGAATGGATGGAGGAACCATGGAGACATGGAGGTCCTTTTTGGAAACTCTGAGGTGGATCTACATTGAAGACAGAACATACTGATTACAGGAGAGTCTCAAAGTAAATAACTTCATCAATTTACCAGTCTACCACAGTTAATGCCAGGACCACTGTCAGACCTGATGCTAACCTCTGGAAGTGCAAAGTGCACAATTTCTCAGCAAAATGGAAGGCTACATGTGAGGAAATGTTTGTTAAATATCTTAACAAAAGATTAAAATAAATAAATAAAAATAAAAATAGAATTAAAAAAGGCGTCCTGCATATCAAAATTGAATGTGGGGCAGTTTCAGCCATTATTAAAGCTTACAAACGCCTTTGATTATTGCAGTAAGAACTGTAGATTTAAAAAGCTGTTAAAGACATTACACATAAAGGTCGGCCTGCAAGGAGTAAAACTGTTTTAGTTTTATCCTCGCTCTCTGTTCTAGAATAACTTCAAGTGAGTCTGGGTTAATGCCAAACACAGAGCCAACTTTTTTTTATCTGCTTGTTCATTCGGTTTTTGTCATCAACGCAGATGCTGCCTCCCCAGCAAAGCACAGCATAGAAGAGGACACTAGCCAAGATTCCTTGATAGAACACATGTAAAAGGTTCCTGCTGATGTCAAAAGATCTCAATTTTCTCAAGAAGAAGAGTCTTGACTGAGCCTTCTTGAATACCACATCAGTGTTCTTTTTCCTATTTAATTTATTGTCCTGAAAGACACAGAGATATTTGTATGTTTCAACAACCTGTTGACCCTTAATAATAAGTGGAAAGATATCCTTCCTCTTCCTTCTGAAATCAACAATGAATTATTTGTCTTTCCCACATTCAGTTTTAAAAAGTTTGCATCACACCAGCTGACAAACGAACCAGCAACTATTTTATTTTCTTCCTCCCCCATGAAGTACTAGACTAGACTAACTTGAAACTATTAAATTAAAGGTTAAATGTAGTGTAACAATACTCAATTATATCTATCAATAAAGCCAGATGAATCCAACCAGTTAACCAAACTACAAACATGCCTTAAGGTTATAAAGGCCTGGATGACCTGCAACTTCCTGCTATTAAAATCTGAAAAAACTGAAGTTATTGTGCTTGGCCCCAAACACCTTAGAAAGAGCCTGGTTCTGCCTGAGGTTTGTTCCTGTCAAAAGGGAGTTTTCTTTGCTGCTGTCACCAAGTGACATGTGGGAATGTTAGGTCTCTTTGAATTAAATTAAAGAGTACAGTCTAGACCTGCTCTATTTGAAAAGTGCCTTGAGATGACTTTTGTTGCAATTTGGTGCTATATAAATAAAGATTGATTGATTAACTGATTGTTTCACAGTATGGCCTTCTATGGACATTTTAAACTACTCAGAAACAATCAATATGAAAATGCTGTTAGGGTCTTTTATTCACCTCAAACTTTACAGCAGGATCCATTTTAATTCTTTTTGGTTTCACATCCAAACTAGTTTGCTCACAGGACACAGAGCACTTGGCGAGCTGCAGGATCTGAGAAGCCACTGGAAGACAGAAAATATGACAGAGATTCAGATATATACATCAGATATATAGTAGTGTTGTTGTAGTGTTAGTTGACATACTCTGGGTTGTGCAAATTATTACATGAGAGGTTAATCTTTTTTTCAAAATGTACTATCAGTAAACAGAAAATATTTTCCTCTTATTTAGCACCTACTGTACCTAAGCCTACAAGCCTACACATAGTCATACATTCACTATGTGTACCTTTCTCTTCCTCAAAAGTGATGAGTGCCTGTCCTCCCTGAAGAAGCACAGTGGGTCTCTGGCTGATGGCAAACACTTCTCTGATTGGCTGATTGTTGTCATCACTCTCCTCTTTATTCTGACAAGTGAACTTCACCTCTG
Organism: Scomber scombrus; assembly: GCF_963691925.1. NCBI lineage: Eukaryota > Metazoa > Chordata > Actinopteri > Scombriformes > Scombridae > Scomber > Scomber scombrus. The sequence goes on along the minus strand of NC_084982.1, from coordinate 289,368 downwards.
TGTCTGGAATTTGGGCATAGATCTGGACATGCGGATGAGTTACAGCACAACAGTTTATGTACAACAGTATCTGTCAAATGATAAATGATATATTGTACATTTTTGTTATATTTTTAATTTCAATGTACTATATATCATTAAGCATATTGTCTTATATTTCTGCTACTTACTATACACTGGTATGAATACGATGGAAAAACACTTTTGACTGGTGCATGATTTTGAGGACTTCCTTTATTCCCACCTTGAATTTCTGCTTCAGTTTGGCAGACTCCGTTTTCTTAACCTCTAGCTCAGTTTGACATCTCCTCAGTTTATCCAGCAAAACCTTCCTGCGTTCTCCAAGCTTTAGGATTTCATCCTATGTGAAAGCACCACATGAAAAAAAGTATAGTGAGCTTCTTGTAATTCTGTCTCATTTTTGCCCAGCAGCTTATTAAGATAATAGAGATTACAGTAACTGTACCTGCACTTCTTTCGTTGTTTCAATGAATTCCTTCTGACACTCTTCCTGATTTTTGAGACAAGCCATCATCTCCTGCTGGGCCTTAATCTTGGCTTCATCTTCTTCCAGTTTTTCCAGTGTAAACCGGGCTTTCACATCGTATGCTTTTTCTACTTTAGCCTTAAAAACAAAGCAGAGCCAATTTGAAAACGTTCAAGAATTCAGAGAGGATACAGATAGAAAAGTGGACAGTTTCTTAAGAACTAGTAAAAAAAGCCACGTTCCTGTGAAACTGTTTAGTGGGGTCTGTGGATTTTAGTTACTGCTATTAAATTTCAAATTCATTCTAACTAGATTTTTTGAAAAAGTGATAGTAGTAGCAATAGTGGGTCTCAGGCTAGGCAGCAGTCACTATGTACCCAAAGGTCACCTGCGAGACAAGAAAGTACAAAACTGTGGGGAAGATGCCCAGTTAGTGACACACATTCATACATTAATGAATGCATACAGGTGGAGATGGGGAGGGGGAGAAAAAAGTTCAGTGCATCAAGTCCACCAGCATTCTAGGAGTGGCAAAGCTAGGGTCTCGTCCAAGGCAAGTGTAACACCTGAAAATATATTTTATGTTATAGTATCATCTGTTAACATTTTGTACAGTGTTTTCAGTAATATGCAGTTATTTTGGTTAAGCGTGTGTAACTATACCCGACAGCAGGGGGCAGAGTGAAACTGTCTGTCTAAAAGTACTGCCAGCTAATTAACAGCAGAAGAAGAAGTATTCTGGGTCGTGAGACAGAGCAGAGGTACTGAGACGTGCGCCTGGTGCTGTATCGACAGTTTATTGTTTTACATTTGCCAGTCCTGCCGGTGAGCAATAAAAGTGAACCCTTCCCACACCATACTGTCTTTTATCGAGTGGTGTAATACAAGCCTGGGCCAGCATTAATTATATGCTTTATCAAAAACAAAACTTTTAAGACTACTCTTGAGGATAGAGAAGGTGTCTGTCCCCTGGACCAAATCTGGAAGATGCTTCTACGAAAGAGCAGCCTGACAACGGAAGACTCTGCCTCCCATTCTACTTTTGGAGATACTAGTAAGCCCTGTTGTCTGGGAGCACAGTGTTCTAGTGTAGTAATAGGGAATACAAATATGATGGTGCCTGACCATTAAGCTTTGTCAGTAAAGAGGAGGATTTTAGATTCTATTCTGGATTGTACAGAGAGCCAATGCAGCAAAGCCAAAATGGGAGAAAATGTATCGCTTTTTCTAGTTTTTGTCAGTATATGTGTTGCTGTATTCTAGCTACTTTCTGAGAAGCAGGTCGAGTCAGTCGACTGAAGTTCAGCAGGACAGAATCCACAGGCTGCAGGACATCAACACCCCTGTCCCAGAGGAGGAAGAACTAGGCAAGGGATCCAGGGGCGAAGGCCATTAATCAAGTTGCCAAAATCCTGCGATAAGACACTGTGGAAGGAGGTCAACACTGATCTCTGCAACATCCTAGAAGGGATCAGAGGCACCACCATGAAGAAGTTGAAGAGATTAAGCGATCTAATCTATGCTTATGGAGTGGAACGGTTTGCAGTGGTCTCCGTCTATCCCCAGTAAGTCCAGAAGGCAGACAGAAATAGATCGCCTGGTCAAGGAGAGGAGGCAGCTGAAGAAGCAGTGGAGGAAGGCCACAGAGGAGGAGAAGGAGGGCATAAACCTGTTGCAGGGAGAGATCCAGAGCAGGCTTGCTACACTGAGGAGAGCTGAAAACCTACTGAGGAAGCGCAGAAGGAAGGAGCAAACAAGATCGCGCTTCTACAAAGATCCCTTCAAATTTGTGAAGAGCATCTTCACAAAGGAGAAGAGTGGAAGTGTGTGTGTGTGTGTGTGTGTGTGTGTGTGTGTGTGTGTGTGTGTGTGTGTGTGTGTGTGTGTGTGTGTGTGTGTGTGTGTGTGTGTGTGTGTGTGTGTGTGTGTGTGTGTGTGTGTTCTACTGACGCAGCACGCGTCACAAACATACAATTGAAGTGAGTAGAGTGGCCCCATGGTTCCCCATTATCCGATACCTGATCTAGCTATTTATTCTATATCAGGGCCGACATCTGATATTTGTATCACATCAGTGTATTAATATGTACGGAAACTAGAGGAGCTTTGTTTCATTGTATTGGCTGTGCAAAAGATTAAGAAGGCTCTGCAAGAGGTTATAGTTACAAGAAGTATATATTACTACTGTACTGTATATATTACAAGAAGATTATTTCAAAACAAATCCTGTTGGACCGCAACCTTTTTTGTTTATATCCAAAGAACCATAATTATAGTTTAAACAAATGAGCATTTAGAGTAGAGACCTCTGCTTGCTTAACACCAAAAAATGAATTGCACGGTCATTGAAAAGAGGTTTACAGGCCAAGCAATGAATAAGACGGATGTTATCAAGCCTTCCATTAGAAAGGATCATTTACATATTGACGGCTTAACAGGGTATGTGTGAGAATATATGGTTGCCCTTCATTAATCATGTTAAGGATTTAACAACAGAATTTACTTGACAGGACTTAACAGATGATCAAGTGAATGACTAATTTTGATGGAAAATTCTTTTTTACTTACTTTTCTTTGTATGTAGATTTTCAAGTACCGTAATACACATCATAATACATATCCTTGTTGCTTTTTTGTTTTGTGTTAATGCAGCAGTTTGATGTTGTGATTTATATTATTTGAATTAAAAAGGCTGTATTGCACCGTGTTAAAAAGTTGAATCAAACATTGTGGAGAAAAAGCTGGAACCAGCAGATGTTTTGCTTGACAACTCAGTGAATTGATTATCAAAATTATTGTTGATTCATTTTCTGTAACATGACTTCTCTAGAGGTGCCCTACAGTCTGCAGGTTTTCATTGCCACTGATTACCTCACATAAAATCCTCTACCTGAAGTCCTAAGCATACTGCAGACTTAATCGACTTAATGTGTCAGCTCTAATTATCAGCATAAACAGAATATTTGAAAATGCCAAGTATAATGTGACATACTGTTGATTCCTGTTGATGTTATCTTTGACAGGGCTCCAACACAGCCAAGCAGCTGAGCGCCCCCTACCTGGAGTGTTCCTCACTGCAGTCGGAGAACAGCATCAGAGACATTTTCCACGTGGCCACGCTGGCCTGTGTCAGTAAACACAACAAGAACATGAAGAGAAGGAAGTCCTTCAGGGCCACGAAGAGGATGTTTCACAGTGGAAGAGACATCTCCACTGTGGTAACACCACACTATCAGCAGACCAAAGCTAAAAGCTGTGCTGTCATGTAAACACAAACACATAATACGAACCAGAAGTTCTGTCAGCTGATGAAAACTGTTTCCGTCACCTCAGAGTGGGGTGTTCTGAGGTGTATATGGGCTGGGCATTATTTGAAAATGAAGACTGTTTTGATGCTTTGGGGAAAAACTGTGCCAAGCAGACTCTATGTACACATTTGACTGAAAGAATACAATCTGGAGTATACATTGACAGAAAAATGATGGGCTCCGAACTAAAAAGAAGCAGATTTCACCTCAATTCCTACGAACTTTCACACAAACATATATGTGCAATAAACCATCACCTGCAGCTAAAGCTAGATGACAAAACAAAAGGAAAACTTTGTTTGTTAGTAAAATGTTGACCACAAGGACAGCTTCACTGCTTCTTTGAGTAGACATTCCCTCTTCTGGGTTTGGACAATGGTGGCTGACAAGTAGCTCCAAAAACTCCCATAGGTGTCTAGTTGGGCTGACATCTGATGACTGATGATGTGAATGGTTTCATATGATTCACATAATTTTCATTTTCATCAAGCCATTCAGTGAATTGAGCAACTCCACTGGTGCAATTGGGGTTAAGGGTCTCAAGGTGGTAGTGGTAATGAGGGAGGGGGAAGTGCTACTTTTTCCCTTTCCCCAGCCAGATTCATCCTGCTGGTCCATGGGATTGATTTGATTGCATTGAACTCTGTCTGACTCTGGATTTTCTTGCGTTTACTTTGTTTGAAAAATATTTTGTGGAAGTCCTGAAGTTTCTGCTGGCCTAGTTGACACAATGTATTTGTTTTGTTGTTTTCTCAGCCTCATTGTAACAAAGATGGGTCCAGATATCAGCTCATTTACTTCTCCAAAGCCACGTTGTTGTCATTATTAATGTTAACTTGCTTTCTGTAAAACTGTTGATGTACTTCTCACTGTGCTCATTGGTGCTGGTGTAGTACTGATATGGCACATGCAGCACAGGAGGAATGAATGAAACTGGTGCACATAGCACAGGAAACAGAACGGCTACACATTTTTAAATGATCAGGATATTTGGAAGGTGATTTAGAAAAATGTCTCCTCTTTTTTGTCAATGAAAATAAGAGATTTTGGTTGGTTCATTTTTTAAACTATTTTTTAGTCTAGTTTTTTCATCAACTATATTGCCTGTCTACCGCATCTGGTCATGGTATTGTCATGGGAAAAAAAGTAATTAACAAACATTTTTAATCATAGTTTTCATTAGTTAAATATACACACAACTGCCCAAGAAACATTTAGTAGCCAAATGTCCAATAATGTTTGAACCCCTAAATGTTGTGCAATACGTGGTAAAAGGGCTAGATTTCCCACATAGTTCTTTCTATATTGATGTAAACCTACTCAAAGCTGAGACTTGATACTTTATGTAGTATCCATTATTTTATTTACAATTGAATGTGCAGAAACAGAGTGTGGAACCAACAGATATGTAACTGTCCAAATACTTAATGTTGGACTGTATGTAGCCCAATTCTCTGTTATTAAAAAAACAACCCATGATTGAATGAGCATTCAAAACTTTTATTACAATGCACAGACATTCACAGACAAATGAGAATAAATAGTTGTCAAATGATAGTTGTGTAATGCTGTAAACCATCTATGTCATGGAGTTTTTAGACTCACCAGGTTAGATTAGCTGTAAAATAAGAATTCCACACTAAAGCTTGTATGAAGGGAAAAGACAGATCACTGTTGAACACCTTGCCAATTGCCTTTGTTTTGCCATTTAACACCTGATGTACCAATTATACCATATCATCAAATTCATACCCTCTATTGAACAAAAGATGAAATTACTATACCTTCTCATTTGACACTAATCAGTATGATAAATAATCAAAAAACGTATTACGGATATGAATTAGTATTTCTGACAGTAGTTAGAAGCAGATAGATAACAAATAACTCTTAGTACTTTCCTTAGAGCTTTAGGTGGCATCCTGCTGCCTAAAGTCAGTTATCTATCTCCATCTTGTCCTCACAGAAAAAGGCCTGCAGAGCCTTCCCCCTGGAGTACTTGATGCTCTCTATCTCACCACCGTAGTTACTGGGCTTCTGGAAATGGATTTCCAGGTGGTCCTGAAGGTCCTCCTCATCCTCCACATCATCAATGTCATCTAGGAGGATGGTTCGCTTCGGAGTGCCACAGAAGGTCTGAAATGAATCACTGATATCAGCGTTGTCATAGTTCTGCCACACACTGTTTACTGCATAGCTAGTTCAAGGAGATCAATATTGATTTGCTGCAACATCTGGTGAATTCAAGCTGATTGACTGTTGATCTGATCTGATTCCAGTTGCAGACCTTTGATGTATGTTAATCATTTCCTGTCATCACCTTACAAAATACTAATAAACAAAAAACAACAATTCTTTTTATTCTTTTTATTTTTACGACAGGAAAGGTGACAACAGGATTATAAAGGAATACAAAAAAATGCCCTGCTTCCCCAAAGAAAAAAAAGGAACCAATCTTAGAATTTTACCTGAAATTTACGCAGCTGGTATTGATAAATGGGTCCAACCTGTACATTCACTTCAGAGTCCAGATCCACACAGTACCTCTCTCTCAGGGCCAGGCTCTCTGCAACTACACACAGGCACACATTTTAGCATCAATACATTGTGAACATGCTGATGCTCAGAAAGGTGGCCATCACTTAAATGTGTAGTATGGAACTGTTTTTGTGTTATATTTGCTACAATTGTCAGTATGTTCTGACAGTAGAATAAGATGCAGATACGCTGTGAAAAAATGGAGTGTCTCTGGGTCAGATAAGGCTTCTGTATTGGTCATAAGATATTTTGTGATTAAAGTTGGTAAAAAGATCAAATATATTTGCTATCTTGGCATGTGTAATTACAATGCAGTGGCGTTTGTAGTTTGAATGACCCCCCCGCCCCCCGCCTAGAGAATAAATATTCTTAATAGCACAAATCCTTCTTACACAAATGGTAAAACACACTGAAGAGAATCTAATTATTACACTATTGCACTTAGAACAGCAAACACACTGTTTAAACAGCCAACTAAAGCCTGACTCTTCTGGACTTACTTGATGCAAAATCGTCAATGATGTCATCATATGAAATCTGCTCCCCTATTTCATGATTGATACTAAGACTAAACCAATTCACCTTGGAAGTGCACAGATTCATTTTATATTACCTTTTTTTTAGCCATTTCACACAACACAGAAAAATAACAATGTACATGAACTATAGGCCTGTATTTATAATACTATGAATGAAATGTGCGATGTTTGGAAGAAAGTCGAGGTGTGACTGACTTTAGCCCACTAATTCCATTACAGTATTACTCTATTTAGTGGATCCCCGTTCCCCCCTGCCCGTTCCAGTAGGGAGACCCAGAGGTGAACTGTCCCCCCTCCCCTTCCCCTTCTCTCACAGCTTCTGTGCGCGTGGCACCATCTCAGCAATTATGGGCGCGTGCACAACAGAGTGATAGATTGACTTGACGTGCAAATAATAGAAAACAGCTTCATGGTGCAAAGGATTTTTTTTTTTTTTTCAAGAGCTCATTTCCAGATACTTCCAACCCAATTCGTGTTTCACTCATTTCCCAGTCCAATATTTTAGAAGATGTTCATTGTTTTTGTTAAAATCTAGTTATGACTATGAAAGGATAACCAACTCCTGACAAAAGAGCAGTAAAATAAATACAGATACAAGCTTTACATTTTCATTTAGTAGAAGCAACATTTAAACAAACAAACAGAGAGTCATACCTCCAGGGTGGAGGAAGGTGATCTTTCCTGTCCCAGTGTTCTTATCATACACCACTCTCTCCACCTCTCCACCCCCTCTGCTGGCCCTGGAGAAACTGATCTCCAGTCGGTCCCTCATTCTCTCCTCTGGAATGGATGGAGGAACCATGGAGACATGGAGGTCCTTTTTGGAAACTCTGAGGTGGATCTACATTGAAGACAGAACATACTGATTACAGGAGAGTCTCAAAGTAAATAACTTCATCAATTTACCAATCTACCACAGTTAATGCCAGGACCACTGTCAGACCTGATGCTAACCTCTGGAAGTGCAAAGTGCACAATTCCTCAGCAAAATGGAAGGCTACATGTGAGGAAATGTTTGTTAAATATATTAACAAAAGATTAAAATAAATAAATAAAAATAAAAATAGAATTAAAAAAGGCGTCCTGCATATCAAAATTGAATGTGGGGCAGTTTCAGCCATTATTAAAGCTTACAAACGCCTTTGATTATTGCAGTAAGAACTGTAGATTTAAAAAGCTGTTAAAGACATTACACATAAAGGTCGGCCTTCAAGGAGTAAAACTGTTTTAGTTTTATCCTCGCTCTCTGTTCTAGAATAACTTCAAGTGAGTCTGGGTTAATGCCAAACACAGAGCCAACTTTTTTTTATCTGCTTGTTCATTCGGTTTTTGTCATCAACGCAGATGCTGCCTCCCCAGCAAAGCACAGCATAGAAGAGGACACTAGCCAAGATTCCTTGATAGAACACATGTAAAAGGTTCCTGCTGATGTCAAAAGATCTCAATTTTCTCAAGAAGAAGAGTCTTGACTGAGCCTTCTTGAATACCACATCAGTGTTCTTTTTCCTATTTAATTTATTGTCCTGAAAGACACAGAGATATTTGTATGTTTCAACAACCTGTTGACCCTTAATAATAAGTGGAAAGATATCCTTCCTCTTCCTTCTGAAATCAACAATGAATTATTTTGTCTTTCCCACATTCAGTTTTAAAAAGTTTGCATCACACCAGCTGACAAACGAACCAGCAACTATTTTATTTTCTTCCTCCCCCATGAAGCACTAGACTAGACTAACTTGAAACTATTACATTAAAGGTTAAATGTAGTGTAACAATACTCAATTATATCTATCAATAAAGCCAGATGAATCCAACCAGTTAACCAAACTACAAACATGCCTTAAGGTTATAAAGGCCTGGATGACCTGCAACTTCCTGCTATTAAAATCTGAAAAAACTGAAGTTATTGTGCTTGGCCCCAAACACCTTAGAAAGAGCCTGGTTCTGCCTGAGGTTTGTTCCTGTCAAAAGGGAGTTTTCTTTGCTTGCTGTCACCAAATGACATGTGGGAATGTTAGGTCTCTTTGAAATGAATTAAAGAGTACAGTCTAGACCTGCTCTATTCGAAAAGTGCCTTGAGATGACTTTTGTTGCAATTTGGTGCTATATAAATAAAGATTGATTGATTAACTGATTGTTTCACAGTATGGCCTTCTATGGACATTTTAAACTACTCAGAAACAATCAATATGAAAATGCTGTTAGGGTCTTTTATTCACCTCAAACTTTACAGCAGGATCCATTTTAATTCTTTTTGGTTTCACATCCAAACTAGTTTGCTCACAGGACACAGAGCACTTGGCGAGCTGCAGGATCTGAGAAGCCACTGGAAGACAGAAAATATGACAGAGATTCAGATATATACATCAGATATATAGTAGTGTTGTTGTAGTGTTAGTTGACATACTCTGGGTTGTGCAAATTATTACATGAGAGGTTAATCTTTTTTTCAAAATGTACTATCAGTAAACAGAAAATATTTTCCTCTTATTTAGCACCTACTGTACCTAAGCCTACAAGCCTACACATAGTCATACATTCACTATGTGTACCTTTCTCTTCCTCAAAAGTGATGAGTGCCTGTCCTCCCTGAAGAAGCACAGTGGGTCTCTGGCTGATGGCAAACACTTCACTGATTGGCTGATTGTTGTCATCACTCTCCTCTTTATTCTGACAAGTGAACTTCACCTCTGTGTCTGGAATTTGGGCATAGATCTGGACATGTGGATGAGTTACAGCACAACAGTTTATGTACAACAGTATCTGTCAAATGATAAATGATATATTGTACATTTTTGTTATATTTTTAATTTCAATGTACTATATATCATTAAGCATATTGTCTTATATTTCTGCTACTTACTATACACTGGTATGAATACGATGGAAAAACACTTTTGACTGGTGCATGATTTTGAGGACTTCCTTTATTCCCACCTTGAATTTCTGCTTCAGTTTGGCAGACTCCGTTTTCTTAGCCTCTAGCTCAGTTTGACATCTCCTCAGTTTATCCAGCAAAACCTTCCTGCGTTCTCCAAGCTTTAGGATTTCATCCTATGTGAAAGCACCACATGAAAAAAAGTATAGTGAGCTTCTTGTAATTCTGTCTCATTTTTGCCCAGCAGCTTATTAAGATAATAGAGATTACAGTAACTGTACCTGCACTTCTTTCGTTGTTTCAATGAATTCCTTCTGACACTCTTCCTGATTTTTGAGACAAGCCATCATCTCCTGCTGGGCCTTAATCTTGGCTTCATCTTCTTCCAGTTTTTCCAGTAAAAGCCGGGCTTTCACATCGTATGCTTTTTCTACTTTAGCCTTAAAAACAAAGCAGAGCCAATTTGAAAACGTTCAAGAATTCAGAGAGGATACAGATAGAAAAGTGGACAGTTTTCTTAAGAACTAGTAAAAAAAGCCACGTTCCTGTGAAACTGTTTAGTGGGGTCTGTGGATTTTAGTTACTGCTATTAAATTTCAAATTCATTCTAACTAGATTTTTTGAAAAAGTGATAGTAGTAGCAATAGTGGGTGTCAGGCTGGGCAGCAGTCACTATGTACCCAAAGGTCACCTGCGAGACAAGAAAGTACAAAACTGTGGGGAAGATGCCCAGTTAGTGACACACATTCATACATTAATGAATGCATACAGGTGGAGATGGGGAGGGGGAGAAAAAAGTTCAGTGCATCAAGTCCACCAGCATTCTAGGAGTGGCAAAGCTAGGGTCTCGTCCAAGGCAAGTGTAACACCTGAAAATATATTTTATGTTATAGTATCATCTGTTAACATTTTGTACAGTGTTTTCAGTAATATGCAGTTATTTTGGTTAAGCGTGTGTAACTATACCCGACAGCAGGGGGCAGAGTGAAACTGTCTGTCTAAAAGTACTGCCAGCTGTTTAACAGCAGAAGAAGAAGTATTCTGGGTCGTGAGACAGAGCAGAGGTACTGAGACGTGCGCCTGGTGCTGTATCGACAGTTTATTGTTTTACATTTGCCAGTCCTGCCGGTGAGCAATAAAAGTGAACCCTTCCCACACCATACTGTCTTTTATCGAGTGGTGTAATACAAGCCTGGGCCAGCATTAATTATATGCTTTATCAAAAACAAAACTTTTAAGACTACTCTTGAGGATAGAGAAGGTGTCTGTCCCCTGGACCAAATCTGGAAGATGCTTCTACGAAAGAGCAGCCTGACAACGGAAGACTCTGCCTCCCATTCTACTTTTGGAGATACTAGTAAGCCCTGTTGTCTGGGAGCACAGTGTTCTAGTGTAGTAATAGGGAATACAAATATGATGGTGCCTGACCATTAAGCTTTGTCAGTAAAGAGGAGGATTTTAGATTCTATTCTGGATTGTACAGAGAGCCAATGCAGCAAAGCCAAAATGGGAGAAAATGTATCCCTTTTTCTAGTTTTTGTCAGTATATGTGTTGCTGTATTCTAGCTACTTTCTGAGAAGCAGGTCGAGTCAGTCGACTGAAGTTCAGCAGGACAGAATCCACAGCCTGCAGGACATCAACACCCCTGTCCCAGAGGAGGAAGAACTAGGCAAGGGATCCAGGGGCGAAGGCCATTAATCAAGTTGCCAAAATCCTGCGATAAGACACTGTGGAAGGAGGTCAACACTGATCTCTGCAACATCCTAGAAGGGATCAGAGGCACCACCATGAAGAAGTTGAAGAGATTAAGCGATCTAATCTATGCTTATGGAGTGGAACGGTTTGCAGTGGTCTCCGTCTATCCCCAGTAAGTCCAGAAGGCAGACAGAAATAGATCGCCTGGTCAAGGAGAGGAGGCAGCTGAAGAAGCAGTGGAGGAAGGCCACAGAGGAGGAGAAGGAGGGCATAAACCTGCTGCAGGGAGAGATCCAGAGCAGGCTTGCTACACTGAGGAGAGCTGAAAACCTACTGAGGAAGCGCCGAAGGAAGGAGCAAACAAGATCGCGCTTCTACAAAGATCCCTTCAAATTTGTGAAGAGCATCTTCACAAAGGAGAAGAGTGGAAGTCTCTCAGTGTCAAAAGCCGACTTGGAAGAACATCTGAGAAAGTCCTGCACAGATGACCGAAGCCATGAAGAACTTACGCTCCCACCTGACATGCCACCAGTCAATCCACCAGAGCACCAACTAGACATCAGCCCACCCAGATGGAGCGAAGTAGACAAGTCTGTGCATAGAGCAAGGACCGTACGGCTACTAAGAAAGCTCCAGGAAAACATTGAGCTGGCTCGCATGAACATCAAGCCGAGTAAGTCCAGAAGCATCAGCATTGTCAAGGGGAAACTGTCAGACCACCGCTTCCACATTGGCAAGGAACCTATTCCAACGGTCTCAGAGAAGCCTGTGAAGAGCCTAGGTCACTGGTATGATGCCTCTCTCAAAGACAAGGCGCAGGTAGATCAGCTCAGGAAGGAGGTAGCCAGCGGCCTGGATAACATCGACAAAACCCTGCTCCCTGGCAAACTGAAGCTCTTGTGCATACAGTATGGACTACTTCCACGGCTCATGTGGCCACTAACCTTGTATGAGGTCCCGCTATCGAAGGTGGAAAAGCTGGAGAGGCTAGTCAGCTCATATGCAAGGAAGTGGCTTGGCCTTCCCAGGTGCCTCAGCAGTATTGGGCTCTACGGCAAAGGGATGTTAGATCTGCCCATTTCCAGTCTGTCAGAGGAGTACAAATGCGCCAAAAGTCAGACTGGAAATGACGCTACTGGATTCAAGTGATCCAGTTGTAGCCCAAGCTGCCCCCATCCTGGCTACCGGGAGGAAGTGGACCCCACGGACTGCAACTGAGCAGGCAAAGGCAGCACTCAGACACAGGGACATTGTGGGCCGAGTGCAGGAGGGGAGAGGTGGTCTTGGCCTTGGGGCCAGCACACCAACCTGGAGCAAGGCCACCCCATCTCAGAGATGCAAGCTGGTGGTCCAGGAGGTACATTGGGAAGAAGAAGTGGGAAGGTGCGCAAAGGCTGTGGCGCAGGCAAAACAAGGGCAGTGGATGGCATGGGAAGGAATAGAGAAGAGGAAGATATCCTGGCAAGAGCTGTGGGAAATGGAGGCATTCAGGGCAAGTTTTACCATCAGGGCTGCCTATGATGTCCTACCTTCTCCCACAAACCTAAGCCAGTGGTACGGCGAAGACCCCACATGCCCTCTCTGTCCAAGTCCAGCATCACTGAAGCACATCCTTTTTTTAAATCTTTTTAACAGAAATCTGTCCTGCTTAACTTAACAGAATAAAATAAATATCTTTCTTCTAACAGAACTCAGTCCTGCTTAACTTAACAGAATAAAATAAATCTATTTTTTTAACAGAGCTGTCCTGCTTAACTGAAAACAGTATAAAATAACAAAAAACAATAGAAAGCAGAAAATTCCTGTAATAGTGCACATTTAGTGCAATAAGAAAAGTGCAAACAGAAAGTCTGTGAAAAAGTTGTAAACATAAACACTTTGTGCCTCAAAATCTTGTCTTCCGGTTTCTGCTTGCAAGCAACAGTACCTCGACCAATGAGAAGAGCCGAATTCCGCATTGTCATTCTCGTGTGTGAGTGTGCTGTCAGCTCATTGGTCACAGAGCAGGAGAGGGCTGACAATAAGAATACCGTAAATGTCCATATAAAACGCCATGTCATTCATTGATTCCAAAGTGCGTCCCTTTTCAGCTCAATACGGGACGCGTCATTTTGTTTCTAAATACGGGACGATTCCGTTTTTCAAGGTACGGTTGGCAACCCTATACCTTTCCTACTGGGTTAAAGAGCCAACAAAAACATGAGAAATGCACTGTAAAAGTCATTATTTTCAGTTGCAGCGAGAGGTCAGAAGCCGCTTTAATTTTTATCACTTTCCGGTGCCAGTTCAGTTTAAACACTGGGCCTTAACCCTCTGAATCCCAAGCAGTTTCTGGTCGTTTTTTGCTTCTGTCATATTTTTACTTACTGTGGTCTCATTTTTCTCTGCAAATTGAAGTCCTGCACCTCTATGGGTTCAGGACAACCATGGCTAAAGCCAAATGTAACTCAACAATGTTTCATGAGAAGTATCAAATATTGTTAAATTTGCCCTGTAACAGGTTTTGAAGGCACTGAGAGCAGGCGTAATAGAGCATGCTCATTGGTGCTGAGCGGCTCTGAGCTGAAATTTTACGCCTGCAAAACAATGCCGTGGGATGCATCAGATTCAGTCGGAGCGTATAATTATTTGTTTTTTTACAGAATGTAGCTAGAGAAAACGGTTTATTTTCTGCACATTTTTAAAGAAGACATGAGAATCAAAGCAATGTTGATGAAATCTCATGAAATTCTCCGGCCGTGTTGCTTGTCACTTGTGATATATTCAGGTACCCTCGGAAACGTGAGAATCTGACGATTACGCCAGTTTTTTCAGTTTTTGGATTGGACAAATGGTTTGTAAATGCCACTCATTTAAAAATAAGTGGTATTTTGATCCCGCCGGCGGGATTTGGGATTCAGAGGATGCATGTACTTGACCTGCTGCAACTTTTTATGTTTTGGCTAAGAGACAGATGTTGAAATGATGTCAGTATTTTACATATTGCCGCTTACCTTCCATGTTTCCAGCTCTTTCTTGGCCTCCGCAAGTTGACCGTCTCCTTCCTCCAGACCCCCGTCCATCTGATAATAAGGACTGTTACTGAATCACTGAGTAACGCGAAGTAACGATTACACTTTTCAAAGAGTTTAATAATCCTTACCTTGTCATTTATTGGTCTGTTATTGTAGATGTCAGCCATGACCTGATTGACGAAAACGAAACTAAGTTAACAAAGTAGCTTGTGTAAAATAACGCCAGACAAATAACACATTCTAAAGATAAAGAACCAAACCTGTAACTGTATTTAGTTCCCGGCCTTATTTTTCCGTCAAAGCAGCGTAAAGTGAGACAAAGACACACACAGAGGCTCCGGTGCGATGCACTTCTTGACTGAAATTAAATCAAAAGTGAAAGTTAAACTGGATGTAGGGCAACGCCACAGCACAGAATGTTCTGTATAGAATAGACCACACCGACAAGATCAAAGAGATATCATTTCAAATGCTTCACAGATTTTACCCAACTAATCATTATATACAGAGGCTCAAAAGGACATTAATGTGAACTGTACCCACTGTGACTGTTAATGAAACTTTGGTTCATTTATTTTGGTCTTGCCCACACACCAGACAACTCTGGAGTTAACTGGCACGTTTCATCAGTGATCATATTTACCCCAAGTTTAATTTATGCTGGAAAAATGTTCTGTTTGGTTACACAGAATTTGATAAGAAACTAAATTCCCAGTTTTACTTGATTCATTTGATAATTATTGTATCCAAATTTCACATACACAAATCTAAATTTTCAGGCAAGAAGCCACATTTTCTGGAACTGTCTGCGTATGTTAAACAATACATCTCTTCTATATATGTTTGTGAAAATAAAAATGCTGTTAAAACATATGATCGCTTTAAGCTTTGCAAAATATTCATTGAATAAGTATTTCCTTTCTTCTTTCTTAATCGTGTTGTCACTCTTAAACCTCCTGGCGTGTTTATGATTGTATGTATGTGTAATAATGTTGTATAGACTTATCTTTGTTTGTATTCACCCATGTCTATACTCCTGTGTTGTTGTCAATAAAGAATGAAAAAAATTATCACAACGAAGACTGTATTTACAAAAATCCCTGTAATCCCTGTTGCCCTGTTGCCCAAAACCCCTGTTTTCTCTCTCAATCTCTTGCTCAGTCCTCCAGTGTTTGCTTTGAAAACCATTTGGGCGTTTAATATTATGATACAACTTAATGTTTGTACTTTTCCTTGCTGTTCATATGTTCAATTGTAAGATCCCTTAGACTGTGGGTAGTTCTGAGGTTTGCGGATGGTGCAGTGCAACTTTTTAATTAAGATAGTGTTAGTTCAAATAGATCTACTAAAAGTCAGTGCAAAAGTCTCAAGAAAAGTACTTTCTGAAGATTCCTCCTATTTCACAGTATTATCAGATTTTGTTTAGATGATGTTTTATAATTTGAAGAGGCTACAAAAATGAAACGGAATACAGAGGACAAAACTTGAAATAGTTTTGTCAACTGTCAAGACACATACAATATACTCAAAGCAACTAGACTTGAGATTTTGAGCTAAAAGACCTCTATTATATTATGCAAAAACACACTGCATTATCTTAAGAGGATTGGGGGCCACTGAAAGGTAATGCTTTATAAGCTTTCTTAGCCTACCTGCTAGATTGCAACTTTGTTACTGTAATTTTACAAAGTTATTTGGAGTTAACTTTTGATTTTTTTTCATGAATTTCCCAACAACTAGAGTGTGAGGAATTTTCATTGTAGAAGAGAAAAAAATTGATTTTAAACATTGTTTCATCATTGTTTACATTAGTATTTTGGTCTTCGCTCTTTGATCATCAAAGAGCGATGATATACAAAGAAAGCTTTGGAAATGATACAAACAGTGTCAAGATATTGGATAGAATTATCCTGTGAAAAAAAGAAATTAAAGAGTGCTCTCACACTTGTTTATCCAGTCCACTAGTACTGTACATCCTGGCTTTTTTGCAACTCTGAAAAAGCTGTCTCTTCCACCACCTAGTGGTAGTCACAGGCCATCCCAAAAAGGACTACTATGATTTTTCTGGATTTGGGGTCCATTGAAACATCAGGCTCAATAAACTTTGAGTCTAACCCTGTAGGCTACTCTAAGTTGATTAAAACAGAGATGGGGGAACTGAGTTTTCCGTTTCGGAACAACAGCGTGCGTGATGAATGAAAAAGCCATCACCAGTGGAGCCCCGACACAACGATTAACCAAGGCAACAGGTAAATAAAAGCAAAGCTTCTATTATAATCCAGCAGTAGAGATATGCACATTCACCTCTAAAAAAACAGCTTTAGTCAAAGAAGGAAAATAGTGAGTAACTTAACACGATAATAGACAATTATTAATTGATCCTACAATAGCAAAATTACTATTGTAGGAATTATATATATCATTTCTATATAATAGCATTTTATGTAGGCTACACTAAACATTTCCGTGCAGAAGCTGCTCCAACAAAGTGACAGCTGTCTCGTCTGTACAGTCTACAGGGCGCAAACTACAGTACAGGGGAGCCAGGGAGAGCGTGGCTCCTCTTAATAGGACATGATCAGCTGAGGGTGAATTCATGTTGCGTCATATGCGAACGTTAGGGCAGAAACTGTTGTGCAAATACATGATTGATGTGAATATAAGCGTTAACTTTAGAAAGTCCTTGACTAACTAAACTAATATCCAAGTGGAATTTTGATTCTGTCAGACAGTAGCCTCTGCTAATAAGGGCGCTTTGATGCGTGCTTTATACAGACTGGATGAATAAAGAAGTGAAACAGCGTGTCTGGCTCTTAGAGGAAAGAGTCTGAGGAGTCTGAATAGTAGGCTACACTTGTAATGGACCCTTTCCATTTTTACCGGTGGGCACAACGTCGCAGATAAAACAGTATTATGTATCATGTAAAATGGTCATATTCCAAGCTGGATTTTTTTCAATTTGGTAATGAATTTAAAGCGCTAAGTGCAAGGTCCCTGAAAATAAATGTAAATTGTTAACCAAGTCATGTGTGCAGATGCTATTGTCCATGTTTTAAGTCAAATAAACGGCAATCACGTGACACTTGTGTTTCTCCTTGCATATTTTCCCACCCGTATTCAGCGAAGAACCGTCCTACTCTCTTTCTATGTGATTGGCTAATTCTCATTGCCTTCGTTGGTTAGGTATAAGTATGAGGGGTGATATAGGCCTAGTTAAGATTAGGGTAAAATGTCAGGGTCAGAGCCAATCAGAGGTAGAGTTGGTGTAGGTCTTCACAGAATACGGGTGGGAAAGAATAACACTTCCCTGAAGTGTGTCCCTCCTACAAGCGGAGCAGCGCTTCAGTTTATGCTCGGAAGTACAAGCAGACAGGCTGACTTGGCTCTATGATTTGATGTAGCTTAGCGTTAGCTGGTCAACAGCGTCATCACACCAGAGACAAAACACACAGCAAAGATGTTTTGGTTTGAGGGTTCCATTCCTGAAGCCATTAACTCGGCCAAACAACGAAGTCTAGTCTTTGTCGTTGTCATTACAGGTATGGGTATCTATTTGGCAGTTATCTAATATTAGCCTGCATAGGTAACAAGTGATAAAGAATAGATAGCATTAGTGTGCTAGCCAGCTAGCCAGATAGCTAACATAGCCAACCAGCTGTCAAATGTCCGTTACGCATAGTTGAGGGAAATTAACCATCGAAAGCTTGTAGGCAGAAACGTAACAACCCAAATATGATGTTGAAGTATGCGCTGACCACTAGTGTTGGTTACTGGCCCGTGTGTAGCGTTATGTTAAATAACTTTGCAATAGCGCCTGGTATTAATACTAATACTCAGATTAACGTAACGTTAACTGGAAAGAGCAGAGGCTAGATGATTGTAGGCCAGTTTAAACATTTAACAAATCATTTATGGTATTTAATTGACATGGTCAGATTATGACTTGAGAACCGGTCACTGGCTTCTACTCCCGACATGTCGAATTTACTGTTGGTTCACACCTGATAGCTAACCAACCCACATTTAGCCAGGTATCTCAAAACGTCACCAGTTTGTGTTTGGTCATTGTTGCATAATAGGCACCAGTATTAGCGTTGGCCGCGTTAATGGTTGTTTAACCATTGCAGCTTTCTAGAAATGATCAAACTTGTGACAGGATGGTCAGTCTAATGTTACCACATTCACCTTTAAATTAACTAAATGACTAATCACTGTCACATTCTCTGCTCTCAGGGGAAGATGAACAGTCGACACAGCTGATGGCCAGCTGGGAGGATGACACAGTCTCAGAAGCAGCACAGAACTGTTGTGTGGCCATCAAAGTGGATGCCAAGAGGTACTGATGCATTCAGTTAAAGAAAACAATTCATTGTACTGATTTTTACATTGCCTGTGACTATACAGTGACATCTGTGTTGTTTTTGGATTTTGTTTTCTGATTGTTGAGTGAAAGATGTCAGATTATTTTCTTGTTGGAAGTAAGAATATGGGTGTAATACATAAATCCAACTTCATTTATGCTGATCAGTCCTAATGACCTGTGAGAGAAATCCAAACTACTGCTACAAAACTACAAGTACAATGAAATGTATGCTACGTTTTATTAAACTTCCTCTCTATTTGACTTGTAGGGAACTAATATAACTTAAGTAACACATAAGGCTGACTGTACTGGAACTTGTGTGCATATGCATGAACCTTTAATTTGGCCAATTAATTTGAAAGATTGTGCCATCAATCTTTCAAAAATGTAGTTACTAACTGAAAAAGGACGTCCTGATTTGTTCTTAATTCTTTCCTAAATTGGCCATTCCATTCTGAGTGTTAGTTCATTTAATGAAAAATATGGAACTTATTTTGACATCTTGATCAATTTGTCAGGTGTGTGATGTAATTTAAATAATAGATGTGTTCATGTGTAGGGATTTTCACCTTATAATGATGTAACATTTTTTCCACAGTGAGACTTGTGTGCAGTTTTCCCAGATCTGTATCTTTTTTGTTGTTCTAAGTATTGACCATCTTGGTTAAATTATTGTGGGGCTACTACAGAAAGTTAGTTAAGAAGTCATTTGCAAAAAAACCAAAAAAGATAATTAGTTGAACTACCTGACAGCCTAGATATTTAGCTTCCCTCAGATTGACATATAAATGAAAGTAATGTATGTACATGATACAGCCACAGAAGGGGTTCTATATACTGTATGTAAGCTGCTTGTGTTAACACTTGGTAATACAAAATGTCAGTTGGTAAGAGCTCGTTCCTTAACACCACCCCCTGTGTGAAGATCCAGTTGTGTGCATACCCTCCAGCTTCTTTATTGGAGAAAATGGGATTCCTTTGGAGGTCATTGCTGGCAGTGTGTCTGCCGAAGAACTGATGAACAGAATCAACAGAGTCAAGCAGGTAAGGACACAAAGATTGCATTGCATAAAGACTTACTTCCTGGGAGATCATTTCTGGTTCTTCAAAGCTTTCATTCTTTTACAATATCTATATATCCACAGTACCCCATAATGAAGAATCACATGCATGTTGTCACAAAGGCCCCAGCTGACGTTGTTGTATTAACAACTGTGGTCGGACGAGCTAGAGAGTGAATGAGGAGAGGGAGCACTTACACTGAGAAAGCCGGTGAATCAGATCAATAAAACATTGTTTTCTGATTGTTTCACAGCTGTTAGAGTACATTCTACAGCACAAGTAAACACCCCCGCATACCTCTACTTAACCCTGCAGCGCTCAGTCTTAAGCCTCTGAATCTGAAATGCTAGTGTGCTGTGTAACAAAAAAAGTTGGCTGATGAGCTGCTAACCTGACATGTCATTTATAAAAAGGAAGAATATAGAGTTATAACTGACCAGTCTGATGAGTGTAGAGGTGTGTGTGGTTATACTGCAGCAGCCTGGTGTCATCAGCTGATTTTATGAACAGTGAACAGCTGTGTGTAATGGCATTGTGCTCTGTGCAGCATCTCAGAGGCTGCAGACTTATCAACATATCAGTCCTACAGTATTAACAGCTGTGGATAACAGACACTGTAAGAATCACCCACATTCATTAACAGATTAATACAGATGTTTTAACAACAGCTGTTTAGCCTTTCTTGTTGATAAAATCACTAAGTGGCAGTGAACTCTGTGCTGCATATTTTTCGCCTCTCCTCTCGTCCCTTGACCGTGCATGCAGCTGCACCACACAGACATCGTGACGTTTTGTTTTTGTTTATTTATCTATTAATTTTTTCGTTTTTGGTTATCTTTAAAATTGTTTTGTTCAGTCATGTAGTAACAGGTAAACTCAGCAGGTTTTTAATTGTTGAAAGTATATAAACCTGATCCATGTCATCTCAATAATATGTGTTTAATATTGTTCAAAATCTGTTTTAATCATGTTAACCCCTCATACAGTTGTTAGGACTGTCTACAGTGACACTCTCCAAGGTGCTGACCCCCCCCCCCCCCCCAAAAAAAAAAAAAAAAACATACACAGTAGTGGAAGACTCATTATCATTTAATCTGTTATTTTTGCAATTAATTAAATCTGATAAATATTATGACCAACCAATCTGACATGTATTTTTTAATATGCTGATGTAATACTTCCATTTCTATTTTTTGTATGTTTGTGTGCAGCTGCCTGTCCTTGTGTGCGTGTTACAGGCAGAGTGTACGCACATTATGCACCCACCTATTAAAATCTTAATAATGCGGCTTTAAAATAATCGCTTTCCTCTGCTTCAAAATAGCAAAGCGCATGACCTCATTCTTAAGCTGCGTTCAGACCAAAAGGGTCTGACGCGAATTGAGCAGCAAGTCTACATAGAAAATGAATGTAAATGGCGCGATCACACGTGATTCTATATCAGGCGGCGCGAATGAAGCGTCTGAAGCAAATGAATGAATGAATCAAGCGTCTGAAGCGGCACGAATAAAGTTGGAAAAATTGAACTTTTCAGGTGGCATCGCGCCGCAACATCCAATCAGCGGCGACGTCACAAGCGCGAATGAAGCAATGATCCAAAAATGTATATTTATGATCAAGCGGCGCGGTTTTTTCGCGTCAGACGCTTTTGGTCTGAACGCAGCTTTAGACCAACACGCCCACGGGCACACAGACTGGTGCAAGTTCATTTGCTATTTAAATAACGTAGGCGCAGGGCGAGAAAATAACAACTGCCTCGACCTGAAACTAACAAAGACACGTGTGTCGTGCCCGCCATCCGCTGTACGCCGAGCACAAGACAGGGCTGAAATCTGAAAATAATTGAGGAATTTACTCTAGAAAGCGGATCTACTGACACTGAAGCTACGTGCTCTGCCCTAGGGTGATGACATTTCTCCTTGTTCTCTAATAGATGCATGCTCAGTCCATTGGAGGTGGGTCAGTCTCACCAGAGGCGGATTCTCTTGTGCAGATCAGCCCATGTTACAGCACAGCCATAGAAACTGCCCCAGCTCCAGGCTCAGCTCCAGGCTCAGCTCCAGGCTCAGCTCCAGGCTCAGCTCCAGGCTCAGCTCCAGCAGCAGTACCAGTCATGTCACCACGGGAACCCAAAAGTCCTTCAGCAGCAGCCACGGAGCCCGCATCAGTACCAGCAACGGTAAATGGTGAGTGAGCCTGGATCACACAGTCACCCACTAGTTAGGTTCAGCTTTGTCACTCAAGGAAAATGGGGCTCTAAGGCCTAGTTCAAATTAAATTTAGCTTAATTAGTGCAGGAGTAAAGTACACTGTATTAAATTAATCCATGGTGGCCCATTTTCTGTATGTTTAGAGGCTAATTGCTAATATGCACCGATATGGGATTTCAGGGTCAATAGACTCAACACATACAGTTAACAATCATTTTGAGTTTGTTAGATGTGAGCATAACAAGCTCCAGGTGGCTGTAAAACATACTGGCTGAGTATGAGGGGACAGGAAAGATATACAAGAGACAAGAAAACCTCAACATACTCAATACTGGATTGTATTTCATCACCAGAACCTGTAGCAATGTGCCCCAGCCAACACCCTGTTGTTTCAATGCTGTAATGTAAACTGCGGCCACAGTGTGGCATAACAGAATTCCACTTTTATCAGCTATTGAAAAGTTTGCATCCATTCAACACCAGTAATAGTATTTTAACTCACACTGATGATGATGATCTGGGCTCCATGTAAATTGTTACCTTGTCAAAGGAGGGGAGAATCATGGCTACTGTTGACAGTGCAGTATGCCAGCTGCTGTTTCTTAGCTACTCTGGCTGACAGAGACAATATTTTTGCAACTGAAGTAGAGAAATATTCACTTTCATAGGCACCTGCAGTGTTGTGCCTGAACGCGTTCAATGAACCATCGTTCATGAACTCGTTCATATTTTGGGCGAACGTGAACAGAACGTACTGTATTTCTGCCTGATGAACGTTATTGTGAACACGTTCATTCTGGCGTTTGTGAACGGCGCTTTCTCACAGTTTAACTTCGTTCAAGAGAGTGCCAGATTTCCATAGAGCCTTCCAGGTGAAAACAGGCCTTAATATGTATTGGTATTGGTATCTATTGGTTACTGATTTTTCTATTTGTTTTTTTTAATGTTTACTAAGTAAAGTTTATCAAATTAAATCAAATCAAATATTAGTTGCATTACTGCCACCTTCTGCTTCAGAGAATGGACCAGGGATTAAATCCTACCCAGTAGTCCTGTATGTAATAAACTCAACTCTACTGCTCAAACTAATTGACAGGTTCATTAAAGTTGTAATGCTGAGTTCCTGAATTCTAGTCTTCCTAAGTTCCTCCTTAATATGTTGTCTATCTTGATCATACTGAGTACAATCTATCATTGCATGCATTATAGTCTACTCAACTCAACTAGGTGAAAAAATACATGCATACTGTGGTATCATCAGGTTGCCAAAATGAGCTGGAAAACATTGTCATATCTGATATTTAAATATGGTGCATCCTTACATTTTACTATTAAAAGCAACTCACAAAATTAAGTAGTATTTTTGGACCAGTGTTTCAGCTGAATCCATCGCTGATTAATGAGAGCACACTGATGGGTCAACATTCTACCTCTCTCTTGATGGGGAAAACATCTCCCCTCCTGGTGTATCACCTGACAGAGACACGCCTGCTACCTTCATTCCTAATCCTGCCAAGTTGTTGGTCTGGTGCTTAGTGCCCCCCTAGTGTTTACAAAATAAAACACAAACAACAAATAATAATGAAATAATCAAACTAATGTAATAGTTTCTGTAAGGTCTAATTATATATTTTTTGTCCTTGTTTATCCTTCAAGATGGCTTCATACCCTGCAATCTGCTACCATTTTAGGTTACGTATTGTTTTTATGAATATAATTTCAAATATGAAATAGCCGTTCTCCTTATACTCATTTCCTGTCCTGATCATCCAATTATGTACTGTTCCTGATGCATTCCTGCTTTTCATAGCACCCTCAATCTATCTAATCTGGATTAGGGGTGGGGCGTTTATCTGTGGATCCTTTCAAATTCATTTAATCTTGATTATTTATTTTTATTTTTTAAGTGACAGACCTTAAAAGCAAATGACAGTTTACCGTAAGCATACAGCTACATAGGCAAGATCATACATCCAGAAGAATGGAACTTCTTCTATGAAAAGAAATGAATGTGGCATCTGAACCGGATGGAGAGGCCAAGGTGGAAAGATTGGTACCTGAAAAGCAGGGTACTACAGTATTTGAAGCTGGTTTGGTTATAAATCATTTGACACAATGCAAACTACTATTCTATGTAAGAAATGTGGTCATGTTATGATAGCCAAAGATGGCAGATGCAGCTACGGAAGCGTATTGCCATGCCAAAAAAAGAAGAATGAAGAAAGAAGACCAGTATCAAGTTATAATGTAAAACTCATAGTTGATCTCAGGCAGAGGTGGATTCCAAGTGATGTACTCCCACACTTTCTCCATCTACTATGGCGTCACAAAATGGTCCACTTTTCAGTGCAGTTGTGTAGAGAAGGGCACATATTATGCCCTCTATCTGATGGGATTATCCTCCTTCCACTATTAGTAGACAGAAGTCAGGCTCTATCTATGGTTAAAACATTCTGTGGCCATCTCGCCCTAATATGAAGGCTACAGAGAGAGATCTGTCTTTATGCACCTTATGGTTAAGCAGTGGTTCAGATCAATGAATGACACAACCTCGTGAGGGTGGGACTCATTCATCCTTCTGTTTACAGTAGGATGACCATTGTCACTTTATTCAGTTTTCTAAAATTTTGGAGTAGCCAACAACTGCAAAAAGTAGCAGGCTACTAAAGCCAGGCTTAGAAGATTTTGTTTATGTGCAGGCATCCAGTTTGTTGCTATCTTACACAGTTTCAATCTGCAAGTATAGTCATTTACTTTACCATTGCACACAGAAATCAAGTATGGATGTAGGAATCTATCAGTTTGCTTTGTGTAGAAAAGGTGTCAATTACCTAATTAACCAAGTGCTTTATGTTCTTGGGGTTCTTTTCTACCTATGTAGCATCCCTCTTGAGCACACCAGATGATGGAAGTGGTTCAGCCATAGTGACTCCTGCAGACAGTAATATTGCATCTTCGGATCCTGTTCCTTCATGTTCTCACAGTGAAGAAAACCTGGATGCTAAAGTGGAAAGGTAGGTGCACATATACACCGGTATATGAATATTAACCTCTGTGTATTCTGAACAGAAAACATGCTCTGTGTACGTCAAATGTCAACCAAAACCAGTTATCAAACAAATGTTAGGTTACCAAATTCATCACTTGAGGAACTATAAGTCACAAAGCCTTAGGAACACTTTTCAATATAATGGAGACAGCTCATACAGCTAATGACTACACAGTTTACTCACCTGCAATCTGACAGACTGTCAACACAAATTTGACAACATCAGCTCAGTTTTATTGTTGTTGGATTAGGTTGATAACTGGGTTTATGTTAGCCCATATATGCCAGCTTTTGGCAGGTCTCATGTATAATTGTCCGGCATATGAAAATATCAAAGGGAAATCTCCACCGGGAAATATGCTAAATAAATAAATGTATAAATTCAATAAAAGCATATTAAATACACTAATATTATTTGAGATATCCTATAAGATATGTTGCCAAGACAGCTTAAATAAAAACTCATGCAAAAGTTTGGTTTTCCCTCCATTTCGTTGAGAAATTTACTGATTTGTGATTATGTTACTAAATGCAGCACTTCCATTTAACAAAGTCATGTGAACGTGAATTAAATATGGAATTCAGACGAGACATACGTGTAATGTAAACTTTAACTCTATTTAATACCAAGTAGAGATTGGATTGCAGGTTGCAGTTATATCTGTGGGATTGGTTAAGGGTCGGTTCGTAAAGAAAGAGACAGCTTTTGGCCACATTTAGAAAGGATCATATGCAGAAGTTGAAAGCGTGTGAGTCGGTGTGGGTGTGTTTGTTAGTGGTGTAAATCACAAGTTTCTTCACGATACGATTAGGGCTCCAACTAACGATTATTTTAATAATCAATTAATCGGTCGATTATTTTTTAATGAATCGGATTTAAAAAAAGAAATCCACTCCTTCATTGAAAAATATATAATATATATTTAATATATATTAAATGATCTTATTATCAATAATAATAAACAAATATTATAATATAAATTATTATACATTTTATTATTCATAATAATGTATAAATTATTATACATTTTACTATTCATAATAATTTATAATAAAAATAATAAGAAGAAACAACTAAATGTGGACATTAGATAGCTTTAAAAAACAAACAAACAAATGTATGTTGCACAAAAAGAGGTATTTTATATGGAGTTTATTCCCTATCTTAATTAAAGAGCATATTAAATGGATTTGAGAGCAGTATTTATTGATTTCATGCTCAGGTTTTGTGATATTTTCTCTCAAAACTCTGCTCTCGCATTCAAATTTGCTCTGCGCATGCTCGCACTGTGTCCTCGCACTCGGTTACAACGCCAGTGGTGAACAGTGATTGCATACTACCACAGCGTCCCGGCATCACGGATGTAAACACAGACCCCGCCTCCGCGAGTCTTACTTAAATTACGAGGGCTCTGTCCGCTCGATAGCATGTTAGTTGCTCCAGTTGTACAGCGGAGTCGGGATGTTGTCATTTAGCCATGTTTCAGTGAAAACAAGCACACAGCACTCACTGTCCGATTCGCTGACTTTAGCAGTTGTATGTGATCCATTTTGTTGTCCAAGGATCGTACATTTGCCAGGATGAAAGATGGTATGGCTGGGTGAGTTGGACTAGCCGCTAGCCTAGCCTGGATTCTCCTCTTGTGCTTCCTCGCACACCGCTTCCGACGTCTCCTTTTCGGGGGAGGAGTGGCAGTCGAGTCCGGTGTGGTCGTAGGCCGGCGAAGTAATCCGAGCTCCTTAAGTGTCTCTGTTGCAATGTCCAAAACGTTGTACGGCTTGCTCTTGCCTATGTCTAGCAGAGCCTGTCGACTGTATTTATATTCCGATGTAGATAGACGAGACGAACACGACAAACTTTCGGACAAACACTTATTAAACAAACAAAACACCTAATGGTTTCACACATAACATAATAAAAAAAATACAACCATGTGTCTGTGAAACTACATATTTACAGTATGAATTGTGCTTTATTTGTTTGTGACCAGTTTTACTTTTTGCATCAGTAGGCTACCATACAAAACTATATGCGCTAGATTCCCCTGCTCCTCTCCCCCTCTTTTAAATCTGACTGTGAGATCTTCTCAGCAGGTAGAAGCTGATAGTTCACAAACTAGAACAACAAGGTTAATGATCCACACAGTGACGTGACATGCAAATGAGCAATAGAAGTGATATAACACAGATTCAGTGGCGGATTTTAAAATGGACGATAGATAGCATTTTGCCAAGGGCAACAAGGGCCAACCAAAAAAAAAACCCTACCAGTTTTCTGTCACTCATCTGTCAATCTTGTCAATAATATAATGTCACCGCTTGGATCAGTTAACCTTGTCAGAGTGTGCTTCCTAGTTCTAGTATGTGAACTACTCACAGTCAGAAGTAGGAGACGGAGAGAGGAGCAGGCGAATCTAGCACACTTTATTTGTTTGGTAACCTACTGATGCAAAAAGTAAAATCAGTCACACTACCAAATAAACCACAATTCATACAGTGAATCTGTAGTTACACAGACACATTGTTGTATTTTTTTCTGGGTTGTGAGTGAAATTGTAAGAATACTATAAAATCAGTCTTCACACCACCAAGGTGAACTGGTTTGGACTTGACTCTTGGTTGACACTGCTGGAGGATGGGTAATATTGATTTGTAAGTGTGTTGTTCTATTTGTGTGATATAGTATTTGTGCAATTTCCTTTTTTTTATATTAGCAATATGTTATAACTCATAATTAAAATAACTATTTTATTTATATTTATACTATTGTTTCTATTCTTTGTACATTTTTTGGTATTCGTGATTGTTATGATTTTATGTATTTAATTTTGGTATTTATGGTTGTTATTTCTATCTAACCCTAACCCATACATATATATACTCATTTAAGATGTACTGAATAAATGTGAAAATTGCTACATTTAACCAGAAGGTCAACCAACTAGGCCGCCCATAGTGCAGTCCAGATATCCAGACCCTTAATTGTTCAAGACAGTAATTGATAAGGAAATGAGCCAACACAAGGAAGGAAATACCATGTACTGTTACATTAATTGTTAAGTAAAATGGGATATTTAATGTTATCCTGACAGATTAACCAAAAAGCTGGAGGAGAGACAAGAACAAAGAAAGAGAGGAGAAGAAGAGGTAAGGAGACAAGCATGTTTTAAGCGCTGAACAATAGGTCATCTATTTTATGGAGTTTAAACCAGGCGGAGTGTGGCAATTCTAACATTTTTGTCACAGAATACTGTAGATGCTATGAATACAGGCATATCCTGATTTTCCAGATCATATTGGCTATGAGTGCTTGATTTTAATTCAATTGCTTGCTTGTTAGGTCTCTACAAACAGCGTTTTTGGATTATATATCTTGCCTGTGAATTTACAGTAGTGTTTGCAGCAATGTTACTAGAATACATAATTGAATTCAAAAGAATTAAGATTTAATTTATTAAAAATTCATTCAAATTAAAAAATCAATTGATATGAACACAATTTACACAATCAATTTTGTTGTTACTTTATTTATCAATTATATGTATATGTTTGTTTTAATTGCTCTTTCTTGCTCAACGTCATTGTAAAAGAGGTTTTTGCCCTCAATGATTTTCAAGTTTGACTAAATAGATTAATTGCCCCTGAACTAAGTCTGTGTTGCCTTTGATTCAGAACGAGATCATGAAAGAAATGGAAC
Organism: Scomber scombrus; assembly: GCF_963691925.1. NCBI lineage: Eukaryota > Metazoa > Chordata > Actinopteri > Scombriformes > Scombridae > Scomber > Scomber scombrus. Next base: position 260,527 of record NC_084982.1, on the reverse strand, counting down.
GGCGGAAGTTGGGGAAGGACATGCAGGACTTAAAGAGGAAGCAGGAAGAGGACAAGACCAAGCGACTCCTTGAGGAGAGGAATAGAGAGAAGGCAGAAGAGAAAGCTGCCAGGGAGCGGGTCAAACAGCAGATTGCCTTGGTAACAGTATCTTTCTCCCTTACCTAAAGGTCATATCACAGTTTGCATGGTTTAGATGTGGAAGAAAACGTCAAGTTGCTATGTAATAAGTAATCAGTGTTTTCAGAATGGCCCTCTTTTGCAGTGTTAGTTCATGAGGCTTTGAAATTAAATTTCATTCATGCTTGCGGTACAACTGCCTGACCTCTCATGCTAACACATGGATAGTAACGAGACACTCATTGACATAGACCCACAGTGATGCTGAAATTGAGTATATACAGACCCCAACCAAGCAGCTAAAGCTTGTGTGTTGCTTGTACCGATAATAGTGAACAGACGGCCGTCATCAAACAGGAAAACTTTGGTTAGCAGTCTAGACCGGTGTTATGTCAGGATGGAAACGTGTAAAGGCTCTTTAGCCTGGTCAGTCTTGTGCTGACTCCGAGGAGAAACAGGTTGTCTATACACACATGGACAAAATTGTTGGTACCCCTCTGTTAATGAAAGAAAAACCCACAATGGTCACTGAAATAACTTGAAACTGACAAAAGTAATAATAAATAAAAAATGGACTGAAAATTAACCAATGAAAATCAGACATTGCTAGGCAGTCTGCCTATTTAAAGGGTGACAAGTAGTCACTGTGCTGTGTACCACACTGAACATGGACCACAGGAAGTGAAGGAGAGAGTTGTCTCAGGAGATTAGAAAGAAAATGATAGACAAGCATGTTAAAGGTAAAGGCTATAAGACCATCTCCAAGCAGCTTGATGTTCCTGTGACTACAGTTGCACATATTATTCAGAAGTTTAAGGTCCACAGGACTGTAGCCAGCCTCCCTGGACGTGGTCGCAGGAGGAAAATTGATGACAAATTGAAGAGACGGATAATACGAATGGTAACCAAAGAGCCCAGAACAACCTCCAAATAAATTAAATGTGAACTCCAAGGTCAAGGTACATCAGTGTCAGATCGCACCATTCGTCGTTGTTTGAGCCAAAGTGGACTTCATGGGAGACGACCAAGGAGGACACCACTGTTGAAAGCAAATCATAAAAAAGCGAGACTGGAATTTGCCACAATGCATATTGACAAGCCACAAGAATGTCCTTTGGACAGATGAGACAAAACTGGAGCTTTTTGGCAAGGCACATCAGCTCTATGTTCACAGACGCAAAAATGAAGCATACCAAGAAAAGAACACTGTCTCTACTGTGAAACATGGAGGAGGCTCAGTTATGTTCTGGGGCTGCGTTGCTGCATCTGGCACAGGGTGTCTTGAATCTGTGCAGGGTACAATGAAATCTCAAGACTATTGAGGCATTCTGGAGAGAAATGTGCTGCCTAGTGTCAGAAAGCTTGGTCTCAGTTGCAGGTCATGGGTCTTCCAACAGGATAATGACCCAAAACACACAGTTAAAAACACCCAAGAATGGCTAAGAGCAAGACATTGGTCTATTCTGAAGTGGCCTTCTATGAGCCCTGATCTAAATACTATTAAACATCTGTGGAAGGAGCTGAAACATGCCGTCTGGAGAAGGCACCCTTCAAACCTGAGACAACTGGAGCAGTTTCCTCACGAGGAGTGGGTCAAAATACCTGTTGACAGGTGCAGAAGTCTCATTGACAGTTACAGACATTGTTTGATTGCAGTTATTGCCTCAAAAGGTTGTGCAACAAAATATTAAGTTAAGGGTACCATCATTTTTTTTTAAACTATATTTTTATTAAACACTTAACATGGAAAAACATAGTACAGAACATTCCTTGACAACATCAGAGAATATGTATGAAAGTGCGACAAAAAAAACCAACAGCAACAAAACATTGGGGTCCAGAAGCTGAATAGTAATAATGAATGAAAAATAAATAAATACATAAGTGGACAATTATGATATTACAGCACAATGTGGTGTTCCCCTCAGTTATAGAGGTAACTTGCTACAGTAGCCACCTCCTCAAAAAGACATCAGACCTTAATTGTAATTGAATTCAATTTTCATAGCAGTCATCAAGAGTATATGTAATGTCTTCAGGAGTTAGATCGAAAAGAAACTGACTCGGGGTGAATGGTAAGTCGATTCCCAGAACTTTATCTATCTCACTTTTTACCCCCTTCCAAAAAGGAAGCATCATTGGGCAGTCCCAAAATATGTGTGAGTGGTCACCAACCATTCCACATTCTCTCCAGCAGTATATTGCAGCTGGGTTATCTACAAATTTGGAAATCACCGAAGGTGTCTTAAAGAACTTACTCTTCATCTTCCAGTCAAACTCCCTCCACGTTACTATTAACACCCTTATGACATCCAATGCACATTGTTTCCCACTCTCCATCCTCAATTATAATATTTAACTCTAGCTCCCACTTATTTTTGATATAAAGAGTACTGTCTGGTGTATCCAATAATAGATTTCTGTATATATGAGAAACATGCTTTTTGTTGGGTAGCTGATGCTTAATTATATTAATAAAGTAAGTTTCTACATTTGTTGGAGCATTTTTAATTATATTCCAATCTTTATGGCTTGTGATGTAATGCCTAATCTGAAAATACCAGAACATATCACTTTGAGGTAGAGAGAATTTGTTTTGGAGGTAGGAGAATGGCTGTAAAACGTTGTGACAAAACAACTGGTCAATCCCTTAATTCTCTGTCTGCCCATTTCTTAAAAGTGATATCTGTTATTGAGGGGGGGAAATCCGGATCCCCATCCATCTGCATGGCCCTTGAAAGGGCAGCCGTCCCTCTAATTCTCTTTTGGACTGTTGACCATACTTTTAAAGTGTGTCTCACCCATACATTTTGATTTCCAGTTTCTTCTGGGACTGCTTGCTCAGAAACACTAGAGCGGATAGAGGTATACCTGGTAGTGAATTCTGCTCTATATTTACCCATCCTGACTCCATGTCATTGGAAATCCAGGCTACCACTGCTGTCAGTTGCGCTGCCCAGAAATAATATTTTAAATTGGGGAGACTGAGTCCACCCCTGTTCTTCCCAGTAGTGAGCGTTTTAAGTCTCACTCTTGGTCTCATATTTTACCATATGAATCTAGATATAAGCTTGTCTAGCATATTGAAGGCTGATGTCGGGATCCCAATTGGGAGAGATTGAAACAAGAACAAAAGTCTGGGAAGTAAATTCATTTTAACAGCCTCTACTCTACCCAGAAGGGATAGCGGTAGCACATCCCATCTTGCCAGTTCATTTCTAAATATCTAAAATATTTTTTTATAATTCGCCTGGTATAGTTGAGTTACTTGGGGAGTGTAATCCTTAAATATCTGAAACCCTGTTTAGATCTGCAAAAGGACACTATATCATCAAGCTGGCTAGGCCATGCACCAGACACCATCATTGCTTCTGACTTACTAGGATTAACTTTATAACCAGATACTAGACCATATTCATTAAGATTTTGTAGGAGAGCTGGGATTGAATGGATGGGATTTTCAATAAATAATAATATGCCGTCTGCGTATAAAGCTATTTTATGTTGGTTTCCACCCTCATCTCTTATTCCTTGTATAAGGGGGTTGTGAGGGGCTCAATGCTAAGAGCAAATAGGGCTGGCGAAAGTGCGTCCCCCTGCCTTGGCCCCCTTCCCAGATTGAAGAAATCAGAGCATTGGCCATTAACTCTGACTCTTGACCGCGGGTTCATATAAAACACTCCAATCCAACTCAAAGAAGTTTCATTAAAGCCCATATGATCCGGTGTTTGCTCCAAAAATGTCCAGTCCAATCTATCAAACGCTTTCTCAGCATCTAGGCTGAGAATCATTGATGGAGTCTTTCTTTCCGAAGCAATAGATTGTAGATTTAGAGCTCGTCTAACATTATTGGTGCCCTGCCGTCCAGTGATGAACCCGATTTGGTCTGAGTTAACTAATTTCCGAATGTATCTTTGTATTCTGTTTGCCAAGATGGAGGTCAAGATTTTTAAATCTTGACAAAGCAAACTTATAGACCGATATCCCATACATTGAGTGGGGTCCTTTCCGTCTTTGTGAATGACCGTGATTATTGCCTCTGACCAGGTTTTTGGGTCATAATTATATACCCGACACAAAATTGGGGCTAGCTCGTTAACAAAAACTTTATAGTATTCCCCAGAGTATCCGTCAACACCCGGGGATTTACTGTTCTTTATCTTACTAATACTATCTATTATTTCCTTTACTGTTATGGGGGAGCTTATGCTATCAGCCTCAACCTGTGATAATCTATTCAATTGAATCGAGTCTAAAAGTTTTGTTATTTTCTCCTTCTTCCCTAATAATTGTTGGCCTTCATATCATTTTTTATAATACGCAGCAAACGCCTCTGATATTTCTTGAGAGGTAATTCTATTTGTGTCAGGGTGTTTAATTTTAGGTACCACCCGGCTCAATTGAGCTTTCCGTAGCTGAAAAGCCAATAACCTACTTCCTTTATTGCCCATTTCATAGTATTTTCTTTTCACAAATCTAAGCAATGCCTCTGCTTTATATGTGAGTAGGTCGTCTAATTTTTGCCTCTACTGTTTTAATAAGTCTAATATATTCCTTCTTCTTGATACTTCATAATTACTTTGTTTTTTAATTCTCGATGTAATTTGATGTCCCCTCATAACAGACTTGGCACCATCCCACAGAATAGATGGAGTAACTCTGTTGTCATTTATATCAATATATTCTTTTAGCCTGTCCCGTAGTTCCTGTTGGATTAGGGGGTCATTCAGTATTGAGACGTTAAGTCTCCAGTACCTGAATTGTTTTTCTTGACCTAAATTTATTTTCATCTTAATGGGGCCATGATCTGACAAAGTTATGGGTTCTATCTTACACTCTGTCACTCTATGTAGGGGAGAACGGGGTTGGTTGTCACACGGGTTGGTTGTCACATTCATCAGATCTCGGTCCCTAGAGGGCGCTGTTTTGGCACTGAAAGTTTCAGAATTTAGGTGAGATGTTACTTCAGAGGTAATTTCTGGAGTAAACTGCTGGACATTGAGGTGAGAGGACGTTTAGTGTTTGTCATGTGAAAATGTGAATATCCAACTCTTCAGTATTTCTCTTCTGGGCTTTTACACAATGAGTTTATAATAAAACAATCATTACCACTAAAAAGTATGAAGAGAGAGCGATAGTTAGGTAGGTTTTTTTCTTAGCTACGCCAAAACATGTGGTTGTTAGCTTTGTTGATAGCAAAAAATCCTAGTTGGGGAAGCTTGTCACATTCTCTTCGGGGTTGGTTGTCACATGTTGGTATATACATATATGGTTTTTCAGGAAGACAAACAAGGGTCAGACTCCTCCAGATGTGATGCTCAGAGCAGTCAGAGAGGTGAAAATTAACAATATTGTCATATAAGGACAAAAAAGGCACTTAGCGGAATGATTTTTCCTGTTTATGTTCTCTTGGTACAGGTGATGTATTAGGTTGTTGTATTTCAATTAAACTAAACATTTTAAATATTTTTTTAAGACTGTATACATTTTTTATTTTTCCCCATTAAAATAACATAGGGACAACCAACCCCATAGTGTGTGACAACCATCCCCATCGTGGGGTTGGTTGTCACAAGTATACAAGACATATTTGACGGCCCATATCTTTTGAACAGGATCAGCTGAAGGAGCGTAAGACCACTCTATTCCTACCTGACCCTTTAGGCTTTCATTACAAATTAAAAGGGAATTTATTCAGTTTATGGTTTGTGAGGAATTCAAAGGAAAGTAAAAAGTGGGACTACCAACCCCGTTCTCCCCTACATCAGCCTTTAAAACAAGAAACATATCTATTCTGGAGTAGCTTCCATGAACTTGGGACCTATATGTGTAATCTCTGTCTCTGGGATGATGATATCGCCATATATCTATCAAGCCGAGTCCATCGATCATTCTCAGAACAGTAGCTGATTTTCTAGTTCGAGGTCCCTTCTCAGCAGGTAATCAGTCCATATTTGAATTAAGTACACAGTTATAGTCCCCCCCAACCATTATGATTCCCTTCCCTTCATCTGCCAATTTGGAAGCTATTTTCTTAAAAAAATGTTGACAGTCCTAATTTGGTGCATACAAGTTCAAGAATGTAAATCTATTCTCCCCAATTGTACTTATCACCATGATATATCTGCCTTCCTTGTCTTTCAATACTTTTTCACTGTTTAAGAAAACATTCCTTCTGAATAAAATAGCAACCCCTCTTTTCCTCCCTCCTTCATGAGATGCGCTGTATATTTGTTCCACTCAATCCCTCGTTAATTTCTTGTGTTCTTCCTCCGACAAATGTGTCTCTTATAGCATTGCAACTGAACATTGTAAAGATTTAAGTTGGATGAGTATTTGCTTTCCTTTTAATTGGACTTCCCAGACCCTTTATGTTCTAGCTAACCACATTTAAACCATCCATGTAACACTACTTTTAATCCTTGCTGTCATAATGCTTTGTAGTCAATTTATAAATGCCAGATGCACCGTCGCCTGTTGTAGAAGTCCTATTAGTTGTCAAGGAAGTAACACAAAACAGAACAGAAACTATATACAATTTCCAATAAAGAACATCAGAAAACAAACACATCGACTTGTCTTCCAAGTCCTCAACTGGCCTATCTTCAATAGTGACCAGTCCCCGTGTGGAACCGGGTGGCGGAATCCCTCCGTGATAATGTCACATTGTGCAGCAGTCCCACTCCGGTGGGTAAACTGCTGCGGCCTTGTGATGGCTGAGTGTAAATCACTCATATTAAGTCTCATAAGCGCTCTGTGCGCCCAGTCAATCATGATGTAATCTTCAGTTAACGGCAGATCAGTCAGTACCTTCGGCAGTAACTTTTTAATAAAGGCCACCATGTCTTTTCCCTCGCTTCCTTCAGGAACCTGGTACAACCTTAAGTTTTGCCTTCTCACCCTGTTCTGAAGTTCCTCACATCGTTCCACAAGTTCCGCCTCGCGTTGTAGCAGGTAGCCGATGGCTTTTCCGTGGGCCGCGGTGGTCTCTTCCATGGTTGTTATGCGTTCCTCCGTGTCGACGACCCTATTTTCCAGCTTTGTTAGTTGTGCACTCAAACCTCCAACTGACGTTTCAAGTTTTGTGAATGATTCCTTGGTTTGGCCTTTAAATTCCTTTACATCCACCCTCATCTGCGAAATGTCCTCCCGTATTTCTCGGTTCGATTGAACGATAGTTTGCAGCATCTCCTCCATGTTTTTAGCAGCAGCATCAGCACCTTTGCTAGTGCCAGGTGCGTCAGGCTTGTTAGCTTCAGTAGTGTCCGACGATTTTTCCTCCCCTTCTTTGTTTCTAAACTGATATCTGGAGAGTCTATCGGTAGCGTTTATCTTTGTGGTGTCGTTGGGCATGTTTTTGCCGAGTTTTTACTTCAAATGTCGTTTGGTAGGTTGGTTATTCAGTAGAGCTCAAACTTCTACGTCTTACACGAACATGGCGCTGCCGGAAGTCCCAGGGTATCATCATTTTTGTCCAGGCCTGTTTCATTAGTTTTTTTAAATGATTCTGTTTAACCACAACTCAAAAGCAATGTCTGATTTTCATTGGTTAATTTTCAGTACATTTTTATTTATTATTACTTTTGTCAGTTTCAAGTTATTTCAATGACCATTGTGGGTTTTTCTTTCATTAACAGAGGGGTACCAACAATTTTGTCCATGTGTATATAATAGTTTGAGTTATTATTTGTACAACATGGTGTTATGATGGTCAAGACCCATATTATTTTATCTGTTGATATATTATTTTTACACGGCATCACCGGCATTGCTAAGGAATAACGCAAAAGTAATGTAACTAGTAATTGATTATTTTCCAAAAGCAGTACTTAAGTAAAGTAACACATTACTTTTTTTCCCTTTTTTTTTTTGACTAATGTTTAATACGACCCCAAACACTGGTCATCATCAGGTCGACCCTTTCCAGCCATAACACTAATGTAACCTATCTGAGTTCCTTAATGGTCACATAGTGTAGTTCTTAATGTTACACAACATCCTAATAAAATATGAGTTCCTTTTCTTTCTGCAAAAAGTTTGATGAGCTCCTAACCTGACGTGTCATTCATAAAAAGGAAGAATATGGAGTCATAACAGACCATTCTGATGAGAGTAGAGATGTGTGTGGTTATACTGTAGCAGCCTGGTGTCATCCGCTGATTTAATGAAGGTAAACATAGTGAACAGCTGTGTGCAATGACACTGCGTTCTGTGCAGCATCTCAGAGGCTGGAGGTTTATCAACATAATCAAAATCTTTAAAAATCTTGATAATGCGACTTTAAAATAACCACCACTTCTGCATCACTGAGTTCAGGGTTTGGTGGTCAATTAGACAATTACTTTCCACTGCCTCAAGATAATAATGCACCAACAATGTGCCTGACCACACCTCAGTTTGAGACCAATATGCCCATGGTCTTAAAATAAGATGGGGCACCATGTCTAAAAAGTGAAGCCAATGTGGACATGCCATAACCCTGCATTATTTCTAAAGGCCAGCAGGGGGTGACTCCACTGGTTGCAGAAAGTTGTTCTGATTGTATGTAACTATGAGAAAGTTACTCTACCTCTCATTTGATTTATTACCCCTCAGTAAGCACTTGTCTAATGAGTTTTGTGGTCTTGTAAATTACTGTCATATTTAGAATAAAACTGATAATAAAAATAACGTATGCTTTAGAGTCTAAAGCATACGTTATTTTTATTATCAGTTTTAGAGCATGGCTACTTTGTGATTGACAAGTTCGCTACCGTGGCAACATATTGAGTACGTAATGTAACCATAGTGTAAACACAAGTATAGGTGTAGCTGCCACAAGTTTGTCATTTTATGAAAGTTGCTTTAATATAAGCCTTGGTAACCACAAAGGCTTATAGTGAATGGTGGGATATATTCAAATGAGTTTACCAGCTTTAACTCTGTCACAGCTGTTTTAAAACTACACAGACCTATCACAGACATTAACCGTATCAAACTACTTCTGTTCAAAAGACCCACACCCCCTTCCTCTGAGAGAAATTTCTGTTCCCTCTACCCTGCAGGACCGAGCTGACAGAGCAGCCCGCTATGCCAAAATCCAGGAGGAGGAGAAGGCTGCCAAGCAGGCCCTACTGCAGGCCAGACAGTCAGAGGAGGAGGCCAGAAAGGAAACAATATTGAGGGAGAGGAGGTAAAGAGACCAGGGGGGGACAGCTGTATAAACTGTATACGTCATCAACCAGCACAGCAAAAGAAAATGTACAATCATTTGTACAGATTATTCATATTATGTAGTTTTCCCACCTACTTACATGTAGCAGAGGCTTAGGGCTTTTTCTTTCTGTTTTTTCCAAAGTTATAGTTAACTGCTAGAGGCTCAGCCCTGTCTGCCATTTGTTAAAGCAGGACTAGATATAGAAATTAAAATCATAAAATATCACTATATTAAAGTAATATATCTTGATTATTTTCCGTCATTTAGGACAACTTTAATATCAAATATGCAAATAAAGATCAATAAGCTGACTTTTATTTATTTTTAAAGTTGCAACGTTGAACTTTTAAATTTAAATTCATGTCTGTTATTTTCAAGCCCTTGTCAAATGGGTTCACACAGTGCTGATTAAGCATGTCACCACCATATAATTCTCATTAAATCTCTTTTCAGGCATGACCTTCCCATGCTAGCTGTTTAGCTGTTAGACTCCTCTGGACTTCATAAATGTTATAGGACCAAATGGATCAATTTCTGATGGTAAAATGAGTCATTTTGAGGGGTATGTTATGCTCAAAACAACGTATCCAATGTTATACAGCCACAAAAGTAGTTTAAAAAAACACATTTTATTCTTTATTTTTATCACTGATAAAATCATCATCATAATTCAGTGGTAGCTGCAGTCGTCGTTGTCTGCTTTAAAACAGTTCAATGACATGAACAATCCATTATTTATGACACCTTAATCATAGCAGAGATGAGTGAAAACCCATCAATAATTCTCTAGCTACTAATTGATGTAGTCTGTTAATTTAATGACAGGGCAGATTTTATTTGTAGTGGTAGCCGACATGGCCTGGGAGTAGATTTATTTTTAATGTGCCTGTGTAGAAATGAATGGGATATTGTTTTTATGATTGTAGCTTGTTATTAATAAAACGTGCAACCTTTATGTCCATTTGAGGATGGATTTCTGGGTTCACGAGGTGCATTTGAATGCACTATGAGGTTCCCTGTTTATGCAGTCTATGGTCGGTGCTTTATAAAGCAATGTAGATGCACAGCCAAACTTAAAGCGATGGTTCGTAATTTCGACCTAGCGTCATATGCACCATGAGGTCTATCTAATCACCGCCTCAGCCCTTTTTTTTCATTTGGTCACAAAATAGTGGAGTTAGAGCCATCAGCCGAATGGCTTAGTACAGACGCTATGGTTCCGTTAGCGTCAGTGTATCTCGTAAATTACTCCACTAATAATGCCTGGATTGTTATCAAACTTCTACAGTAGTACAAATAGGGTCTTTACTCATAAATCGATGCATTGGAAAGTTTGTAAGTACACCAGGAGTTTATTAAGATAAACTTACCCGATGGCTTTTACCCTGCTGCTACTGCTAAAGCTGTAAACATCGTTGAAATCTCGCGCGATCACTGAAATACCGTGTGGTCGTGCGAGATGTTTACAGTAAAAGCCATCAGGTAAATGTTTATTTTAATAAACTCCTTGTGTACTTACAAAATTAGATAGACCTCATGGTGCATATGACGCTAGGTCGAAATTACGCCGAACCATCGCTTTAAGGTGTGTTTACATGGAGATAGCTCCAAGTGTTGATGGCATGAAGTGTCTGCAGGGTAAAAGCTCAGCGGAGTATGTGTGTGTGTGAAGCAGAGGAAGATCGACTCACAGTGCAGGTTTGTCCACATCTGTTTTAGGGTATATCAAAGAGAGCGATCAGGCTGCATAGCTCCAAAAATAGAAAATAAATTAGTGGCTGGCAAAGTTTTATCATATGATGGTCCACAACAAATAAATGAATGGGTCTTCTAATTGGACTCTTCCACCTTTTACTCTGGTGACAAAAGCAGTTTGTTGCATATTATGCTAACTTTAACCTTGTCGTGTGTGTGTGTGTGTGTGTGTGTGTGTGTGTGTGTGTGTGTGTGTGTGTGTGTGTGTGTGTGTGTGTGTGTGTGTGTGTGTGTGTGTGTGTGATCAGTACCATAGCAAGGATACAGTTCCGCCTCCCAGACGGCTCATCCTTCACCAACCAGTTTCCCTCACAGAGCAAACTACAGGAGGCTCGGCAGTTTGCTGTTCAGGTCAGTCTGACAGATTAATATACAGTCCCTGCTTCTTCTTTATTTGTATAGCGCCAAATCACAACAAAAGCAATCTCAAGGCACTTTACGCATAAACAGGTCTAGACTGTACTCTTTAATTTAATTTAAAGAGACCCAACATTCCCACATGAGCAAGAATTGGCGACAGTGGCAAGAAAAACTTTTTAACAGGAAGAAACCTCAGGCAGAACCAGGCTAAAAGTGGGCGGCCATCTGCCTCGACCGGTTGGGGTTGAGAGCAGGAGGAGTGGGGGGGGTAAAGAGGAGAGAGAGAAAGGATAGGAGATTGAAGCACATTGAAAAAAAGTCAACATTGACTTTAGTAGGTCCCGGACGGTAGAATAGCGTGTCCAGGGTATGAATATGTCATCCAGTTATCTACAACTTCAGGTTACCTGTGAGTAGAGAAAGCACAGAGAACTCCGGGGAAGAAGTTTAAATTAGTGAATGCATTAATAGTATATGAATGTAAATGGATATAGATGGATAGAGAGAGGGAGGAGGAGAGGGGAGCTCAGTGCACCATGGGAGTCCCCCAGCAGTCTAAGCCTATAGCAGCATAAACTAGGAGCTGGTCCAGGACAAGTGTTTGGGGAGCGCAGTGTTCTGTTAGGTACATAAGGTACTATGAGCTCTTTGGGATATGATGGAGCCTGACCATTAAGAGCTTTGAAAGTGAGGAGAAGGATTTTAAATTCTATTCTGGATTTTACAGGAAGCCAATGCAGTGAAGCTACAATAGGAGTAATGTGATCTCTCTTTCTAGTTTTTGTCAGAATGCATGGAAGCTGCATTTTGGACCAGCTGGAGAGTCTTTAGAGACTTGTTAGAGCAGCCTGATAATAATGAATTAAAATAATCAAGCCTAGAGGTAACAAATGCGTGGACTAGTTTTTCAGCGTCATTTTGAGACACGATGGGCCCCATTTTAACGATCTATAGCGCATGGCGTGAAGCGCGTGGCGCAAGTGCCTTTGGGGCGTGTCCAAATCCACTTTTGCTATTTTAACGGCGCCAAGCGCATGGTCTAAAAGGGTTGGACTTAAGTCCCCTCATTAATCATAGGTGTGTTTTGGGTGTTACACGCGGTAAACCAATCGGAGTGTCATCTCCTATTCCCTTTAAAAGCCAGGAGCGCTGTCACGTTGGCAGATTGCTATTATAATGGTGCTTTTGTCAAGCAATGTGTTTCAAGAATAAAACATGAGTTACTTTTGCTGAAAAGAAAGTTGGCTGATGAGCTGCTAACCTCACATTGAATTCATAAAGATGAAGAATATGGAGATATAACCAACCAGTCTGATGAGTGTAGAGGTGTGTGTGGTTATACTGCAGCAGCCTGGTGTCATCAGCTGATTTAATAAACAGTGAGCAGCTGTGTGTAATGGCCCTGTTATGGGCAGCATCTCAGAGGCTGCAGACTTTTCAACATATCAGTCCTACAGTATAAACAGCTGTGGATAACAGTCACTATAAGAATAATAGAGATCTAGCAACGGTATGCTGCCATTGACTAATCAATATAGCGTCTTTTGTTGAGAGGTCAAGATGTTGCTGTCAAAATTTTAAAGAAAAGTTGATGATGAGCACCAACGTTTTCAGGAGAAGTGGGAGCTGGATTGTTTTTGTTGAGTTCAGCGGAAACACCACCTGCCTAATCTGTAAAGAGAAAATTGCGGTGTTAAAAGAGTATAACCTGAAGCGGCACTATTCAACGAAGAATTCAGGGGAGTATGATAAATACCAGGGAGAAGAGAGGAACAAACGAGCTTCATAGCTAAAGAAAGGGTAATCAACTCAACAAAACCTTTTCCATAAGGCCAGCAAGGAAGCTGATGTGGCTGTTGAAGCAAGTTACGTGGTGAGTGAGATGATAGCGAAAGCTGGGAAGCCATTTACTGAAGGCCAGTTTTTAAAAGACTGTCTGCTGGTAGGTGCAAATATCATGTGTCCAGAAACAAAGTGTCACTTCAGCAACATCAGCCTTTCAGCCAACACGGTAGCAGAGCGGATTACTGAGCTGTCAAGTGATATTTATGATCAGCTACATGACAAAGGCAAAGGTTTCAGCGCATACTCTGTGGCTCTGGACGAAAGCACCGACATAAATGATAATGCTCAGCTCGTCATTTTTGTCTGTGGTGTTAATGACCAATTTGAAGTGACAGAGGAATTGCTGAGTATTAAAACAATGCAAGGCTGTACCACCGCCAACGATGTGTTTGAGCAACTGTGTGACACAATTGAGAATGCTAGTCGATGAGAGGGATAACAACAGATGGCGCACCGTCCATGATAGGGAGGAGAAACGGACTGGTAGCACTTTGGAAGAAAAATTGGAAAAGGAAGGTGCAGATATGGCAATTGCTTTGCACTGCATTATCCATCAGCAGGCACTGTGTAGCAAATGCTTGAAGTTTGAGAATTTGATGTCCGTCATCCTCTAATGCATAAATTACATCCGATCCAGGGGCCTAGAGCAATGCCAGTTCTGTGCCTTTTTGGAGGAAATTGACGCGGCATACGGGGATGCGCTGTACTTCACAGAGTTACATTGGCTCAGCAGGGGAAATGTCCTGAAGAGGTTTTTTGAGCTGAGAGCAGAGGTGAAGACCTTCATGGAGGAGGGCAGGATGGATCTCCCAGAGCTTGCTGATCTCAGCTGGCTGATGGACCCGGCTTTCCTTGTTTATCACACAGGAGCAGAATGCACTCAACCTGAAGTTGCAGGGCCCAGGTCAGCTTGTCACTGCAGCATTTGAGAATATAAAAGCATTCTCCAAAAATTGAATTTATGGAAATCCCAGCTTTGTGAGAAGAAACTGCACCATTTTCCAGCGTGCAGGTGTGTTGTGGAAGAGGGCACAGCATTCAATGGTAAAAAATATGTTGCTGCAATTGAGAAGCTACAGCAAGAATTTGAAAAGCGGTTTGCTGACTTCAAGACCCACAGTGCCACTTTTCAGATGTTTGCAGACCCCTTCTCATTCGATGTGCAAAATGCCCCCAGTGTGCTACAAATGGAGCTTATAAACCTCCAATGCAACTCTGAGCTCAAAGCCAAGTTCAGAGAGACAAATGGAAATACAGAAAAATTACCCCTATCCTTCCTGGAGGTTTCCAAGATGTTCAAGCAGACTATGTGCCTTTTTGGTAGCACATATCTCTGTGAGAAACTGTTCTCCACTATGAAGTTTAACAAATCAAAGTACAGGTCCAGGCTGAGTGATGTCCACCTTACAGCCATACTGAGGGTTTCAACTGCCACCTCCCTCAGAGCAAATGTGACTCAGCTGTCTCTTAAGAAGCGCTGCCAGGTGGCAGCAAGTCTTAGGCAAGAAAATCCTAGAATATTTAATGATAAACTTAGCAGCTAAGACAAATTCTATTCTATTGTAAATCAAAACAGTTAAACATAATATGGAACCAACTTTCTTTGACTTTCTGTCTTTCATTAGAACCAGTTGCAATAATATTTTCGTCTTTTTATTTTTATTATTGATACTTTGTTTGTATATATATACAAAGTCTATGCCTTGCATGACTGCGGTGATCACATCCACCCAGTAAATTAAATTTAATCTAAATTTAATGGCAGATTTAACAATCGTTAACAAGTTTTGATTCAACAAATGTACTTTATTGAAAGTTGTCAGCAGATTGAACTCTTCACAGAACTGATCATAGTCTACAAAAATAGAATAAAACAAATAGCCTTGCTGTTCTTAATTAAAGGCATTAGCCTACATTAAATGCATGTGGATGAGTAGAGGAATACAGAACACGTTATATCAGAAAAGCCAGCATATGCTGTACCAGCTAACGCGAAACCCAGGTTATGGAGTCTTCCCAGTATGTAGCAATCAGTTCCTACCAAAAATGGTCCAATGAAGGACAACCGATGAACCTGCAACAGGGTCGTGGTCAGAACACCCAGTACATTTCACCTTGTGACACATACCACCTACCTAAACATTGTTGCAGACACCCCTTCATGGCAATGGTATTCCCTGATGGCAGTGGTTCTCTTTCAGCAGAATAATGCACCCTGCCACACTGCAAAAAATATTCAGGAATGGTTTGTGGAACATGACAAAGAGTTCAAGGTATTATCTTGGCCTCCATATTCCCCAGATCTCAATCCAGTCAAGCATTTGTAGGATGCACTGTATACTATAGCAGTGTTTCCCATTAATTATATATACTTTGGCGGCCCGCCATAGTCTAATTTGTGCCGCCACAGTGAGCTGAACATGTCTGTACACTCTCCAAAATGTTGCGTTGTTTTAGGGCTGAGCTATATTGAGTTTATAAGACATATCAATGTATTTTCAAACGAGATATAGGACGAAACATTATCTTCTTATGTGCGGATTATATTGCCAAATTACTGAATGAAGTTGTGACAACTTTCCACCGTCTCTGTTTCTGCTGCACACGGAGGACTCAGCTCCACCCTTCTGAGACAGAGGAGAGGATCAGCTAACGTTAACCTCTGCTGCTGTTTGCTGTCACTTCTCGTCGCATTGCTCTCCTCTGCTCTCAGAGAGTCTGCGGAAATACTGCTACTTTATTCCTCCTCACTGTTCTGTATAAAAGGTTAGGACACTGCATAGCGGACAGAGTTGCTCCGTTAGTAAGTGGCTACAGGATGCTGTTAGCGGCTGTGGTCGAGCGAGCCAGAGAGTGAATGAAGAGAGGGAGCGCTGACATTAAGAAAGCCGGTGAATCAGATCAATAAAACGTTATTTTCTGATTGTTTCACAGCGGTTACGTTCAACAGCACAAATAAACTTCTCCTCACACCTCCCCCCAACCCTGCAGCTCAGCCTCAAACTTCTGAATGTGAAACACCTGCTGCTGTTTAAAACACAGCAGCAACATTATACTGCTTTAATTGGTTCAGTTTAATAAAGGCTTAATGACAGATCTTCTTTATTTCCATCTGTAAAATAAATCAACTCTGTTCCTGATCCACTTCTAAGTCATCTGAAAGTTGAGTCTTTTATTGATTAGCAGACAGTTGGTTTAGTTATTTGAAGAAACACAAAAAGGGTATAAAAGGGAATGTAGAAAAGTAGTGTTCATAAGTAATTAACTAGTTGAACTTTGATGATCACTTCTGCTTTCTTTGTTTCACAGCGGAAATATGGGCATAGTCTTTTTTTGATTGTTTAATTGGAACATTAAATTAACTGGTAAAATATATATACACAATATTGGGCAGGTGGTTTTAATGTTTTTGTTGATTGGTGTACACGACACACAAAAGGAAATATGTATGCTTACCATACATATAGTCTTTCATTAGGGGTTACTTTAATGTCTGATATTAATAAAACAAACATAATGACGACATCCCTGCTGAATATAGTTAATGCACAATATTTTGACACTAGAAGCTCAGATTAACTCAGCTAACATGAATTGTACCCCATTAGCCTCTTGTTACAGAAGGGAGGAAAGTGTCCTTAATTATTTAAGTGCATCAATTCGTCAGTATCTTTTAGCTTTTGGGGTAACCCTTTTCACAACTTTATAACTAAGTTCTACAACTTGAAGAATCGTGCTCTGTGACATCATCCATATGTACAATGACAATAATAGTGCCTCCCAACGTTAGTTCTGTGCTACTGAGTTCTGTCAACTACAGTCACTTTACCTTGCAAGAACTGAACAATATTAACACTAAAATATACTAATATAAATTATCTGTCAGCTACACTCAAAAATAAAATTCAAGGTACTCAGTATTTTGTGCTGTCATGCTGAATGTAGTATTTGGTATTGAACCTGGAGCCGGAGTTGTTGAAGCATGTTGAGAATGCATTCCACCCTACTATAAGTAACTCACATAAGTAATTTACATCGCTAACCCTAATGATTAAAATGTTTTGTGCTCAGGAAGTGGGAAACCGCTATGGTCACTTCTCCCTGGCTACCATGTTCCCTCGGCGGGAGTTCACCAGTGAGGACCTGAACAAGACTTTGCTGGAACTGGAACTGGCTCCAAGTGCTTCCATCGCGCTTCTGCCTGTAAGTAGACTATAGTCCACCTTCCATGCGTCAGTGACTCAACATTCTACCTAACTGAGTCATCCCTGATAATACAGTTTTAAAGGAATAGTACATTGTATTCTTTATGAGAAATGCTCAGATGGATGTCATGTCTGTTTTATGGATGAAGCTGGAGTCAGGACAAGATGAGCCTAGCTTTGCATAAAATATATAGCTAGCTCTTCAAATCAGCACAAATCCCAAAATGTTGAACCATTCCTTCCACATGCCACTTGAATGGTAGTAACATGTATCAAACATTATCTGGATGCTCTCTCACTCTCAGCAGTCAGGCAGGCCTGCTAACACAGTGATCCAGTCCTCTGGGGATGGCATCTGGGCAGTTCTGGGCAGACTCCTCTACCCTCTGCTGGCTGTATGGAGATTCCTTAGCTCCTTCTTGTTTGCAACACCACCCCCTCCCGAAGCATCATCCAGAAGTCCTGCCCCCCAATCCAACTCCTACACCAACTCAGCATCAGCCTCTGATAAACCAAAGAGGTGAGGAACAGGAATGAGGCATGTAGCAGCTGATAATGTAATCATTTCCTCTTTTTAAAAAATGTAATAAGTCGATAATGTAATAACTTGCCAATAACGTAATACAATTCCTGAACCAATAATGTAATAACTTTTTGCCAATAACGTAATAAGTTTTTATTGGCATGGTAAAAAAAAAAAAAAACCTTTACAAATGTAATAACTGGAGTTGATAACATAATTGTTATGGAGAATATGTTTGTCAATGGTTAACCTCAGCAGTAGAGAAAAGTGTACAGGAGTCCAGGATGTCTTACGCCGAAAGTGTTTATTGAAGCTCGGTCAAGGAGGATCAAAGTATTATCAATACACCGTCTGATGCATGATGCCACTATGATTCTGAGGACACCGTTCTCCGTGGATAGTCTTTAAGCCTTCACAGATAGTACCACAAATACTCTATGCCCATAAATGGTCATACTCAATGCATAGACAGTAATGGAATTAGCCTATTGGTTCATTATTCTACAAACAAGGAAACACAGTTACCCATCTGTGGGTTTAGGGAGTCAGACAGTGTTATCCTCTGACCTTGGGTGCCACAGCAATGCTGCGCCACTATTATTAGTGACTCCTGCATTGCCCAAAACACCACAGACAGCTGCCTTCACCATCTCAAGGAGAGAGACAGTATGTCTTTCTGCCAAAATGATATTGCAGCCTTTACTGTGACGTCAAGGTCCATGCTTGCTTGACCCCAAATTCCCTAATAATAATAATAATCTCCTAATATCACTTTATTTAAGTTTAATTTATTGGATATAACGTCTCTCTCTCTCTCTCTCTCTCTCTCTCTCTCTCTCTCTCTCTCTCTCTCTCTCTCTCTCTCTCTCTCTCTCAGCACTATAGTTTAATTTTTGAAAGAACTAATGGAACATTCATCTAGTGGCACATCTTAAAAATAAAATGTTGAATTCCTAAAAAATAAATAACACACCCTATTGCCACTGTCTCTGGTATGACCATTAGGTGATGGTTGTTAATGTGAGCTCACACATTTAACATGAGTAAAATAAGAAGTAATCACACCATACCTCACAAGGAAACATGTTTGTTGTTTTCTGCTCTCATTCCACTGGCCTTCTGTTGATGATGCAAGCTTCTCATTATCTTATTTCATGTCTCTTGCTTCTTGGCTGACCTCAAAATCATTCTGGTCTGCCACCATGAAAGTTTCAACTTTTGTTAGGAGGAATGAGGAGGTTCCGATGATGGAAGTCTTTTAACAAACCGACAGAAATCTGAAGTGTTTGGACACTGCAGCCTATCGAGCCCATCAAAATAGGATGTCCGTTGTCTATGCAATCAATGCAATTCTTAATGTGTTTTGTCATTAGTTATTTTGCTAATATTTTTCAAACATCAAAGACAGCTCGTTACTCTCTGCTCAGCAGCTGAGCATGCACACCCACATTCATATAGAGCATTTGGGGTTGGGACTGATCCCGACAGATCAATCAACCAATATTTATTTATATAGCACCAAATCACAACAAAAGTTATGTCAAGGCACTTTACACATACTTTACTTTAATTTAATGAGCAGCACTTGGTGACGGCAACACTTGGCGATGGCATAAGAAAGCAGATTCTAAACAGCTATTTGAGGTATTAGAGCACAGTTTTACTAGCATTTACAACAGAAAAAACAACAAAAAAAGCTTTTTCAATGGAAATATAGTTGATATATTGTACATAATTATATACTGTATATGTGGTCAGTCACTCACTGTGTGACCTGCCATTTTCCTCTGTGTCCACCTTAGAGAAACTCTCTCTAAGCACACTCTGGAGAAGCGGCCCAAGGACTTCAAGAAAGACGGTAAAATTTGCAGGCTCAGGACTCAGGAGGACAGTGAGGACGACAACAACACCTGGAACGGGAACTCAACCCAGCAGATGTAGTGCAGTAACAGCCCGTCTGTAACCCCCCTTACCCTCTCAATCATCCACCCCACAGTCCCTGTGTGAATTTGTTCTGTCTGGACAGTTCATGGTTCTGTTGTGCTTAGGGCTAACCTTTTGGTTTCTTCTCTTTCCTGTTGTGTAACAGGCATATACCCCTGCAATTTGCCGGCATGGGTAGATTAAAAATAATCAACAGAACCTCCCTCTGAGCTTAAAATGCGTGTTCTTCTGTTGATATGATTCTGTCCCCTGAACAGAGCTCAGATTACAGCAGGTTGAAGATTTTTACAGACTATGAAAGGCTACATCATTCTCAAAAACATCAGGTTTAAAATAATATGGGTGGCCGTGGTTGTGATTTTCCTGCTGGCGCCAAGCTTGTTGAAAAGAAGCAAGTCCACAGTAGACGGTTGACCAGAAGATCTCGTAATCTGAGACCAATTTTAAATTATGTTATGGGGTCGTTGCATTTTGGAAATGTTTAACTTTGAAAAGTCACCTGCTGATGGTGAGTGACTCATCCACATTCTTATACAGTAAAATGAGGAAGTTTTTGTTTTAGTTGTGCAAAAATATTTCAGACAGCTTGCAGCTACTGGCAGAAGACTGTATATCTGTAGCTGTGTGAGCGCTACCAAGGTACGCACACACCTCGGCAGTATGTGTTTCTACCAGATGACACTGGACAATTACCATAGTGCTCTTCATCCAACAATGAAAATAAAAGCAACTTGTTAAAAAAGCCTGGGTTATGTGTTTGTTTGTTTGTTGGTTGTTGTTTTTTGTCTGTTTTGTGTTTTAATTATTTTCTGTTTTGTGTGTACTTTATAAATAAAATGTATTATTATTATCATTATTATTAATAATAATATAAATAATAATAATAAAGTTTATTTCATACTGCATCTTTCACAAAGCAGGTCACAGTGTTTCACAAGTGTAAAAATGTAAAAAACAATTCCAAAAAAAATTGACACGCTGTGTAAATTAGGGATGGAGAGATTCACCGATTTGAATCGCTGGTCCGAGACAGACGTCTGCGATGCGAGTGTACCGGTAGCTTCAGTGTGCATCGGATATAACTGCCGGCTAAATGCGCAATGTATCTTTCTTTGCGTGTCTGCATCGGTAAAACCCATGGTCACATCGATTATTACATGTAGTTTATCTCCTCTGCACCCGTGTTTTCAAGGCGCCTTGAACGCACCATCACTATCTTTTTGCGCAGTGCAGACGCAGTTAGTTAACAGAACAAATGGAGGGAAACAACACAACAGGTGAAGAGGAGATATTCAGCATACCTTGGAAGACATACAAGTCCAAAGTTTGGCAATACTTTTGCAATTTTTTAAGAAGGAAGATGGAAAACTTGTTAAAACATCCGCAATTTGCAAACAATGTCGTGCTGCTATAAATAATGTTAGCAGCACGACGAACATGGCAACTCACATGAAAAGGCGGCATGGCGTGGATACCTCTGCTCCCCCCACCTCTTCCTCAGATGATACTGATGCACATAAATCTAAAGCGAACAGCAGCAAAACTGGTGAGAGAAGTATCTCTATTTTTTTTTTAACTATGACACTCCCCTGGCAGCTACCTCTACCCGCTCGCAGCGCCTATTTTATCTGTAAAGATATTCAGCCACAAGGCCGTAGCCAGGATTTTTCAAATACCGAGGTCCAAAAGAAGTCCACGGCATATATTTTAGTTCATTGTAATCCATCATGTATTTATGTTGCTTTCTTGTTGTGCATTTCTCAGTCATGGTCACTCTTGTGGTCCAGTTCTTTCTTATCACTTCCAATTGTGCAACTTAAATCAACTCCTATTTCAGTATTCTACAACTTCCATGGTTGTATATTTAAAAATTATAAAAGCAATATATTATTTTCTTTGTTTGTTCTTAAAATGTGGAACAGAGCACGGCCTGCTGGGAAAGGGAGAAAAGGGCTCATCCAATGAATGAACAGTTTGCAAAATTTAGACAACACATTTCTGGTGATTTTGAAGTCGCAGTTCAACATCTACTGCAGCAAATATTTTCTGGAAGTCAGCACTATATAACAGCGACTTAAAAATCTCCAGTAATATGCTGTGTTTATTTGTGAATTTGTGACGAATCTGCTGACGGAAGCGCAACACAGCTGGAGCTGTTCGGTAAGGAAACCAGTTAAATTGGAAACCAGTTGGGACACCGGTGGATTTCAAGACCTCACTCCGCCGCTGACTATAGCCGACTACTTTCGTTTTGACATGGCAGCAGTATCTGCAAGAACGTGTCACGTGACGGTCAGTTGATGCAAAGATAATTGTCTCGTAAGCTATTTTCACAATGAAACGTAACTTCAAGAAAAAAATACCGAGGACATGACCTCGGTGTCCTCAATGGTAGCTACGGCCATGTTCAGCCATACAGTGTTGTAGAGAACGAGGGCTTCCAACAACTCCTCCATATTTTAGACCCTAGGTACAAAATACCAGTTAGGGGGACCTTTACTGACACACACATCCCTGCTTTGTACAACAAAGTGAGAAGAGAGATAGTTGAGTCCCTGAGCAATGCACAGCGAGTTGCAATCACAGTGGATGGCTGGACGTATTGTGCTACCCAGTTATACATAACAGTCACTGCACACTATATTGATGATGAGTGGAGCATGAAAACCCCTGTTCTCCAGACCAGAGCGTTCAATGAGGAACACAAAGGAGAAAATCTGGCAGCTTTACTGCGTGATGTTTGCTGCGAGTGGAAGATTGAAGGAAAGAAGTCTGCATTGTTCACCGATAATGCATCAAATATGTTACTGGCTGGAATACTTGCAAAGATGGAGCCACATGTACGATGCATCGCACACACACTTAATTTGTCCTTTCAAAAAGCTCTACAAGTGGACACAGTGTCAGCACTCTTGGTAAAAATGAGGAGGATAGTGACATATTTCCACAAAAGCCCCAAAGCATGTGAAGCGCTGCGTGAAATCCAAACCCAGTTGCACCTGAAACACCACAAACTAGTGCATGATGTTTCCACAAGGTGGAACAGTTCCTTGGAGATGATGGAGCGTTTCTGGGAACAGCAGCCTGCTGTGATGCTGTCGCTGACAACCAGGAGAGTAAAGACAAAAGGCCTGCCCAGTATCACAGATGAAGAACTGGCCCTACTCCCAGAGATCATCAAACTGATGACCCCGCTCAAAGTGGCAACTAAGTGCTTCAGTGGGGAAAAGACCCCCACCATCTCCATCATCGCCCCAACACTGGCCAAACTGCGGGGGGATTTTGAGCCAGATGACAGTGATCTACAGGTCATTTTCGAGATGAAGGAGAAATTCAGACAGGACTTTGACACCCGCTACACATATATCCAAGACCTCCTCAACAAAGCCTCAGCACTTGATCCCTGCTTCAAATAGCTGGAATTCCTGGATGACGACAACACTAGGGACACCATATTCCTGAGGATAACAGCAGAAGTGGAGGGAATCGTAAGAAAATTCTCAGTATATTGTATCTAGTGTCTTTGTCTCACTCCCACCCTTACATTTACTATGCTTTTCTTAACTGTTGTTTTTGTCTTTTTTAGTTTAAAGACATCTAATAGCTTATATGTGCTGATTATTGTCAGCCAGAGGATGATGGCACACTGAATGAGAGACCGGCAGCTGAACCAGTAGGTGACCACCAGAGCTCCCACGGATGGGGTGACAACGACAAAGAGAAGGAGAAAGAGGCAGAGACAGGTTTGTTTTATTTTGTTATGAACTTAAAACTTAACTATATTGTAGTGAGTTGATTTGAAAATGGGTAGGATATCATTGTAGAAATATGCTACAGTATTGAATTTTATTTCTCTTCTCTTCTCCCAGAGCCCCCCAAAAAGAAGTCACCCTTGGACCAGATGTTTGGAGGTTTCCTCACTCCAAGAGCCCCAAAGAAGAGCATAAGGGACAGAGCTCAGGAGGAAATTGCAAAGTACAGGGGGAGGGATTGTTGATGTCTGAATGGTGATGTGTTGCAGTGGTGGAAAGAACAGGTGGATCTTCCACTGCTTTCCAAATTGGCCAGAAACTACTTGTCCATCCCTGCAACAAGTGTCCCATCAGAACGTGTCTTTAGCACATCTGGTGACATAGTGACAGCACAGCGCAGTCGGCTTCTTCCTGAACATGTTGACCAACTAATATTCCTGAAAAAAATCCTGACACTAAGCCATATGAAATAAATCACTCAGTGAGGTGAGGTACTGGCAGCCTGTGATTGCCAATACAACTTGACTTATTTGCATACATTGTTAGCAGTTATGAAAGACCTGTTTATCAATGGTTTTCTTTATTTATTTTATGAAGTTCTATAGAAATCACATCAACACTTTATTTTCCTCACTACAAGGGAGTGAAGGAGTAGTGTGGACTTTGCACTTTGAAAAGAAAGACCTAGTTGATATACCTCAGTGTGAGTGATGTTTACAGTTGCTGTGGCTATCAGTCAATAGTTTAATTGTTTACCCATTTGTAAGCAGCTGCATTGTTTATTTTTGTTTAACTGTTATATTGTTGTATAGATAGATCATCTTTATTGTCCCGCATGGAATTTATTTTCAAAAGCCAGTGCTTATACAATAACCACACCAGGACTATAGGCTATACAGAATATACATAAACCTGTAACATTTAATTCCCCGCCTATCACAACACACGTAGGCTATCACTCGTGCAACAAGGCAGTTTGTTAACGCTGCTATGGCAGAAATGACAAAACCATATCTAGCCTACGGCCTGACGGCAGTTTTATATGGATTGAGAGGTGTTGTTTTTGGTAGCTTAAAACCTTAAATTGTTTAATATAGCGTAAGAGGAGACTTGAATTTCTTTTAATGAAATTTGCGAAACGAAACTAAGTGAAATGAAATCAATCATAATGCCGATTTACTGGGTTATATAGCCTATTCGTTATAGTCATTTGTCTTGCAGTAAACAGAAAAGAATGTGTAGAATTGTTTCCAGTAATCATATTTAAACCAAAAATCCGTAAATTGACAAGAGAATGAAATGTTTGCAGTGCATGCGCGTTCACGTGAAGGGTAGTCAGATTCTGAGGGGGAGTCGGAAAATTCCACAACACCTGGAAGGTTACGGTGGATCTGACATTGTCACAACTAAATGTTCAGGATATTGTTAACTATTGTTAACTGTTGGTATTTTGTCTCTTAATGTCTCTACACACTGTTCAGTTTTCTAACTGCTAAAAAGCACTAATGGTACGTTTTTGGTTGTTACTGTAGAGAGGACTCTGTGTGTTTTTGGCAGGCAGTTTAGAATAATTTGTCAGTGTGAAACATTTCAGTCAAGGTGTCCTGTATGATCAATAAAGTCAGGAGAGCATCACATATTTGAACATTTGATAACTAATATCATAATATTCCCTTATCTTATGCTATGCTCACTTTCAAACTGTGAATCAACACTGGACCCTTAGTTGTAATTTATTTGCCTAGATCACTCAAAAAAATAAGAATTTGCGAATGACTATCCCGCCTGTGTATTACTCTAATTATTAAATGAATCCATAGGTCACAGCTCTGAGGTGTCAAAACACCTGTTAACCCTAACCCACCCCCCATTACATTATCCCACCCACATTTCAAATGCTTCCTACGTCCATGCTGTACATAGTCATGTTTCTTTACTTAAAGTACAAATTGAATAAAATATTATTGATGTATGGTGGCCACAATGAATGGATCAAAACAGATTGGGGGCCTGCCCAAATACCCTCAAATCTCACTCCAAGGTCTTGTCAAAATTGACAGCTCTGATTAATAATAAAATGAGGTTGTATGTGCCCCTCTGACAAAGAAGCTGGCCCCAACCTGGCCCCTCCATTAAAACTGGTCTAGAACCGCCACTGGTTTGTAGTTGTACTTATTATTTGGGACTCCAGAGTTATAGTCACCTGGGACTATTTTTTCAGCCTGTGACGTTTATGCGTAGAGACGCCGTACGTAGGGGCGTGAACGACAGGAGGAAAAGACCACAAATAGATCCACGGTCACGGACAATTTCAACATGCCTAACAAGAGAAAATCACTGTTGGAAAATACTTGCGATGCCGCCAAACACCGCATGACATAACGCAAGGTGGCAAAACTCCAGAGAAGTCAGGTATGAAACCACAAAACACAATCCACACAGTAGCTAATGCTAATGCTACAGCTGCAGCTACAGTTTGTCAGCTACTCACCCATACAGCCTTCCAACCATGTAATTATCCTTCCACGACATGAATTCATGCATTATGTTCCTCTTGGTCTCAGGGTTAAGATCCTTTTTGTTCCAGAGGTAAATAATAACTCGCCTAACAAAAACGTTGGTTTATGAATCATAGGGGCAATGCACTAGAGGGGGCGCCAAAGTGATGGGGGGAGAAATTATTTAGAGTCGGCATTCTCTGTATTTAACAGCGTTTGTGCATGTGTAAATGATATGATCAATAACAGCACACACACACACACACACTATAGGCGCCCCCTCGAGCACGCGCTGGAGCACGAGGGTTTTCATGACAGGTAGCTAAAGATGGAGAGGCAAGAAGGAGAAAGATTTCGTAGGGATGAAAAAAAGCTTTTCAAAGTGGTTGAAAGACAGTAGGTAAGTTATGTCTGGACAGTTTGTTCCTGTTAGTGATGGACAGCATGTTGTAAAAACAGGGTGAACAATACAGGAGGATGGGTTGAATGATGCTGGTGTACAGTAGTGACAGAAGGTGGGGGCAACAGAGAGGGCACAGAGTTTGTGGATAACATGGAGTCTGTGTTGGGACCTTTTGTGAATGTTGGTGATGTGTTGATCAAATGTCAGTTTATTGTCTATGGTGAGTCCGAGGTATTTGAAGTGGCTGACCTGTTCAACTATTTGGTTATGGATGGAGGTGGGGACCAGTCCAGATGGGGCTTTGCGTGAAGTATGGATGACCATTTCTTTCATTTTGACCACGTTCAGTTCCAGAAAGTTATTGGTGCACCACTGACTGAAGTGAGAGATGGAACGTTGGTAGGCAATAATTGAGTTATTGTCACTGAGCAGACCTAGGATGGCAGTGTCATCTGAATACTTGTAGTATGTGGTGATTGGTGAGGGGCTGATGCCATGATGTCATTTGTGTAGAGGGTGTAGAGAAAAGGGCTTAGGACACAACCCTGCGGGGCTCCGGTCTTGGTGATGAGGGTTGATGATGTGACTGTGCCTATCCTTACAGCCTGTGGTCTATTGGTGAGGAAGTTGTGAACCCAGCGGATGAGGAGTGGATATATGTTGAGGTGTCTTGAACATCTGGTGGCGTTGGATTGTATTGAAGGCTGAGCTGAAGTCTATGGCTGTGTCTCAATTCAGGGGCTGCATCCTTGTAAGGACGCGGCCTCGCGGTCTTCGAAGACCGCGTGCTATTGAGGAACCTCAGAAGGATGCATCAACCGTTGTGAAATGGGACGGTCTAGCCTTCGAAGCATTTCCTGGTTGCGTCACCAGCTGCGTCACCAGTTGTTCCCGCCGATAAGACGAGAAAGGCACACACAGAAGAAAAAACACACAGAAGTATAAGACAAACAGAAGAAAGAAGACAAAACGAAGAAAAACTCAACAGAAGAAAGAAGAACAACACATAAGAATAAGACAAACAGAAGAAAGAAGAGGTGGTGATGGTGGTGGTTGGAGATGTTACATATTTTATTATTTTTTAGTTATTATAGTATATCATTTCATTATTATAACAAATATTTCAAATACTACTCATGTTATTTAAAAAAAAAAAAAGGAGAAAAAAAAAGGAAACGGATATTTATCACTTCCACCCAGTGGATGATGCGCAAAGCAACACTGCTTGACCCAAGATACCGGGGGGACCACATGAAGCCACCTGAGCTAAGTGTTATAAAAGCAGAACTGGTAGCGGAGATGACGGCGGCAGCAGAAGCAACACGTGAATGTCTTTTGCACAGAACATTTTTGAGTGTTTAATTAATTATTAATCTAAATGATTTTGAATTTTATTGTTTTTAGTATAATTTGTTTCGTTCGTTTAAGACCTTGGTTAAGATAATTTTATATAATTCGCTTTGCACGGGGGGGAAAGGGGGGCGGCATCGTCCATCGGACCAACCCCAGTGGACAGTGGAGACCAGACCCCCAAACACCCTGAATATCAGCCCAGATGATGTCTCACTGACCACAGAAGACACCAGACCCATCCAGCCCAGCAGCACTGCCAGGGACTCCTGCTCAGCCTATTACTTTATTTTTTTTTATTTTATTAATTTGTTATTATTATTTTTATTTTTTTTATTATTGTAAATCATTTGGAATTGTAGTAGTGTAGTATTTAAGAATACATATTTTGTTAGTAGTTTGTTCATAATTGTACATAATGTTCTAATAATAATCTGTAAATAGTTATTTCTGATGTATTTTTTGTAAATAGTTAAATGTTAAGACTGCCCCCTTGTAGAGTTAAGTTTCATCCTTAAAAGAAAATATGAAATCCCTTGTTGTTCCTGAACAGTAGCACTTTATGTCGTTTGCTAATCCTGTTATAAATTGTACTTAAATTGTAAATACTAAATGGAAAAGACAACGTGTAACAATTAACCATTTTTTTAATTTTATAACAATACCATATAAAAACATAAACATTTATTAACAATAACAACCATTGTTCTTTTCGCGGGACTGCACATAGATATATATGGAACACATGTTCTATTTATATCTATGGGACTGAACAGCGGCGCGCAAAGGATCTTGGGATATATGAGGCCACTAAGGATAGTAGCGGTGCATCCTCAAAAACTGAAAACAAGGACGCATTTTGAGGCTGCGTTTGAGCATTCGTTTGAGGAGTCTTCGAATTGGGACAGGCCTTCGCGCGGCGTTGTGACGTAACCGGCCTTAAAATGCGTCCTTACAAGGATGCAGCCCCTGAATTGAGACACAGCCAAAGAGAGGATGGATGCAAAGGTGCCAGGTGATTCCATGTGTTGAAGGAGGGGGTGGAGGAGGCATGCTACAGCATCCTCTGGCCCTGTAAGCAAACTGATATGGGTCCAGCCGTGGGCTGACGACTGGCAGGATGATATGGAGGATGAGTTTTTCCAGTCATTTCATTATAATGGAGGTGAGTGCAACTGGACGGGTTTCTTAGGTACAGGGATGATGGTTGATGTTTTCCAGATGGTGGGGATGGATGCTGACCTGTATGATTCCCAGAAGATGGAGTGAAGAGGGGGGGCCAGTTCCATGGCGTAAAGCTTTAACACCTTGGCTGAGATGTTATCAGGCCCGGGTGCCTTTCCAGTTTTGCACCTACTCAGCTGCTGCTGTACCCTCCATCACAATGTTGTGCAGGTACGTCCAGGGGGAAGGCATTGAGCAGCTCATCACATGTGGCAGAGTGGTCTTGGGTGTCGAACCGTGTGTAGAAGGAGTGGGTAAGAGGAAACAACATTGTGATCGGAGTAGCCGAGTGGAGGGTGTGCGTGAGTGATAAACGCATCAGAATGTTCCCAAAACATAAGTCCAGAGTGTTGTTCTTCCTCGTGGGAATGTCCATGTACTGGTGGAAGGATGGCATGACACAATTGAGTCTACAGCTGTTAAAATCATCGGGAAATTTAGCCATTATGTGGCTAGCACCCTCGGCTACCAGCTCCGCTGCTGCTCCGTTGTTGGCACTAGGTGGGATGTAAACACAGCTGATCACAAGGGTGTGGAATTCCCTTGGAAGGTGGAAGGGGCGCAGTGACAGCGTCAGCATCTCCACGTCAGGTGTACAGACTGTGCTGTGGACTTTGATGTTTGTGCATCACCAGTTATTGACAAAGATGCAGACACCTCCACCTCTGTCCTTGCCGGACTGGCTGGTCCTGTCAGCCTGCAGGATGGAAAAGTTGTCCAGACTGACCTCCGTGTCCGGGACATCTCTGTCGAGCCAGGTTTCTGTCAGGGCGATGATGCATGCATCTCTGAAGGCCCACTCCACCTGGCATTTGGCATGCAGTAGATCCATTTTATTCCGGAGGGAACGTACATTTGCCAGTAAGATGGAGGGAAGAGGGGGTCTGAAAGGACGCTTCCGCATCCTGGTGCGTACACCTCCTCGCCTACCTCTTTTCCTCGGAAGGATTTCTGAAGGAAGATTAACTGCCGGTTTCGCGTTGCAGAGGACAGAAGAGCGTAGTTGGAGGAGCTCTACCTGGCTGTAGGTGAGTTTTTGTACCCGCTGACCTGTGGTAGTAACGCCGAGCAGTTGTTGGGGATCCATACTATATATTTACAGTGTAAGTTGTGGTTTATTTTTGTAGTTCCATCTTTAGGCTACCATACAAACTATGTGCGCTAGATTTCCCTGCTGCTCTCCTCATCTCCTACTGTTGACTCTCTTGTAACTGTAATCAGAAAGTATGAGTACCTGTAACCTGAGGTACTTTCTGATTACAGTTACAGTACACTTTCATCCCACAGTAACAACATTAACAATGATAATTTACATACACAATGTTATTCACAAATGGCCAACATGACAACATGGCCTTTGTTATGTGGATCTTCTTTCAAACAACTATCTGACTCATAAAAACGCACTTTAATATTTTCCAGCTGAGTGACGTGAGAACGATCGCCATCGAAAGAGACGAGGTCATTGGAGCCACCTCAGGTTACAGGTACTCATACTTTCTACTTTACATACACAATCTTATTCACACATAGTCTAACATTGCCTTTGTTATGTAGATCTAATTTCAAACAACTAACGGATGTAACTACACTCATAGATTATCATGTACGCACGATCGCCACCTAAAGAGACTGAAGAAGTCATTGGACCCACCTCAGGTTACAGGTACTCATCTATCTATAAATGATAGGAACATCTGTCTGTCTGTCTGTTATTCGCATATCTCTCGAACCGTTCATCCAATCGGATGAACGGTTTGAAATCAATCGATTTCAAAAGTGACAGGTGTCTTGCTACGGGCACGAGTAAGTGCAGAGCCAAGTTTGATGTTGCTTGGATAAGAAATGTAAAAGATATAGATAAATATATCGGTAAAAGAAGCACACATTTGCTGCTGCTGCTGTAGCCACTGGCCACTCCCCCTCTCACACAGCACACTGAGCAAAGCGCAGGACTACTTACCGGGGATTTCCACCGGCCCCGTCAGCGGTGCGAAAACTCACACTGGGCAGCGGAGTTGAGCTTGCTCTCCCTTTTTCTCCCTCTTTTGAAGTTGCACTGTTAATACAGTAATTGCAGTCCAATAAAATCCGAACGAGTGCCTTTGGCTACCGTAATTACGGTAGTAGCAGCATAACTAAAAGGCCCGATTTTGTTAACTTGCTCAAATTTAATTGATTTGGTATTTTTAGTTGATTTTTGTGCTTATACCGTGTGTCAGTAGGCTACGTAGCTAGATGGTGTCTTTATCTGTCTGTTTTATCCGTGTTTCTTGCTGAAATACAATCGGGAGGCTGCACGGGTTGTTTTATTTTGAAAGATGGAAGTTATTATGCTGATTCTTTGTCTGACTTCCTGTCTGGTGCAATCTGCTCTGTTGAGCCTGACACCATTTAGAAACGGCTCCATCAAAAATAGAAATGCTGCGGATTGATAGCGCTGCACCGCAGAGAGCCTCCTGGTGGAAATTGGGCTTTAGAGAGGCTATAAGGCAGCAGAGCTTTGGCAGCTAAAATGTGAAATACACTTCAGACCCTCAAAAAATGGATGAAACTGAAAACACTTCGAACAGACATCCCAACCTGCAAAGTCATTTCAGGGGGTGATCGGTGTCGGTCCGGGGGGGGGGGGGGGGTTGCTCTGCTAAGCGGCAACACAGAGCTATCAGGACGCTTTGCTCTCACACACGCTGCATTAATAGTCGCACACACACACACACACACACACATACACGCGCAGTCACTCTCTAGCGCACGCTCCAGATTCCGGGACATTGGATCTCATTTGCAAAATGAAAATAATGATATTTAGCATGATGTGTTGCAGTGGGATGTGAGGTGCATTCAGATTTGAGCATCAGTGTAAGGTCTTGTATGGCATTTGTCATGTTTTGGTTGGATCTTAACTTTTTCTGTAGTATGTGCGGTGAGCTTGTACTTTAGCTATACGTTCTGTAAATCTATTGTGTTCATGCCATACTAAATTTCACTTTTTTATGTGTGAAGTCAGAGGAGGGGGCACTTGAAGACAAACATGCATATAAAATGATCAATCAACATACAGTACTTTGCAAAAGTCTTAGGCCACCATTAGATGAGTTGTTTTAGACAACATGGACATACATTTTTTTTATTTAAAAGAAGAGTTAAGTAAGTCATCACTGGTAGTAATCAAGGACGCCGCAACGGGGCAGGCAACCCAGGCAATTGCCTAGGGCCCCGAGCTGAAGGGGGCCCCGAGGGACGGCTGACATCAATGACAAAATAATGGAACTGCTTTAGACGCTGCAACGACAACGCATCGGAAATGCCCCGCACAGGGCCCTTTCCGAGTTGTCACTGGCTAGTTGCTAGTAGGGGGGCCCTGACAGACGGCTGATATCGCTCCATATCAGCGACACAAGTTGAAACCAAAGTGAATTCAGCCATTTTCTTCTAAACACATTAAATTGGTCATAAATGTATTTTTCAAGAATTGTGGAGCTAGGCTTCGCAAACTGCTTCAAAACCCGCCCCTGCTCCTTTGCCAGTTAGCCGAGCTAGCAGCCTAGCTAGGTGGTGACATTGATTGATAGGTGACACTTGGTAGAGCGCTTGGGAGCAGAGACCGGCTGATTTTTTACACAATTTCATATATATATATATATATATAATTTATTTTATATGTTCATTGTTTAATAAAAGATTTCTCTTCTGATCCGTAGTCCTGGACTTCATTCATCATTATTCAGGGGGGCCCCATGGTCTTAGGGCCCCCAGGGGGTCTAGAAACGCCCCTGGTAGTAATCAGTTAACTTCAGCTAACTACACCTGAGTCTCTTATGGACAGGAGCTGACTAATAAAAGCCTGGCTGCCTCATTTATAAACTGGCTCATAAAACTGACAAATATTCTACTTTTAAGTAATCGTTGGCCTGCTGCTGAGGACTTTGGCTAAATTTCCAGTTTCACAGACTGATATTTTACAGTCAGTTGTATTTACATTCAGTATTTATATTCAGTATCATTTGTTTTGATTATAAACATGAAAGAATAGATACATCTCACTAAATAACTATCACTCCACCACCTCTCCTGACATCTAGGTGCATGAGAGTGAGTCAGATACAGGTGCAGGATGCAGGGACAGTGCAGAGATCCTTTGCTGTGGTGAGTGATGAAAGGGATTTGACAGTTTAGAATAATTTGTCAATGGGAATATTGAATGTTAAACATTTCAGTTAAGGTGTCCTGTATGACCAATACAGTCAGGAGAGCATCACTTACTTGAACATTTGATAACTTAATATACTGTTCCCAGATGAACCATCTTCTACCATGCTCACTTTCAAACTGTAAATCAACACTGGACCCTCAAATTCATTGTCATTTATTTGTAAAGGCATAGACCACCCAAAAAAATCTGAATTTGCCATATGTCACAGCTGTGACATGTAGATTAATCAATTTCTATACTTAGCTTTTGAAAACTTCTAACATGTGATCTGGGGCCAAACGCTTCCTCTGGAGGTAATTATAAAATGTACCCATCATTTCTCTCACAGTATAGTCAGATCAAAGTGTTGTAGTATCTAATTTTTGATAAGTATTTGGTTGTTCAAAAATGTTGAAGTCCCAAAAAGAATCAATCAGAAATCACCAGGAGTCGTCCAGCTGAATGCAGTTAGAGTTTTATTGTCGACAGCAAAACCCAGAGCCATTATACACAGACAGCATCTATGCAGAGAATGACACACAGAACTAAAGTGGGGGTACCTTTTATACGTTCTAATATTGCTGACCCATGTAAAAAGTTTCAACCCCTCCCAATGTGTAATGAATTTCAACCAAACAAACTCATTCAAAACAACATGCACATTCGTTTTGCACCTGGTGGCTGCTTGACCCAATTCTGGTTCTGTAGGTACTTCTGATGGGTACAAGAGTTCAAATTAAGTCATCAGTTTTTTTCCACCTTGGCCTTCACTTCTGTTCTTCCCCTCCCCTTTTTGCTCACCCACTTGATCACACAGCTCCTGTTGGCTGTTTCAACAGTGTTTATCACAAATTACTTCAAGTGCAAAATCACACACATCTCTTCATTTAATATAACAGCACTGGTCCCGACCATCATTAGTGAATAATAGTCAACAAACAAATGCCCCTATATCAAAAACAACATTATGCATTGTTAACAATTATCTACCAAAATTATACACTACAGTGTATAAACACTTGTTAAAAAGGCACCAGAATACAGGAAATGACATCTTCTACTCTGTTAAAAATGTAGATGTCCCACCCACATTTCAAATGCTTCCTACGCCCACGTTGTACATAGTCATGTTTCCTTTCCTAAAGTACAAATTTTATAAAATGTCTTTGATGTATGGTGGCGACCATGAAAGGGCCCCAAAAAGATTGGGGGCCCGCTCAACTTCCCTCAAATCTCACTCCAAAGTTTTCTGAAAAGTTGACAGCTCTGCCACAGTGATATTCTGAACTGTTTCTGTTAGCCCGCCAGGGCTTGTGTTTATAGAGGAATTAAGTCACCCTATCGATTTCAGAGACCAGATAAAGCAGCCATAGACCCCACTGTGGCTCGTGAATATATGTGGACAGACCAGCCACTGCATTTCCTTTACAATCACGTCTCTATCTTGGTTGGCAACTTAGCTGCCTGAGGGTTAATGCCATCTTGAGCAAGAGGAATAACAACTTTTTGTCAGCCAGCATCAGGTAACACGTGTACACAGTCTCCACGCTGTCAATCAATCAATCAATCTTTATTTGTATAGCGCCAAATCACAACAAAGTTATCTCAAGGCACTTTACACATAGAGCAGGTTCTAAACCGAACTCTTCAGGTTTAATTTTAAAGAGACTCAACATTCACACATGAGCAGCACTTAGCGACAATGGAAAGAAAAAAACTCCCTTTTAACAGGAAGAAACCTCAGAACCAGGCTCATAGTGGGAGAACATCTGCCTCGACCGGTTGGGGTAGAGAGGAGAGAGAGGAAGGATAGTAGCCTGGGTAAACCCATGCTCACTTTCAAGCGACATTCCACTTTGCTCTGAAAGTTAGCATGGCCACCAAAACAAAATTTTCGCCTGAGATAGGGAACCAATCACAGAACGGGGAGGCAGTCTCAAGACGATGAGGACCGTAGAGCGACTCTGTTTACATCCAGCATGGTGGCCACGGAGGTGCAGCAACCGTTCGAAGCAGCAGTAGATTGTATGCTAAATAAATTGGAAGTTCACTTTGAAAGTAGAACAAAAACCTGCGCTACATGATTTCCTTCGTAAAAAGGATGTGTTCGCGCTGCTCCCTACAGGCTCTTAATACATCATTGTGTATCGTTGATATGATTGGCTGTAAGATTGTCCAAAAGCGTACAGAAGCATTTGATTGACATTCATTGATCCCGCCTCAAATACGAAAAAAAAAATACAGGCAGACCCTACCTCAATTGTGGTAGGGTCTGGCGTTAGCCAGGCTAGAAGGATAGGAGAGAGAGAAGCACGTTGAAAATCAACATTGAAGCTATAGGTCCGCTGTGTGAATGTTTATCTGTGTACAAAGCTCGCCATTCTATCTCTTGATCGCCATCTTCCCTGCTTCTCTTTCTCTATTTCTTCTCTTCTTACTAACCACGCACACGCGTGTACACATATCAGAGCTGGGGACTCTGACTCGCGACTTGGACTCGAGTTGCACTTAAGTCTCACTAAACTGTGACTTCAGACTTGACTTGGACTCGACCTCAAAAGACTTCAGACTCGACTTGGACTCGAGGCTTGAGACTCGCCCAAGACTCGTGAACAACCTTTATTTCATGTTATTATTATTATTCTCATTATTTATCTGTCATTCATCTTTTTGTATAATCTCTGGCTCTGAGCTAGATGTAAACACCAACATCATGCCACGCACATGCGCCATGTGTGAAGTGCGCATCTTCAGTATCAGTCATTGACATTGGCGAGTGCGACAAGTTGTCAGGTTTTGTAGAAAGTTCGGACCCAAATGCAGAAAGTTCCAAATTCAAGAGTTTTTAATTGAACAGAAAAAGTCAAAAAACAACTCCAACAAAGAATGTCCCGTCAAACGGTGAAAAAACTCAACAAAAATGCAGGCTCTTGGCCACAAAACTGAAACAGGAAAAGAGCTGACAAACTAGAGGGCAGTCCAAAGAGTGGTCTAGAGGCAGGCAAGGGTCAGGTCCAAATAAGCAGTCCAAACAGGCAGATAATCCAAATCGGCAGGCAAAATCCAAAAACCAGGTTCACAGGCAGAGTACAAACAAGCAGGTTGGCAGACAGGAAAAGCAGGTAACAACGGTAGATGTGCTCAGAACAAAAGACTGGGACAATCTGACAAACTGGGGCTGACAGAGCACAGAATAAGTAGGCCTAATCATTAGGAGTTAACGGAGTACAGGTGAGCACAAAATGGCCGACAATGACCACATGGAAGCATGACAGGTGAGGGCGGAGTCATTACCCAAAACAAACAAAAGCACATGGTTGCAACACACAAAAAATGTCCAGCAGGTGTCAATGAACATGCAAGGATACTGACACTACCCCCCCCTCAACGAACGCCTCTCGGCGTCAAGGCAGGATGGCGTGGGTGTTGCTGGCGAAAGTCTCTAATGAGTGTCTTATCCACAATGTGGCGGGCGGGAACCCACATCCGCTCCTCTGGCCCATACCCTTTCCAGTCAACCAAAAACTGGAGACCACGCCCACGCCGGCGAACATCCATCAGCTTCTCGACAGTGTAGACAGGACCCCCATCAACAAGCCGGGGGGGAGGGCGGGGCACAGCCGGGGGAGACAGAGGACTGTGACAGACAGGTTTGACCCGGGACACATGGAAGGTGGGATGGACTCGGCGAAGTGAGAGGGGCAGGCGCAACCGGACTGCAGATCTGCCCAAGACCCGTTCGATGACATAGGGCCCAATGAAGCGGGGAGCCAGCTTACGTGAGTCCACTCGGAGAGGTAGGTCCTTGGTAGAGAGCCAAACCCTCTGACCGCTCCTGTAGTGGGGGGCCTTGACCCTTTGGCGGTCTGCCAACCGCTTGACCTGGGCACCCGAACGCAACAGAGAGGCTCGAGCACGTCTCCACGTCGCCTTGCACCGCCGGACAAACGCCTGGACCGATGGAACCGATGCCTCAAGTTCCTGGGAAGAAAAGAGAGGTGGTTGGTAGCCAAGGCAACATTGAAAAGGGGAGAGACCCGTAGATGCAACAGGGAGAGAATTGTGGGCATACTCAGCCCATGCCAAATGCCGACTCCAGGATGTGGGGTTCTGGGACGCCAGGCACCTAAGAACCCTTTCAAGGTCCTGGTTGGCCCGCTCTGTCTGGCCGTTGGTCTGAGGATGGAATCCTGAAGAGAGGCTGGCGGTGGCTCCAATAAGCCTACAGAACTCCTTCCAAAACGAGGACACAAATTGAGGACCTCGGTCAGACACCATGTCAAAAGGCATTCCATGGATCCTAAAGACATGGTTAACCATGAGAGAAGCTGTCTCCTTGGCAGAAGGGAGTTTAGGCAGAGGGACAAAGTGCACACACTTGGAGAACCGATCAACAATAGTCAGGACAGCAGAGTTACCATCAGAAGGCGGGAGGCCAGTCACAAAATCCAAGGCTATGTGGGACCATGGTCGTCTGGGTACCGGGAGCGGCTGGAGGAGTCCGACAGGTGGCTGATTTGAGCTCTTGTTTTGGGCGCAAATCTGACAGGCAGCAATGAAGGCTTGGACATCTGCAACCATTCGGGGCCACCAAAACTGTTGACGGAGAAATGCCATAGTCCTCCTAACCCCGGCATGGCAGGTCAGTCGGGAGCAGTGACCCCACTCCAAAACCTGAGGACGGACAGAACTGGGGACAAACAGGCGGTTAGGGGGGCAACCAGCTGGGCAAGCCTCCTGTTGCTGGGCACTGCGAACCACAGAGACTATATGCCAAGAAACTGCACCCACTAAACAGTGAGAAGGCAAAATGGTGTTAGGGGCAGGGGCAGCATCTGGAGCACTAAACTGTCGAGAAAGAGAGTCAGGTTTAGCATTCTTGGACCCAGGACGGAAAGACAAGGTAAAATTGAACCGACTAAAAAAAAGAGACCACCTGGCCTGGCGTGCGTTGAGTCGTTTGGCAGACTTCAAATACTCCAGGTTCCTATGGTCCGTCCACACAAGAAAAGGAACCTCAGTGCCCTCTAGCCAATGACGCCACTCCTCCAGAGCGAGTTTGACCGCCAGAAGTTCCTGGTCCCCGACATCGTAGTTTCTCTCAGCAGGCGTTAACTTGTGGGAGAAAAAGGCACATGGGTGCAGCTTACTGTCCTCCTTGGACCTCTGGGACAGGACAGCTCCAGCCCCTACCTCAGAGGCATCCACCTCAACAATGAACTGACACGAAGGATCTGGCATAACCAGAATGGGAGAAGAGGTGAAACGCTTCTTCAGTTGTTGGAACGCCTTCTCCGCCACTTCCGACCAGAAAAACCTGACAGAGGAGGATGTCAGAGCAGTTAGAGGAGAGGCAAGAGAACTATAGTTACGAATGAACCGTCTGTAAAAATTTGCAAAACCCAGAAACTTCTGCAGATCCTTGCGGGACTGAGGGGTAGGCCAATCAATGACTGCCTTGATCTTAGAGGAGTCCATCCCAACACCACCTTCAGAGACGACAAAGCCCAAAAACGATGTGGAGCGTTGATGGAACTCACATTTCTCAGCCTTTACATAAAGTTGGTTCTCTAGTAACCGCTGAAGAACTAATCGGACATGATGGACATGGTCACGAAGGGACTTGGAAAAAATCAGAATATCGTCCAAATAAACAAAAACAAATTTGTTTACCATATCCCGCAGTACATCATTGACCAAAGTCTGGAACACAGCTGGGGCGTTGGTCAGTCCAAACGGCATTACAAGGTATTCGTAGTGCCCTGTGGGTGTATTAAATGCCGTCTTCCACTCATCTCCCTCCCTGATTCTCACCAAATGATAGGCATTACGAAGGTCCAATTTAGAAAACACTGTGGCACCCTGTAACAGTTCAAAGGCTGAGGACATCAAGGGAAGAGGATATCTGTTCTTAACCGTAATATCATTGAGGCCCCGGTAATCAATGCAAGGTCTTAATGATCTATCCTTCTTGTCCACAAAGAAAAACCCTGCCCCTGCTGGAGAGGACGAGGGACGGATAATACCTGCTGCTAGGGAGTCCTCAATGTACTTGTTCATGGCCATGCTCTCAGGGGGCGCCAGAGAGTACAGACGACCTCGAGGCGGACAAGCTCCAGGAAGCAACTCTATAGAGCAATCATATGGACGATGAGGTGGTAGAGAAGTTGCCCTGGACTTGCTGAAGACGGGTCTCAGGTCTAGGTATTCCTCCGGAACTCTTGACAGGTCTGGAAACTCCTCAGGTAGCTCAGGAAAAACAGGGAACCGGTTAAGGGCAGACCTCAGACACTGGGAATGACAGAATGGGCTCCAGCCCAAAATAGAATTCTTCTCCCAATCAATGTGCGGGTTGTGTTTGACTAACCAAGGGTGACCAAGAACTATGGGAATCTGTGGTGAATCAATAACATAAAGAGCAATCTCCTCAGTGTGATTACCAGAGAGCATCAAACTCACCGGGGATGAGATATGGGTTACCTTGGCGAAACAGGTCCCGTTTAGCGCTGAGGCAGTCAATGGCACTTGCAGGGTGGTTACTGGAACTCCCCATCTGGTGGCCAGTGATACGTCAATGAAGCTCTCTTCAGCTCCAGAGTCAATGAGGACGGAGGTGGTGTGATGATGGCTCCTCCACATCACAGTTGCTTGCAGAACAGTGCGAAGGGATGGGGAGATCCTTGAGGGAATTGCGCTCACCAGTACTCCCCGCCTCACTGGTGAGCATTGTCTTTTACAGGACAGGTTGAAACAAAATGGCCACGCTGACCACAGTACAGACAGGCACGAGACTCCAGCCTTCGCTGTCTCTCAGCTGGTGAAAGACTAGTCCGGTCTATCTTCATTGGCTCTGGAGGAGCCGGAGTGGACGACCTTGATCCCCCCTCAAGGACCTGAAGAGGAGAACTGGACCCTCGACGAAGCTCAGTCCGCTGAGAACTACTGGTTGTCTTCAACCGATGAAGCTGACCTAGCCGAGTGTCCACACGGATAGCCACATCCACCAAGCCATCAAAAGATGAAGGCAAATCGCGGGGAATGAGTTCATCCTTAATCCCTTCAGAAAGTCCATTGAAAAACGTATCATACAGAGCTTCCAGGTTCCAACCAGTAGAGGACGCCAGAGTCCGGAATTCTATTGCAAAGTCGGACACTGACCTGCGGCCTTGACGGAGGTTAAGGATCTCACGAGCAGCCTCCCTTCCCTGTTTAGAGCGATCGAAGACCTTCTTCATTTCACCAGTGAATTGAGTGAAGTCATCCTGGATCGCCACCTGGTTGCTCCAGATGGCCGTTCCCCACTCACGAGCTCTTCCAGACAACTGGGTGATGACGTAGGCAACCTTAGAACGATCGGAAGGAAAAGTCAATGGCTGTAGTCCAAAAATCAGCTCACACTGAGCTAGGAATGACTGACAGGATCCTGGATCTCCTGAGTAAGTCTCAGGTGGAGGCAGGCGAGGTTCTCGGGCTGGAGCAGCTGGAGGAGGTGGTACTGAGGAGGCTAACTGGAGCTGTTGCACCCTAGCAGCAAGGTCAGTCACACTTGCTGTAGCTGCCTCCAACGTCCTGGAAACAAACTCAATTTGTGCCTGGTGTCTCCCCAGCGTTGCTCCATGCCGATCAAGAACCTTACTTATTTCTGCTGGGTCCATTATCTGGTCAGATTGTAATGTCAGGTTTTGTAGAAAGTTCGGACCCAAATGCAGAAAGTTCCAAATTCAAGAGTTTTTAATTGAACAGAAAAAGTCAAAAAACAACTCCAACAAAGAATGTCCCGTCAAACGGTGAAAAAACTCAACAAAAATGCAGGCTCTTGGCCACAAAACTGAAACAGGAAAAGAGCTGACAAACTAGAGGGCAGTCCAAAGAGTGGTCTAGAGGCAGGCAAGGGTCAGGTCCAAATAAGCAGTCCAAACAGGCAGATAATCCAAATCGGCAGGCAAAATCCAAAAACCAGGTTCACAGGCAGAGTACAAACAAGCAGGTTGGCAGACAGGAAAAGCAGGTAACAACGGTAGATGTGCTCAGAACAAAAGACTGGGACAATCTGACAAACTGGGGCTGACAGAGCACAGAATAAGTAGGCCTAATCATTAGGAGTTAACGGAGTACAGGTGAGCACAAAATGGCCGACAATGACCACATGGAAGCATGACAGGTGAGGGCGGAGTCATTACCCAAAACAAACAAAAGCACATGGTTGCAACACACAAAAAATGTCCAGCAGGTGTCAATGAACATGCAAGGATACTGACACAAGTTCAGCAGGAGTGCCTCAGATCATTACGTTTGGATACAAAGCCTTCACACTCCCGCTTTTCCCTGGTTCTCCCATATATCGAACCCATCTCCCACCGCCCTCCCGTCATTTCTCACGTAATTGAAAAGCCCAAAATGTGTTTGTTAATAATAATAAAAAGCGCCAAATAGCAAAGGTTTTCTTTTTAAAGTTCAGACAGGAAACCACCGCGACTCCGTCAGTTAGTGCCAATAACTTAGTGGCTCCGCTACTAATTATTAAAAAACACGTTGCGTTAACTATGGTCATTTTATATATATATATATATATATATATATATATATATTTTATAATATCCCCACACATTCCCTGCTGTGTTGTGTTAAGCAGCAGATAAAAGGCAGCTTGGAGAAAAAAATAATAAACATGTGTTTGTACCACAGTGTTAAACTGCAGTACAGTGTTTCTGTGATGTTCATGTTTTGTTGTATTTTACAACATTGTTAAAATAATTATTTTTTGTTGAAGAAAATACAGTTATGGAATTGAAATAATTCTTAGTGTATGTTTCTTCACATCACATTGCAGTAGATTCTCTATAGTGAACCTACAATTGATACATTTTCATACTGTCCTATATCAAGGTCAATGTAACTTTATTAATACCCAAAGGTAGATTTGGTAACAGTTTCAGGAGAGGGCATCTCAACATACAAACAGATACATACATACAAACTTCAGTGACAGCAGACAGTTAAAACACCACAGAAACAGACATGGGCAGGTGCTCGTAAGGCTGACTGATCAGGATGAAGGATTGTACAGCTCTAAGGTCAGAATTGGTTGAGACTTGACTTGGATTCTAGGTCAAAGACTTGAGACTTGACTTGGACTCTTGACCAGAGACTTGAGACTAGAGACTAGACTTGAGCTTGACCCTAAAAGACTTGAGACTTGACTTGGACTAAGCTACATGCTAAGTAGCCTTATCCTCAGCCACGTGTGCTGCTGCTGAGCCGGTGTGTTAAGGAGCATTTACCACAAGTCGGCGACATTGTGCCATTTTTGTCCAGCGGAAACGCCCCGTATCTGCCTCCCCCCGCTCCTGAACACCCCCATTCTCACACACAAAGACACACACCCCTCCTCTCTCCTACACACACAGACTTGTTTATTTGCACAGTCTTCCATACACATCTGTTGTTGTTTGTCTGGTAGTTATAGTGGTAGAACAATTTATAACCATTCATTGATTAACTTCATCAATTAATAATCAATTAATAATTTGTAAATAAACTGTTATAACTTTTAAAGAGAAGTGTTTTGTGATCATTGTGCATATGTTATTGTGATACTTTCTTATTAATAATTATTTATGATAATTATTAGTCATTATTAATAACCAAACTCCCTTCCACACCTACATTTTAATGGTTCCCCGTAGTGAGGCTACCCCTACACGCATCAACATATTTCTAAAAAGAGTTACTTGTCCTAGTGGTTGGTTATAATATTCACTCTGGACAGCTGCTAGCAGCAGGATCAGCACCTTGAGCACTGCTGCACACAGTCCTGACAACTGTATGAGGGCTTATTTCATGATTAAGCAATTTTTGAACGATGTTTAACAAATATTCTTTAACATTTGAGGTGACATTTATCAGATTCCCATACTTTCAGCAATTAAAATCCTGCTGATTTTACCTGGTGTACCTGCTACCTGATTTTCATGACTGAACAAAACTATTTAAAAAGAACCAAAGCTGTAATTAATAAATAAACAAAATTAATTTGTATCTTTAATTGAATTAATTGGTGTCTATTGGCTATAAACTAAACTTTAAATTACTAATGCCCTATTGGCTAAATCTTCAAATAAAAACAAGTTGTGGAAATGTTTAAATTTGATCTTTATTCATTTCCTTGAACTCCAATTCAGATCTCTTCTGGTATACATTTAAGAAGGAATTAAGTCAGTAAAATAATATGCCACATTAACAGAAAAACATTCAACTATTAAAAAAACTGATCACATGATACATCCACTGTATGTTACCATTATATTCTGTATCATTCTAACTTGTCCTACTGTACTTATTGTAAATATTATCAGCCACACAATTTTTAAATGTCATCTAACTTCTTAAAATATCATACTGTACTTTTATCTCATATTATTATAAGCAATAATAAAGAATGTGCATCATTTAAAATAAGCAGAATAATTAAATGCAATACAACTCTGGATAGTAATTCATCAATAGCAAAGCCTTGGTATGCAATAGTAACGCAATAGTAGACAATGCCCGTAAATATATCTGTGAACATGGAAATAGAAAGCAGTAACATTTGCGAATAACATATGAGTATTACAACTGATAATACAGACATCATTCAGATTTAAGAGGGTTGTGATTAAATCTTGCCACAGCTGTATGAATGCTTGCTGCAGGGCAAATACTCATTCTCCAGTGAAGGTTGGATTGCTCACAGTGGTGGTGGCCTTCTGCCACAGTGGGTTTTCAGCCTGTTAACAGAGAGATAGTGTATGATTAGTTTGTTTCCATATATGGTGATTTTTAAAATTATATCTCAAAGTCAATGAAGTTTAAGATTTCACATAATGTGGAATAAGCAGATTGCAAAAGGACACAGTGTCAGTGGTGTAGACAGACCTTACAAGCACCGAGCATGTTGTCATTTTTACAATCTAGAAAGAGAACAGTAAACTCTGATATTGGCTGATCAAATAATAGCTGGCTGGTGGATGTCATGAACAAGGCAGGGTCAAAAAACATTCAGGAGGGGTGGAATAATCTTTTTAATAATGACCACATGGCAACCTGAGAATACATTTTAATAATTAATCATTTCCATAGCACTAACTTCTTCAGGACCACTCCATTGCTGTATTTTGACTCCTTGCAGATACTACAAATGTGAGTATTTGACTGGAACCATAGGCGCCGAAACCGTGGGTGCTCCGGGGCC
Organism: Scomber scombrus; assembly: GCF_963691925.1. Lineage (NCBI taxonomy): Eukaryota > Metazoa > Chordata > Actinopteri > Scombriformes > Scombridae > Scomber > Scomber scombrus. The sequence continues at coordinate 215,925 of NC_084982.1, read as the reverse complement.
CGGGCACCCACGGGAATTCATGAGCACCCACGGGATCCAGCTGACTTTTTTTTTTAATCAAACACGTACTTCGGACGAGACTAGCGGTTTCTCTGTTAAAACACTGTAACTCCTACCGTTGTTCCTACTTACACTTATTATAGACGTCCGATTGGGATATATAGCGCTCTATTTAAAATATGTTTGCATAACGGTGCGCAGAGAAGTGTAGTCATTTACTTAATAAAGGAGCACAATCCATACAAACAAGCATTATATTTGTAATATTGTGTTTTGAGATGAATTCTGAGGTTCATTTTAGGCATTTATAATATAGCTTCTAATTACTTCTAATTTTTGGTTATAAAGCGTCTCACGAATGCAATGAAATGTAGGCTATGATAATGTCATGTAGCCTAATGATTTTCACTCTTGATTTATTTTATTTTATTGTCATCTCATCTGTTAAAGATAGGCTATTTTTGTGAAGCGTTTCAAACGCACTCATGTTTAAATCTGTTATAGGCTACAACCAGTAGCAAGACCTGTCTAAGTCAACTGATTTAGCCTAGTTTATGAATGGAAGTGGAGTTTATATCTTGGGCAATGTGATTGTGTTTAACTTGTTTGATTGCAATCAACCAGCGTTCAGTATCAGCCTGTTGTTTTACCTGTTGAATTTCCTGATACAACTTCATGGTTACTCAGCTAAATAAATTAAGCTACTCAGTTAAAAAAAATGCAATGCCTAGGACTCACGTTGACAGTGCCAAAGTGAGGCTACTCGCCTTGCAATAAGAGGTAAATAAACGTTTCAAATGGAAAGCACTTGTTTGACTTTACGCTCCTTTATTCAGAGCGAACAACGTTTCGCCTCTGTGCGTTCTGTTCGCTCAGGCATTAAATAAGCGTTTCTTTTATTGTCCTGGACATTATTTTAGCCTAACTCTAAACCAGTTAATAGAAATATTTTCATGATGTCTGAAACCTTTGAGTGTCGAAAATTTGGAGGAGGGGAGTCAGATTAAAAGTGCCAATGGAGATGGCGCGCGCACCCATCCGTTAGCAGCCTATCCAAACTCAATGCAGGGATAAAAGCACCACCCTTGATAAAATGTAGGCTAGATCTTTTAGCAAAGTGATATTACCACACTACAACACATGTACTAGGCTGGCTACAGATTGATTTGTCATATTACAAAGCTCAGCTTGACTGCTTTACCGTGTTTTCATCCCGGGAAATAGTTTTGGTCATAAGTGCCATCGGTTGTGTCGCGTCAAGCGTTTGCAGTGTAATTCCATTTTCGATTTAAATTTAAATAGGTTATTTTATTGTAAAATATTGATGCGATATGCACAGGGAAAATAAATAGGACTATATGAAACGTTATTATGCAATTTATGGGTCGCGACCCCCAGTTGGGAACCGCGAGCACCCACGGGCAAAAACAAAAGTCGGCGCCTATGACTGGAACCATTTAGAAAAGCTTAATGTGAAACATCTGTGAAGGTTCAGCGTTGAGTTTAATTTAAAGTAACTAAAGATCCACTGATTGATGAGTATGACATGAGTCTGTTGTAGCCTACTGATGGAATTAGTGCCTGGAAATGTACAATATACTGAATTTATCAAGGCAAATATCCAATAGGGTTTTTTCATAGCCATGGCAAGCTATGTTACTGTGGTCCTGTTTGTTGGCAGGGCCTACCGTGCCCTTCCCCCAGGGCCGGTCCTGCCTATACGCAGACTACGAAAAGGCCCCGCCCACCGCCAAGTCCGCACCTGAGTTACAAAGCCTGCTCATATTTACTGATGACAATGGGCAGGATTAAGCACAGCTAACCTTCGGGCCACGAAAAAAGGGAAAGAAAATAACATGAGAGTGAATTGCGGGAACAAGAAGCAGGTATTTGTGTTCTCAATCCCTGTCCAAGTAGACTGAGTTGCCACTTATTCATCCACAGATACACATTTGCCCACTTTTTATGTCCCATTGATGTTGGAAACTGAACAATTTCGCCACATTTGCTGTAATAGTATAAAAAATAAAAAGAGAATTGAAAAATGATTGGTGAAGAGGGAAAATGTAAATAGTTTGTATTGTATTGTTTTTAAATAATTTATACAAGAAATTCTGTTTTTTATGATTTATTACATTATAACAGTGTTATACTGCACAATAAGACATTTTGGGTTCTTCCTACTTGTTGTAGCCATGATTGTACTGCTCGCTAGAGGTGCAGGACCACAGCTGTATGAATGTGCAGTGAAAAATGAACCTCAGTGAGTAAAAATGTGAGGAGAGCAAAAAATGGCCAGAACTCCTTGGGGATACACTGTATTTATTTGATGAACGCGAACAAGCAACTGTGTTTGTTTCTGAATTGCAGCTTGGAAAGAAAGGCGGATCTGTGCACATCCACCAGCACGCTTGCACCTTGAGTACAAGTAAAACTCAAGCAGCATCTGTACTCTGGAGAATAGGCTTATTTGATATGAAGTGCAGAAAAATAAGTTGCACATAATTTTAAAACAAGACAATGATCTATTCTCAGTCGAGGTTAACTTAAGTTAGTTACAACTTTGGACTAAAGGAGGATATTGCAAGCAATGGATTGCAGCAATGACTATTGGTTAAATATTGATTTTAAAATGTTAATTAGTTAATAGTTAGGCAATATGGATGCACATCTCTCACAGTAAATAAGAACAGAATATTCAGCCAAGCTATGGTATAAATTGTATTTTATATGATTTATTTTATTTTATTATATATGTAGTGAACAAAATATTGATGCAACTGATACAATTAATAATAATGTATGATCTACCCAGTAGCGGCAGCTTTAGGTCCTACTGCCAACATAGACCCACAGCCTTCAACAAGTACAGACCCTATAGACCCAGGTGAAGTACAGGCAGCCTCTACAGTATAGGTCTACTTATTCTTAGAATGACAGATGGTGCAAACTGTTTTAAAAGAGGGAGGATTGTAGAGGAATGAGTGAGGAAATTAAACAGCAAAACTCTGAATTTTTTGAAGAGAAACTTCAATTATGAAGTATGATTATGTTCAAAGTGAACAAGTAATCTCCGTTTCTGGAATGGAGACGGCAGACTTTCACACAGCACTGGGTTAACAAACTCAGAGCTTTTGTTTTAATTTTTGGTTTGTTTGTTTGTATTGTGGTTTTGTTTTTGTTTTCTGTTCTGTGGCGTCTCATTATCACCGCTGTCAGTGGAACGGCCTTTCTCGGTCCTGAAGCATCAGGACCAACTGCCAGGGACAACAGGACAGCACCAGCTGGGAGCCTTGGCTCTGATGTCAATGCTCTGGACTTTTCTTGGAGTTTAAATCTAAGGACAAACTTTATGACACTACTGTGACAGATGAAAGGACTTTACTTTAGTAGCCTAACTGAAGTGAACTGGCTTGCCAGTTTTGTATTTGAGTTTTATATTTCACAGGGGTGGAAGTAACTAATTACAACTAGTCAAATAATTGTGTTTTTTTAGTATTTTTAATCATACTCATCATTTTACTATGTAATCATGATTTTAAAAGAAGCTCTTTTAAAATCAACATTGAAAACTACACAAAACGGAGCCACCTGGCAGCCTACCGTTCATCCCTAGCTATATCCTTTGCTCTGTTGCTTTTTTGGTGTGTCTGGCTAAGTTTTGGCTGAGCTGAAGTCCCTGCTCTAATAGTCACGTTTTGCCACTGATAAACAGTATGCTACTAGTTTAGGTATAAAACTTTTTGCCTCAAAAACGGGTCTTACTGTTCACCAGGAAATGTATAAACAACATCTACAGCTCTACAAAGACACCCTGAACTCTACCCGCTCCTCCTACTACTCCGAAATCATCCAGTCTGGCAGCAGCAATCCAAGGACCCTCTTCACCACCATTAACACACTCCTCAAACCAATGGACACCATCTCACACTCCTTCTCAGTTGAGAAATGCAATAACTTCCTATCCTTCTTCAGTGACAAAATCAGCACAATCCACAGCCAGTTGACCACCTACCCCGCTCCATGTCCCAAACCTGGGCCCCCCCTAACCACTGGTAAATCCTTCTCCACCTTTGCTACCATCACCTCCTCTGATCTCTCCTCCACAGTCTCAACCATGAAACCATCAACCTGCAACCTTGACCCGCTTCCCACCGCACTTCTAAAGGCCTGTCTCCCTGCTCTCACCACCCTCATCACAACCACTGTAAACTCCTCTCTTTCCTCTGGCCATGTCCCCTCCTCCCTAAAGCTTGCATCAGTCACCCCCGTACTAAAGAAACCCGGCCTTGATCCTGATTCCCCTAACAACTACCGCCCCATTTCCAATCTGCCTTTTCTATCTAAAATCCTGGAACGTGTTGTTGCCAAACAACTCATCACTTACCTAGACTCAAACGACCTCTTCGAACTCTTCCAATCTGGTTTCCGCTCTAAACACAGTACAGAAACTGCCCTCCTCAAAGTGACAAATGACCTTCTGCTATCCTCTGACACTGGCTCCCTCAACATCCTCATCCTCCTTGACCTCAGTGCTGCCTTTGACACGATCCACCACTCCATTCTCATCTCCCGTCTTCAATCCACCCTCGGCATCACTGGCACCGTCCTCTCCTGGCTCAGATCTTATCTCTCCGACAGACACCAATTCATTGCCATCAACAACTGCCAATCAGCCACTGCTCCTCTCATCCACGGTGTCCCCCAGGGCTCTGTGCTTGGTCCACTCCTCTTCATTCTATACATGCTTCCACTTGGTCAGATCCTCCGTCTCCATGGTCTCCAGTTCCACTGCTATGCCGATGACACACAGCTTTACCTCCCCTCCAAAACCATCACTGCCTCCACCCTCTCAACCCTCTCCAACTGTTTGACTGCCATTAAGACCTGGATGCAAAATTACTTCCTCAAACTCAACTCCAACAAATCCGAAGTCCTCATCATTGGTCCTGACTCCCTCACCCACTCCACTCAGAACTTCTCCCTCAACATTGATGGCTCCACCATCACCCCCTCCACCAAAATCTGTAACCTTGGAGTTATCCTGGATCCCACTCTCTCCTTCCTCCCCCATGTCAACCATATCACCAAAACCGCCTTTTTCCACCTCCGAAACATCGCCCGCCTCCGCCCCAACCTGTCTACTACCGCTGCTGAGACACTCATTCATGCTTTCATTACATCAAGGCTCGATTACTGCAACAGTCTTCTCTACGGCACCACCACCAAAGTCCTCAATAAACTCCAATACGTCCAGAACTCTGCTGCACGCCTCCTCACCGGTACCCGCTCCAGAGAACACATCACACCTGTCCTCCGTGAACTTCACTGGCTTCCAATCAAACACAGAATCAACTTTAAAATCCTCCTCACCACCTACAAGGCCCTCAACAACTTAGCACCCCCCTACCTTGCTGACCTCCTTCATCACCACGCCCCCTCCCGATCCCTCAGGTCCGTCTCTGCCAACTTGCTACAAGTCCCCCGGACTAAGCGCCGGACCTGGGGTGATCGGGCCTTCTCTGTTGCTGCCCCCACCCTATGGAATTCACTCCCCCCTCACATCAAAATCTCCCCAACCCTCTCCTCTTTCAAATCTGCACTAAAAACACACCTTTTCATACTAGCCTTCAACTCCTAGCTCCCACTGGACTCGTCATGTTTTAACCTTTGTTTTTGTCTTCTTTTTTTTTATTTTTTATTTTTTTAACCTTTTATAACTTATAAACATTTGTTTCATAGTTTTAAATAGGGAAATAGGGAAATTGTAAAGCGTCTTTGAGCACCGCATAAAGCGCTATATAAGTCTGATTTATTATTATTATTATTATTATTATTATTACTACAGTACAGTATACTGCAGTATGACTGAACAGTGGCCTTTTACCTACAGTGCTGTACTGCAGAATGGCTTTTTTAGAGAATCAATCTAGTACTGTAGGTTGTCATTCAGACATAAAAGGAGGTGCTTAACAAAAAATAGACAAAAACAATAACATCCAAATAAGTCTTCTCACCTCTGCCCACTTGGATTTCTTCCTTTCATTTTCAAATTTCCTCCACTCTTTCATGTCCTTCATATAAATTAATAATTTGAGCAGCATCAGCAGCAGGATGCCAATGACAGCCACACCCGCGATGGAGCCTCCGATGATTGCTGTGACACTGGGTGGTTCCGGACAGTCTAGAGGTGAAGGTATAAATTACAGAAGTTATACACCATCAAAAATACAAACTATAAAAAAAAGTTATATATAGCTAAGTGACTTTTTTAGCCACGGTAGTGACATGGCATGAATCCTTGTTACTGTTATTCACTGACCTTATCTCTAGCACCACCATAAGATACAGCAAAAGGTTTAAAACTTTTAAGTTGCTACAAGGGACTTTTAACTGATTATGAAACAGTCCCATGATGCCTCCATCTGACCAACATAATCAAACAAGACCATAAGCAAGGTCAGAATCCCTGTGAAATCAGACAAAATGATTTGGGATACATAGACCAGAAGAGCCTGTTGACCATTGGGGTACATGCAACATTGTAGCATGAGGGAGGACAAAGATGTTACTAGAATGAAGAGAGGCTATTCTTTTTGTTTGATGATCTTAATCTTACATAGCCTTAAATAAATACATTACCTCATCTCTATGCAATCTGAAAACAGCTGTGCTTAGTAAAGAAAAATAATATTTTTAAAAAGTAGCGTCTTTCTTTTACTTTCTTCCAAAATAAATCAAATCAAAATATACTTTATTGTCCCTGAAGGGAAATTTGTCTTGGACTCTGAGTACTGAGACAGCTGCTGCCATAGTTAAAAATAACAAAGAAAGTAAAAGTAAAAGTAAAGTAAAGTAAAGTTGCACATTTGCACAACCATTATGCAATACCGTGACAGAATTGCTGATAACTGATGTAATGCTACCAATTGCCTCAATATACATATTGCACATTCCCACATACATAAATAAGTACACATATTGCACATTCCCACATACATATAACTTAAAAATATCACACATACATAAATAAGTACACATATTGCACATTCTCACAACTTCCATACAAGGTAAAAACATTTGTTAAGATCTTAAGACACAAGGCAGTGGTGCACATGGAAAGTGCAGTCTTCATTCCAGGAAAATACTAAACGTTTTGACCACAAGGGCCACTAAAATCAATACAAAATAAAGTTCCTTGTGGAAACTTTAATGCAGACATTATACCTGCTTAATATCAGCATGTTACCATCATTGTTAGCATGCAGATATAGCACTTAGCTCAATGCACCACTGTGCGGCAGTACAGACTCTTAGTTATATTTCCACTGTGGAATCACAGAAAACTGCATTCTGTTGAATTTATTTGATTTGAATTTGTCAGCTCTGAAAAGCTTTATGTATTTCATTTATAGCTTACCTCTTTGTTTCTGAATTTCAGCCATGTAGTTGTCCTCACCGATCAACTGCTCCAGTTTAAATTTAATCCAGCAACCCTTCGAGTCCTTCTGCTTGCACTCCTTGCCTGATATGGTAAACTGGTCTACCAGATGACGACTGATATTGCTGCAAGCCACCGTGCAGTTTTTTTCGAAGGGACCTGATTCAAAGCCAAGGCATTCAATGCAGTTCCTGAAGACAACATTAATAGCAAGAGTTAATACTCGAGTATCAAGTCTCAACATGAGCTAGTGGTGGAACTCATTAAGTTTCTCATTTTTCATTTGTTTATGATCAAATGCTTGACTTTGGTTAGGTTGGGAGTACTTACATTTTGGTCTGGCAGGAGTCTGGGCAGCCCAAGCATTTCTGACAATTTGGGCGCTGGTACCCCACATCACACTCACAGCGGTTACACTTGCATTTCCCTCTGCCATAGCACACAGTGTTGTTAAGGGTACGACAGCCCTCCTCAGACTTCCTACACTCACAGGCTGAGCCCTCAAAGCCTACGTCACATTTACATGTACCACATTTGCATACACCGTGTCCTACAAGTTGTGAGGAATGGAAAGGAGAGTTAGGATGACTTTAACAATACTTTGTATATGCATTCTTCCACCACAAATCCCACATTCCCTCCGAAGGATGACTATAAGCAACATCAGAAATGAATGCCAAGCACCATATTTGGTCAGCTATAGACTCACTAAACAAACTGCAACAATGGAAGATAGAATTGAAATGAGGTATTCATAATTAAGGGTATAGACTCTGCTGACATGAGCGATAGAGACATTTTCCAACAAAAATTCATTTAGATTTTAATTTTCAATTCTCAGTCAAATAAGTGTTTCTCCACCTGTAAAGAGAGGCAGAGACTGGTCATACATATAGCTTTGGACCACTTGTAAATACTTTTATCAGTAAACTATAATGAAGAACATTGGTTATTTGCTGTAACACTTTAAGATTGACTTGCAGATCCACTCTTTATTTAATCAAACAATTCTGATTATTTAAAATGACTGAAGCGTTACCTCCACATAGTTGATTCTGGAACTTCTCACAGTTTTCATCATCGCATTCGCAGAAATCACCATGGTAACTATTTCCACTCTCTGTGGTGTGGCACCTGCACCTGCCACATACACAGTCTCCTCGACCCTCACACTCCTGTGTGTTATTTTGCTTCTGACAGGATGCTCGCTTGGCGCGCTCCTCTCTTTCATCAGTGGAGCATTCACAGGCCTGTCCGACATAGCCATCTTTGCAGCTGAATGAGAAAGAAAGCGTTAGAGAGGATGTAAAAATCTAAAATAAAATATAACTGTAAAGAGCCAGTCTGTTTTACCAGCATCCCTCCATCATGCATTTTTAACAGAGCATTCCTTTGATCATCTCTGAAAGCCAAATACAACTTTATCTTCTGTCCACTATCAGACTACATGATTCTTCTTAATGCCACAAGACAATATATCTTGTCATCCCACTCTCAGCAAGAAAAACAATGTATCATATTTCTCAAAATATTAAACTTTTAGGTGTAGGTGATTAAAACTATTTGGTTTCAGTACATGCCAACTAACATTCACAGTCATTGTGTAGGACATGTAACACTTACCTGCAAATACCACATTGGATTTTTCCCTGGCTGTTGCAGTATTCTGAGCCACTAACATCAGTGTGATTTTTACAATCACACTCACAGATTGTAGACAAGGTAACTGTCAACGTGTCTTTAATTCCAAGTGGTCTGATAGTGAAAGACGTGTCCTCCATACACGAGTCTGCTGTCAAAGTGATATCAAAGGAAACCTGGAGAGTGCAGCAAGTTTTGGAAAGTCATACACAGGAGAAATAAATTCCAACACTGTAAACATTTTAAAAAACTATTAAGTTAGGTCAAAATGAGATTTCCACATTCTTGATCCCTGCTATATGGGTCAGACCAATCCTTTCCACCTCTTTCTGAATCTGAGGTGCAATAATTGCTTGGGTCCTCTTTTCCAGCACCATAGTTTACCTGTATAAAAACAGTTCATTTTTCGTTTCTTTTCAGCACTTTGGCTAAACTCTACTGACCCATGTATTCCTTTAGTTCTCAGTAGTGATTATTTCATGAGTTTCTTTAATGATACAATTCTAACTATTAGGGACAAAATTAATCACCTCCTGCCCTCAATAAGCACTGATTTACCCTCTAACATAGGAAACTTAGAAACCACTGTTAAACCTGATATTTATTTAGACTGTTTTTCACCAGTCGACCTTATAGAATTAACTTCAATGATCACTTCCTCTAAACCATAATCCTGTCTTTTAGACTCAATTCCAACTAGGCTGCTTAAGGAAGTCTTTCCCTCTGTTAGCACTTCATATTAGATATGATCAATCTGTCTTTAGTGCCAGGATATGTACCACAGTCCTTTAAGGTAGCTGTAATGTAATTAAACCACTTCTTAAGAAGCCTACTCTTGATTCAGAGGTTCTAGCCAACTATAGGCCCATATCGAACCTCCCCTTTCTCTCTAAGATCCTCGAGAAAGCAGTTGCTAATCAGCTGTGTAACTTTCTACATAACAATAGTTTATTTGAGGATTTTCAGTCTGGATTTAGAGCTCATCATAGTACAGAAACTGCACTGGTAAAAGTTACAAATGACCTCTTAACTTCATCAGATAATGGACTTCTCTCTGTCCTCGTCCTGTTAGATCTTAGTGCTGCCTTCGATACTATTGATCATCAAATCCTGTTAAAGAGACTGAACATTTAATTGGTATTAAAGGAACAGCATTAAACTGGTTTAAATCCTATCTGTCAGATAGATTTCAGTTTGTAAATGTTAATGATAAATCCTCCATGCAAACAAAAGTTAGACATGGTGTTCCTCAGGGTTCAGTGCTTGGACCAATACTATTCTCCTTATATATGCTTCCTTTAGTTAATACTATTCTCCTTATATATGCTTCCTTTAGTTAATACTATTCTCCTTATATATGCTTCCTTTAGGTAACATTATTCGTATACACTCAATACATGTTCATTGTTATGCCAACGATACTCAATTATATCTTTCAATAAAGCCAGTTGAAAGCAACCAGTTTACTAAACTACAAATATGCTTTAAGGACTGCTATTAAACTGAAGTTATTGTGCTTGGCACACCTTAGAAAAACATTATCTAATGATATAACTACTCTGGATGGAATTACTCTAGCCTCCAGCACTACAGTAAGGAATCTGGGCATTATATTTGATCAGGATTTGTCCTTCTATTCCCACATAAAACAAATTTCAAGAACTGCCTTTTTTCATCTGCGTAATATTACAAAAATTAGACACATCCTGTCTTAAAATGATGCTGAAAACTAATCCATGCATTTGTTACTTCTATGCTGGACTTTTGTAATTCATTATTATCAGGCTGTCCTAATAAATCTCTAAAGACTCTCCAGCTGGTCCAGAATGCAGCTGCACGCGTTCTGACAAAAACTAGAAAGAGAGATCACATTACTCCATTTTGGCTTCACTGCATTGGCTTCCTGTAAAACCTAGAATATAATTTAAAATCCTTCTCCTCACTTTCAAAGCTCTTAATGGTCAGGCTCCATCATATCTTAAAGAGCTTATAGTACCTTATGTACCTACTAGAACACTGCGCTCCCAGCATGCAGGCCTACTTGTGGTTCCTAGTATCTCTAAAAGTAGAATGGGAGGCAGAGCCTTCAGTTATCAGGCTCCTCTCCTGTGGAACCATCTTCCAGATTCGGTCCGGAGGGCAGACACCCTCTCTATGTTTAAGTGTAGGCTTGTCCTGGGGACTCCCATGATGCACTGAGCTCCTTTGTCCTTCTCCCTCTCTCTCTCTCTATCCATCCATCTATATCCATTAACATTCATGTACTATTAATGCATTCACTAACTTAAACTTCTTCCCCGGAGTTCTCTGTGCTTTCTTGTCTCACAGGTAACCCGGGGCTGTAGAAGTCGGGATGACAGATTCCTGTCCCGGACCTTCTAACTTCAATGTTGATTTTCAATGTGCTTCTCTCTCAATGTTGAAGAGGCGTGTCAGCCAAGATAATCCAACAGTGTTCAGAAAGTTTTTTGACTATCTCAGTGACTTCTGCTGATTGCATCACCTTAGATTCAGGATGTGCAAAGCAGATTCTGACCTGGTAACGAGAATAGTGGACCAGCTTTTTAACTTTGCAAGGATACTGGGCAGGTCATGAGTTTGCCCTTTCAGTCTATGGGCCTTGAAACCTGAGCCCCCAGCACGCTAGCAGTTTGTTATTTTCTTGATTTTTAAATTAATTTTGCAGTAGGCATCAGCACACCACACAGAAAGGTAGAGTGCATGGTGCACAGTTGGGAGGATACTCAGTGCAAAGTGAGTTGTTGGTATTTTTGGTGGAAAATGTGTTTTAGACATTGCACTGATAATATATTTCTAAGAACCATGTATGTTTCTTTTCCTTTTGGTGATTTTAACAAGAGCAAGGTTAATATTTGGAATAATGCATAAAACACCTATAAACTATTTGAATGAAACACGCCAGTGGGTACCTTTAATTCAGCAGTGAGTAAGAAAAAGTAACCATCACTTCATTATATCCCCGCTGCTTGTGATATGTTGATAAATCTGCAGCCTCTGATTCGGGAAAAGCACCAGTGTGCTACACAAACATTAAACTGTTATTATACTGTTACTGTTACAAGATGTCAAATTACTATATAGAGAAATTAGACTTATGGTGCTTTTCCATTATACAGTTCTAGCACTACTCGACTCGACACAACTCTACTCGGTTTGGTACCAGGTACGTCGTTTTCCATTACTTCATAGTACCTCCTCAACATGGGCGGGGTCGTCATAGCACGGCTGCGCGAAACTGTCGTGACACAGGGACGCCTGCACCTCGTTGAAGGACCACTATGTGACGTCACGCTCATGACTCTTCCAGTGACGACACTCTCTGATCAATTAGTGGCCGGCAGTCTGTTGACGTCACATTTTAGTATCGGCTTGGCTCGCTTGGAACCTCGCCAGAGCAGGTGCTAAAAACGTACCAGGTAAGTCGAGTCGAGCCGAGTAGTGCTAGAACTGTATAATGGAAAGCCCCATCAGTAATGTTGGGTCTCATATTTCCCTCCAGGCTTGTCACAAAACTCAAGGACCTGGGATTAACACATCACTGTGCATGTGCATCCAGGATGACTTCCTGATGGACAGACCCCAGGTGATGAGGGTAGGTAGACACACTTTTTCTACCCTCAACACTGGAGCACACTGAGCCCCCTGCTGTTCTTCCTGTACACACACAACTGTGTAGCCACTTTTCATTTTAATTAATTTCAAACACTGTTGGCTTGACCAACTATTGCTGTCACGTTTAACTCTGATTGGCTCAGCTGTTTCAGAATTATGAAAACCATGATGTGACTGTCTGAGAGTGCATTTATTGATCACCACACTCGCTGATCTATATTCACCAGGACCTTCACTTGGCACTGCTGCACTCACAGCATGGAGAAGCCCACACAGTCAGCAGTCCCAAGACCTACCACACCTGCTGGTCGTTTAGGAATCAAATTAGGGTCCTATGTGTTTTTTTGAACTTGTAATGCTAAAGCCATGTCTTCCAGGGTGTTGGGAGAAATACTGGCTATTTGGAGCACATCAAACACATTCTCAGTTAAAGCTGAACTGAAGAGTGCATTTTCTTATTTTTGCATATGATGTGGTTCTGCTGGACTTATTGGACCGTGACCTCATTGGTTGGTAGTTTAGTGTAAAGTGGTTTGGATGAGACTAAGGGCCTGATTTACTAAGATCCCAAATAAAGGGTGCTAAATTCCCTTTGCAGTGCAACAGATTGCACGTTTGGTTCTTGTGCATTTTGCGCACGATCTACTAAGAATAATTGTGTAAATGTCAACAGGTGCATACAGCAGTATTGGAGAGTTTGTGCGAGCAGGAAGCCCACAAGCACAAAATTATATGTGATGCCATGGAATTAGAGGTTAACAAACATATTGAGTTACAGCAAAAATATATATACCTAGAAAAAAAAATCTACTTAAACATATTAAACATAAATGAATTAGAAAATGCTAAATAATTATGAAATAAATAGTATTTATTTGCAAGATGGTCCTGTTAGCCTCTAAGCACCTGTCATCATTCATTATAAATCGATTCCAAATGGTATTTTATTAATTTCTATATGTACTTCCTGTATGTGGGGCGCCGGACTAATGGAAGTCAATGCAAGCCCTCAAACTTTTGACAAGCATGTGACCTGAGGCTGCTCTCTCATTGGCCTGCGTCACGTTTCTCACGGGGCACAGCTCAGTGCGCCCCGGACACGCCCACTTTTATTGGCAGCGAATTGTTGTTGTTTCATGTTTTTTAATCTACTGTGATTGGACAGTTCCGGCTGTCATTCACGCCCTCCCGTCAGCTGCTGTCACCCAAACTCCTGCTGACGGTAGGTTCAGGAGATGACGTTAAAGTGGAGCCGCAGAAATTAAAGAAGATTATTTTGTAATTTCTCTACAAAAACATAATTTCACAAGACTTTCACTAGAAGAGAGAAAGAGGATAAAGCAGCAGCAGGTGATGGAGGAGCTGAGAGTTTCTCCTGCTGCTGTTATGATAAACGGAGCTGGCTAGCTGGATGCAGTGTGAGTTATTCCTTTTATTGCTTTATCTGTTTGCTGTTTCAAAGTGTCAGCACCGAAACGTTGTGGACAACGACAGGGGAACGAGACCTAAAACATCTCTCTGAAAAAATGCAAACAGAAAGCTGCAGCCATCGAGACAATAGCATGGAGCTAAGTTGTTTTTAGCAGACTTAGCATTGCTGAGCTCTTTCTGCAGCTGTTTCACCACATCTGGCCACATGTGGACCTCCGCTATGCCAAGCTCCAGAAGAGGAACATAGATTCAGTCAGTGGCTGCATCCAGCAGCTCCAACAGGACATATAAAAGATCAGGTAGTAGCTGCATTGCTGTTATTAATATTGTAAAGTGTTAAAAAATACTTTATAAAAGACATAACTATGAAGTGTAAAAAACTAAAATGCATAAATGCAGGATAAGAAATGATGGAAGTAATTTTGACTATTACAGTTGATTTGGGGTACATGTCATTATTAAAATAAGTTAAATAAATTATGCTTAATCACAGCAGTGTATAGTGCTTAATGCGCCATCTATTGTCATGTTTAGGTATTGCAACAACTAACAGATTACAGTGAAATCAGGACTGAAGACACAATAACTAAAATATAGGTGGTGTCTCTTTTTAAGCATATTAACTTATTGGTAACTCTGCTTTAACTGCTGGTATCTTTAGGTGATGTGAGTGAAATGGGCATTTTATCATGTCTAATTATAATGTTTTATTCTTCTCTCTGTGGGTCTGAGATACTATACTGGGACAAACCAGGGGACATTATAGTGTGTTGTGTTGTTTTTAGATTAGTTTTTCTTTCTTATTTTTATTTTTTTGCTGCGGTATGAAGTGGTGCTACGGCTTATTTCACACTAACCCTAGGACCACCAACCATCAAACTGCGCCCCCCCAAACATTTTTGTCACCAGCCGCCACTGCTATATGGGAAACTATTTGTTACAAAGTCAATACTGTTTGTTAAACCAAAAATATTCCACTCCAAAAATATTAACACAGGAAGAAAAAAAATCTATTTTCTGCATATTCTGTCATTGTGCCTCCGTCTCCTCCTCTCCACAGTAACAGCTTGTTAATACCTGTCCTTCAAAGGTTTTATTTATAGACACAGTTACCGTCAGCAAAACCTTCGATTTTGGTAAATCACAATACGTGTACTAAATAACATATTCACATTTTCTCCCCCCTTTATTTTGCACACTGCGGTAAAAACGCCCTGCATACATCAGCTTGTACATTTTTTTGCGGGTGATGTAAAGTTTGCACATATTTTTACACATGCAGACCTTTAGTAAATCAGACCCTAAGTCAGCAACTCCAAGTCTGAGGCCATGGTACTGCTCCAAAATGAATGGAGCCAGATTGTTCCTTTTGGGTTGGGAGTGAATTACAACCGCAGGATTTCAAGTATCTTGAGATTTTTTTTCACAAATTAGGGTAAGACTCAATACAACACTGACAGGCAGATTGACACAACGTCAGCATTAAAGCCTGCATGCACCAGACTGTTAGAGATGGGAATCAAGAACCAGTTCCAGTTTAGAACTAGTTCCAAATTGTCTGAACTGCTGGAATCATATGGCGGAAATCATCATGTCATCATGTCATCTCTGTGGTGGGTGAAGCGATAGCAATAGTGAGATGGTGTGCAAAATAGGGTAAAGGGTATAAAAACAGGAAGCACCTGTGTTCTGTTCTGTATTCTGATGCCTGAACTCTGACTATAAATATGGGTCTGTGGCTATAAATAGGGGTCTGGGTCTGATTGCCTGTTAGTTTTTCTTTGCAGATAAAAGCTCTTCAATTCCAAATATCAATGCATCAGTCTGATTTTTGGCAGACAAACAATTCCAGGACACTTTCCAGGAGCTAACAGTGCAGCAGAGAGGCTGCTATTCCCACCTGGATATATAACATGAATGTGAATAATAGTGGGGCACTCTGCCTCCCACTCATTTTATTTTTTCTCATAGAAGCAGGAGACTTTAAGAGACTAACTAATTAGTTAATTAATGCAGTTAACTTTTGGCTGGGGACCATTTATCTTATCAACCTGTTATGTTGCATGGAGGGTTATTGGTAAACAGTGGAGATAATAAAACAGTTGTGTTGTCACTGAAAACCTGTGTGGGCCAACTTTTTTTTTTCCACACAAAAAAATAAGCAGAATCAATAGATTGTTTTTGAAAAGAAAGAGCTGAGGGAGCAGTTCTTGGTTGGCTGTCCATGACGAGGACTAAGATAAGCAGGGGGACATGGATGGCTTTTTTTGATGAAAATTGCAATGTGGAAACAGACATGAAGAGCAGCCAATACAATGTTGAAACATGGAATTGATGGGACAAGAACTATGTGTACTTGATATATGAATATCACCATGATGTGTTTAAAAAACAATAAAAAGAACTGACCTCTTTTCCTGCAGGGACATTGTTACATACTCCCTTGTTGTCCTGTGCTGATTCTGGATGATCACATTTAGGGGTGTAGACAACATTTACATTGTCTGGGAGATTTTCATGGGTCAAAGTTACTTTGGAGGACAGACTCTGTCATGTAATACAAATTTGAGAGGGTTGTGAGATATGGTACACAAAAATAACACCAAGTTGTAAGTAAAAAAATGTATTTGTGTGATGTCTAAAATGTTTTACAAATACACTAAAGGAGAGAGGTAGCCACATTACTCAGTGGCAGTTGACAACTTACTTTGTAGGCTCTTTCAATCAAGTCAACAACATTTTTAGAATCTGCTGACAGAACTCCCACCACAGATTTTGGAATCATGTCAGAGAGTTGCTGTGATAAAACACAAGATACAAAAATCATTTCACAATAAGATTACAGAGTGTACTGTATACATAAATAAAATGAGGTACACCAATTATTAGGAACAAGATATTTACCTGGTACACAGACTCCACATTTTTTGTCACTGCAAATATTGGCTGGATATTGTTTTTCTTCAACTGCATTACTAGTTGTCCAACAGATGGGTAATCCTGCACACAACCATTGGTAAAATCAGTGAAATTTGTAAATATAAATATCTATGATGCCCATTCAATGATAATTTGATATGTTGACCCCTGAATAAAGAGAAGCTTATTAGGCATATTTTCAGGAGCAGGACCACACCACAACTGCCCCGCCTCCAGCAATTCCTATAAATACCACCTACATTTTTCCTCCATTCCCCCCCCCCCCCCCCCTCTCGTTTTTCTCTTCCCTTTCTTCCTCTACTTCCTTGTTTACGTAATAAATCGTTCAAGCGCATCATGTCATGGGTGTGGTCCTTGCTAGTGAAAAACTCCCTGGCTGTGGATTTGCAAGAAAACTTAAATCAGTGTGGTGATAATAGATCAGTGATAAGTGGTTAATTTGATGGATACTGGTAGTTCCAATTTTTTACAGCTTAGATCCTTTATATCAGTTATGATAATATTGCATCCCCTTATGTGATCCCAGACATACCATCTCACTGCTTTTGTCATAAAGGTTGTTTTGCATGTGGCAAGCTTCATCATTTGGCTCCAGTATACCGGCCAATTTTCCATCCCCAGCCATGTGGAACCCATCATCAGTAGTCAGGACAATCAGCCGAGTGCTGTTGTTCCTCCAACCTATTTTTTCCTAAGCAAAAATATGTGTTAGGGACCATTTAAGCAAGAAAACTATTTATATTGTAACTTTTTTACTGTAAGGAGAAAGCCATGGAGTACAAAATATAGACCATAGACCAATGTTCACATTCTGTCCTAAATGGGGTTTAGGTTAAGGCTAGAGAGAGATGGTCTATTGGTTTGACTAGAAAAATTGAATAGAATAGGCCTTTGTTGCATTTCATGTCAGCACTGACAATTTAAATAATTTAACCAAGGCCACATTTTACCCATACCTTATTCAAGCTTTAAGTTGCATAAGTAGAAACATAAAAAAGCTTTAGCTGTCAAGATCAGATATTGTACTGTGAAATGAAATATGTTGATAGTAAATTTATTGACTTATATTGTCAATTTTTAGTTTTAATGTCCTTTGTTACTTTAAAGTTGCAATACACAACATTCAGCCACTAGATGTCTAGCACCAGTATCTCAGACCAAAACAAATAGGTGCGTTTTTTTACTCAATAAGTTACTCAAAGTTGGGAAAAAAGCTTCACAATTATGAACCGAAACTCTATTCTCACCTCAAATGTTTTCAAAAACATATTTTAGCGTACTGTTTAGCTGCAATTTGATAAAGTTTGCGATAATTAATTTAAACTTGATTGCCAACAAATGGTTGAGTTATGATGCCCTTTAAATTTATAATGTGTTAAAAAGGTGTAGCCTGTGTTTTTGAATGAATATTATAGTAGTAAGCGATACTGCTACTTGAATAAGCAAAAACAGAAGGTTTAATTCTCTTATCAGCTAATATTTCATTCCTTGTGTTATTAATTGTTCAGTTATATCTCCTCTTTACTTACCCCACATACAGCAGCCTGCATCATGGCATCAAGACTCCCTTCAGGAGAGTCCAAGTTCCCAGAAATGAATTGCGCTGTCACTTTTTCCTTGAACTCATCCTCACTTGGTGTCATACTAAGCACATGTCTGTAGCCAAAGGCAGCCTGACACTTCTTGTCATTCTCATCACATGGCTTTTGCAGTTTCTCCTTGTTGGTGTTAGTGTAAGGAAGGACTGTCTTATCAACAAATGCACCAAACCCTGTTATTAGACAAACACCAATTAGTTCCTTATTCTTGTTTTTTTCTTATAAGGTAACACCTCTGGAGTGGTTTGTCAGAATTTCCAGAGATGTATAAGGAATAACATTCTGGAATAGTAGGCAACACTTAAAGTAGCCGTATGTAAGAAATATGTTCCAAGTAATCATAAAATGGCCCTATTATGTCACCTGACATTAAGGAATCATGTTAATTTCAAACACTGATATCACTGACAGTAGTAGTCCAGCCAGAATATTCACATTTGAAAAGCTAAGTGGCAGCCCACAAGTAATGTTTATGTTGTCATTTTGTGTTTTGGCCTGATGCGCCACCCACCACCTATCTACCAATAACCAAGTCAGTAGCGTTTCAGCATCCAAGTTGCCAGTTGCTACTGAGCTGCAGCTAGGAACATTGCAGATAATGTTTGATGTTACAAAACCAAAAAAGCCTCGTTATGATTCTCAAATACGTCGTGACAGACGGCTACAGCGTCATACAGCTGCATCTGTCACACAGCACTCAGCTGCACCCGCTGATATGGAGGAGAGGAGCAGCTAACTCACTGTGTGTGTGTGTGTGTGTGTGTGTGTGCGCATGTGTGTGTGTGTGTGTGTGTGCGCGCATGTGTGTGTGTGTGCGCATGTGTGTGTGTGTGTGTGTGTGTGTGTGTGTGTGTGTGACGGTGACGCTCTCCTTTGCTCTCAGACAGTCTGTTCAATGTAGGAATACTACTACTTTATTCCGCCTCCCTGTTATTTATAAAAGTACCGCAAAAGGCCGCAGTACCATTTCTAAACACTTCGTGTTACATACTTCAACTTTAAGAATAGGGTCTCCTTTTTCTCATTATTTCTCAAGTTGTTTTAACATAAGTTTAAAACATATATGTTTAATATATACAGCATATAACTGTGTTCTTTACAAGAGTTATAGGTCTACCCTTACTCCACCATTACCATTAAAAATGAAAGTAACCCATAATAGTGCTGCATGATTATTTATAATTAGGGCCCGAGCGGCGACTGCAAGTCGCCTGGCGAAAGCCCTATTGAAATTCGTTCATGCCCCAACGTGCAAGTGACCCCAAAGTGCAAGTGACCCCAAAGTAATCAAGTAATCAAGTAATCATGTGGTATGGAAGACCCCCGGGGAAAAATGCTATATTGAAATTGTAATGTTTATTATTATTAGGGCCTGAGCGGCGACTGCAAGTCGCCTGGCGAAAGCCCTATTGAAATTGTAATGTTCATTATTATTATTATTATTATTATTATTATTATTATTATTATTATTATTATTATTATTCCGACATTTCGTGCCCCAATTTCGCCCCTTTCCCAAATGCGAAAATGCTTATACTTTTGCACGGACGTCCGGCATCATCCGAAATTCGATATTTTTGGGTGGTCGCACATGGGCGACGCAGAATGGCGGAATAGCGCCCCCTACAAAGTCCAAAAATGCCCATAGGGAATTTTGCTAACTTTGTCCTATGCTCACAAAATTCGGTACACATATGTATTATACCCACATATGCAAAAAAGCCTCTTGACCTCATGACCTCAACCCAACAGGAAGTCGGCCATTTTGGTTTTGATTTTTCCCGCCTAAAATTAACTCCTCCCACAGCGTTCGCCCGATCAAGTTCAAATTAGGTACGCAACATCTCCAGACCTAGCTGAGCTTAAGTTGTGCTCTGCGCATCCGTAGGTCAAAGGGCGTGTCTGCCAGTGCTCAACTAACTTTGGCGTGCTCGCCATGTACATACGAGTGGCTCTCACGCCCACATACTTCATCCAATCAGCTTCAAACTTGCTGGACATGATGATGGCTCCGCCCTGAACGTCCCGATATATTAACTTCCCACGTAACTCATAGCGCCCCCCGGTGGTAACAGGAAGTTAACTAAGATTCATTAAAATTACATACTTTGCCCCATCAACTTCATTCAGGACCAGTTGGTGAAGCTACATTATGAAGACTGTGAAGCTACGAGTAATGGCGTCCGTGTGGCGACGCGGCGACCATCAATTCCTCGCCATGAAAATACGTTTGGCTTTTTGATGGCTTTATTGAACTCGTATCATCATGAAAATTGGTACACAGGTCCAGGGTGCCGACCTCAACGTCTCCATTTGCTCATAGGCGATCTCACTCGTGTCGCCCCCTAGTGGAAACAGGATGTGCCATATTTTACATCATCATTGTGCGATTTCCACAAAACTTCACATGTGTAATCACTGTCCCACCCTGAACGCAACCGCTTGTGTTTTGTTGCACTCTACTTCCCCCTGGTGGATGAACCATCAACCTCTCATAACTCCTTCATGCTTTGTCCAATTCACTCCAAACTTCACATGACTGATGAGTGGCCGCCCTGAACACACCAGACCACACCAGACCATATGTGTAACTACCTGTGACTGCCCCCTACTGGATGAACGAAACATTGCATTTTTGGCCTCCTTCCAGGTTTTTTCTCACTTTCTGCTTCACGCCACAGCCCCGCCATGCCTCAGGCCCCGCGGTGGCATGGGTGAGCGAGGGCCCGCCATCGCCGCTTGCGGCTTTAATTGCAATTGAAATCGCGATGTCAGCCTGTGCAATTATAAAATCGCAAAAGAGACTTTTAATCGTAAAGGAGACATTTCAATTTAATTCAATTTAAATGTGTGTATGAAAACGTTTGGTAATTTGTGCACCATGAACGGAGACTGCTGTCAGTCTCTGTGTAGTCAGTGAAGCATGTGCAGTGCATGGTCGCATGACTTGCTGGTGTGCAGACCACAGACCAGGTGCAAATGGAAGCTAATAAGCAGGACAACACTGAACTGGTGGCCAAAAAGAAAGAAGAAGCTCGAACTCTGTTACATGGTGATGTTTTGGATTCAAGCTCAGCAACATCGAGCAGAAAGAGTTACTCTGTATAACATCTCAAATGAAAGTCTCTACAGCACGTGGCAATACAACACATTTATATCAGCAGCTTAAACAGCACAAAGTAAAATATGAATGCATCGCAGGTAAAGCACTAACTAATAAATAGACTTAAACTTAAAGCCAGCCTGTAAACAAAATAAAACACAAACCGACTCCATAACGTTCTGCTTGGCAATAGACATGATGCCCCTTTACTTGGTTAGCAAAGAGGGATTTCAGAAAATGATCTGGACCTGAGGATCACACGACAACATAGCCTTGGGCTTGAAAGAGGCATTGGCTGCATGTGTGAGGAGCGTCACGTTGTTATCACAACAGATAACTGCATTAACATTGTGAATGTGATGGAGCTTAATCGATGGACATAAACTTCACCATGCTATTGGTAAGTTAGATTGTCAAAATCATCAAAAATTATACACCCATGATACCATTTTGTTTATCATATCGCAATTTCAATCATAATTGCAATATTTTCCACAATAATCGCAATATGACTTTTTCACCAAATTGTGCAGACCTAATCCATAATTTAAAATGTATTACAAATGTAGTTATATATAAATACCATAACTCATTTCAATAATTTTCCCCACTTTTCTTCTCTTGTTACTAACACAACAAACATACCTGTAACTATAACCCTAACCCTAAAAAAAAATGCTTTCACTGCAATGCATCTAACACAAAGCTCTTCTTTCATTGTATCTACTTAAAGTATTTGTCTTACCTTTACGTATATATTGATACATCGTATGTACAAAATAATTCCACTGTAAGTTGTGGATTCATTCTTAGTGTTATATAATGTATATTAGCATTTTAGACAATTCAAGTTGTCACATTAAAATTGAAATTTCATTACCTATTTTTGCATGTTCAGTAATCTGTTTCAGAGCCGCAAAAAGATCTTTCCCCAAATTCTTGATATTTTCCAGGTCATCTTTCATGGAGTTAGACAGGTCCATCAGGTAGTAGAGATCAACTGGATAACCCTCAACTCTTTTGAAAGAAACACTGAATTTGTGAGGAAGCCCTGTAATCACAAAACAAACAAGTGGAAAAAAGAAAGAAAACAAGAAAACTACTTATATTGACGAATTCACAATATGAAATGAAAACATAGTAATATTTTGGAATTCATCTGTCAAGATTCTTAATCATTCAGGTTATAGTTATCCAATGAGGGTTGAATCAAGGTAAAGCTGGATGGAATGGTGGTACATAATATCATGGGTGTTGGATACATTGAAAATGTGGGTGGGACAATCTTGCAGAGGGGGAATACAATAAAGGTCCAATGCTGGATTAGATCTTGTGGCCTTGAGAATATAAAGCATGGGCCCTAACCCACTCATCTACCTGGTTTCTCTGCAATGCAATTTTTTAACAGTTACCTTACATAACAGTGTTGCTGCTGCCAGTCAGTATAGAGACTTTGTAACAAAAACAAAAAGACTGTGAGCAACGGGCAAACAAAATACAAACATTTAGTTAAATGCCCAACTTGGATTTTCAATAAACCAATCATTTCCTGAATACCTTGTTGTTACAGTGTGTGACCCACCTCAGCTTCCTGGCATTTGAGCATCAATGACAAGTTTGAGTCAGCTGTGCTCATGGGCAGTGAAAACATGGAATACAGTTTAATTGATTTGGGCATTCTGTCAATAAGCAAGCAGAATGGATTTGATAATGAAGCACTGACTAAGCGCTCTGAAAACAGTGCTGAGTGGATAGACTGATGCAATGATTTTCAACCTGGTAAAACTGAGGGGGTCGAAATGAATCATTTAAAAAAGTGGGTGGGACTTGCCCCTTCATATAATGGCTGTACACCCCTAACTTGAGGGCAACTGAACTTGGTAGAAGATAGTCAAATAAGTTTTGTGTCTCATCCACGGGGCTTCTCCGGTTCTAACTGACTGAAGAGGAGTCCTGGGCCTCTGTAGGGTTGTTATCAAGGCCTTTAATACTCCACCTCTTCACCAGTCAGTTAGGTATCTACAAGTATGTACCACCATATCCAGTTCCCCTCCTCAGATTTTGGAATTTATTACCTCAGACCCAGTCCAATTCGAATTCCACCCTAGAATGCGCTTCAATTTTACTAAATTTTACTGAATTTTTATTTATTTTTATCATATTTTTTGTCATATTTTTGTCAACAATTGTTGATACTTCTGACAGATACTTCTGTGGAGTAAAGAGTTTATTCAAGAGAAGAGCTTTTTTCATTGAAACGGAGCAAGTCTGGAGGACACCACCCTATTCCAGCTGAGTTGAAGAGGTGTTGTCGTGGTTGTCGTGCTGGTGCAAAAGTGAAGGCTTGGAAATGGAGATATAAGCCCTTTCTGCCATCAGTCATCATAGGAAATGTCAACTCTTTGCCCAACAAGAGTGATGAACTGGAGATATTGGTGAAGACTCAGAAAGTATACCGTGAGTGTAGTCTCATGTGTTTTACAGAAATGTGGTTGAATCAAAACATCTCAGTCTCCAATGTGGATCTACCTGGCTTCACTCTCATACGATCGGACAGAGATGCTAAAGCTAGTGGCAAGAAAAAAGATGGGGGCTTGGCTTTATTTGTGAACCAGAAATGGTGCAGTCCTGCACATGTTACTGTCAAGGAGAATTTGTGCTGTCCATATATTGAATTATTGGCAGTGAGACCATATTATGTACCAAGAGAATTCAGTCATATCATAACAATACTTGTATACATCTCACCCAAGGCAACTGTTGAAGTTCCATGTGAAGTTCTACATGACCCCGTTGCTAAGATACAGACTAAACATCCTGAGGCACTTTTGATAATATCAGCAGACTTGAATCATGTTTCCCTCTCCTCCCACCTGACTGGATTTACACAGTTTGTTAATTGTCCCACCAGAGAAAATAAAACCCTTGATCTGCTGTATGCCAATGTCAAAGAAGCTTACAGAGCCACTGCCTTACCACCACTTGGCAGGTCAGATCACAACTTAGTTCTTCTGGAGACTTGTTACAAGCCCTGTGTGTGGAGGCAGCCTGCAACTAAACTCACAGTCAGGAAATGGACACCAGAGGCTACGCAGGCTCTAAAGGACTGCTTTGAATATACAGACTGGAATGTGTTGCTGGAAACAGAGGAGAAGAGTATGGACATTGACAGACAGGTTGACTGCTTTACTGTTTACATCAACTTCTGTAGAGACACAGTCATACCTACAAAGACTGTACGCTGTTTCCACAATAACAAACCTTGGATTACTAGTGATATAAAGGCAATCCTCAGAAAGAAAAAGGCAGCTTTTGGAGATGGTGACAAAGCATGGCTCAAACAAAATACAATATAAGTTGAAGAAGAGACTAAAGATGGCAAAGGTGGAATACAAGAAGAAATTGGAGAGGAATCTACAGCACAGCAACATCCGTGAAATGTGGAGAGGAATCAACACCATCTCTGGTTACAACAACAAGAAAAGACAATCAGTGGTAGGTGATGTAGAAAGAGTTGATGAACTCAACAAGTTCTTCAACAGATTCAATACAGTGGCTTCACCCAATTCCAATGCTGCTTCTCCTCCTCTTCCTTTTCCTACTCTACCTCCTCCTCTTCAACATGGATACATCTCCAATGCAGCATCCACCCCACTTCTTACACCTGAGCCTCCACCCTTGTCTGTCACAGAGATGGGGGTGAGGTTGGAACTGGGAAGAGTTTGCTCTGGTAAGGCTGCTGGCCCAAATGGTGTGTGTCCAAGGCTGCTCAAAGACTGCCCAACTGTGTCAACCACAAATACAACTCTGAGTCCTGCCACATCCAGAAATATTCGGATGACACTGCTATTGTGGTATCAGGAATGCACAGGAATCTGAATATAGGGATCTGATAAAAGCCTTCAGTGACTGGAGTCACAAGAACTATCTCCTACTGAACACCTCAAAGACTAAGGAAATTATCATAGATTTCCGCAGGTTCAAGCCCCCTCTTCAGCCAGTGAATACTTGTGGGGTGGACATCAAGGTGGTGCCAAGTTATAAGTATCTAGGTATATACCTGGATAATAAGTTGGACTGGTCCCTAAACAAAGACGCTCTCTACAAAAAGGGGAGAGGGCAGAGCCTTCAATTTTTCTTAAAGCTGCAGTTGGTAAGTCTTATAAAAGTAACTTTTTGTCATATTTGCTAAGACTGTCACTATGTAAAGACAGCATTACATGAAACTAGTAATCTGTAATAAAACAAAAAAAAAACAGGCTCATTTAGCCCCATCGACTGCTCCGACTGCAAATTGGCAAATTGGCAGAATCCACTGCGACCGGACAAAAAGAACCAATCAGAGCCAGGATGGTGTCTGATGGAGTGTCTGACAGCTGTCAATCACTGCTCACGCACACAGCCCCCTCCCCCTTCCTCCTCAGCTCGGGAGAGCGGCTTCAGGAGCGAAGAGAAAGTAATGACGCAGCAACAACCATCAACGAGGACAAAACTACCGATACCTCCGTTACCAACAACAGCACGTCAGCCTCCTCTGGGGGAGGGACTTTGGAGGCAGTGCAGGAGTGCAGCGGAGAGGGAGGGGGAGGGATCTGAAAGTTGTACTTCTTCAAATTTGATGCTATGTTCTCTCTCTCCTCAAAGTTACCAACTGCAGCTTTAAGGAAGCTCAGATCTTTTGACATCTGTAGTAAGATGCTGCAGATGTTTTATCAGTCTGTGGTGGCAAGTGTGTTGTTTTATGCTGCAGTCTGCTGGTGAGGTAGCATCAGACACAAAGATGCAAGGCGGCTGGACAAACTAGTCAAAAGAGCTGGCTCTGAAGGACGGAGAGATTTAAAAGATCCTTTGCTCCTACAGACATCAGGCTGCCTAATGGCGCTTTTCCACTACACAGTTCCAGCACGACTCGACTCAACTCGGCTCGGCTCAACTCGGTTTTTTTTGCGTTTCCACTAGGGATAGTACCTGGTACCTGGTACTTTTTTAGTACCTGCTCTGCCGAGGTTCCAAGCGTGCCGAGCCGATACTAAATGTGACGTCAACAGACTGCCGGCCACTGATTGGTCAGAAGAGTTGTCGCTGGAAGAGTCATGAGCCGTCCCACACAAGAATCAAACCCTGCATTTTTAAATACTGGCAACAGCGTTAGAGCTATACGGCTCAATTTTCTTGCTTTGTGTGTGACAGAAAGCCACATACAGCAGCAAGTACACCACTGCCTCAATGTCCTCCATTGTTTATGTGTTTTGTGTCGCGTATAAAACGAAGTCACGGCAGTTTCGCAGAGCCGTGCTATGAAGACCCCTCCCACGTTGAGTGGGTACTTTTTTGTAATGGAAAAAGTCGTTCCTGGAACCGCACTGAGTCGAGTCGAGCAGAGTCGAGCCAAGTAGTGCTAGAACTGTATAGTGGAAAAGCGCCATAATTCTTTAATAATTTACAGAAGAGCTAACAGACTAATTGAATTTCCCCTCGGGGATAAATAAAGTCATTTTGAATTTTGAATTTTGAATTTGAATTTTGAAATCAAGATAATAACCCTGGAACACACAACTGAATCTGGAAATCAAACTCAAGTATCAAACTCAAGTATCAAACTCAAGTATCAAACTCAAACTCACCAGGTCGCAGGTTCAGCTTAATCGTCTGTGGACTCAGCTGGATAGGCTCCTGCTCGCTGAATGACCCGGACAGAGGCACTTCCTTGACAACTTTTAGATTGTTTTTAGGGGAAATTATTTCTTCCTCCTCGCAGCCTCTGTCCATCAAATTAGCCTTGGTGTCACAGCGGGCTGCTTCCTGCTTACCTGCTTTGGTGAAATTCTGTACAAAGGAATGCAAAAAGAAAAGACATTTCTTACTGTATTTCATAATAATTGTAAAATACTGTAAAATATTCATCCCTTGCATGTAAATTAAGAGTCAATAGGGTCAAATGATACATATGACATATCAAATGATGTTTCTGATGTTATTCCTGAGCTTGACTTTGAGACTCACAGATTCAGTGAGAGCAGTGCATGTGGAGTTCAGCACAGGAGATACCTTACATTTATCTAGGTCTGTTTTATTAGGTCACGTTGCTAAAATTGCTGAAGCAAGCTCTGTAACATGTGCAACATTAGCTAACTACCAGCTCCAGTCCATACTCCTCTGTGGGCAACAATGTCCTGCTGGTAGGAAAGAAGCAGTGAGAACCAGCAATTAAACTCAAGATTTGATTCAGTTTAGTGAATTAAACCTTAGCTGAAATGAGTAGTGGTTTATAAACCCTCTGACTGTACAATCACAAATGGGAAGGAAGGAGACCTGGAATCAAATGTCTCAGCAGATGGAGAAGCGAGGTGTGTCAATGTGTAACACTAAAACCAGTTTAAACACATTTTATTGTGTTCGATTGTAATAATGTCTGTCTTTCTAGTTATTAAGAAATGGATAATAAAATCAGCTCCTATATTTTACCAGTCACATTGCCTCGCTAAATTATTTGTTTGTTTCACAGATAGTGATGAGTGATGAGAAAACCAGCCAAAAGCTCCAGTGAGGCCCTATCTTTTCTATCCCTTTCACTTGCACTATCATGCAGTTCACATTTACATGTGCAAAATGCTTTTTTATAAGATTAGCGTGGCTCCTTTAGGAGACAGGGCAGCATGTGTGTGTGCATATGGAGTGTGTGGACCAGCAAGAGAGAACAAGCGGGTGATACGAGTGACAGTTAATATAGCACAGGCCAAGCAGAAATATGGGTCAGTAGCAAGCAGTAAAAGTGGTCAGTTTGAACAGTAAAAGTGCAGTGTAAATCACATTGATCTGTTAATAAAGGCTACTGCGTCTCAAGACCAAGGAGAGCTCCTGTGTGTTGCTTTCCCACTGCTGGTAAACATGAAGAGGGTTAACCCCATAGTGAACAGCATCAGCTTCAGCCCTGAAAGTAAACAAATCTCAGCTGTGCTTTCTGATTACGAGCTAAAACAGGAATGGCTAACAACTTGTTTCCAAGCTAGACTGTTACAAATCTGTCAGTTTTGTAATATAAATGTTACAAATAAAATACAGCAATACTTAATTGAATATCTATTCTTTTGTGTTTACTACTTTTTTTATTTGTATGGATAAAATTAAATTACACATTGTGACACTTCAATACCACCAACAGTTTCCATTACAGTGATTTTGGTTGAAAATCTATGGATATCTGCCTGCCTCCATGGACTAACCGAGTACAACCTATGTATCAGAAACGCTGCTTTGTATTAAGAAGTAGGTGAAACAGTTTACTAGAATTTTAGCCTCGTTGTGATTCTTTCACCGAACCAATCATACATAGTGTCAGAAGAGGGATACTGTCTGTGAAATAAGTGATGGAAATATTCATCTGCGCATGCCAGTTTGTTTACATGTATGAGGCTGACTTTCACTATGTTGAACTGCAAGGAAACTAGAAAGTGGCCCCTAAGCATTACATTGCACCCTGTTTTCCAGCTTCCAAATTAAGCACTCTTGCTCAATATTGGACCATTACAATTAAAGCTGCAAGCAGCGATCATTGGGCCCCTCACACCCCCACGCATGACTGTGATGCAGTCAAAGGACTTGCATTGTGGGTAAATTGATGTCTTCAGATCTGACTTTATTTTGATGGAGCTAATTTTATTTCATAACAGTTATGAATAAGTTAATAATTCATGTCAGACATCTGATATATGTGAAATATGGGATGAAGTCAGCTAAATTGGGACACTTTTTGTTTAATTGCATGGGAAACTGACAAAAGCAAAAATGGGCCACTAAAATTGAAAGTGAAACAGTAATTTCTGATAAAACAATCTAATAAACTTTCATTTCAAAACACATCTATGCACTATAACAATATATTATTAATGTTAAATTGCATCAAAACAACTTTCATAAAAAAGATTCAATGGTCTTGCAAGAGAGTGTGTGATCACTTTTTGGTTTCTCTGGACTGTCTTCCTATAATTACTTCATGCTCCCCTCTTCCTCTCCTTTACCCACTAATTGTATTAACAGATTCTTCCCTCACTGACATCCTTTATTTTCCATTCTGTTTCTTTCTTAACCTCTTCTCTACTCCCTGTTTTATTGTTTGACATTGTCTCTAATCATAAGTTTAATGTTACTTTCCTTAAACATCTGTCACTTCTTTATTTACATGCCTCTTTCACTTTTTCCCTTTTAAGTTTGTGTGGTGTATGTGCACAAATCATGCTGGCACATACAGTGAGTGAGTGTGTGTGTGTGTGTGTGTGTGTGTGTATGTGTGCATGCATGTCAAGAATGCACACACACACACACACTCATATGCACAGACGAACATAGTTGTGTACACACAAACACACACCTGGGGGGGAAATGGGAAACAGGCATATCATACATGCATAATATAATAATTTGTTAATAATATAAATATTTATTAATAAGAGGAACCATTAAAATATCCGCTAAAACTCAATTCACATTAAAGTAAATTGGGCCAGTAACTAAAAATGCTTTTTCATAAAAAGTAAGTGTATTTTGCAAAAGATCAGCATTTTATCTGATAGAGGCTATTAAGATATTTATAATGGATCACTACTTCTAGATGTTTGTTTCTTTATTATTGAGTTATCAACCTTATCACTGACAAGTAAGATTTGGCCAGGCACCTAAACACGCTGTTTTCTTCAACAGTCTTGATATGAGGCATTGTCCTGCCCACCTTAGCAATCAATTGTTACATATAAAGTACCGTTGTGGCAAGAATTTGATATAATTTGCAGTCTGTTAATGTTTAAAGAGTTAAGATGCTCAGACCTTAAATGGCCCATTTTACCTGATGGCTCAAAAGAATATTAGACATTTTATTTACATAGCATATTTAGAATAATTTAGAAGCTAAAAAGAATAATTTAGAAGCTAAAAAGAATTAGAATAATTTAGAAGCTAAAAAGAATAATTTAGAAACTAAAAATAATTACATTGTTTCAAGTGGTTTGATTATCCATGATTGTCCACTAGGTCCAGCTAACTCAACAAGAGCAGAAGAAAAACACAATAGAAGAAGATGAGTTGAACTATATGTTAGTTGTCAGTCAAGCTCTTTACTTTAGCTTTCTTAACGTGTAAAAACCTTTTTTGATTCAATAAAGAAGCATGTCTCATTTTAAGTCCAGAGTCTCGTCTCATTTTTTTTGAAGTTAGACTAAGCTACAACAGGGGTGAAATAACACTTCCTGTGTCGACCATGTGGCACTCGAGAACATCCATTAATTCTATGTAATTTTGTAGTATATGATGTGGAGAACACACCCTGTAAATTACATGTAAATCTGATTATGTTTGTCACATGAAGCTGACTTCCAGTTTCCAGTAGGGGGTGCCAAGACTCAATATTGAAAATAGCTATGTTCAGGCCAGGACTCTTATCAACCAAGAAATTTGGTGCAGATTGGAATATGTCTGTTAAAGTTACAACTTCCCTCTTCATGGCAATACATTGTTTGTTGTCTTGCCATGGCAACAGTGTATGATGAAGACTTGATTTTTATCTAAGTCAGTTTGAAAGGAGAGGATTGAAACTTGATATTTCCTAGGGCGCACTGTTGAGCTATTTTGTCCTGTAACAGCCAAAGACCCATATCGGTGATCAAGTTTTGTTACTTTTGAGTAATGTGCAAATGTTCCTAAATTTTTTAGCATTCCTAGCACATAAATGCTAAAAGTAATTAGGGGTGCTATTGAGCTGCTTTGCCAATAGCACCTCCCAAGCCCATTTGCGGTTTCAAATGGAAATACTTATTAGTTTGAACATACGTGCAAGGTTTCATGAATTTTTGCACATCCTACAGGCCTCAAATATGTGCTCATACATTGCAAATTGATGTACAAAATCCAAAATAGCTGACTTTCTGTTGGATGAAATATCCAGGTGTACTGAAGAATGCAATAATTCCACATCAAAGACACTGCCCTCAAACTCCACCCGGGGGCACTATGGAGCCACACCCAAGCTCAATCACTAATGATAATGATAAGAATAATAAATAAGAAGAAGAAGAAAAAGAAGAAGAAGAATGATGATGATAACAATTATAATTAAAGCTGCAAGCAGCGTTAGTGGTGCTAGAGAACACCCAACAAGTATATGTCATGTTGTAGTGTACGATGTGGAGAACACACCATGTGAATTTCATGTAAATCGGATGATATTTGTCATATGAGGCTGACTTCCTGTGTCCAGTAGGTGGCGCTATGAATATGAGTTAGTATTGACGCATAGACGCTTTGAGGGCGGGACCCTTATCATGCGTGAGCAATTGGTGTAACTTTGAACTCAAAATAGCCGACTTCCTGTTGGACAGGAGGCTTTTTTGTGATTCTAGTCATGATACATATGCATACCAAATGTCTTTAATGTAGGTGTATGTAGGAGGCGGGGCTTCAATTTTGAAATGTTCCAGGGGGCGCTGTCGAGCCATCTTGCCACGTAAAAGGCCCAGACCCATATCAGAAGTCAATATTTGTGACTCTTGATGAATGTGCAAAATATGGCGTGTGTAGGAGTTTGTAGGTACGTACAAATGTGAAAATGCATTAGGCGTTTGGGGGCGCTATGGAGTCCCCTGGTCACACCCAGGCCCAATCACGTTGAAACTTAAACATTTTCACCAGGTGTGACGTGTGCAAAGTTTCATGAGTTTTCCGGTATGTTTAGGCCGCCAAAAATGTGCTTCTTTGCATGGAAAAAGAACTTGAAAAATAATAATTCCTACAGATTCGATAGGGCCTTCGCACTGATAGCGCTCGGGCCCTAATAATAATACATTCGGATCCAATAGGGCCTTTGTACCGTTTTGTGCTCGGGCCCTAACAACCTTTGTCATCATTAGTCACATACACCCAAAATAATTCCCTTTAAAATTATAACCAATCCACATGAAACATTTTTTTAAAGTATTTTTGATGTCCATCACTCATGTGTCACAGAACAGATATGCGTTCCTTCTATTAGACTCATCAATCTCTGAGATGACTCTGAGTTGTCCCCCTTACATTTTTTTATGCTCCAAATCTATTTTTTTTACTCCTCTGGCATGTTTAGTAAAGCTCATTTCCACAGAAATCTATTTAAATCATAAAAATATCCTGTTTAATACATTTTAATACAATTTATTAAGGGTATCCGTATTGACCGATTGGCTCCTAGTCTGCCTGTGAGCTTGACACTGTCCAGTTAATTCATCTGGAGCTGCTGCTGGCAGGCTGGTTCTATGGACAAAGATGTCTGAAGAAAGGTCAGAGTTGGTGTGGACTGAACACTTTCTCATTCGCTTTCTATGTGGATTTCTAGCAAAACCTTGAGACTTGCTGGGCTTCATGTCCTCTAAATCCAGATAATATGAAATGGTATGAAACAGCTCCTTGCAACTGATTTTATTTACACATATATTACAGATACAGATATACAGATACAGCATACAGCACTGGAAGACCTATGAACCATGGACTTACCAGCTTCTGGCACCACATACAGTCTGGGCCAGATCTGATACAGTCACTGCAGGAGTTGACCACAGACTTCGAGCAACTTTCCCCATTTTGACACAGTCCTAGAAAGAAAAACACAAACTATATTCAACACAGTCACACAAAGAAATTGTAAAATGAGCACAAATTCATAATTGAAAATGTTTATTGTTTTATGTTGACTTGAATAGAAATACTTTTTGTAGGGATGGGCAGATCAACACCTGGAGTATCTATAAATTAACATTAAGCCCTGTTTTTCCCAGAATTAATATGCTCACAATTATATTCTGCTTATATTGTGCCTTGTAGTGTGTGTGGGTGGGGGGGTATTGTCCATAGCTCTTGGAAAGAGCCTGTTGGTCTGATCATGCATAGTTTTTCAGCCTGCCTGAGGGAAGTGTTGTCAACGGGGACATCTCATGACGAGGCCCGTTTATGGAGACAGCTTGACTGGATGTCACTCAGATGTGAAAGTGGGGAGTGGATAATCCACTGAGCTGTTTCAACTACTTACTGCAAGTCTTTCCAGACCAGTACAAGACTGTTTAGCAGTATGTTAGGATGCTTTCAATTGTGCAGCGGTAGAAGTTGATGGACAGCTTTTGAGGGAGTCTGTTGCACGTCACAGTCCTCAGGAAAAAGAGTTGCTTCTGGGCCTTTTTGATCAGACAGAAGGTGCTCAGGGTCCAGATTAGGGTCTGTGAAGGACTGGCCGACCCCTAGCTTTGTGCAGGAACTGAAAAGCTTTTTGGAGCTGTCCTCCTACTACAGGAGGTTAGTGAGCGAGTTCTCATGCATAGCTATTCTGGTTGCTGCAAAATGAGGAAATTTGTATGTGGACAGAGGAGAGATTAAGGAGTTAGACGATGTTATGAGGGGCTAGTGTAGAGCTGACAGCAGGCGATTTTGTTATTTTGCCGTTGGCTACAGCCTAGAGTAGCCTGTGTTATTGTGCATTATAAAAGTTGCTCCACGCTACCTTGGCAAGGGCATTACAGTATATTAAGTTGTTGTTAGATGTGTAGGATGTGTGAGGTTGCAAAGTTGCAGAATGCATTTATTGTATATACAAACCTGAAAAGGACAATTGATGATGGTAATGACATATTTTGATGTATTTTGATGCTGGTAGGCCCAGGTGACAGCCAAGTAACATTGTACAACATTATTTTTTGTAAGTATTTCTGACACATTACAGGCCATCTTGAGAGGACGTTGAAATAATGGTGTGTTCTATTTATACTCAGAAATCTGTATTTCCCATTTCCGAGTTGGAAATTTCAAAGGGAATGACCCCTGATGACCCCCTATTTTTTCCAATTTGCTCTGACTGCCTGAAGAACATTTCTTTTCTGTGGCCAGTTTTTGCATCTTCAAGACCAAGGCTACCTGGATTTACTGCAAGTGAAACTAAACTTGTCTTTAATATGTCTTGAGCATTTTGTTAGATAGCTGTTTTGTTTGGCTTTTAATTCTTAAGATACCCAGTGATAAAATAGTGTTATGTTGTATACCGTATATTATAACAGAGGGACAAAAAGCTCCATAAGTTTTACTATTGACTCCTTTTGCATTTCATGTATTGATTCATCAATATAACAAATACTGATAGATAGAGATAGATTTGCAAATAAATAATGTAATGTACTTATTAAAACTTACCATTCCTGGCCACGAGGATTAAAATAAGTAACAAACACCGATCCATTTCCTGATGACAAAAAAAAACATGCATTAAAATATATGAAACAAGTATCCCTAAAAATAGAAATCATCCTGGAAACACCTGGAAAAATATAACATACTTTAGCATATTTTATATTTCAGAATGTGTACCCTAAAATGATCTTAATTTTACAGTTTAGATGCAAATTTCATCATTGTTACTTGATAAATATCAACCCAGATTTGGAATTAGTTCATGTATAATTGAATTAATTTAATGAATTAAATTCATAGATTCTTTTGCATTTAGGGTAAATTGATTGGATGATGAAGCTATAGACTGCACCAGAAAGAGGCTACAGGCCCAGATGGATCATCCCCAGTGTCCTGAAGGCCTATGCTGATCAGCTGTGCTAATGACATGAGGAGCTGTAGTTCCATCCAACACATTTAAAACCAAATTAAAGTCTGCTAGCTTCTCAGCTCTGTAACCACTGACTGTACATTGTATATGACGTGCTATTGTGTGTAGCTTTGTATTTTTATATGTATCCTATGTGTTTTTTGCCTTGAAATATTTGTTATTGTGCTGTTATAATGTTTTAATATTAACATAAGGGACTGCAGAAAATGGTACAGTATATCAAATGGTAACATTTAAGTTTAACACTCTACATGGTCCAAATGGACAAATTACTACTACAGATGTAGAACTTTTTCTGTGTGTGCTTTGATAGATGAGGCCCCTGGTATGAGGAATCAGCTATGAGCTTTAATTGGACTTTCATAGAAGTAACAAGGTGAGTGAAATACTGTATCAGTTTTAATGTGTGGATTAGAAATATAAGTGTATCCATGTAAACAACAAAGTACTAACTGTGGCCACATTTAGGTGTGTCCATATGCTGATATACTAAAACACTAACAAGCTGAAAAAGACCTGTGCAATTTCCTATCTAAACCTTTCACACATGAATCAAAACAGGTACACATTTACAATATGATAACATTAATCTAAATACACTGAATGAGATGTGTACCAGGGTACGAAAAAAGTTGGTTTTGTAATAATGAGCGACTAAATGTAATGATCTCTCATCCTTTGAATAGTGTCATTTCCTGTATTCTAAAATGGAGCCTTTTGTTGCACTGTGTCAACACTTTCAACACCATAAAAGGCAGAAAGCAACAGCATAGGGTTGTGTCATCAGTACATTTCCGCTTTTTGACTCAGCCATAAAGAAGTGTTCATGAGAAAGGAGAATACATTTATCTTGTATGTTTCTGTATTTGTTCTACAGTATTTTGTGTACATTCTCAAAATGTCAACACCTGTAAAAAAAATTATACAATGATAATCATAAGACCACGTTTACTTATAAAAAAGCTTTACTCATAAATGCTTGTCTTAGAACAAGCCAGGTTCCCAAATGGACATTTTTTGTAATTTGCTCCAAATTTTGCCATAAAAGATTATATTCATTATTCTTGACAAAGTTTTGTCAAAGGCTTTACAGTATTATCATAATTATTATTGCTATATAAAAATCTTAATGCCACAGTGTAATCAAACATTCCATAAAATGAAGAATTACTAATGCAGAGTTAAGGGTTTGACAACAGTCCACATTTAGATATGGACTGAAGTCACACTGCGTTGATACTCTGCCCCATATCCACCTCAAATGTGTGATACTTGGATGAAATTTACATTCACCATACATTCACCATATTTGGCAGCTGAGAGGTTACATATATGGCTCTATGTTAAACCATGGAGGTGCTTACTAGGGGGGTTAGAGTGTCCACTGGGCCAGATGTCTCAGGCAAAAAGCACAATGACGCAGTAAAACAACCTGAACCCTTGGTCAACAGGTTCAACAGGTTCTCGTAATATACTCATACTAAGAAAAGAAAATGCACTTAAGTCCTCTACCTCCACCACAGTCCTCTTTCAAAAACATTTTGCACCGAGTGTTTATCTGAAACTAATGTAACTAATGTTTTTAGTGCCAAAGTTCCTCTTTTTGTTTCTACACATCCACCACTGCTCAACAGGGAAACACTGGCAGACATCCACTTGATATGACTAACTCACACTGCTGAAGCCTCATGTAACACATTTGAAGGAGAAAAACCTCTTTCAGCGATGATGTGTTTTAAAAGTCTTGAAAAATTAGAAATCTATCCTTTGAAGTAGTGAAGCAGCAAAGAAGAAGATAACATAATATTGCGTAAGATAGAGGAAAGGTCAAAATCCAATTAGTAATAAACAATATTTAGTCCAGACTGTTAGATCCATGGGAAACCCCACAATTTAATTTTTTTTATTTTACGAAATAATAGTGCTATGAATGGTTTCATAAGATAGATAAGTGACAGATTTGATTTTAAATGTCAAGGGCAATGTTGACGGAATGCCCTGTCATCAAAATAATCCACGTACAATGCCAAATTAATAAATCCTCGAAATTAAATGTTCCAGTTCATTGCAAAGCCCAAACAATCAAAAGTAGTCAAGTTCTAATTTAGATGGATGTTAATAACTTTAGATGCCTTTCTCTTTTTTCATGAGTCGAAAGAATTAAATATACTATCTGAGAAGCAGATATGGCTATGTCATTATTACCTATTACAATAGATTATTATGAATATAAATTATTAGTATTTATAATGTAACAAAAGAGACTATATTAATCATTGGTTCATTTGGTTTATAAATAGGACTGACCACTGTCTTCATGAGTTGTTCCTGATTAAGTCAAAGCGTCATAAAGCTAGTAACTGCTTATTCAGTACTAATTACTAAAACATTAGTTACTCTTTTTGTGTTCCCTCAAGTAAAGTGATACATAAAACGGAAAAGTTACTAAGTTGTCCTTTAATACTTTGTAGGTTCATTGATGAACTTGAATTTAAAGTATTAATAAAACTTTTTTTATTTTCACTTTTCATGAAAACAGACAACTGAGTGTTTACATATCAGGCAATCATTTATTTTTTATGTATCTGCCAACACAATGACCACATTGATATTTTTGCTTGTTAGCAGCTCATATAGACAGGTAATATGATATGATGTTGGAGAAATTAGGTGCTCTTGTACAGGAAATAGCAACATCTTTAGCTGACATGAAAATTAATTAAAAAATGAAATTCACATAATATTATTACATAGCTCTGGATTTATAAACAAAATTGAAAATGTAGTTAACGAAAATGTGTCCCTCAGTTAATGAAAATATGTCCCTCAGTAGTTATTTCAGTAACTTCCTCTCAGACACCAGCCAGAACGGGAAATGTTGTCTTCCTCATTTAGATTAATATAAATTCTCATTCTGTCACAAACCTGTGGTGCAACTATGCTTTATTTTGGCAGCCTGACTTCAGTGACTTTATTTAATACTATGCAATACACGGTGAATCACAAAATATCTAATTGTGTAAAGCCAAATTTCCTTTGTCCTTCTTCAGCCTTAACTTGAAACACAAGACTACCAACTGCTCAGGTAGGAGTAACAACATTTAAAGGTCAAGAGCATGAGAAGAGTCAAGAAGCTCTTTAGTTACAAATACAAACTATTTCAATACAGAAACAAACTTACCAGAATCCGGCAGATGCAGCTGCAGCTGCAGCTTGATTTGTGGTTGACAGTTGTGTGTGGATGAAGGCACTCCACCCAAAAGAAACAGGAAGTGTGCAGCAACAGTGTGCAAGAGAACAGCAGGGGTTGGGTCACAGAGTAGACCACACATTACAGCTAGATCTTAAAAATATACTGCACAGAAAACTGTTGTTGGTATTAAATTTAAAAAGGGAGGTCAATCACCAAGGACTAATTTACTACTTCTTCTACTACTCTTTATGATGGTATGTTTTGCATATATAGGCTGACAGTCATGGGTGAAGAAGGCATACAGGATAGGGTTTAGGACACAACCCTGAGGAACACCAGTGTTCAGGATGAAGGTGGATGATGTTTGTTTTCCCAGCCTGCCAATCTGGGGACATTTGATTGGGAAGTCCAGGATACAGTTGCAGATGGTTGTGTTCAGGCCCAGTCCATGAAATTTAGAATCTAGGGTGTTGGGGATGACGGTGTTAAGGCTGAACTAATGTCCAAGAAGAGCATCAGCTGCTCAAGTATAGTGTGGAGGGTAACACATCTTCTGTTGATCTGTTTTCCCATTAGGTAAATTGGTTATGGTCTAGTGTGGCAGGGATGGAATGTTTAATCTGGGCCATTAATCTCTCAAAGCATTTGGCTATCACTGGCGTGAGTGCAATTGGGCAATAGTCATTTAAACAACTAACGCTTTTTTGCTTGGGAATAGGCAAAATGATTGTTTTCTTTGAGACAAGTTGGGACAACAGTGTGGTTCAGGGAAAAGTTGAAGATGTTAGTGAAAACTTCTGCCAACTGATCTGCAAATGCCTGAATTACCCGCCCCGGGAGGCCGTCTGGTCCAGCTGCCTTCCTCGTGCTGATGTTGCGCAGTGACCTCATTTGAGTCCAGAATGAGTCCCTGATGATCTGGTGGCAGCCTGTCCATTACCCTTGTGTTATTATCTGGGGTGGCTATGGCTCAGGAGGTAGAGCGGTTGTCCTCTAATTGGAAGATCGGCGGTTCCTCCAGTCCACATGTCGATGTGTCCTTGGGCAAGACACTTAACCCGTAATTGCTAATAGCTTCCTCCTGATGTGCAGGTTGGCACCCTGCGTGGTAGCTCATGCCATCAGTGTATGAATGGGTGAATGAAATGTAGTGTAAAGCACTTTCAGTGGTTGCAAAGACTAGAAATGCGCTATATAAGTACAGTCCATTTACCATCTGTATCAAAGAGGGCAAAGAACCTGTTGGTTTTTATTTAATTAGAATTTACATTTGCAACATTTGTTTTTTTCAAATGCTCCTGAAAATGTCAAATGGTGTAACCATCTAAATCACATACAGTGTATTTAAGTGCATTTATAAAAAGAATTACTTCATTTTAAAACATCAAATGAAAAGAACAAAAAATTGAATATTCCTTCATTAAAATGTTAATGCGTTTTATCAATATTGAGAAAATGTGTTTTAAAAAAAACATTTTGTTGCATTGCATTTATTCCACATTTTAGTTCACATTTATGTTCCTGTACATAATCAGATTTTTATGAAAACATACTGCTTACACCTGTGGGACACTGGGTTGCATCAATGGATGAAACCAGTAATTTTCATAAAAATCTGATGTCTGACCATGTTCCTTCTAC
Source organism: Scomber scombrus (assembly GCF_963691925.1). NCBI lineage: Eukaryota > Metazoa > Chordata > Actinopteri > Scombriformes > Scombridae > Scomber > Scomber scombrus. The sequence goes on along the minus strand of NC_084982.1, from coordinate 175,680 downwards.
AGTCAAACATCACTGTTTGTTGAAGAAATGGACACTGAAAATCAAATATGACAGTCAGCAAGGTTCAGGGAACTTGGTTTTTCATGTTATTCCAGTTTAGAAAAAAGAATACCTGACAAAAATAAATGATTAGGATATTATATATTAAATCCAGTCAAGAAATCGTTTTAATTTCATTTGATAAATGAACTCATATCTTCTTTTTTTTTTTTTAAACAAGGTTTACTTTATTTTCAGTGTACAAAAGTGCAATACATATTCTGAAACAGGCACTGTAGTTATCATCACCCACCCCTTGTAGTCCCGCCCCGTCCGGCAAGTCATTCAGCAGATGGATATACCCCAAAGTAAAAAGAGAGAGAAAGAGAGAAAAAGAAAATAAAAGAAAATAAATAAAAGAAAAAATAGGAGAAAAAAAAAAAAAAAAAAAGGGTAAAGGTAAAGGTTAATGGATTTCAGCAAGTAATTGAGCATCCGATTTCTCCACAAAGTTTAGAAACGGTTCCCAAGTTGAATAAAATTTGGATATAGATCCTCTCACAGTGTATCTAATCTTTTCTAGTTTTAATGACTGCATAAGATCTTTAATCCAATGAGCATAAGTAGGAGGGGAGGCCTCCTTCCATTTAAACAGTATTAACCTCCTTGCTAATAAGGTGGTGTATGCCACCACATTTGTCTGAGTGGCATGTAGATGTGCACCAGCTGGAACGACCCCAAAAATTGCACTCAAGGGAGAAGGTTCTAGTGGATATTGGAGGATAGTGGTTAAAGCATCAAATATGGATTTCCAGAAATGGGTGAGTTTCGGGCAGGCCCAGAACATATGACAGAGGCTGGCAGCGTCCTGTTTGCATCTATCACAGGCTGAGTCTAGCTCAGGATAAATCTTAGCTAATTTTTCTTTAGAGTAATGAAGTCGATGAACCACTTTAAATTGAATAACACTGTGTCTCAAGCATATTGAAGAGGAGTGAATCCTTTTTACCACCAGCTCCCAGGTTTCCTCTGACACAGACATCTGCATATCATTCTCCCACCGAGTTTTGAGAGGTTCAAGGGGTACCGGGCTAAGGGTATTGATTGTATCATAGAGTTTAGAAATGAAGCCCTTTCTCGCAGGGTTAAGATCAAGGATGTTGTCTAATTTATTTTTGGATGGAGAGGCTGGAAATTGACCGAATTTGCAGCGAGTGAAATCTCGGACCTGTAGATACCTAAATAAATGAGTTCTTGGCAAGTTAAATTTCTCACAAAGCTGATTAAAAGAAGCAAAAGTACCCCCTATAAATAGGTCTTCCAGGGTGCATATACCCTTTAGTCTCCAAATCTCAAAGGCATGGTCAGAAATAGAGGGGGGAAAGGCCGGATTTTTTGAGATTGGAGAAGCAAAAGGTGGGTCTTTGAATTTGAAGGCCTGTCTAAATTGTTTCCAAATCCTGACTGAATCACATATAACTGGATTAGTAGTAAATTTGGATACAGAGTGGACCATAGGAAGTGATGAGCAGAGGAGAGAGTGTAGAGATGTTTGAGATAGCGAGGACATCTCTAGTGCTAGCCAGGACGGAGTATCTGTATCTATGACTTTGGTCTGCCAAAAGGACAATGCTCTCACATTGCAGGACCAGTAGTATTGCTGGAAATTTGGTAAGGCCATCCCTGAACTCATATCTTCTGTAACAGTCTGTTCTGCTCTTCTCCTGCTGCTGGTAAAATTCCATTCACCACACCCCTGCTCTACTCCTGCTAATCAGCCACACCCACCTCATCAGTTAACTCTGTTCACCTGGGCTTCATCAGTAATCACCTGGACTCTCAGCTGCACCCCATCTGTAATCAAGCCTGTATATATACTCCTGTTGTCCACTCACTCTTGGCCAAATTGTCATTTGCAATTGCTACATGCCAGACCTTCCAGCATTGATTCACGGACTGATTCCCTGGTTTCGACCCTGCCTGCTTTTGACCTCCTCGTGTCCTCCCCGGTAAATGCACCAGCCTTCTGTTCCTGACTTTGAGTATTGCCTGTTCCTGTTTGCCTGTGGCTGTGTGGCGTCCTCCGGCTTCGATCCTGTCTGGATGGCCAGAAACTCCAGCTTGGTCAACCTCCAAAACTAACATCCAACAATATTAGCATCATAAACTACTGTTATTTGACAAAATTGTTGAAAGGCTTTTAATAAGACTCAAATGATGTAAGCAGCTATATGATTTTGACATTTAACTTTAAAATCTAATTTGACACCTGTGTAACATGGCTTTGGTCTCGATATTTGAAATGTAATTCTTAGAGTATTTCATTTTAATGAAATCTTATGAATTGTTTTTCTAGGGATACAGCATGGGACATATAAACTGAGTAAACCCGACCAAGTCCAAAAAAATGTCAGTTTGAGTAATTGTTAAGAGCTTCTAACTGTCAGACAGCAGTTGTATGTCATCTGGGTTTTTCTCTGTAAAACCACTTCCTGTTATATGGCCTTGTTACGTGCTGTAGGGTTTTTTTTCTTTGTGTTTTTCCTTTCTCGACAGATACCGCCCTCCTCCCTCAGCTGATCACCACAGCTGTACCCCATTGCAATCAGGACCAGTATAAAGGCTCCAGCCTCTCCTTTCTCTGTGCCAGTGGCCCATTTGGCACTGCAGTGGTTGTTGCCTTGTGAGTGACTGTTAGTGAGATGGTGTTAGTAGTGGTGTTATCAGTTAACGTATCAACTTGCTTTTAAGTGAAGCCCGTCCTTAGTTGTTGAACCAGAGTTTTTGGTTTATTATTCTGATTTAGTAAATACATCCTTGGTTTTGCTTTCGTACTCCAGGGGCCTGTTTCAGAAAGCGGGTTGAGTGAAAACTGAGTAAGTGACTCAGTTAAAGGAAACTCTGGTTTTTCGGTTTAACAAAGCCAGTTCAGCTTAATTCTGAGTCAATTACCCAGTCAACATACTCTGTGAAACTAACCAGCTTGCTAGCATGTTTTCTTCAACAAACCCCGAGTTTCTCTTTTTTAACTGAAGCCTGCAGACTGAATAAATACGCAGCAAATCGCCGTCAGAGGGTGAGTACACCCCGCTGGGGTGTTTAATCATTCTGTTCTGTTTGAGTGTTTCCATTTCTGTACAGTCGACGAAGGCTGAGAATCATGTTCAGCTCTGCAGTTCAGAACAAGTTCTTTGTGTTGCACTTTGTTTTTTTTGCCAATGGCAGTTTTATATGTAACATCAGTGACGCTGAGCATGTTTCCAAGGCAACGGTCTGTCAGGCTGTCAGATACGATACTTGGAGGGTCTTGGTAGCCAAGTGGTTACTGCGCATGCCTCATAATGACAGTGTCCCTGGCTTGAATCCAGAGAGGGACATTTGGTGCAGGTCATTCCCCTCTCTCCCTGTTTCCTGTCGGCTCTATAACAGCTACTCCTAAATAAAGATGAAGGTGCCCAAACAAATTAAGAAAAAAAGACTCTTGCACTGAATCATTTACTGTATACTTTTGTTGTGTGTACAGTAAGTGTATAAAGGCAATTAGGTGTTGCTTTCAAATAGACAATATTAAATACTGGCAGTGTTGGGATAGCTGGTAAAATTTACTTTTTTTGCTTAAATTTAACTAACTACTGAAATATATCACATGTTGAATGTAGCCACTCAATGCTGTTTAATGAGGGCAGGCTTAACACCACAATTGCTTGTAATGAAGTTATACCTTGACTTGTTTGAGCTATATTTTTCTATTTAATCTTCAATTGCTGCCAAGTTGGCCTATGTTTTGTACCTGTTGGGGTCTGCATGAATATTAAATGCGTTGCGCGCACACAGAATATAAATATTGAATAGGTGGACCACTCGGGACAAAACTTTTTCATTAATACTCACACATTGACTCTCAGTGATTTTCTTCCACTCCAGCTCACATTCTTTTGCTGCTGCTACTGTATTGCTTTTCTTAAATATATACTCATTATCTGCATGCATTCATATATTTTTTTTAACTCAACTGGGGAGGACTGAGCCCTTTGTTTCACCTGTTGCCGTGGTGAATTATGTTGTGTTCCATTGATGAGGCCTTGGTATCTCAGAGTTGATGGAACTCACTTATCACTTGTTCTGAAACCCAAAACTGTCTGAAATCACTCACTACTCCCTATATAGTGAGTATGCCATTTTTTAGTGCTGTCCGAATGTGACATACATATGTATCTATGTCCACAACCAGCATTGATGTATCACGTTTTAACTGTGCGGTAGCACTGACGTAATTAACGGCACCTGAGTAGTGTCCGAAAGTGTTTTTTTCTTTCTGCCGATGAGCTCCCTATATAGTCAACTACGTTGGAGTAGGGGATGAGTGATACCAGACACCTGGGCAACAGTGAATTGCATTATTGTTAGTGTACTTTCCATGTTTCTCACAGAAGATTTGCAGAGGCTAGGTACATTTTCATTTGGTGTCTTTAAATTTAAATGACGTCAAATGTTTTTTTTAATAACAAATCTATAAAAAGCGCATGTAGATATTGACACAATATCACTAACTAGTAAAATAAGTTATGTGAATTAAGTGCAGTCTAATATTAATGAAGTTCAGAGTGAACAGCTGCTACTGAAACAGTATACATTACATAAATGTTTAATTATTAGATATGACAGGTGGAATAATGTTATGCCAGCTGTTTCTTTACACAAAATGTCTTAGTCTAACCTGAAACAGGTTAGAGGATAAACTAGCAGTAAAATGTGTTTATTTTGCAAGAGGTGAAAATGTCAGTGCTTGTTACTGTTTGGATGGGTTATTTGGATGTGAACTTTTGAACTAAATGATGGGGTGCTCAAAAACTATTGTCATGGAACCAACAGATCTGCTGGTGTTTCAACACGTTTCCTGTTGACATTATTACACATAGGATAGATGGAGAAAGCCACTGGCTAATAGCTGTCTTAAAAATTTTGTTTTTTTCTTAAATTAACAAATGTGTACTAATGCCGACTATGAAGATAAGATATGAAAGTGGTCGGCTCCATTAGACCCACAAAGTCTCCAACAGGCATCCCCGCTTCCCTGATGCCGTTTCTGAATGGGTGTGACAAAAAATCTCTTTTTCCAGCAGAACTCCTGCCACGTATTCCAACCCGTTGAGTACCATTGTAGCTGGCATATGTTTTCCCAACTCTCCAGCGTGATCAATATCTTTCCCACTTTTTCTTGTATTCTGTACTCTCTTGTTTGGATAATCGTATGGCATTATATAATTTGGAAATAATTTTGTTAGTATCTAAAAAAATAAATAAATAATCTTTTCCCAGTCCGTGATCCTTCTGCAGGGTTTCAAAACTCTGGAATGCCCCCTTGTGGACAAATTAATAAGTAGTTAAACCTTTTTAGATCCCGTAATAGTTTTCTGGGATCTCCTGTTTTACTTGTAATTCATTGTCAGATAGTAAGGCTGTTTATAGGGATTCCCTTAATCATTGTGCCTTCTATTTCCTTCCATGCTGCAGTATATATTGGTGAACACAGGCAGACTAAATGTCTCAGCTGGGCCGCATAGTGGTATTCTTGTAAGCAGGGGCCATTGTTACCCCCTTTTATATCCTGCCTCTGTCTAATCCACTGACTCATAGGTTCTATAAACAAGGCGAAGAGGAGCAGCGATGCACAACATCCCTGTCTTGTTCCTCTTTCCAGAGTAAATGAATTAGTCAGGTCTCCATTATTTTAATTTTTGCCATTGGTCTAAGGTATAGTGCTGCAAATGTATCAATTATAGTTGTGTGAAAGCCACATTTTGATAGTACTTTGTATAAAAATGACCATCGCACTGAATCGAATGCTTTTTCTGGATCCAAACTTAATATCAGTGTCTCCTTGTCTCATAACGTGCACTGTTTTCCTGATATCTTGGGTTTGTCCTTATCGGACAAAGCCAGTCTGGTCCTTATGTATTAATTCTGGTAATATCAGTTCTATTATTTTTGATAGTATGGAGGTGAATAATTTATAATCATTATTTAGTAGGCTTACAGGACGATAGTTCCCACACTCCAATTTATCTTTCCCCTCTTTGGGAATGATCGAAATCATCGCCTCCCTCCACGAAGGGGGGGGGGGGGTAGTTTTGTTTTCCAGAACCCAGTTGAACAATTTTAATAGTGTTGGAATTAATTGATCTTGCATTGTTTTGTACCATTCTGTGGAAGGTGTATCTGGGACAAAATAGCATCAATCTGGGTATCGTCATTTGTTTGTGGTTAGGAACATAATATTTCATAGTATTTTTTTGAAGCACTGTTGAATTTTCTCCAGGCTAGTTTCTATCTCATTTGTTGTTGGGTTTCTTATTTTATGTATAGTTATGTATAGTCTACTTGTTTTTTTTGTTTGTTTTTTTTACTTATGATAGAAGTTTCAGTGATTTTCCCCCTGCTTCATAGTATTGTTGTTTTGTAAAAATAAGCTTTTTTGAATTTCCTGTGTTTGTATTTCCTTTTTTATATTTTGTAATCTCAGATTTTGTGTCATATTTAAGAGATTTTGCATGTTCTTTCTGTAGCCTTTTCAAACCATCTTCTAAGTTTATGAAGTTTTGTTCTCTAAGTTTCTTCTCGTATGAGGAGATGGCTATTATTTTGCCCCTAATCACAGCTTTTAATGCATCCCAGAGAATGAATAGGTGGAGTCACTTCTTCATTATCGTTATGTTCCAAATACAATTTGATTTCATTCTTCAGTTTGTCTTTAATAATTGGGTTATTCAAAACGTTCGAGTTCATCCTCCAAAGAGCAGACCTAGCCTTATTATTTAAGTGAACTGACAGTGGATGAGACCATGGTCTGAAAGAGTGCTGGGTCTTATTTCACATTTATCTACCCTGAAAAGATCTTTCTTTTTTTTAAGCATAAAAAAAGTAGTCGATGCACGAGTAAACATTGTGAGCGGAGGAGTAGTGTGTGTATTCCCGACTCGTCGGGTTTATCTCTCCACACATCTACAAGCCCTACTTCTTGCATCCAAGTATTTAAATCTTTTGTTGAAATGTTTTGCGTCAGATTTCCCATTTGAAGAATCAATTTTTGAGTTTAGTTGAATATTAAAATCACCCCCACATATTAAAATTCCCCGGACTTTTTGTTATCATTACATCAAGTATACATTTCTAGAAAGACCAGTCACTGCCCGGAGGAACATACACGTTGAGGAGACCCATCACAGTACCATCTATTTTGCCTGTAACCATAACAAATCTGCCTTCGCTATCTTTATGTACTGATATGTGTTCGTAATTTACAGCACTAGATATCAAGATCGCCACTCCTCTCCTCATCTATTCTGTGCGAACCAGTCCTTAAAGTAGTGGGTTTCCACCTCCAATTCCAACTATAGTCCAGTTCAAGTAAGTTCACAATTAACCCGCCGTCCTCGAGCTGGGGGTAGATCCATCAGGTCACAGAAGGTGCCGGGGAAGACCTCCTGAAAGCCTGGAGATTCTCTTTGTAGCTTGACTCACATCTGGCTTTGTGTGCGCCCTTCATCCCTCACCTGTCTGCTCTCATCCAGGTCAGCCGCTGAACCTGGATAGTCGTGGTCCAGGTTTATGTGACTTTCATGCCAGGTAAATCCCTTCCTCTGCCAGGTCCTGCGGAGTATTATCTCTTGTTTTGAAGATTAGGAACTCGACTATGATGGAGCGCGGCCGCGCACCCACCGGCGGCAGCAGTCCCATAGAGCGATGAGCTCTTTCAATATGCAAATCAGGCATGTCTTCCGTTAGCTCGAGACCCTCGCGGAGCAACTTTTCTACAAATTAAATCATCGTTGTTGACTCCTTCTCAGATCCCTCTGGTCACCATCGATCCTTATGTTTTTGCGTCTACAGTATATGGATGCTCTTCCAAAGAAAGTGTCAAAAATGCTAAACGTAATTATCACTATTGGTAAATATCATAATCATATTCATAAAAGCAAATGGAGAGAGTAAGGTTCAGGCAGTTTGATAGACACATTTAAATTTGTAAAAGGGTAGTTTGTGTCATGTTTTAAGTGGAGTGCAATAGCTCTGTGAATGTGAACATTTAGATTAATTTTTCAATAAATTATTAAATTGTATAAAATGGCCATGTTTATCCATTAAATCTACAATATATACATTTTTTTCTTGTACCACTCTTGTTTGAATACGGTTTTGCGATTTATTGTAATGGTTCCATTATTCCACAAGGTGGAGCCAAGTTTTGCACAGTGTTAGCTTTCCAACATGGCCGACCCCCTTGCGCATGCTTGGTGAAAATAGGGCATCTTATTTAGGTAAAATTATTGGTTCATGTTCAAGATTCATGTTCTAAATCTTTGGCAGTGTTAGAAGAAGATTGCCTAAATTACCACAAATATACGATAAACTCTCAAAATGCAGGGTTAAATAAAACATAATCTGTCTTAACTTGTATGTTAAGCAAAAACTTCTCTCTGGAATTCTTTCAGAGTAATGTGTTTGTCCAAGTGGAGTTGCCTTACGTAAGTGTCCAAGATGGAACAGTCCGGTCCTCCACGGACGAACTACTGTACATCTATCCAACTATAGGTTCACATCTGTTGGAGTCCGCACAAAGTATAGAAGCAGAGTTAAGAGTTTTTTTTTTCATCTGTACGTACAACCAGTGAATTACTAATACAGTATCTGAGAGCTGTTTTTCACACATGCACCATGTCGTTACACAATCTGGGCCAGGAAGTGACAGATGTGAGTTGTGCATGCGCAATGTAAAAGGGCCGTGGCTGATGTGACTGGGTTTTTTTTTTTTTTTTTTTTTACTTAGACCCTACATATTTTTGTAAAAGCCCTTTTTAAAGGGAGTGTTAATGAGTATTTATGTGAAAAAATGCACGGACAAACTTTCCTCTGGTCACGTCTGTAATAAATGAAGGGAAGAAGCTCAACAGCTCTACACTCCCTCTGCTGGAGCCCTGCAGTAACTACAACACCACTGCTGGAGTTAGAATAACATAAACATAAACACAGTGTAGCAACTACTTTTCAAAAAGGCCGCTGAGAGACTTAGTAGGCTCTAGACTGTGACTATTGAGTTCTTACTATTCCTTTTATTGTTTTTATTTATTATTACATTTGTGCATGATTATATTGTATTTTAATAACTGTACAGCACTTTAATCAACTGAGTTTGTTTTTAAATGTGCTTTACAAATAAATCTTGACTTAACTTGACACGTCCATTCAAAAACATACTGAAGTCCAGATGACGTTTTACTGATGTCTATTGAATGAAGAAATATAAAAGGACTGACAAGCAGCTGTTCTACAAAAAAATGTCAAATCGGACTGAGAATAAAGTGATGAAAAGACGACAGTGATGATGGTGACGGTCAACAGAAAATATCAGAGCTCTACTAACTCCCTTTGTCCAAAACTCCTGCCGCCACCCAAGTGAACAGAAAAAAATAAAAGGAAACCACACCTGTGTGTCAATCAACGCAAGTGACGCAATACATGCTGCCCAAGAAATTGTGTAAACACCAGCAAAAGCATATTTTGGCTCTTACACACAGAAATAACTATTTTCACAGTGCTGCAGCTGACAAAACAGAATTCAAAGCACAAGACAAACTATAACCTAACAATCAGTGCCAGACTAGGACAATAATTCAGGCCGGGAATTTGACTCTATTCCAGGCCACACTTTTCATGCAGATATCATATACACAAATAGAACATTACACCTCTAATTTGATGATACAAATCCAGTGGTCCAGTGTTTCCAACATCATTTTGAGAGACTATGGTGGTGGGACATCAGTCCAACCCTGTAGGGGGGTCCGGGGGTCTGCTCCTCCGGTAGAAAATGTTGTACATTTTTAAGTCAAATGCATCATTCTGGTGCACTCTGAGAACAACATTAAGGTTATATTCATAAAAATAAAAAGTGTGCTTTAGTAATTTAACTGCTGGTTGATGATGACACATGTTCCAAACAAACCACCAAAAATAAATAAACAATAATGTCCATATTTCAGCTCTGAAACAAAGAAAGCAGAAGTGATTATCCAAGTTCAACTAGTTAATTTCTGTTAGATTTTGACATTTTTCAGTAAATATCTTTTTCTACATTGTGTTTCTTCTAATAACTAAACTAACTCTCTCTGAACCCTCCATGCAGCAGCCACAGAGGCAGCAGGGTTTTTGTGGTACAGAGATCCACTGAAGCCTTCTGTTGCCCGTCATCACCACATAAGTGGATTTGATTGCTCCGGGCATCCTGCAACTCATTCTTGCTAAGTATATTGTTGCTGGTGAAGTTGACTGTTCATGTCAGCCAGAACTACTATCAGGCCAACAGGAATTGTCCCGTGCTCCCGATGGGCAGTCCACCAGTGCTTACAATGCCAACAATGTACATTATTCAATCTGTCACATTTTTTAATTTTTTATTTAGGTAAATTATTGGTTGATGTTCCAAGATTCATATTCTAATTTCTTTGACAGTGTAGAAATACAGGAATAAAGGTATACAAACTCTCCTACAAAAGTATCTCCTTGAGCATTAAAAAGAACTAATTCCTAAATTACCACAAATATACACAATCAGGGCCGGCCCAAGGCATAAGCGAACTAAGCAGCTGCTTAGGGCCCCGTGACCACTAGGGGGCCCCAAGAGCAGAGCAATTGACTTAAAAAAGGAAGAAGTAATTAATTGTTTTTTCCATGTGTGAGTGGTGATGATTCATATATTATCAAATGTGCGTTTTTGTACAAAAAAACAACAATAATATTATGTTAGCAGAGAGGCAGTAGGAAACTACTTCCTACTGCCTCTCTGCTCGAAATGTCAGAGCTCCGCTAGTAACGTGTGCAGTGCGTGCTGAGCATCCAGGAGCTAGGAGCAGGTGAATAATGTTGTAAAAAAGGACCTACCCTTCAGTTCCAGAAAAAAGAAAAAGGAAGAGGAGGAAAACAACAAGATAAAGGTATGTCTTGCTAATGTAACATTTGGTGTAAAGGAGAGTTTGAAACGTTTCCTCAAATTAGGAAAGTCCCTAATTATTGTTGACATTTTGTTCCAACTACGTTAGCCTATAATAGCAAATTAGCTAGCTAACGTTTTTGTGTTTGTGTAATACTTTGAATAAGTTGATTCTCAGTTTTATTCTTGGTCGCTTTTTGGCATCAAAACAACGTTTTTGATAACGTTTAATAGCAAATGTTTAATAACGAACGTTAATTACAAACGCAGTGACGTTTGCTAACAATATGGTTTTGCATTAATGAATTAACTTAGTTAACTTATAGTTTGAGGTATGTTGTTTGCAATTGTTTGCTGCAGAGCACAGTAATTTATGTGAGTAAATAAACATATTCCTTTTACATCAACTCCCTGTTATGCTCCTACGTTATATGAAACTTCCCCAGGAGCACTGTTAAAGTATTTTGGAGGAGGTACTGACTCAGCCCAGGAGCAATCCACTTCCTCAGGAGCAGCCAAGGCTGATGAATCAGGTGATCAAAAACTGTCACCATATATATTTAATTTCTAGTCAAATTATCTCCTTAAGATGTAATAATATAAGATAATCATATGACAAGGGACATGTTTTGAGACAAATGTGTATTATTTCAAAACTTCTCAAGCAATTTTCAGTTGTTCCACTGGCAGTTTGTTTTCTTATGACAAGCTACAGCTGTACTTTTTTATTTAGAAAATAAGCTGCATCATTTTCAAGTGTAATATGACTATAACATGGCTAGCTTTTGTTGTCAATGTCAATGTCAATGTCATCTTTATTTATATAGCACATTTAACACAGCCAATGGCCTACCAAAGTGCTTTACAGCAAAATAAGTAGAAACAATAAAAACAATTAAAAAAAAAAAAAAAAAAAAAAGGTCCATCTCTATCCTCTGCTCCATCCATTGTGCCCACTGTCCCTTCTGTGTCTTCTGCTAACTCAGCTGTACCTGGTAAGTTAACAATAAGACAGCCTTTATTTTAATTAATTATTAATTATTTAATTAATTGCTCAGTGTACTGCAGAATATTCTGAGATGAATAATTTTGTCCAAAAATATTAATTTAATTTCCCTATAGGTCCTTCATCTTTGGTCATCGAGACTGATGTTTCATCTACTTCTTCAGCGTCCAGTTTGCAGCAGGGATCAGGAGCTCCGCCAGTAGACCCAGCTGAGTGTCCCTCTTTCCTGTCAGACTACTTTATATTTTATTTATAAACCATTTGTGTTACCTTGTTTCAGGTGCCTCTGTTGATTTACATCATTATTTAAGTATTTGTCTGATATTTTTTTAATTAATTGTATTTAATACTGTCTGGTTTTGTACATTTACTGTTGCAGTTTATTTAAAACAAAAAATAATAAAGCAGATTGTGTTTACAGGAAATGATTGGTTTATTTTGTTACTTTTAGTTGGCCTAGATGACATTCAGTATCCCACTTAGTACTATATCACTTTGAATATTAAGTGTAAATCAACCCCAGGCTGCTCTTGTAGCTGAATTTGCTACCATTTCAGATTAAAAAACATATATTGGTAAAATATGCCGGGCAACTCTTTGAGGTTTTATGTATTGATTCTCTGTGTGGCCAGTAGGGGGAGTTGCTGACTTTGCTTAATATTAATTGAAAGATTTTTCTGTAAATTTGCAAATCTGGTGTCTGTTTCCATGGCATTAATCACTGTGGATTACAATCAAACTACAACAAAAAGTTCTCACATTTAGTTTTACAAATGTAATCGTAATGACGGAGTAAAATACGTTTATAGTAGGTGTGTGAATGATCAATAATCATTATTATTGGCAGTAATAGAGGGCCCCAAAATCAAATTTTGCTTAGGGCCCCATGGAGGCTTGGGCCGGCCCTGTACAGAATGTACAATAAACTCTCATATTGCAGGGTTTGTTTTTGTTTTTTTACTTTACTTTTCTGTTAAGAAAAAATCTTCACTCTGGAATTAATTTACATATACAGCTTGCTCTTCTAATGGTGTGTTAAGAAGGAAGCATACCACAAACTTAATACATATTTATTTATACAAAAACAGGCAGATCCAACAGGCCCCAGAAAGAAAAAGACAAAAGAGGAAGAGCTGTGACAAAAATAGATGATTTGGCTGTGGTAGTTATGTTTGATTTCAATAATAATAATTTAAAAAATAAGTTATTTGTATTTTTAAAATGATAGTATGTAAGGTTGTGATTTAAAAAAAAAAAAATTTAAAATTAAGTTACGCAGTTAGTTGTTGGATTTATACAACAGTGTATTAGGGCTATATATGTATGGGGGGGATATTTCGAGAAAAAAAGTCACAAATTTGGGAGAAAGAAAAAACTCACAAATGTATTTTTAAAAATGCAATGTATTTTCAAAGTCCGGATGCTTAGGATGATATGATGATTCTGGGCTAGATTACAAGTATCTCTTTTTAACTAAACCCAACTGAAAAGTACAATTAAAGCGACTTCTCTCCGTGTTGCAAAGTCTGGCTATGTGAATGCTTGGCAGAATAAAACACCTTTTTGTCAAGTTTTGCGATTTTAATCTCAGAAATAAAAGAAAGCAGTTCTTTTATTGAAATATTACCACCGCCCTGCGCCCATGTTATAAATGGCAAATGCACTTGCGCCAGTCTGTGTGCCCGTGGGTGTGTTGGTCTCAGAATGAGGTGTGGTCAAGCGCGTTGTTGGCACATTGCTATTTTGAGGCAGAGGAAAGCGATTGCGCCACAGACCAACAAAAACATGGTCTGAAGTCACTGGTGCATATTTCACTGTTATTTTAAGGGCACATTATTAAGATTTGAAAAGGCACAGTACAATGCGCGTACACTCTGCCTGTTAGACACACAGGGATAGGCAGCGGCACACAAACATACAAAAAAATAGAAATAGAAGTATTACATCAACATATTTAAAAAAAACATGTTATAATGGTCTTAATATTATCAGAATTAATTAACTGCAAAAAATAACAGATTAAATGAGAACTACTCTGTTTGTTTGTGGGGGAGTGGAGAGTGCCGCTCACAGACATGATTAAAACAGTTTTGGAACAATATTTAACACATATTGAGATGACATGGATCAGGTTTACATACTTTCAACAATTAAAACCCTGCTGAGTTTACCTGTTACTACATGACTGAACAAAACCATTTTAAAAAGAACCAAAGCTGTAATTAAAAGATAACCAAACAAAAACAAAGCACCATGGTGTCTGTATTGTGCGCTGCTGTATGCACGGTGACCTGACGGGAGGATACTCGAAAATATGCAGCAAGCCAGTTATTGGTGTTTTTGTGGAGAATGGGTCTCAGAACCACGTCTGCTTCTGGAGGAAAGACGCTCCGCTTCCACTTTATTTTATCAACTTATCAACATGAAAAGTATCTGAACATCTGAGGTTAAAACATCTGTACTGATCTGTTAATGAATGTGGGTGATTCTTACAGTGTCAGCTATCCAGAGCTGTTTATACTGTAGGACATAGATAGATAGATAGATAGATAGATAGATAGATAGATAGATAGATAGATAGATAGATAGATAGATAGATAGATAACTTTATTAATCCCGAAGGAAATTAAGGCATTCAGTAGCCCAGGTCGTACAGTCAGTCAGTCCAATAAAGAAGAAAAGTCAGTGATCGTTCTCCTACAGTGTGGAATTATAAAGCTGGATGGCCCTGGGGACAAAGGACCTCCTCAACCTGTCCGTTGAGCATGACAGCGACTGAAGTCTGCCGCTGAAAATACTCCTTTGTCCAGTTAAAGAACTGTGCAGGGGGTGGAGATCACAGTTCATTACTGACAGCAGCTTGCTCAGGTTCCTCTTTTCTGCCACTGATGTCAGGGACTCCAGCTCAACGCCAACAACAGAGCCAGCCTTCCTCACCAGCCTGTCCAGTCGCCCAGCATCACTCTTCCTAGTGCTGCCTCCCCAGCACACCACAGCATAAAAGAGGACACTGGCCATGACAGACTGGTAAAACATCAGGAGGAGTTTGCTACAAATGTTAAAGGACCCCAGCCTCCTGAGGTAATAGAGCCGGTTCTGCCCCTTCCTGTAAACTGCATCTGTGTTTGCTGACCAGTCCAGTTTATTATTCAGATGCAGCCCCAGATATTTGTAGGTCCTGACTACCTCCACATTAACCCCCTCAATGGAGACTGGTAGCCAGGGGCGTTTCTAAACCCCCTGGGGGCCCTAGGCAAGAAGGACCATGGGGCCCCCCTGAATAATAATGAAGTCCAGGACTACGGATCAGAAGAGAAATCTTTTATTAAACAATGAACATATAAAATAAATAATATATATATATGAAATTGTGTAAAAAATCAGCCGGTCTCTGCTCCCAAGCGCTCTACCAAGTGTCACCTATCAATCAATGTCACCACCTAGCTAGGCTGCTAGCTCGGCTAACTGGCAAAGGAGCAGGGGCGGGTTTTGAAGCAGTTTGCGAAGCCTAGCTCCACAATTCTTGAGAAATACATTTATGACCTATTTAATGTGTTTAGAAGAAAATGGCTGAATTCACTTTGGTTTCAAGTTGTGTCGCTGATATGGAGCGATATCAGCCGTCTGTCGGGGCCCCCCTACTAGCAACTAGCCAGTGACAACTCTAAAAGGGCCCTGTGCGGGGCATTTCCGATGTGTTGTCGTTGCAGCGTCTAAAGCAGTTCCATTATTTTGTCATTGACGTCAGCCGTCCCTCGGGGCCCCCTTCAGCTCGGGGCCCTAGGCAATTGCCTGGGTTGCCTGTCCCGTTGCGGCGTCCTTGCTGGTAGCAGAGGGGGGCTGGACCTCCGGAAGTCCACAACCATCTCCTTGGTCTTGGTGGCATTCAGCTGCAGGTGTTTTGTTCTGCACCATTTCCCAAAGTCCTCCACCAGGTTCCTGTACTCACCCTCCTGTCCATCCCTAAAACACCCCACTATTGCAGTATCATCAGCAAACTTGTGCATGTGGCACAGTGGCGGCTGGTGACAAAAATGTTTGGGGCACAGTTTGATGGTTGGTGGTCCTAGGGTTAGTGTCAAACAAGCTGTAGCACCACTTCATACCGCAGAAAAAAAAAATAAGAAAGGAAAACCAATCTAAAAACAACACAACACACTATAATGATGGGTGGAGCGGAAAAACTAAGGGCAAAAAAAAAAAAAAAAGGTTAGTGCAGGAGGCAGCCAAATTGACAGACCTTTTCCGTGTCGGAGGGGCTGAGGTCAGCCTGGCCACAGTCAGTGATGACACGGACTGAGCAGAAGCAGCATGGCAGGTAACAAGCACTGTCTATATGGCCCTATCATCCCAGACTTATAGTGTGTTTGTGTTTTTGGATGTGTTCAGGGCACACAGAACATTAAAGGTAGCAATGTTACACCATACGTGCATAAATCACTCATCTGCTTTATCAATTCAAAATAAAATCGATACTGGCTGACCAGAAAAGCACACACATTTCTTTATTGCAGAAGAAAACATATTTCAGGAGAGAGCCCGTGTTTAAAGTTAAAAAAGATACTATTTGAATATATAGGCTAATCATCCTGTTTTCCTGTTCTGTCTCTACAGTAATAAATAGCCATTTTTACTAGCTCAAGAAAAAGACATTAAAGTGATTAATTAATTTGTAGTGTGTGTGTCTGTGTGTGTGCATGTGTGTGTGTTTCTATGTGTGTGCATGTGTGTTGTGCACTGGGATTTATTTTCAAAAGTGCTATAACGTTATCACTGTTGCTGTTATTATTATTATTAGCTGACAAGGCCAGTGTCAGTTATAGGAGTGAGGAGGAGGAAGAGACAGATGAGGAGGGACAGGAGAAGGAGATGGAAGAGGATTAGCAGAAGGAGGAGGAGATGGAGGAAAGTGGAGCAGGAACCACAAGAAAAACAGTGCCAGGTACAGGGGCAGGACAGTGTGCAGGACTGGGTTGGCAATAGGTTTCTGTATATAACTACTTTAAGATGTCAGTGGCTTTCTGAATTAGATATCTTTTTTATTTCCAATGTTAATGAGTATTGCTATTAGCAATAACTCATTAACATTGGAAGAATAGCAATTTGCTGATGTCAGTTGAAGTCAGTACAAGTCAGTTGAAGTCAGTAGTCAGTTGAAGTCAGTCCAATTCAGTAGTCAGTTGGAGTCAGTTGAAGTCAGTAGAGTCAGTTAAAGTCAGTAGAGTCAGTTGAAATCGGTAGTCAGTTGAAATCGGTAGTCAGTAGAGTCAGTACAAGTTGAAGTCTTGTTTCTAAATATTTGCTTTGATTTGATAAGCTGCTTGTTTTTAATTGCTTATATCATTAAACACACTCACACACATGCATATGTTTTAGATTGTTTTTATACTGCCAATAAAAGTATTTGTGTTAAAACTACGGTTCCACTTGCGTCCTTCGTGTGATCAGATAAAAGGCCTCTCCAAGCCAAGCTCCCGAGCTAAATTTCAACCCCAGCCCGCCCCTGGCTGCTGATCACAGTCTCAGAGGTGCAGACCTTAATTTGACAAATTGAGGTCTTCCTGTGAAATAGTCTGTAATCCAGGACACCAGGGGCCTCATGTACAAAGGGTGCGTACGCACATAAACGTGGCGTACGTTCTTTTTCACTGCAAAGTTCGGATGTATCAAGAGCAGTGATGGGAATAACGGTGTTATAAATAAACGGCTTTACTAACAGCGTTACTTTTTTCAGTAACAAGTAATCAAATTAATTACTGTTCCCCCCCGTTACAATGCAGTTACCGTTACTGCCCCCCAAAAATGCGGCGTTACTTCTTCAGACCTCACTGAAGCGGTTTTCACCCGAACAGGCGCTTCTTTCTCTCTCTCTCTGTCTCCCTGCCAAAGAGTGGCTGCACTTAGAGGCAAAACCAAAGACATAGTAGGACGCAAATGAGACACAATCTCCCGGAGTCTGGATCGAGCGAGCAAGAGTGCGCTATAGAGAGTGACTGCGGGTATATGTGTGTGTATGTGTGACTATCAATGCAGTGCGTGTGAGAGCAAAACTTCCTGATAGCTTTTTTGAGGAATAAAATTCAATCGCTGCACATCTGCTACATGTACAATTATATTATTTACTTCTTTTTAGTACATTTCTTAAGCACAATTTAATTTTGAATGTATTTTGGGCCAGTTGTTGTTGATTGGGGCAGCCAAGTAATTGGACGTATTTGAACGATTTTTAAAAAAGTAACGTAATGGTTACTTTTCCTGGTAATTAATTACTTTGACATTGATGTAACTCAGTTACCAACTCAGTTACTTTTTTGGAGAAGTAATGAGTAATTATAATTAATTACTTTTTCAAAGTAACATGCCTGAGTGAAATGACCTTGGAAATGTGCGGTGCCTCACGCCAACTTCATGGCTGGCGTATTCACGTTTCTACAGCTGTTGATCCTTTGGCGACACTTAGAGGTGATGCTGGGAAACTGTTATAATAAATAAATGTGAAAACAATTAGTCCTCAGACTGAGTGATGTGCACATCAGAGACACATGAACAATTAACACTCATGAACAATAACACACCCACGTGTCTGCAATTACACGAGTGGATATAAAGCATGCACAAAGTGGTGCAGAAAATACCGTTAACAACAATGGCTGCTTTAGCAGTATTAGAAGACATTGTAAATGGTGTAATACGAAGAGAGCGTGTGTTCAGAGACAGAGGATTTACTGGCACATGATGACAACTGGCTCATCAGCCGCTTTAGGTTCCCGACGGCAATCCTCCTGGAACTGTGCGCAGAGCTGTGGCCGGCCTTGGAGCACGACACAGTGAGGAGCCATGCGCTGCCTGTATCCATACAGGTGCTGACCACACTGGGGTTCCTAGCAACCGGGGCATTCCAGAGGTAGCTGGCCGACCGATCGGGACTGTGCCAGTCGACCGTGAGCCGAGCCATGCCAGCCGTGTGGGACGGAATTATCCGCATGTCAGCCAGGTATATCAGATTCCCATACAATGCAGCTGAACAGGTCAACATTAAAGCACAATTTGCAGCGAGAGTCGGTTTTCCTAATGTTATCAGAGCTATCGACTGCACACACATTGCTATAAAAGTGCCATCACATGATGAATTTGTATATGTCAACAGGAAACATTTTCATTCGATCAATGTACAGATCATATGTGATGTGAAAATGCAATTAACCAACATTGTGGCGAGGTGGCCTGGTTCAATGCACAATTCATACATTCTGAGTAACAGCATGGTTGGGAACAGACTACTGTGCGCGATGGGTGGTTTCTTGTTGAGTAAATAATTTATTTGTTTAATTGTCCTAATATTAATCCCTGTGATGCGTATTGAGCATGTGCGCCCCCAAATACTATCCCGTCTCCACAGCATAATTACTAGTCAGTGGTTAAAGTTAGTGACTTGCTGGTTAAATTCATAGACTGTATATAAGAAATGGACGTAACATCCGTGACGTCACCCATTGGTTTGTGGACTGCTGCTCGGAAGCCAATAGTTTCGGATCTGGGCAGCGCCATCTTGAATATTTCCGGTGCATGCCAGGAAAAATAAAAACACGGTTTCTACTTATATGGGCATCAGGAGGAGCATAAGGCGCGCTCCTGAACCTGTGAACCAATCAACCTGTCAATCACGACGTAGCCACGCCCTAATGCATACCCTGCGTTATCGTCAAATATAAAATCAGGGAGGCCAAAATTTCACAAATGAACATCATACTGCATTGAAGAAGGCTTTA
Source organism: Scomber scombrus (assembly GCF_963691925.1). Lineage (NCBI taxonomy): Eukaryota > Metazoa > Chordata > Actinopteri > Scombriformes > Scombridae > Scomber > Scomber scombrus. The sequence continues at coordinate 155,939 of NC_084982.1, read as the reverse complement.
AACTAGCGATTGAGACCATAAACACATTTTGAAAACATTTACTGAGGTTAGAAATCAAGTGAGAAGTTGGTGAATTCTCCATTGACTTGTATAGAGACGGAAGTCCTTTTGACACCAAAACGGTTGCCCCCTGGTGGTCTTTTGATAGAATGCAGTTTTTAAGTTACTTCCGCGTTGGCATCATTTCAGAGGACAGGTGTCGTGCCAAAAAGAATCAGGCCGCTGGAGCACGCACAGCAGCCCGTTGAGCAGTAGCGCAAAAACGTCTGATTTTCTTTGGATTAAACGGTCATAATGTACATTTGCACACAACTGTACGTCCGCAATTATAGCAAAGGTATGTGTCTTAGAAAGTTAACGTTTGTTACGTAATTATCACAACTGTGGACAAAAGAAGTGTAGTTTGTAGCGAAATCAGGCATGGCAATTACGTGATAATTGCCATATTGTCTATGTATGTAGGTCTGATGACTTTGTTTAGCCCTGTCTTTGGAAATTAGACTATAATGAATGTGATTTATGGGTGTGTTTTCAATAAAGAAATGATCACTTTTGAAATGATCTTCGTGACTCTGCATTATTTTTTATCTGATCTGGGCCCTATGTAGTATTTGCTTCCCATGTTTGGATGTGTATTGTTTATGCCTACTATTTGGAGGCAAGACTATAAAAGACATGATTTATGTGAGGGTTACGCCTATAAAATAACGAACAGTTTTCACCTGCCAAAAATTGATTGAAGGCCAAATACAGTTACTGTTAGGTGATTTCTGCCTAAATATGACTTGATCTCATTCTTGAGCTTCATAATGTAAAGATCTGAGCTCACAAGACAGCTTGGAATTCTTTTAAAGGACCATTACAACAGAAAATGGGCTTTTTCACCTGCCAAAAATTGATTTCATAAATGACAAAAACTCTTTCAGTATCTAATTAAGAGCTGGAATCAATTTTTGGGAAGTGAAAATCTGCATTTTATGTGTTGCACTGGCAGGGTTTTTTAGTATCAAATTAAGGGCAGGAATTAATTTTTGGCAAGTTAAAAATGCTATTTAAGCCATGCATTGGCCCTTTACAACATTTCCAGAAGGTACAGAGTACTGGTTAAGGTATAATCAGGTAAACATAACTCTGAAGAGTTACATGAAGACATATCGTGCACTCTAAGAAATGAAATAGCCATGTTGTTCATGTTATGTAACTTTTTCATGGTATTCATTAGGTTTTCACAGAAAAAATAAGGTTTCATTGGAATAACGTAATAGTATAGGATTTCAAGTCTACGCAACACAGCTGATTCAAATGAACATAACCATCTCATTTAGATCAAATAGGCGGCCATATGCAAGTCTAGGACATGCGCAGTAAACAGGAAGTTCAGCAGGTAGTTTCAACCAGTCACGCGCCATGTGCTCAAGGGGAGACCAGAAATCACCCATCACCCAAAAGATTTGGTAAGTCATCCTTTCAAACTGGAAAACCAAGCAAACAATAAATATCAATCACTGGTTAAACCTACTCACAGAATAGAGCGTATATATCAATGGAAAAAATAACTGCTTTTCGAAAAAAACTAATCTCTTACTTCCTGATAACCATTTATCACAAATCTCAATCTCAAACTCGATATTGCCTGTTAGCGAATGCCACTAAACTAAACTAATCCAAACCAGGTCTCTGAGCATGTACATGCAGACGGATGCACGCCATACACTCAACGTTTCACCCCGCTTGCACACACACACACACACACACACACACACAGTTACCTACATGGAGGGAGGAGAGAAATATATTGTCTTTTTCTTTACTTAGAGAATGTATTTTATTCATTTATTTATTTTTGGCAATTAGATTATCATTGTCCCAATGTTGTTTTCTTTTTAAATTTGATTGACTAATTTTCTTTTTTAATTTAACATTTTTTGTTTGTTAATTATTATTATTGTTATTATTAATCGTTTATTTATTTATTTTTAATTCTATTTACAATTATAATTTATTTTATTATTTTTATTTATTTCCTTATTTGTTCACTATTATTATTATTATTATTATTATCATTAGTATTATTATTACAACTTACCACATCTTCTTGTAACTTTTATTGATAATGATAATAAGGTTATAGTATTAATATATATGATGACGTTCTGTTGCATATATACATACATAATATATTGATAATATTTATTAGTAAAGTGACATATAATGGGATGAATAGAAATTAGTATGGCGATAGGGTGCGGACCGGGCTGTGGGGGCTTGGGATGGGGGCGTGGCTCCTCGCCCGGCGGCCTGGGGGCATGCCCAGGGCCCCTGTGGGGTGGCTGGCGTCCCCCTCTCTCTTTGGATGGGAAGGAAAAATATAAATAATAAATAAACAATAGGAAACTTTTGGGAGATTGGGAGTATCGCTCCTAGTTGGGCTGATCCCCTCCTGGATGGTCTGGGGGTGGCCCAAAATAGGATGAGGCAATGTGGTGAACCAGTGCCCTCCTGAGGGCCTGGGCACGGCTCACTACTAGAGATCCCTCCAACCAAAGAGGAAAAGAAAAGAGAAAAAGAGAATAAAGAAAGAAGAAAATAAAGAAAAAAGTAAAATAATATAATTGATTAATGAAAAATAAAATTAAATAATGGGGCGTGGGCTTCGCCGTCTGCGTCCTGCTGGGGGTCCGGACTGACTTCCTCGGGGGCCAGAGCTGGGGGGCCCTGCATACATCCCGGGCTCTCTGGTTGGGTCCTGCTCATCTTACCAGTATAAATATAAATAATAAATAAACACAACCATTTGATTGCGGTTATTATTAGTATATTATGTGTGTGTACTTGTTTTAAAAAAAATGTATTTCTATATTTTTTCTTAGGGTATATGTGGGCATGTATATATGTAAATATATATATGTATATATATATATATATATATATGTGTATGAAAGGCCGCTTTAATGCACGGGCTTACCTGGGCTGAAGCCCAGGGGCCTCCCAGTTCAGGGTCATGATGAGCTGAAAAAGTCATATTGTTTTGTAACTTGTCAGGTTTTCTGTCAATCACTCTAATCGCACGTTACGTGGCTGCTGATTGATCCAAATTAAGGGTGACCCACGTGGCCCCATAGCCACGAGCCCCAGAGAGAGGACCAGGATGCAAACTATTCAAGGGGAGAATTGTTGATGTTTTCAGTCTTTTAATGTAATGTGATTGGACAGTTCTGGCTGTCATTCACGCCTTCCAGTCAGCTGTAGTTTCAGGAGATGACGTTAAAGTGGAGCCGCGGAAATTAAAGATTATTTGGTAATTTCTATACAAAAACATAATTTCACAATACTTTAACTAGAAGACAATAAGAGCAGTTTAGACCGGACCGGCTTCAGCAGCAGCAGGTGATGGAGGACGAGCTGAGACCCTGAGCTTCCCCGCTGCTGTTATGATAAACGGAGCTGGCTAGCTGGATGCAGTGTGAGTTATTCATTGTATTGCTTTATCCAGGGCCGCCTTAACCTAATGTTGGGCCCCGGGGCTGAGAGGTTTTGTAGGCCCTCCATCCCCTCGATTTATAGTCTCATTTTTAAAAAGTGTAATATTTAGGTAATCTACATCCAGTGGCGGCTGGTGACAAAAATGTTTGGTGGGGCGCAGTTTGATGGTTGGTGGTCCTAGGGTTAGTGTCAAACCATAGCACCACTTCATACCGCAGCAAGAAAATAAAAATAAGAAAGGAAAACTAATCTAAAAACAACACAACACACTATAATGATACCTGGTTTGTCCCAGTGTGGTATCTCTGACCCACAGAGAGAGGAATAAGAAATAATAACCAGACATGATAAAATGTCCATTTCACTCACATCACCTAAAGATACCAGCAGTTAAAGCAGAGTTACCAATGAGGTAATATGCTTAAAAAGAGACACCACCTATATTTTAGTTATTGTGTCTTCAGTCCTGATTTCACTGTAATCTGTTAGTTGTTGCAATACCTAAACATGACAATAGATGGCGCATTAAGCACTATACACTGCTGTGATTAAGAATAATTTATTTAACTTATTTTAATAATGACATGTACCCCAAATCAACTGTAATAGTCAAAATTACTTCCATCATTTCTTATCCTGCATTTATGCATTTTAGTTTTTTACACTTCATAGTTATGTCTTTTATAAAGTCTTTACAATATTAATAACAGGAATGCAGCTACTACCTGATCTTTTATATGTCCTGTTGGAGCTGCTGGATGCAGCCACTGACTGAATCTATGTTCCTCTTCTGGAGCTTGGCATAGCGGAGGTCCACATGTGGCCAGATGTGGCCAGCTGCAGAAAGAGCTAAAGTGCTAAAAACAACTTAGCTTCATGCTATTGTCTTGATGGCTGCAGCTACTTTAGTGTTTGCATTTTTTCAGAGAGATGTTTTAGGTCTCGTTCCCCTGTCGTTGTCCACAACGTTTCGGTGCTGACACTTTAAATGAGCAAACAGATAAAGCAATAAGCTCCGTTTATCATAACATCAGAGGGAGAAGCTCCTGGTCTCAGCTCTCCCTCCATCACCTGCTGCTGCTGAAGCCGGTCCGGTCTAAACTGCTTTATCCTCTTATTGTCTAAATAATTAACAAACAGCAGGGGGGGCTATGATGGGTTTGAGCACTTTTTAAACTCACTTTTTAAATTTCATATCATATTTTAAAATCTAATTATCTCAGAGTACTAAACAGTTCATTCTCATGTTTGCCTTGTTTTCAATGTAAGAGGTTTTTGTTTGCTGAACATAAGTTGTCCTGATTACGAATTCATCAGTCTTTCACCTGATAACGTAAATCCATTTATTGCAATTGGTAGACATACAGGTCTGACGCAATTGCCTCAGAGGCACAATGTACAACTGTTATTTACACATGTTTTATAAGCAGTATTAATTTTGACAGCTGAAGAGATTACTAATCACTGTCTCTCTTCTTTTTAGGCTCTGAATGTCGAGATGCAAACAGTGCCCTGAGACTGTCTCTACGAGGTGCCAGTTACTAAAACGTTACAAATTGAATCATGGTCATTATGGTCAGAGACACTCATATCCATGCACATACTATGAATGCCCATGCTCAAAGTAAATTCCAAAGATACAGTACCAGAAACATTTAATTGACACAATCATAAACTTAACATTTCTGAATATATATGCAACTAAATATCTATCTTCACTACAAAAACGTGGTCACAAGTGTAGAATTTAGAAAAGACATTGCAATATAAGTCATGTAATAATCAACCATGAAGCTCCTGTATATTCCCTGAAGTGATCTTTAATATTATTATTATTATTATTATTATTAATATTGAAGCTGTTTCTACACATCATGTTACAATGAAGTTCTTTGGCACAAACAAGTACTTAACAGGATAATGTAGATTCATTTGGCCAGATGCAAGAACCACTCGTACGCACAGATTCGTTCTTAAACCATGCGTACGAGTGATTTACGAAATCCAAAATACCAGGTATTTTGGATTTTCTCTTAGGTACGAACACAATTTACGAGTGATACAGACCTGTCGTACCTCTCACGCACAACCAACCTGCAGTCCTCCAAAGTAATAAAACATGACTGTTACTGTCTAATTGTCTAATGGCAGTGTGCCAACGATATCATGTCTTTTGGGGGAACTCAAATTTTTCCGGGGGGGGGTGACATCATATACTATAAGCAAGATATGATAATCACTTAATGAACACATAACACCTCCACACGGGTATCAAGACCAAACAACACTGTATGATACTATACAGCCAAGCACGATACGGTAGCTATACTCTACAGAGTGATGTAACCTGCTGTAGTTTATCAGCACAAACAACACAGAGAGGTTGAGATGTTGAACTGACATCTCCAACTTCTTCTGCCGGCTTGTCCTGCGTTGTCATCCCTGGTGTTAGCAGGTCTGTGCTGACAGCAGTCCACATCAGCAGTTGAGCTTCAGAGTCAACTGACTTGGATTTTCTTTTTAACATCACTGTATGCTGACTACCACTTAACAGAGAAATGAATAATGTCGATCCGCAGGCTGAGTGTATATTATATTGTCAGTATTTTAGAGACCCCTGAGTAATGGGTGTGTCTACAGGGGATGTAGGCAATGAGCACGTGTTTACTATTTCCCGTTCATTAAATTGCACTTCTGAATCCATAATCATGATGACATTACTCTGTTTGTAAAATTATTAGGCTATTTAGTATTAAGAAGTAGGCTATTTAACAATTTAGGTAGATATATCAGTCATTTACATTGACAATTGAAACTATGATATAATGCAAGCTTACAATTAATTAATTACAATAAATGAATTAATATTAGCGGCCGAAACTACAAAGCGACTTGTCCACAATATAAACTGACTATTTATTAATAACTTTTATTCATTTAATTGAAATATTGCTTATCTTAGTAATAGTTTAACTCCCTGGCTGATGACATCCTCTGGTATAATTCATGTTCAGTCATTTTTGTTTTTATTTCTGTGACGGTGCAACAGCTGAGACAGCGTTCACAGCACGGGTCATTTTTCCTCATTCTTTGTCTTTCTCAGGACCTTTAATTCCACTAACACTAAATAATAATCTGTGTTTCTGTTGATCTATTTCTGAGAGCGGGACCTCAGTCTGAGAGCTCGTAAAGTTCTTATTCTTAGTCTTTAGTGCCATTTTCATGAATGGAGCTTCTCCACAACCTGCCGGTCGTCTGACCTTATATGGTATTTTGGGGGCGTCATTCATGTTAATTTACTCGGGAATTCTCGGGAACGCGCGTTCATTTAGAACAGGTGGGATTCATCATGTTTACGAAGGTCATTTACGACTGTTTCCTGGTGATACGAGTGTTTGGTGAATCCGACGTGGCTCACTCGTAAATTCCACCTCACGAAAACAGTACGACAGATTTAAGAAGAAAAATACGAACATATTCTTGCATCTGGCCCATTGTGCCTTTTTTTTGTTTTCAAGTTTTTCTTGACAAGAAAAACACAATTACCAGTCTTATTCTCTAATGGCACTGGCAAATTCTTAATGTTGATATATACATTAATGTGATTATGTTTATTACTATTTCTTTCTGCCATTTTGAGGATGTTGATGGTGCTGCAAAGGGAGAAATGGAGAAAGCGGTTTTGGGCATCTATGTTGTGGAACGAGAGGGAGCAGAGTCAACAGATCTACCTGAGGATGTTGGCATAATCGTTGAAGGATGTAGAGTGCTGCAAGACCTCAGAGATATGGCAAATGGCTGCGCATGCTTGTTTGGCTTGATCTATTGTTTGAACTTGAGCTATCCCAAGAACCTGCGATACACTTTCGAGTTTCTTCAGAAAGTTGTGATGGGATTGGATGGGAACAAGCTCTCCACTAAGGTGCAGGTCCTTAAAAACAAACTGCATGAGTAAAATCACCCTCAAGACTGGATAAGAACTGGACTGGATTTCTGTTCATCTTTACACAAGGAAAAACTGACTGCTTTTGGATTGTGCACTGATGCTGGACTCAACTGTTGAGTTTCAAGAAATTATTTTGAGGGTCTGTAATTGTGTTATTTGGGATTAAATCAGTAAAATGATTTTATTTAGGATTTATTTTTAATTTTTTTTAATGAGTACATTTTTGTGTGTGTGTGTGTGTGTGTGTGTGTGTGTGTGTGTGTATATACACATGCATATTGTACACGTTACTTATTTGTATTGGTCCCACCAATGTTTCCAAAATAAAGAGTTAAGTGAATTTGAGCAACTTAAATTGTATTTATTTGACCTATTTATTTAAACAGCACAACTAGTTGCATTGACACTTAATTGCATTAACACAAACCTACCACATTACTAATGTTCATTTTTGTTAAGTTAATTGAATTCAATCATATTAAGTTAAGTGAATGTGGTGTCAGTGAATCCAACATAATGTTGTTGTGTTTATGCAATGTAACAATATAATATAGCTTTCAAGTAAGTGAATTAAGTTAGATTTACTTAACAAATGTTGTTCAGATTAATGGTACATTGCTTTTCCCATTTAAACAACACAGTTTTGTGGGACCAGTTGCCATAACTTAGTTGAGTAAATCCAACATTTTATTTCTTAGAGTGTGGCAGAAAAACCCTTTCAGTATCAAATTGGGAGCAGGAATCAATTTTTTGCAAGTAACAAACTGCATTTTATGCGTTGCATTGGCCCTTTACACCATTTCCAGAGGGTACAGATTACAGGTTAATCTATAATGAGCTAAATATTGCTCTGTTGAGTAATTTTGAGCAAGAAAACACTTTTCAGTATCAAATTAATGGCCGTAATCAATTTTTGGCAGGTGAAAAAGCCAATTTTGTGTTTTAATGGTCCTTTAAAAGAATTCCAAACTGTCCTGTGAGCTCAGATCTTTATATTATGAAGCTTATGAATGAGATCAAGTCATATTTAGGCAGAAATAACCATTCAGTAACTGTATGTGGCCTACAATCAATTTTTGGCAGGTGAAAAAGCCCATTTTCTGTTGAAATGGTCCTTTTAAAAGAATTCCAAGCAGTCCTGTGAGCTCAGATATTTACATCATGAAGCTCAAGAATGAGATCAAGTCATATTTAGGCAGAAATCACCTTTCAGTAAACTGTATTTGGCCTCCAATCAATTTTTGGCAGGTGAAAATGCCTTTTTGTGTGTTGTAATGGTCCTTTAAAAGAATTCCAAGCTGTCCTGAGCTAATGAGTTGGACAACATCTTTAAATGAAATTGTGTACAATAGGCAGAACAGGTCAATGGAATGTAGAACCTTTTTGTTTGTCATCTCATGTCATACCAGAGAATGTCTTGTAGGAAGTATGACCACATACAAATGCCTTTGTGCTGGACATGTCATGTCATAATGCCAGAAAAGCTTGTAAAAAGTATGAGCTCAGATCTTTACATTATGAAGCTCAAGAATGAGATCAAGTCATATTTAGGCAGAAATCACCTAACAGTAACTGTATTTGGCCTTCAATCAATTTTTGGCTGGTGAAAACCGTTCGTTATTTTATAGGCGTAACCCTCACATAAATCATGTCTTTTATAGTCTTGTCTCCAAATAGTAGGCATAAACAATAATATTAGATATACAAAACACATCCAAACATGGGAAGCAAATACTACGTAGGGCCCAGATCAGATAAAAAATAATGCAGAGTCACGAGGATCATTGCAAAAGTGATCATTTCTTTATTGAAAACACCCATAAATCACATTCATTATAGTCTAATTTCCAAAGACAGGGCTAAACTAAGTCATCAAACATACCAAGCACATAGAGAAATGTCTATCACGTAATTGCCATGCCTGATTTCGCTACAAACTACACTTCTTTTGGCCACAGTTGTGATAATTACGTAACAAACGTTAAACTTTCTAAGACACATACACTGTAACACATTTCTGTAATTTCTACAGTAAAAAATGACAGTAGCTTGTTGTTCTAACATTTTACAAGGTGTAACTGTATATTGCAATGCATTATGGGTAAAAAATAATTACAGTAACTTAAAGCATTTTTTCACAGTATCACATTGTAAAAGTACAGGTTGTGTTTTCACTGGTTGTGACTGTAAACGATACATTACAGTTAAACACTGTTAGTAGAAGGCGGTTTGAAACATGACACCACATTTAATGGCGGACGCAGGAGAGCGAACATCCATCCACTCAGTGTAAGTAAGATGTTATTAACCTACAAAATTAAAATGTGATTCAAGTAGTAACTTCATGCAATATAATTTGACCGTGTATCAGCCTGGTTTGCTCGTCTATAAACTAAAATGTTAAAATACCACTCAGTTAGATATATTTAGTTACTCTGTAATCACATTCTAAAAAGCTGCAAAACTAGCATGTTGGTAAGAATAATGTTTCTTTATTTGTGTGAGTGACTGTATTTCATCATTTTATTTATCTTAGTCGTGTTTTATACGGAATATACGGGGTGTGGGACTCAGACTGCACCGTTTTTGCATGTTAGCTAGCGCAAAACTGGTTAAGTTAAGCTAACGCTAGCTACGTGCATTAGCCCCGTCACCTGCAGGACAGGGAATGCCAGCAAATTATCTAAAACCCTCAAGGTTAGAAAACTGTTGGAGGGAAAGCCTATAGTGCATAGTTGCCCAGTCTGTTGTGTAGGAGGATTATGGATTATTATATTCAAAATATTCAAAATGTAGCTCTCGTTATCTAATCAGAGGCACCACCTTCGGATTATTGAAGGAAAAGATTTTATTTAATTGGCTGTTTGTTTGATTAGCCAATTAATAAATCAATAAATCGTAATTAATAAATCAAGAAATTTCGGAATCAGTCAAATATCTAAAGCTCATGGCTCTACGGTTCAATAGATCCCCTGTATCACTTCAAAGAATAGACATACACCATTGATTGAGTTTTATGGATTTTATTAACTACACACTACTAATAAATGATGTATAAATAAATGTAATGATGAGTTTGCAATACAATATGAATTCAACATATGGTTACTCGATATAGCGACATGAATGAAAGATGATGGTGAATGATGAATTTAAATGAAGGATATGTTATTATGTGGAAACTAAGAAACATAAGTTTTACTGAGTTTTACTTTTAAAGAAAATTTGAATTACTCGATCTGACATCAACCTTGATTAAAGCAATATTTGGATCCTACTTTCATCCATGGCGGGCCTCAGCTGTCCGTTCTTCAGAACCACGCGTACAAACACCAAGTGGAAGATCTCAGAGCGCGCCGCAGGTCCGGGCGGGGTCCTGTGAGGTGGTCCGGTTCGGCTGGCCGTTTCTCCGACTGCCTGGTTCCGGTGGTTGTTGTCATAGGATTGACAGAAGTTTGTCTGCCCAAAAAGCGCTCGCAGGTTGACGACAGATGGAGGAAAAGTTAAATTTAACTAGTTCACTATTTAATAACTTTCTGGAGAGATCTCAGCGTTAGCCACACGTCAAATCCTCAAAAAGGGTCAAACAGGCTGAATGCAAAACTTAATGACGTGTTTACTTAAAGGGCCTTTTCTCTGTACGTTTTCTGACAAGTTACACGGTTACAAAAACTTTTAAAAACTTAGATAAAGAATAACTAAAGATTAAAATAAGATAAGGTGACTAAGGTAAGAATGTGTGAGGTGAAGAAAAGGAAAAGAGGAAACCTGGAGCAAAGCCCAAGTCAAGTCAAAAAGGCAGAAGGCTAAAAACAAAGAAGAGTGAAAGGACAAAGATGGGTTTCAGATGGGTGCAGCCGTTTTTTCCCTGGGGAGGGCTTTAGTGTCAAGCCAATCAGGTCAGCTTTTACTCTGAAACTTTTCATCATCATCATTCATTCAGTATTTCATCCTCATTATAAAATGCATACTATAACATAGTAACACAGAACACAGGATGTATCATTCTGGCATTATTGACACTGACACTACTATGTTCCATGATAGATAATTGATTATCACCATAATGTAACCATAACATCAATGTAACACTTTCTCATATTAAGTAACATTCTCATACTAACATTTGTGTTTATCAATCAATCTTTATTTGTATAGCGCCAAATCACAACAAAGTTATCTCAAGGCACTTTACACATAAAGCAGGTTCTAAACCGAACTCTTCAGGTTTTAATTTTAAAGAGACCCAACATTCCCACATGAGCAAGCACTTAGCGACAATGGCAAGAAAAAACTCCCTTTTAACAGGAAGAAACCTCAGGCAGAACCAGGCTCAAAGTGGGCGGCCATCTGCCTCGACCGGTTGGGGTAGAGAGGAGAGAGAGGAAGAATAGGAGAGAGAGAGAAGCACATAGAAAATAAACACTGAAGCTAGAAGGTCCGGGACTGGAGTCTGTCATCCAGACGTCTACAGACCCAGATTACCTGTGAGATGAGAAAGCACAGACAACTCTGGGGAAGAAGTGTAGGTTATTGAATGCATTAATAGTACATGAATGTTATTGGATATAGATGGATGGATAGAGAGAGAGAGAGGAGGAGAGAGGAGCTCAGTGCATCATGGAGGTAGGAGTCCCCCAGCAGTCTTAAGCCTATAGCAGCATAAACTAGGAGCTGGCTAACTATAAGCTCTATCAAAAAGGAAAGTTTTAAGCCTACTCTTAAAAGTAGAGAGGGTGTCTGCCCTCCGGACCGAATCTGGGAGATGGTTCCACAGGAGAGGAGCCTGATAACTGAAGGCTCTGCCTCCCATTCTACTTTTAGAGATACTAGGAACCACAAGTAGGCCTGCATGCTGGGAGCACAGTGTTCTAGTAGGTACATAAGGTACTATAAGCTCTTTAAGATATGATGAAGCCTGACCATTAAGAGCTTTAAAAGTAAGGAGAAGGATTTTAAATTCTATTCTAGATTTTACGGGAAGACAATGCAGTGAAGCTAAAATAGGAGTAATATGATCTCTCTTTCTAGTTTTTGTCAGAACGCGTGCAGCTGCATTCTGGACCAGCTGGAGAGTCTTTAGAGATTTATTCGGGCAGCCTGCTAATTTACTAAAAGAGAAAGTATAATGACAGTTCTTCAAATACCCATTTATCTGTGATGGCTGTAATAACTGTTACAATGGAGGTTTCTTTAGGTAATTGATACTGATATAAGTAATTGGTATTGTCTAAACCATACTAAGTAATAAAACGTTCTTGTTTAAGTCTTATTCACTAATTCTCTCACTTTCATGCTCTGTGTGGTTTCAGGAGACACAGAGGGGAAAGTTAGGAATGTTCAGTGTCTCATAATTTATGACGGCCGTCTGTGTGACTCTGATCTAATGGTAGAAAGGGTTAGTAAAGTCTCTCTGATAAATTATGACGTCCAAAGAAAGCAAAAATCTGTCTTTCGTTACTTTTATGTAGTTCTTGTCACTTTGGGTTGCTCCATGGAATGTTAATGGATCTTTGTTTGTCCAAGAGAGAGACCATATCAGTCTCTATATCAAACCTGGTCCAGTTTACTCATCCTAGGGTCAAAGGTGACTCTGACCAGATGATGTTCTTAGCCATACTGATGCTGTGTTGGCTACAGTTGTTTCCATAAAACATGTTATTTATGCTGTATACCTGTATGTATTTTTTGCATTCATTTATTTTTTTTATAAATGTTTTATGTAAAATTGATTTGTTAACATCTTAAATGTTCTGTGCACTGTGCACTTTGATAAACAGGTTGAAGTCAGTTGACAGTTTTGTATAAATACTGTGACCAAAATACTTTTCACCTTATCAGGAACATTTTTCCTCTTGTAACACACATCATAACATATCATAGATAACATTTTCTTGCGGTGAGTATCAGAATCACTGTATCAGGAGACCATCATTATAATTGACAAAACGTATGTGCTTGAAGGGGTGCTAGTGGATTATTTTGTTACATTTTCCATTATGAATAACGGAGTTATTTTTATTCAACTCCCTGCATTTCCATTGTTTTGCAGTTTTGAACATTTGTAAAACTGATAAGCTTGTCTCCAGAACTTGGGGTTCTGCTGTCTCTTGTAAACAATGTTTTTCATTGTCTTTTTCTCAGATTTTGTGACTTCAGATGCCTCATCAGGATCAACCCAACCATTGGCACAAAGGTGAACAAGTGGATCAGTCCAAGAAGTGGGAAGGTGCAGCAGAAGAGGAACAGCGGTGTCAGCCTTCATGTCTCTGCACCATGGCCGTAGCTACCATTGAGGACAACGTGGTCATGTCCTCGATATTTTTTTCTTGAGGTTTCATTTCATTGTGAAGTGAAAATAGCTGAGACAATTATCCTTGCATCAACGGACCGTCACGTGACACGTACTTGCTGATACCGCTGCCATGTCAAAACGAAAGTAGTCTGCTATAGCCAGCGGCGGAGTGAGGCCTTGAAATCCACTGGGAATCCACCGGCCCCGGTCCCGGTATTATGTCCCAACTGGTTTCCAATTTAACTGGTTTCCTTACCGAACAGCTCCAGCTGTGTTGGGCTTCCGTCAGCAGATTCGTCACAAATTCACAAATATACACAGCATATTACTGGAGATTTTTAAGTTGCAGGTATATAGTTCTCACTTCCAGAATTTTTTTTTGCTGCAGTAGATCGCCAGAAATATGTTGTCTACATTTTGCAAACTGTTCATTCATTGGATGAGCCCTTTTCTCCCTTTCCCAGCAGGCCGTGCTCCATTCCACATTTTAAGAACAAACAAAGAAAATAATATATTGGAGTTATCATTTTTGAATATACAACCATGGAAGTTGTAGAATACTGAAATAGGAGTTGATTTAAGTTGCAAAATTGGAAGTGATGAGAAAGAACTGAACCACAAGAATGACTATGACTGAGAAATGCACAGCAAGAAAGCGGTATAAATACATCATGGATTATATTGATGTAATACATATGTCATGGTTTTCTTTTTGACCTCGGTATTTGAAAAATCCTGGCTACGGCCTTGCTCTGCACTCCTCAAAAAATGAATGGACATTGAATGGCTTGGATCCTGTCACAAAAGACCAGACAATGGCACTTTATTTCACTAACAAAGTTCCAAAAATCTGGTTAGTTTTTACACGTTAAACTGTATTGAGTATTAATAAATGTTCTGTTTTGTTGCAGCACTGACTCTTGTTTTATTTCACAGCTGAAGATAATCTAATGTAGTGTTGATACATTTTAGATTATGAGCAATCACAGTGTGCTTAATTTGCTAAATGTGACAAACAAACAAAGATTAACTGTAAAAACATTTTACAATAAGATATTGAATTATGAATAATTACAGTTATTTACTGGCAACATTAGTTTCCAGGTTACTCATGTAATTTGAATGGAATACAAGATAATGTTGTTAGCAAATACAATTAATGGTTGTTTCTAATATTAAAAAAAACCAATACATTGCTGTAAATAAAACCACAAAAAAAGGTATCCAGTAATATACTGTAATTATTTTTACAGTAATTAACAACACTTTTACAGGACTTTATTGGCAACTTTTTTGCCTGCTACTTACTGTCAATTCTACAGGAAATTCTTTACAGTGTACCTTTGCTATAATTGCGGACGTACAGTTGTGTGTATATGCATATTATGACCGTTTAATCCAAAGAAAATCAGACTTTTTAGCGCTACTGCTCAACGGGCTGCTGTGCGCGCTCCCGCGGCCAGAAATCAAATTCTGGCAGACGATCACTTTTAGGCACGACACCGGAACTCCCCGCCTGGTTAAACTACAGCTTCAGATCTTTCTAACAAGCCCCTGATTGAAAATTAAAAATCTTGCTGTTATTGTTTATGCCGGAGGACAGCGTGCTAAATAGTACATTTTTGCGCGCCTCCACTTCTTCTTGCGCGCCTCCACTTCAGTGAGTAGCGTTTCCAATCCACGGACGTCTTTGTACATGAGTCCCCAGGTGTGGATCCACTCTCATATGCAACAGTTTGTCTCTCAGTAGAATTGGTTGGCTGGTGTTGAAGGTAAATAAATAAAATACATCTGCATCCTCTGAGATGCTGCACAGAGCGCAGTGTCAGTAGTGTTTTATTCTTGAAACGCATTGCTTGGCAAATGACAAAAGTGACAGCGCTCCTGACTTTTAAAGGAAATGGGAGATGACACTCTGATTGGTTTATAGCGTGTTATGCCAAAAACACACCAATGATTAGTGAGTGGATTTAAATCAAACCCTTTTGGACCATGCCCTGGCGCATTGACCACCCCACCCCAGTTAAAATAGCAAAAAGTGGATTTGGACACGTCCTAATGGCACTTGCACCTCGCGCTTCACGTCATGCGCTAAAATAGGGCCCAAAAATTCATATTTTCTCGCGAATCGCGATGTAATGTATTTTTTCCCAGTGGAGTTGCCGTACGTAACTGTCCATGCTGGCGGACCCAACTGCGCATGTGCGATTTGGGTAATGGTAACAGTGACAGAACAACAAGGAAGAGCAAGATACTAACATGGCTGCTGACAGTGATGTGAGTTTCTTTAGCCAAATAACTCAGCGAACTGGTCTAAACGTTAATTCCCCACTTAAAACAACATCTATGATTTATTTTTATTCTGAACCTGTTTCCTTCTCTTCCAGCCCGAGTCAGAGGTGTTTGAGATCACCGATTTCACCACAGCGTCAGAGTGGGAACGGTAGGAGTTTATCCTCATTATGCTGACTCGAATTGTTTGTTTATAAATATTATACACTAGATTATAACAATGATTTAAAATAATAAGGATACGTAGTACGACAGCAACTTGCTGTGTCTCTTTTGGCATCACGACATCTTAAGTTAAGCCATTTTCTTTCGTTATGTCTCTTGGTGCAACAAAAACAAACAACAAATGTGCCGTTTGTAGCGACATTAAGTTAATATTCAACATGCATTTGACATTCAAAATACAAACCTATTATGTGCTTCAAACATTTGAGTGAATGATGTCAAACCAACTGTATAACATAGAGAATAATATCCCTCATGTGCCACAAGGCTTATTTTTCAAATATATCTTTTTGTCAAATTTTTTTACAATTAAGATAAATAAATAGTTATTATGCTACTTGACCCTTTGATCTCAGGATGTCAAACTAACTGTATAACATACTGAATAATATCCCTAATGTGCCACAAGGTTTATTTTACAAATATATCGTTTCGTCAATTTTTTACAATTAAAATAAATAAATAACCTTATTATGCTCCCTGACCTTTTGACCTCAGGATGTCAAACTAACTGTATACCATACAGACTAATATCCTTCATGTGCCACAAGGTTTATTTTTCAAAAACATATTTTCGTATTCTCACAAATAGTGAAATGGAGACACCTGAGTACAGCGAATGTGTTATAAGTGATTGTAGTATAAAGACACTTGTGTCTGGAAGGTCCAGTCACTGGTTCATCTGTATTCCTGCTACAATTACACCATGAAGGCAAATGTGTGAATCTGCTTAGAGCGGCCGCCACAAACTCAGTGACTGTGTAAGAAGGAGACTGGTGAGAGAGGCCACCAACACACTGTTGTGCTTGAGAATCGGGGTCTCATTAAGGGGACACCATTGTTGGGACCTAGTAATAATGGGGAAGCCATTATTTAGGGGAGTAAATCTAGTCTCATCACAGGAGCACTATTTGTTAGAACTCATGGCCTCACTGCTGAGCACCAAAATGTAAGAACTAGCTCCACTAAGGAGGGACTGCTATAATGCAGATGATAGTTGCTACAAGGCAACCATACATGTGAGAGTAGAAAGGAATGCGTTTGGTTATTATTAATGACTAATAATTATTAATTATTAACAAGAAATTAAAGAATAATCACTTCTAATGATTAATATGGGGCACCACTGGGTAAACCGGAACAATAACCAAACTGTCTGATTAGCCTCAATCAGTCAGAATTTAAAAAAAGAATATATATATATATAATATATATATGTGTGTATATATATATATATATATATATATATATATATATATATATATACATATATATATATATATATATATATATATACAATGATCACAAAAATGCTTCTCTTTAAAGCTATAACAATTTATTAACAAATTATTAATCAACAACTTAATCAATGAAAAGTTGTAGTTGTTGTAAAATTGTACTGCCACTATAACTAATAGACAAACAACAACAGATGTGTATGACTGTACAAATAAACAGATGTGTGTGTGTGTGTGTGTGTGTGTGTGTGTGTGTGTGTGTGTGTGTGTGTGTGTGTGTGTGTGTGTGTGTGTGTGTGTGTGTGTGTGTGTGAGAGAGGGGGCTGTTCAGGAGCGTGGGGGGTTCAGGCTGACGGACTCCGCAGTCTCATCGCACAAGAACAGGAAGTGGATATGGGGCACTGTTTCTGCTGGACAAAGTGGCGCGAGGGCGCCCACTCGTGGTCTAAGCTCCAAAACACACCGGCTCAACAGCAACACACGTGGCGAATGAATGAGGCTAGGATGTAGCTTAGCTTGTATCCTATGCTACCTCACCAACACCTGAGTAGTGTGGGATGTGAATGTGTGTGTGTATGTATGTGTGTGTGTGTGGTTAGTAAGAGGAAGAGAGAAAAAAAGAAACGCCGATCGAGAGAGAGAGAAAGAAGCAAAGCTTGGTACACAGATAAACGTGCACAGCACAGAGGCTATGGACACGGGTCACCTGATACTGGCCGACTAAGCTTGTTGTTTCTCTCGCTCAAGATGGCGCTAACCCACGAGCAAGCTAAGTTGCTAACACAGGTAGACGTGATTGTAAAGGAACTACAGTTGCTGGTTTGCCCACAGGCCGCAGCTTTGCCCTCAGCGGATAAAGGAAAGCTGTGCTTTGGTTCACTAAAAGCCAGGATATTGAGGCCCCCAACAACACCTACGACTACTCTGAAGGAGTTAAGAGCTTCAGCAGCTGTGATGGGACAGACTCTGCATACAACAACTGTTGCTTAATGGCAGAGTGGCAAAGAGAAAACCACTGTTTAAGAACTCATATTAAATCTTGATTAGAATTCACCCAAAGTCATGTAGGAGACTCCAAGGCCAACTGGAAGGTTCTTTGGTCTGGTGACACCAAAATGGAGCATTTTGGCCATCAGACTAGACGCTATGTTTGGCAGACACCAAACACTACACATCACCACAAACAATGGAGTAAAATTGCAGTGTCCAGATGTGCAAGCCTGACTGAGACCTATCCACACAAACTCAGTGCTGTGATTGTGGCCAAAGGTGCATCTGCTAGATACTGACTCGAAGGGGTGAATATTTATGCAATCACTTCTTTTATATTATATATTTTTAATTAATTGACATTACTTTGTAGAAATCTCGTTTCACTTTGACATTAAGGAGTTGTTTTTTGTAAAAAAAAAAAAAAAAAAAAAAGGAAAAAAAGAAAAAGTTTTAAAAAGCCAAATCTTATTGACCATGTTTCCATTTATAAAAGCAATAAAAGGGGAAAATATCCAAGGGGGTGAATAATTTTTATAGGTACTGTAGATACTTGATTCATCCCCATTGGGGAAATTCATGTATCCAGTAGCTCATACAGAATAAAAAAACATGAATAAATAAGAACATATATACAAAGACCTTGAAGTTAAAAACGAAAGTAGGAGCAGATTAAAAAGCAGGTTAAACATTTTTAGGAAAAATTACGATGTTTTTACATCAACAATAAACCTACTGTTGACACAAGTTGTATTTTTTTTTTTCTGTAATCAGGGTTGAGGTCAGCATTTATCCAATCTTAATCTGGTATTGAATCAGTCAGTGGAATCTGATTTCAGAATTGAATGTGCGTATCAAATTTGAATATATTAAAATTAATTTCTGTATCCAGTCAGCTGTAAATAACTACAGCTTAAAAGATGTGGTTGAATCTACAGGCTAAAATTACACAAACAATTTTGAGTGGCAGCCTAACACACAGTTTGACAATTAGATTTAAAAAATGCAAAAGAGTGCAAATATGTACCCCTTGAAATAACTGTAACCTGTTGACTTTAGCACACTCATTTTCTCAAGCATCTTTCTTTAAATACTGAAAGTCCTGATTCAGAGCTATTAACCTGATAACCTTAAATTCATATTATTCTGATGGCACTTATGTCACCTTTCGCTTTTGTAGCACTGTTTACTTTTTGGTGCTGGTCACTGCTCCATATGCCCAGTGTATTTCTAATCAAATCAGAGTTCTTTGTTAAAGCTGCAGTCTGTAACTATTTTTGTGTTATATTTACTAAAATTGTCATTATGATCTGACAGTAGAATAAGATACAGATAAGCTGTGACAAAATCCACCGTCTTTGGGTTCACCCAGTGGTCGTAAAATGATTTACAAAAATTCCACCGCTCCCGAATCAAAAAAACAATCAGAGCCAGGAGGAGTGTCAATGACGCTGTACACCCCTCCCCCGCACAGCGTGTGCTCTCACATGGCAGCACTCCTCCCCTGTGCAGCATATGCTTTGCTCTCACTCGGTCAAACAGGCTTCTTCTCTTACTGTGGGGACGAGCCTTCACGTGCATGTAGCGTGCACAGCAGGTTCCTCTGTGGGGAGGGGCTTAGAAAGCAGGGCTGCAGTGAAGCAGAGAGAAGAAGGAGGGACCTGGAGTCCACTTTAAGTCATTACTACAGACTGCAGCTTTAAGTGCATCGTCCATTCCTCCTGGAAGGTTCTTACTTTTGTAGTGACTTTACAAACTTTGTTCAGTCCCCTTGGCAGGTGATGACTTGACTCATATTCATCAGAAATTGATCATAAAGGATGAAATCAGGTATCCAAAATGTCCATTTGGGTGATGTTCACTTTTAGTGCAGAATGAAAAAGAGTCATTGCTTGACTTGCAGTATATGGTAAGAACTGTGTGCTTCCAACGGCCTCAGACTTATATAACATCTGTGATTACTTCACCTGTTGAATTTTTACACAAAAAAAACAATACTTCCCCTAGTGGTCATATTAAACATAACAGGTATATATATGTGTGTATATATATATATATATTTCTCAACATTCATTTTATTTGATTGCAGGTTTGTGTCCAGAGTTGAAGAAGTACTAAATGACTGGAAGCTGATTGGAAACTCAGGAGGAAAGTTCTTCCCAGAGAAGGTATTTTGCACTAATTAAGAACTGAATATTCAGCTGAATAACGCCAGTGACCAGAAATGTCTCACCTTCACTCTGTTATATCACTACATTATATGAACACAGGGTGAATACAGCAGTGGTACCTGGGGGGAGAAGTCTCAAGAGATTAACTTCGCTGATTTTAAGTTCTCCATAACTCACTACTTTCTGAAACAAGAATGTGAGAAGGACGATGGAAAGGATGAGCTCGAAGAAGGTACAGTCATGTGGGAATGTGCCCTAATATGTAGTGTATATTATAACAATGTTTAAACAGCTCCATTTCAACTTCATATTAACAGTAGTACGTTAGTACGAGTGTCTTAAAACAACAGTCAGAAGTGGGTGGGTGAAAATAAATCGATTCACATAAGAATTGTGATTCTTATCTTGTATGATTCTGAATCAACTCATAAATTCAAATGTTAATTAAAGGGACCTTTTCCTCATTTTCAGTCATAATGTTACAATTTTGGATGTTCATGTTAAATATGGCCAAAGTGTCAAATAATGAGGTAAATGTATGATTCAATTATCCCTGTGAGAAAAAAGAACCAACTTCAGACTGCTTGGTCTCCAACATATTTATTATGAATACTCTCTGTGCCATAACCAAAACAATAGCAACAACAACAACAGCTGAGCCAAGCCAAGACCAGCTGACCAATGCTGCAGCACTTAAACAAATTAAACCAAATCTGCCTACACACACTTTGTGTATTGGACAATGATGGTATGTCTTAACATCCAGTTATGTTTCTGATTGCATTTCACTGGACTAAGGACACCGGTGAATTCTTGAGTAAAAGACTTAAACTGTGCCCCTTTTTTGGTTTTGAATTGATAATTGATTCTGAATTAAATGGGACACCACACATCTGAATTCAATAGAATTTTGAGATTCCCAAAGAGCCCAATCCTACTGTATTGAGTTGTTGTTATGCACATTCACTTAAAAAGCATACCTTGACCTTTTCTGGTCATCAACATCCAGTTGTGCACACATTGTCACATTGTTAGAGTTGGATGACTAAGCAGGACTGCTACCTGGCCAGCAACATTATGAATGATGAGATGATGACATCTTGCTCCTAGGTCCCAGGACATAGTGAAAAGTAATAACAACAAATCAGTTGCATTGACCAGCAACTATAAAAAAAAATCTGAATAATTTAAAGTGCGTATGCAGTTATTGCACATAAGTGCACTTGAGGTCAAATTGTTGTGATGGCAGTGGAGAGGTGAGGGGTGTAAATATATACTGTAAATGTACAGAAACTATTTGACAACCATCTAGTGCCAAATCACAACAGAGATCATCTCAAGGCACTTTTAAAGAGGAGAGAGAGAGGATAGGAGAGAGAAGCACATTGGAAAAAAAAAATCCGACCCTTACTAAACACAGCACAAAAAAATTGTGTTTGGTAGAATATTTCTTGTTTCTTGTCTTATTTTTTTGTAACAATGCTTCTTGGCAATTAATCCTATAACGTTGGAAAGCCTGTTTATTTCCCTTTTTAAATGGTGCCACATTTGTAAAGCTATGTTTATAAGCTTTATCAAAAAGGAAAGCTTACTCTTAAACATAGAGAGGGTGTCTGCCCCCTGGACCGAATCTGGAAGGTTGTTCCACAGGAGAGGAGCCTGATAACTGAAGGCTCTGCCTCCCATTCTACTTTTAGAGATACTAGGAACCACAAGTAAGCCTGCATGCTGGGAGCGCAGTGTTCTAGTAGGTACATAAGGTATTATAAGCTCTTTAAGATATGATGGAGCCTGACCATTAAGAGCTTTAAAAGTAAGGAGAAGGATTTTAAATTCTATTCTAAATTTTACAGGAAGCCAATGCAGTGAAGCTAAAATAGGAGTAATATGATCTCTTTCTAGTTTTTGTTAGTACGCGTGCAGCTGCATTCTGGACCAGCTGGAGAGTCTTTAGAGACTTGTTAGGACAGCCTGATAATAATGAATTACAATAATCCAGCCTAGAAGTAACAAATGCGTGGATTAGTTTTTCAGCATCATTTTGAGACACGATGTGTCTGATTTTTGCAATGTTATAAGGAAGTCCTTGAAAATTGTTTTATGTGGGAATAGAAGGACAAATCCTGATCAAATATAACTCCTAGATTCTTTACAGTAGTGCTGGAGGCCAAAGTAATGCCATCCAGAGTAGTTATATCATTAGATAATGTGTTTCTAAAGATGTACTGTAGTTAGTATCGTCTGCATAACAATGAAAATTAGTGTTTCTGAATAATTACCTAAAGGAAGCATATATAAGGAGAATAATATTGGTCCAAGCACTGAACCCTGAGGAACACTGTGTCTAACTTTTGTTTGCATGGAGGATTTATCATTAACATTTACAAACTGAAATCTATCTGACAGATAGGATTTAAACCAGTTTAATGCTGTTCCTTTAATACCAATTAAATGTTCAAGTCTCTTTAACAGGATTTGATGATCAATAGTATCGAAGGCAGCACTAAGATCTAACAGGACGAGGACAGAGAGAAGTCCATTGTCTGATGAAGTTAAGAGGTCATTTGTAACTTTTACCAGTGCAGTTTCTGTACTATGATGAGCTCTGAATCCAGACTGAAAATCCTCAAATAAACTATTGTTATGTAGAAAGTTACACAGCTGATTGGAAACTGCTTTCTCAAGGATCTTAGAGAGAAAGGGGAGGTTAGATATACAGTGCATTCAGAAAGTATTCTAATTTCAAAATTGATTTAGTTCCTTTTTTTCTTATCAATCTACACACAATACTACGGAGCCCGTAAAGGATCATGCAGTATATTTTTAATGTTGACTGAATCGAGCGCACGTTTTTTTTTCAGATGTTTCTACAACTTGATTGGAGTCCACCTGTAGTAAATTCAATTGATTGGATAATTTGGAAAGGCCTGTCTATATTAGGGTTCACAAAATCCACGGTTCGGTTCATATCACGGTTTTGGGGTCACGGTTTTCAGTTCGATTCGGTTTATGTTGTTCTTTTCTGGGTTTTTTTTACACATAAGTCATTTATTAAGGAAACTTATAAATTAGTGCCTCAGATGAATTAACATTATTTTACACACTCTGGGATTAACCCATGGAGAAACACATCATCAGGAGGGATTCCCACCTGACCATAACTGACGAAGGAAAAGATCATAACAATATAAAGAGCTGTCACATGAAGACCATCGTGCATGCATGCTCCATAATAAATTCATTAGTTTGTTGAAGTTACTAGAAATATCCTGTGCTACTTTGTTTTTCTGCATCAGTTATTTTTTTAATATGCGCATTGATCTATTTACAGCTGCTGCTGCACGTCTCCTGTACAAACGGACCAATTTGCCTCAAAATGCTAAAATACAACAAGCCAACTCTAAAATAAAACGTGTAACTTATCCCAGGCTACATTATAAAGCCTATTTCCATAAACATATTGCAGGATAACAGAGAAAAACAGACAAGGAAACTGTTTTATTGATGCTGCTCAAATCCGTCTGTGGCACATGGAATAATAATACTAATTATAATAATAACACTAATAACGGAGTGTCTATTTGCACCCCTGGTACAAATAGCCTCGGCCACACAGCTGAACTATTTGCACCTTAGACGTATAACAACGTGAAAACATGGCGAACATTCATCTTCCACGCCAACAGAAAAAGGCGAATTTAGAAAGGTTTCATCTCTAATGTTTGTTCTAAAGACATTTCTGGCGGGAAAGTTGTATTATATTTTCATAATCTTTCTTCAGTGAATGCATAAAAGCGTCAGTTTGTCAGTTAGAAATTATTTGTTGCCAATATCTATCTTCTGTATTAGCAAACATATTGGGCTGTCACATCACTATGTAGGACCGAAGCAGTTGCGTAATGGGCAGTGTGTCCGTCATTAGTTCAGCAGACACGGTTTCGAATCTTTGCAGCAGCAGTTATATATTGATAATGTTTTCAGCGGAAAAACTCTGCTACATTTTCATAACTTTGTTGAGTAAATGCATACAACCCGAAAATATCTGAATTTAAAACCTTCAGTTTGTTATATGATGGAAATCAAATCTTGACAAACAAGTCTATGGTTGCCAAGGATACCAAATAAATTTCAGACCTCTCAATTCTCAGACATTGGCCGTGAGACACATGCATTTCAAGCTGCTCTCACACGCCACACCTGACATTTGCTTTGTTATAATCAACCTATCTGGAGATGTTGAGCGCGCTCTCAGTTCCGTAGCTGCCGGTGCTCGTACTGTTGGAAAGCTTTGCACGGAGCAAAAGCCTCCATCCTCCATAGGTCCCACGTATAATAATGTAACGCCTCTGTGTCGTGCCAAATGAAAAAAAAAAAAAAACTTCACTGGGTTATTGGCAAGACTTACGTTGCGCGTGTCATGAACCGAACAAACCGAACAATACACATGTGCCAGAACCGTGACAAGCGTACTGAACGGGACAGATTTTTTTAATGAACCGTTCCACCCATAGTCTATATCCCACTGTTGAGGGTGCATGTCAGAGCAGAAACCAAGGCATGAAATCAAAGGAACTGTCTGTAGACCTCCGAGACAGGATTGTATCGAGGCACAGTTCTCGGGAAGGGTACAAAAAACATTACTGCAGCATTGAGGGTCCCGAAGACCATAGTGGTTGCCATCATTCGTAATTGGAAGAAGTTTGGAACCACCAGGACTCTTCCTAGAGCTGGCCAGCCAGCCAAACTGAGCAATTGGGGGAGAAGGGCCTTGGTCAGGGAGGTGACCAAGAACCCGATGGTCACTCTGATAGAGCTCCAGCATTCCTCTTTGGAGATGGGAGAACATTCCAGAAGGACAACCATCTCCACCAATCAGGCCTTTATGGTAGAGTGGCCAGAGTTACTCAGTAAAAGGCACATGAAAGCCCGCATGGAGTTTGACAGAAGGCAAAGGACTCTCAGACCATGAGAAACAAGATTCTTTGGTCTGATCAAACCAAGATTGAACCCTTTAGCCTGAATGCAAAGCGTCATGTCTGGAGGAAACCAGGCACCTCTCATCACCTGGCTAATAGCATCACTACGGTGAAGCCTGGTGGTGGCAGCATCATGCTGTGGGGATGTTTTTCAGCTGCAGGATCTGGGAGACTAGTCAGGATCGAGGGAAAGATGAACAGAGCAAAGTACAGAGAGATCCTTGATGAAAACCTGCTCCAGAGCGCTCAGGACCTCAGACTGGAGCGAAGGTTTACCTTCCAACAGGGCAATGTCTCTAAGCACATAGCCAAGACAACAAAGGAGTGGCTTCGGGACAAGTCTGAATGTCCTTGATTGGCCAAGCCAGAGACCAGACTTGAACCCGATTGAACATATCTGGAAAGAGCTGAAAATAGCTGTGCAGCGACGCTCCCCATCTAACCTGACAGAGCTTGAGAGGATCTGCAGAGAAGATTGGGAGAAATACCCTAAATACAGGTGTTCCAAGCTTGTAGCTTCATTCCCAAGAAGACTTGAGGCTGTATTTGCTGCCAAGGGTGCCTCAACAAAGTACTGAGTAAAGGGTGTGAATACATGAGATATTATTATGTATGTGATATATATTTCTGTTTTTTATTTTTAACATTTTCTAAAAAACCTTTTTCGCTTTTCATTATGGGGTATTGTGTGTAGACTGATGAGGAAAAAAAAGAATGCTGTAACATAACAAAATGTGGGGAAAGAGAAGGGGTGTGAATACTTTCCGGATGCACTGTAGGTCTATAGTTGGCTAAAACCTCTGAATCAAGAGTAGGCTTCTATAAGAAGTGATTTAATCACAGGTACCTTAAAAGGACCTTGGTACATAACATTCCTTAATGTAAGAGTATATTTTGAGTGTTAAGTCAAGCAGAAAATGTTAATTCGTTGTGTTGTAGGCCAACAGTTATGCTCAGCAGTTTGAACAAATATTATGTCCACACAAATTTTTTAATAATTTTTTTTGCATTGGAAAGCAAAGATTTTCCAACATGTTTTCCAGAGTCATGTAATCTTTATACAATGGTTTATGCCCGCTCAGACATGTGTTGCATCTTTCTGTAACTTCTAACCCACTGTGATCACACAGTACAGGTGTTGTAATTACACTGTATATATGTTGATTTTCTCATGAAGTTCAAGAAAACTGAGATGTGCAAAGAAAAACTATGAATTGCAATCCCAAATTTAAAAGCACAGCCACTACAGTCACACTGAGGCTTCAAATAAAAATTTAAATTATTTGTATTTCACATGATATTCCTGATTTATTTTCTTATATTTTTGGACTAATTAAAACCCTAACCTTTTTTCATAGTTTTTTTTAAATTGTTGGGTAGTTCACTAGTCTTTGTCTTTGCTTTTTAAGGGACAAAATGGATTGAGGAATTATCTATAGCGGAAGAATGAAGATTAGGGGCCCCATTTTAACGATCTATAGCGCATGGCGCGAATCGTCAGGCACATGGTCTAAAAGGGTTGGATTTAAGTCCCCTCATTAATCATAGGTGTGTTTTGGGTGTAACACGCAGTAAACCAATCTCCCATTTCCTTTAAAAGCCAGGAGCGTCACTTTGGCAGATTGCTATTATAATGGTGCTTTTGTCAAACAATGTGTTTCAAGAATAAAACATGAGTTACTTGGGCTGAAAGAAAGTTTGCTGATGAGCTGCTAACCTCACATTGAATTCATAAAGATGAAGAATATGGAGATATAACCAACCAGTCTGTTAGTGTAGAGGTGTGTGTGGTTATACTGCAGCAGCCTGGTGTCATCAGCTGATTTAATAAACAGTGAACAGCTGTGTGTAATGGCATTGTGCTCTGTGCAGCATCTCAGAGGCTGCAGACTTATCAACATATCAGTCCTACAGTATAAACAGCTGTGGATAACAGACACTGTAAGAATCAGCCACATTCATTAACAGATTAATACAGATGTTTTAACCTCAAATGTGCAGATGCACTTCTTGTTGATAAAATCACAAAGTGGCAGCGAGGCAGACGTGGTTCTGAGACCCATTCTCCACAAAAACACCAACAACTGGCTTTGTGCTCCATATTTTCACGTCTCCTCCTTTCAGGTCACCCTGCATACAGCTGCACACCACACAGACGCTGTGGCGCTTTGTTTTTATTTATGTATCTTTAATTACAGTTTGAGTTCTTTTTAAAATGGTTTTCTTCAGTCATGGACTAACAGGTAAACTCAGCAGGGTTTTAATTGTTGAAAGTACAGAAACCTGATCAATATCATCTCACAAATATTTGTTAAATATTGTTCATAAACTGTTTTAATTATGTAATAACCCCTCATACAGTTGTTAGGACTGTCCGCAGCGGCACTCTCCAATGTGCTGAACCCCCCACAAACAATAGCAACGTTTATTTGTTTGTATGTTTGTGTGCTGCTGCCTGTCCCTGTGTGTGTAACAGGCAGAGTGTACGCGCACTGTAGACCTGCCTACAATGTGCCTACAACGTGCCTGACCACACCTCATTTTGAGATCAACACGCCTATGGGCGCACAGACCAGTGCAAGTGCATTTGCTATTTAGACAACGCGGGCACATGGCGAGAAAATGACAACTGCATCGGGGCAAACTAACAAAAACACGTGTGTTGCGCCCGCCATCCGCTGTGCCCTGATGCAAGATGGGGCCCAAAGTCTGAAAAGTATCTAACTCACAAAGGCAATAACAAGTTATCAGACAAGTCAAAAATATACCTGATTATGTTCCTTAATAAAACTGCTTGTTAGATAATTATTAAGTGTAATAATAATTAAAAAGCTTATATAATTATCACTTGATTACTATATTTTAGCTCCACATAGTTAATGACCTAAATTAGAACTATTCATGTACTATTCTTCTGTTTATTATTAACTGTCATTTTATTTTTCACTCTTTGTTGTTGTTTTTTGCTTCCAGTACACACTTAATTTATCTATTACATATCTTTCCCACAAAATGATCCTTATTATCATGCCCACATGTAAAATTTTCCATATGTTTGTTAAAAAAAATAATTTAAGACTAAACATGTAAGCGATTGCACCAGTCATCCCTCCAACAACTCTCTTTCCTGCGTGCAGATACCTTCCCTTTGGCAATGCAAGACCTTCTGTGCATGAACAATGACTTCCCTCCTCGAGCCCACTGTCTGGTCAGATGGTAAGTTCAGTTATTCAGTACATGCAACAGAGGCCAGGTTACTCACAGTTATTTAGAAAATCAGACCTGGTTTCTGTGAAAGTGCTAACATGGGTCAGTTCCGTAATAAGATTTCACTTCCACCTTAATCTTTTTTGGAGTATGGCTTACTTCATTGAGAGCACAGTTTAACCTAACAGCAGAACCTGCCTGAAATTCTGTCAACTGTCAATGATTATTGATTAATAATAATCCCCCTTCGATCACAAAAATGCTTATTAAATCATGTTAAACTGAACTAGAATATTTTCATTTTCTGAAGAAAATTCATGTAAGAGATGGAAGTTGTTTTAGCTGCTGCTGCTGCTGCTGTTCCAGGAGCAATTTAAAAAAAATGTTTTATCACCACTTACAGGTGAAATAGTATCAAATGTGATAGACTTGTTCAGTGTCCCCCTCTTTACATCTCTGCTGAATTTGGTTATTACTGAATATTACATTTAAGCAATGTGGCAGTTAATACGTAGTATGGTGGTGTTTTTTATAGAAGGTTGGGCTGTTGTAGCTCTGCTTCTATACACTGCACATTATCATGGAAAATGTCTGTACCAAGTTTCATTATATTAATGTCAACAGAATTTCAGAAATATCATGTTATTTTAGTACTCCCTTTGTGAAGAATCGTATCAAATGTTATGCAGTTTTGCTGTGCAGATTTGTATACAACATTCCACAATTCGGCTGGAGTGAAATTTAGTGTTGAAGAGTAATGGCCTGTTAAGTGCATCAGGCAATGCCTTCGAAATTTTAGTGACCAATTACAGACAAATGCTGTGCTGCAGCCCTGCCTTCAAAGCCCCTCCCCACAGAGGAACTTGCCGTGCACGAGCAGGCTTGTAACCACAGTAACAG
Source organism: Scomber scombrus (assembly GCF_963691925.1). Classification (NCBI taxonomy): domain Eukaryota; kingdom Metazoa; phylum Chordata; class Actinopteri; order Scombriformes; family Scombridae; genus Scomber; species Scomber scombrus. The sequence continues at coordinate 126,216 of NC_084982.1, read as the reverse complement.
AGGAATCTAAACCGTACTCTAATTTAATTCAAAGAGACCAAACAGTCCCACATGAGCAAGCACTTGATGACAGCGATAAGAAACCTCAGGCAGAACCGGGCTCAAGGCTGACGGCCATCTGTCTTGACTGGTTGGGAATGAGAGGGATAGAAGGAGAGGAGGGAGGAATGAGTAGGTTCATAGGGTACTATGAGCTCTTTAAGATAAGATAGAGCCTGACCATTAAGAGCTTTGAAATTGAGGAGAAGGATTTTTAATTATATTGTTGATTTACAGGCCAATGCAGTGAAGCTAAAATGGAGTAATATGATCTCTTTCTAGTTTTTGTCAGAACGCGTGCAGCTGCATTCTGGACCAGTTGGAGAGTCTTTAGAGATTTGTTAGGACAGCCTGATAATAATGAATTACAATAATCCAGCCTAGAAGTAACAAATGCATGGATTAGTTTTTCAGCATCATTTTAAGACAGGATGTGTCTGATTTTTTTTAAATGTTACGTAGATGAAAAAAGGCAGGCCTTTAAATTAATTAATTATCTGATAGTAAGAATCTAGTTAGAATCTTATAATTAAAGAATTTCATGAAGTCGTCACTACTGAGAGTTATAAGAATACAGGGATCGACACAGTTATGACACTGTCAGGCTGGCCAAAGTGCTGAAAAGAAACCTCAGGCTGTTTTCATTCTAATCTTTTAATGATGAGTAATAGGCAGCTCTGGTATTACAGAGAGCCTTCTTACATGTTTTAAGACAGTTTTACCAGACTAAGCGAGATTCTTCCAGTTTGGTGGAAAGCCATATTCTTTCAAGTTTTCACAATGTTAGCTTTCATTTTTGAGTTTGACAATTAAACCACAGAGCTGTTAAAATGTAGCTATCCCCCTTTTCTTTCCTCTCCCTCTCTAACTACTAACCCATACAGTACGTACACATCCACATGTCCCTGTCTTGTTCCAGTCGTTCTGTTGATTTCTTTCTTCACATCAAACAAACTGCTTGTATCACTGCAATTATATTGACTTGTATGGTTTTCATAGCCCTAACAAATAGTCCCTTAGCTTTTAAACATTCTTCCCATACCCTTTCCACTATAAATTTTGATATAGTAAAAATCATATAAATTTACTGTAATATGCTAGAAAGAATAAAAGTAATAGCACAATGTCCCCAAAGAGCTGAGGATTTTGAATTACATATTTGACATACATTAAGAGTAATATAAAATCAGTCTGCACACCACCAAGGTGAACCGGTGTGGACTTGATTTTATTGAAGACAACAGAAGTGCAGAAATATCATGTTATCTTATACTACTGCACCCATTTGGGAACATTTGTTGTAGTATATCATGTTTTGTTATAGAAGGCTGACTTCCTGCTGTCGATAAGTGGCACTATGACTCAATATTGGCATTTAGTTGTATTCGGGCCATGACCCCCATATCAAGCATGAGAAATTTGGGGCAGATTATGTAATGTAGTGTTACAACAATTTACTGTTTAATGACCCAAAAATGTTTTGGGCAAAACTGACCGGCCACCCCAAGGGCGTTCCATGGAATTTAGTCTTTTTGAACTACCAAATTTAAAGTCCCTCGGGTTTATTCTGTAGGAGTTCGTTAAAGTATAAACACAATAGTGAAGATGACAATGGTGTGAAATCATATTTTAATCTGATTATCAGAGTTAGTTTCCTTATATGTACATAAAATAGCTAACTATATTAATTGTTATCAGTTGTATAATTAAATACTGTTTTAAGCTAATGTCAGCTGTGAATGCATGTAGAATAATGTTAAATATGTTCATCTGTAACTTGGATTGTGTTGACAGGTATGGTATACGAGAGTTTGTTGTCATTTCCCCTGGAACCAACTGTGAGGCCATCATCAGCGAGTCCAAATGCAATCTGCTTCTCAGTTCCATCTCCATTTCTCTGGCCAACAGTAGCTGGTGAGTCACCTTCATCGCTCACTATAATCATAATACAAATGTTTGTTTATGTATTGGTTTGTTGTGTGTTTGAAAGAATCAGTTGTTTGTTTTTTACTGTGTGTAAAACAGTGTTTGCCTTGTGATTTATGACTAATTCCAGGGACAACTAGAACATTTGCTTTTTATGTGAGAGCTGGAAGGAGTTACCTGCAGCTGCTCTAGCTGCAAAAGCTGAATGTGGTTACCATGGAAGATTACATTAATGAGATGATGGCAGTTAACAAGTAGTATGGTTTTACTAATGACCACAAGGTGAGGCTATGGGTGCAATGCTTCAGAATGCCACATTCTCATAGAGAACTTATGCACCAGGTTTCATTTTCTTAAAAACAGAATTAATATCATGTTTTGATATTACTTTTGCATAATAATGAGTATAATTGTAATAATTGGTATAATAATGATTGGTATAATTGTATGAAATTTTACACATTGTGCATGTAACTTGATGTACAACATTCCCAAATTTGGTTGCAATACAGTGTTGTATGGAAGAGTTGTTGTCTGTTGCATCAGGCCATGCCTTCAAAAGTTTGGTAACCAATTCCAGACACAAGCAGCAAGTGACACCTTAAAAAACAAAGTCTTAGCTTTTGTTTTTGGTAATCTAAATATGGTACCAAATTTGGTGAAGATTAGATGAAATATGTGCCAAACAAAGCAAAAAAAGGGTTTACCAAAAATCCAAAATTGTAGAAAAACTTTCTAGGTCCTAATAGGCATGGCCTTTATCAGTCAAATTGGAACAATTGTTGCAAATATTGCTTTGTCACACCTCACAATTCATGAGTTATTAGCCAAAGCATAAAACACCTAATAACTGACCACAAGGTGGTGCTATAGGTAACATACTTTATTATGTTACCCATGGGATGTAATGTGTAAATACTTGACCACTGGTAGTTTTTTTTTAGAATATTCCACTTGTAGACTTTCCATTATACATTTTAATACTTAAAAAAAATATTAAAAAGTGTAAAAGATATAGAAAACCCAATGATAGTAGTACTGTTCTTAAAAAGCTGAATATAATTGTGTTACAATGTGTTGTCGTGTGCACAGTTTTGATGTGCTCTGACAGATTATTGAGACAATTCAGTTGTGTCCACTGTGAATAATGTGGATAAATTGCTGGTTTGTTTCCAACCTGTTTAATTGTCTGCCTGCTTGTGTTTGTTGACCTCCTGGACCTATTTATAGCGATGCTTCAGTGTTTTCCTCAACAAGTACAAGTGATTGTTATAACAGATAGAATCAGAATCAACACTAGAAAAGTAAATACAGAGTTTTAATAAATTGTAGTTTTTACTTAGTAATAGTCTAGAGCAGGGGTGTCAAACTCATTCAGGTCAAGGGCCACATACAACACAACTTGATCTCAAGAGGGCCGGACCAGTGAAACCATTTCATCAACAACTTTTAAATAAAAACACCTCTTGAATGTTTCCCTTTTTTACTGTAAGGAAGTACATTCTGAAAACCATCACATTTTATGATCCACCCATTCACTGTACATTTCAACAGAAAGTTAGTGCAAGTTCAACATTATACCTCAGTTTTTTTGACATTCAGTGTACAGTACAAGTATTGCATTCTGAGTACTTGTCACAACAACTGCTATTTTTCCGATCATTAATTAGTTGAAAATGTAATTTACTGCTGTGGTGTCTGTCATCAGCCCCAACTCAAGGAGCTCAGTGATATTCAAAGTCTCATCGACACCACAAATTAATATGGCCAGTTGAGCAACATCTGCAACATGTAATGTCCTCATCCTGTCCCGTGCTCTCGTCAGTTGGGAACAAAAATGCAACAAATGACAAATTAAAGTTTCTCCTCAGATTGATGTTGGCAAAAGCCTGTCGATTGCTGGGATTAAGCATGGGCCGGTTACCGGTTTCAAGGTATACCACGGCATGAAAAAGTCACGGTTTCAAAACCCCTACAATTTTCCGTCATACCGTTCCTGCGGTATGAGCAGGTTTTTTTTTAGTTTTTTTTTTTTTAAATGTGATGTCTCGTCAGAGAGAGAGTGGAGGTCCGTCAGGTCGCGTGCAGCTGCAGCGTAAATTACCCCTCCCCCCGCGCACCTCCGGTTGCTGTAACAAGCAGGTAGTTCTGCAGGCTGTATGATGGCTGAAGGAGGCGAGACCCATGAACTTTTGGGACGTATGGGAATACTTCTGCTACCGTAAAAAGACAGACGGCCACGGCTTGGAGGAAGAAGGTTGTTTTTTTTCACTAAAAATAATTCATTTATGTCGTGACTTGAGTTGCAGGTTTAGCCTCAGTTAAAGGACTGCATTAAGGACTGAACTTATTTTTTTATTTTTTATTTAGAAAGAATTCAGTTATTTTTTATTTTAAATACATATTTACTAATGTTCCATCATGTTATATAATAAAAATAAAAGACTGTAGAATGGAAAAGTTTTCATTTATTTTGTTTTTAATTACAGACATTTCAAAATAACACATTTTAGAGCTGTAATCATAATACTGTGAAACCGTGATATTTTTGCTTAAGGTTATCATACCATCACAATCTCATACAGGCCCATGCCTAGCTGGGATACACGACTTCTGCAGCCTTCAGCATGCATGTCTTCATAAACTCAGAGTATGGCTTTGATGTTGATGCTATTTCATTAGCAATAAGGTAGCTAGCTCTCACTGCTGCATTGCTGATCTCTCGGCTACGGCTAAAAACTGACTGCTGTTTCCTAAAACCCGCCAACAATTCATTTATCTTGTCTGTTCTCAGTTGTCCTTGCAAGTTCTTGTATTTTTTGCCATATAAGTCTGACAGTGTCGCCGAATATTATATTCCTTGCGCACTGAGAGGTGCAGTGAACATACTAAGCACACTGCCTTCCCATTTATCTCTGAAGAGATGAAAACTGGTCTATTTTTCTTTGGAAAACTTGACACTCTGTTTCCACTTTTCTCCTCTTTAACAGACATTTTCCACCACTGGTGTGTTGGTTAAACTGGTGACCATATTAACTGGTGACTTTCTCATATTACAAGATACTTAACGGGAGTTGATTGAACACAATTTACCTTGCATAAAGTGGTTAGCGTAACTTGAATATTACACACCTATGAGTATGTATTTAAAGGGGATTACATTTCAATTAACGGCTTTTAGGAGGACGCCTATGTGGAAGTCACCCGTTAACATGGTCACCAGTTAAACCCAAACACTGGCAGCTCCTGAGAGCAAGCGGGAGCATAATAAGGCCTGCTGCTCTTATTAGGACAGTGCGACCCCCTGTAGAAAAATCACGAATAAATGCATTTTATTGAAAAATTGGAAATTACTTTTTTCTGCAATTTTCCTACTTTGCAAAGGTACTCAGGGTCCCGTTTTCTGGACTGGGCTCATTGGGTTTCTGAAATAGTATTAAAGCACACTTTTCATCACTTTACAGCTGTTCCTGGCTCAGACTGACTTTCTACCGCAATTTCTGTTTTAGCTTCTAAGAAGGCTTGTTTACTTTTTCTGTTTGAACATTATATCTTTGTATAAGACACAGAGACAGCAGTTATTATTAACACAGAGTGACCAACAAGCCACCACCCACTTGCATTATGCAGTTTTTAAAACAAACAGCAGACAGACTGGGGCCACTTTCATGGGACAGATGAATGAATCAGAGGATGATAAATGACATTAATTTACATGTCTATCATAAAATAATAATCTGTCAGACAGAAGTAGCTAGCAAAAATTCTTCAATGGAGTTCACTTTTTTCTTTTAATTGATATTGTTGTTTTAACCATCCATTTTATCTATTGTTGCTGCTTTACATTACATTAATGTTGTAGCTTGATAGTTTGGATAGCTTGAATGCTGATGCATTTCCACTGTGTGTTGTTTGTCAGCAATTAACAATTAACAGTAATTAACACAATTCAAGATAAAGTTCTGTATACTGGTCTGTCAGACCTTTTAAAATGAAGGCTTTTTACATTTCCAGGGAGTGAGTGAAGTAACTAGAAGAGAGGAGACAGAAACGAGGAAATTCAGGATATAAAGTTGTTGAAAGAAAAAGGAGAAAATGAAGAACTGATTCCAAATAAAGTTTAAGGAGGAAAGAGAAACACATAGAAGCAGTCCATGTATCAGGTGATGGAGAGACATGAACAAATAGAAAGCAGAAAGACATGGTAATGTTTAACTTACATCTGTATCTTGACAATTACTGTTATGGTAAATATTTACAAGTCTACAATATGTCAGTATATCAAAATACACACTAAATGGCTTCCCCAATAAGAAGTGTTATAAAAAGATTTACAAATCTTTTAGTTTCAGTTTTTAGTTTTATGGAAGCGTATCCGCACCTTTATTCAAATTGTATTTTTTGGTTAAAAAATACAATGAAGTACAACAGGGCCCCCGCTTATTGGATTGCATTTTGCCAATACGCTTTATCTGCACCAAAATTCAATTGAGAATGCAATATGTCAGTTCCCTCATCAAGGCGGGTCTTCCTTAACGACGTCACTTCTGTGACTTCTCAGCTGTGTCCAGATATTGGCTAATACAAGTAGACATACCCATGTAACCAGCCAGGGACCTAGAATAGGGAGCTAGGTTGAGTCATAAGAACCAGCAGTTAGCATAATTTATTATGACCGAAAAATGTGCACCTCTTTTAAAAATAATCTAGTGTGTTCATATTGGAGAGTTACAGTATATTGTGATTTTACTCATTATTTTTCAAAGTCCAGTTTGGTTTACAGAGTGAACGTGCAGTTGCTCTGTGATATACTTGATGCTGTGTAGCATCAGAGGATACTGGCTGGTTAGGAGATCCTGCCACTGGAACGGATATAGATAATGTATTTAATTCCACATAATAATGTCTACATCTTTTTATCTTGTGCAATCAGCCAGGTACCCATGTTTGTGCAGATCCAGCAGAAGTGGAGGCGAATGTACATTGGAGAGTGCCAGGGACCAGGCGTGCGCACTGAATTTGAGATGGTCCATCTCCGCAAGGTTCCAAGCCAGTACAACCACCTGTCTGGACTGCTTGACATCTTCAAGTCTAAGACAGTAAGTGCTATGGGACAAGGTTCAAACAGAAAAACAATGACTTAATGGAATAAATGTAATGTATCATACAGCTTTAAATTTAACACATGCTCATTTAGCCTTTTGATAGAGGGTGTTTATATTTTGTGTTCTCTGGGGATTACAAATGAAAGGGCAAGAATTTCCTATTTTCAGGTTCATGTTAAATGATTCTTTACTTTCAAACCCAGCTTTTTGGTTGTGGTTAAAGTGAACTGTAGTACCTGTTTGGTTTGGTCGATTTAGGCTGGTCTAAAAACTATCAATATGATCCATGCAAATGCCAACCAATCAACAGTTCTGAGACAAAAAAAGACTGAGAAAAAGGAGAGTCTGTGAATATACAGACGTGGACAAATTTGTTGAAACAATGCTTCATTCCTCTTGACAATTGATCAAGTTAAAAGCAATTGTCTAATGTATACCTGTCTACACATGTCTTCAATCTTATAATCATTCATTGTAGTCATTCAGCCTATTTAAATGGATAAAAATAGTCACACTGCTGTTTTGTATCACGGGTGCACTACACTGAACATAGACCAGAGAAAGCAAAGGACGGGTCTCCAACCCTGCACCTAGATAGCTCCTGCCCTGCTTGTTTAAGGTACTTCCCCACTCTAACACACCTGATTCTAATAAAGAACTTGTTATCAAGTCCTTAATAATTAGTTCATTATTAGAATCAGGTATGTTAGAGTGGGGCGATACCTAAAACATGCAGGGCAGTAGCTCTCCAGGAACAGGGTTGGTGACCATGGGCTTAAGCTGTCAAACAGTGTGGCATCATGTATGACATGAGGGTGTCTCTCCTCAGGGCTGTACCCTGTCCCCTCTACCTCCAATCAACATTGCCATCCGTTTCACGTATATTCTCCAGGACTGGCAACAGTATTCATGGCCACAACAGCCCCCAGGTAGGTGCATGCAGAATGAGAATGATAAGTGTTGCACCAATTATCTCAAAGATCTGTCTCTTCTACAATATCATGATCACAATGTCCAATTTAATTGTTGAAAGTAAACGTGATGATTGTCATCTCAAATATGTTTTAAATATTGTTCCAAAACAGTTTTAATCATCTTAACCCCTCATACAGTTGTGAAGACTGTGAGTGGCTCTCTGCAAGGTGCTGACCCCCCCACATACAAACATACAGAGTAGTGGAGGGCTCATTCTAATTTAATCGGTTAATTTTGCAATTAATTCTGATATATATATAAAGCCATAAAAACTAAACCATTGTGACATGTATTTTTTTTTAAATATGTTGATGTAGTCCTTTATTGTTATTTTTTGTATATCTGTGTGCCGCTGCCTGTCCGTGTGTGTAACGGGCAGAGTGTGCGCTCATTGTGCACCTGCCTATTAAAATGTTTATGTGCCAGTGACTTCAGACCTGGTTTTTGTTGGTCAGTGGCCCAATCGCTTTCCTCTGCCTCAAAATAGCAACGTGCCAACAATGCGCATGACCACATATTTGGTATACACCAGTGACGTGCGGTGAGGTCAGTGTCTGGGTAGGCAGTGGGCATTCAAAAATCTAAACCCCACCCAAATATACACATAAAATGTTGTATCCAATATAGTGTCTGTAAGCTCAATAAGCTGCTTTAAATATCTGAAATACAGGACCATGCTGGCGTAAATTACACATGTAAGAGCCTGTTTGTCTGGTTTAGCTATTATGAAAGCTTATACACGAAAGCTGAGAATACAATTATAATACAATAAAATCTTGGTGTAATTACAAGGTAGAAATTAACAACACAGTGGCATTTGTTGAAATATGAGAAATTTAATTGAAATATATATCAAATAATTATTAATTTTCAAATAATGACTACAATAACAACACTAGTCTCATTGCAAGTGGCTTTAGCTACATCATTTATAAAGTGCACAAAAATCAATAATAACTGTCAACAATGCATAGATGTGTATGATGTGTATATGAGCAATTAATATAAGTACAAAACTGACATAGAAAAAAAACCACAGGACTATTTCAGAAATCAACATTCAGCCAAAGAATCAGAAATACTAAAATAACATGAATGCAAACCTTCATTGCAGCTAAAACACTTCCATTAATCTACATCATTGTAAAGTGTACATCCAAAGAAAACATATGGATGCAAATGTGTAACACTAGGTTGATCAGAGTGTGTTTTTTTAGAAGTTTTAACTGCAATTTGTTGAATGTGTGCAAAGTATCATAAATGTAAAAAATGAATGTTAGTAGAAAACAGTCATAACTTTGAAAATGTAAACCATTTTCCCTCCAACAAACAGGCCTATTTCAGAATCAACCAAGGTGACTCAAAAATACTAAACACACATGAATGCCAGCCTTAACCGAAGATAAAACACTTCACTTAAACTACATCATTGTAAGTCAAGTGCACAAGTTGAGGGGGCAACACTGCACAATGCAGACTTTACCTAGATTTGTAAATAGTAACAATAAATGCCCTCGTGGGCTTTGTATAGATTTGTTAAAAAAAAACAAGATGCCCACCGTTGAAATCAATGAAGATGAAAAGTAGAGCTTTCACCATTCATTTCGATATAGACAAGCTTACAAGACATGCGCGGCTGTTCGATCATAGATTAAAAGGACTTTTAAAACGAAATTTGGGGCAAAATGATCATGAAAGTATGCAAATAAACTACAAATTGTGACAAGATTGAGTCTGTAAACCATTTTAATTAAATGTCACATTGTTTTGCATTTTTGGCCTTTGGCCAGGGTAGGCCTAGGTATACACCTCCCACTTGTGAGTGCACATTATGTTCAGTAGTACAAAAGTGACAAAGGCTATGTCTCCCGTCTCAGCCAGTGAACTTTGTTACTTGTTCAGATGTGTTCAGACTGGCCTCTACCACTGGTGCCAGCCACCAACAAATGACTACATATGTATTGCTTTGCTTTGATTTATTGCAGCTGTTTTTTATTATTGAATTTTTTAATTGTTGTTTTGTTTCTGTATTCTTTGTATTTGACTGTTTTTATGTTTTCTACTTGGCAGACTTTGACACACTCCTCTGTGGTGAGGTGGGAGGGGTAGAGTTTGGGAAGCTCCCTTTTGGAGCCTGTGAGGAGCCAATCAGGTAAAGGCATTGTAACTGTGATGACAATACATTCCAATAATTTGCACCTCAAACAAAACTTAAATTGCAGTATTTTCACTAGGTTTTGATAATGTTCAATAGTGTGTGCAGCAGCTATGAAAATCTAGTCACATATACACAGTCAATTGTTATGCTCAACATTAAATTGTCTTTTTGGCTGTTGTAGTGAGCTTCATCTTGCAACCACTTGGCCTCACCTGACAGAAGGCATAGTTGTGGATAATGATGTCTACAGGTGAGTGTCCAAGAATGTTTCTCTGCACTGTATCTGACCTCCACTGCAATAACACTCTGCTTTCAAGTTGTTCATCCAAAGATTATTTATTGGTAAACAATAAGAGTTTGGTCAAAAAGAAGAGTTTCTAAACACTAAAAATCGAAAAGTTAATGGAGAATAGAAAAAAAGATTTTGCCGTTTGTTTTTGGCAGTCATAAACCAAGCAAAATGTAAGTTGATGCATTTTTTCTCCATTTTGGCTGTCAATACTAAAATCCTGTTTTTCTCATCCAAAAACAAAGCTTGGCCTCCAGAATGTGTCAATGTGAAAAAAGCAGCTTGGTGTTGTAGTGTGCATGGGTAAAACGCAACCATAGTGGTAATAAAACAGATGGTGGCAGTAGCATGGTATTTCATTGGAAGAGGAAGAAGAAGAAGAAACAACATTTTTTCTCTTATCTACTTTGATAGCGTGTTTAGAGTCAAATGTAGCTATAATGTGTTGACGGAAGCTGCTGCAGAAACAAATAGTATATCATTTTTTCTTTGCTGTTTTTTTGTGGTTGACAGCTTGTCTGTCTTGCACAAATGCCTAGTAGGAGGAGAATTATCCATTTTGGGTAATATGGACAAGCTGAAACTCCTGCTGTGGGGGCATGTTGCTTTTGCTTGTCATGCACATTTTAGAATTTAGCTGTCTAATGTAAACATGGTTGAAAGGAGTTTCACATTAAGACAACAACCAACATGTCTTGTATTTCACCTCAGCTTGCTGAATCAGTGATAAAACTAACATTCGCTGTAGAATATGGGCAATGCTGATGTCACTTAGCAGGCTACACAACTAATTATCATTAGCCAAAGAAAATGCTGACATGGGAGAATAGGTCTTGATGGTGTTATATACTGTAGATGAAAACCTGAAAGAGACAACTGTACAATGTACAGTGGTGTGAAAGAAAATCTTCACCACTCTGCAGTATAGGTGCAAAATGTTGTGCTATTCTTCCTTTGTTTTTAAGCTACAGCTACCAGTTTGTTTACTTGGTGCCTCAGTACCTCTGCAGGCTCATACAAAAATGTAGACAACAGGCTAAATTATTTTACTAAATGTGCTCTCTTTATGCCCTGGCAGTGACCTTGACCCTCTCCAAGCTCCTCACTGGTCAGTCCGAGTCAGGACAGTTGAAAACCCTCAGTGTCTACTGGGTAAGATGAATCCTTTGATCTACAGCAGGCATTTTCAGATACAATTTATGAACCTATAAGATGTAAATATCCAAAAAAAAGTCAATGAAATGATATTGTTTCACCTCCTTTTACATCAAATAACCTTGTTTTTTATGTACATTGGTGCAGTGATCTGCCCTACCCCGTTTTCTTTCAAGATATTGAAAAATTGAATGTGTACTGGGAACAAGTGGGATTATCTCAACCAAATCATACATTTCTTCCTTTTTAGATTTTTTTTCATTAATGTATCAGTTAATACAATATAAAAACTGCATGTATTATTGGAAAAGCCATAGTAGCCTGCTGGTTTCAAGTTCAACTGGTCTCTGACTAAGCTTGACTGACTACAGAATAACTTAAGTTGAACTGCTTTCTGAAAATGAGGCCTTTAGAGGTTTTATATTTGAACAATGACACGTTTTTCAATGTTTTCAATTTGCTCATTGATGTTTATTTAGATCTTGGAATTAGTGTGCAATAGGTTTCATCATTCTGAAGATGATATTGAATGCATCCACATCAAGAACAAATGGCAAGCTAAAGACAAGGGCTTTTAGTACAGTGATGTTGGTCAAAATGGCCCGAAATTGAGCTAAAGCCTCCTGACACACTTAAGACCATACCCACTCACACACTGTTATTTTTAATAATGGCAGGACTCATGATCACTTTGACCCACAGGATGTTGTGTATTGGGTGCCACCTTGTCTATTTTTTCACCTTATCTTATTGTGGCCATTTAGCCCAGTTATGCACAAACTGTCACCTGCTCTCAATCTCTGAAGATAACAGGTAACAGGATTCAGGACGTAAACCAATCATTTACAGAGGGTGCTAATCGCTCAAGACAATACGTGTGAGGGTTTTGAGTGGAAGAAGTAGGGTTAATTTTCATGAGATCAGTTGTTATACTTAGACACATGTCAGTCTTGTAAAAGACAATCATAATTGGTATTGTCATAGATGGATTAAAACAGCCTTAATGTGTGTTTATTTCCCCTGTGGTGAAGGTATACATTTTCTTTGTTGAGCTTTTAAAAGTCTCCAAAAGCACTGCAATTGGTTTCAAATAGTGTGCAGACACCCTGGCCAAGCTCAAATGAGACATTCTGTTAGAGACTGTTGAATAGGAAACAACATCAAAGCTCAACCTCATTTTACTCCTTGGGAGAGGCTTCCTAACGTTCAAATCATATTTGCACACATTTACGTGTGCCATGAAACCTTTCAATACATCTGTGCAACTGCAGATGGTAAGCTATTTTGCAACTCAGTTGTGACATGCTGGTGAAGCTTAACCCATCCTTTGCCAAAAACGCCCATTTTCAACCATACTGCGCTTTTCCACTACACAGTTTCAGCACGACTCGCCTCGCCTCGGCACGGTTCCTTTTCCATTACAAAAAAGTACCTACTCAACGTGGGCGGGGTCGTCATAGCACGGCTCCGCGAAACTGCCGTGACTTCGTTTTATACGCGACACAAAACACATAAACAGTGGAGGACATTGAGGCAGTGGTGTACTTGCTGCTGTATGAGGCTTTTTGTCACACACAAAGCAAGAAAATTGAGCCGTATGGTTGTAACTATGGTTGTAACGCTGCTGCCGGTATTTAAAAATGCCAGGTTTGATTCTTGTGTGGGACGGCTCATGACGCTTCCAGCGACAACTACCAATCAGCGGCCAGCAGTGTGTCGACGTCACATTTTAGTACCGACTTGGCTCGCTTGGAACCTCACCAGAGCAGGTACTAAAAAAGTATCAGGTACCAGGTACTTTCCCTAGTGGAAACGCAAAAAGAACCGAGGCGAGTCGTGCTGGAACGGTGTAGTGGAAAAGCGCCATATGTGGTGGCTACCACCCTTCTCCATCAGCAAGGAAGAGAGCCATGGCCATGAACAGCAGTGCAAAAGGAAAACCCTCCAAATTGTGGGGAGAGGGGAATTTAATTTTGGAGGCTACTACCAGAGTCCCGTTTCCCTCTCCTCAGAAATTTAGCTCTCTCAATTATCAGTATGTTTTGGAGCACATATATTTGTGAGAGCAGTTTTTCCAACAATTGACATTCAGTCTATTGTGCGCCAGCAGGCGAGGCCACAAGTATCACATTGAGGGAACCTATTGAAAGCACTGTGTGAGGTAGCAGGTATACAGGAAAATGTTTACAAAAAAATAGTTGTTGCACTTAATGTGTGTGTGCTGTTTTGCAGTTTTGTGCCATGTGTAATATTCTTAGAGAATATGTTGTCGTACGGGTCCCTGAAGTACACACGATTGTGATTGGTCCATGTGACATATGTGTGTGTAGCCGTCGTTGTGTTGTCTTAACTTAAGAACATATTGTACAAAATAAGACATGGTGTCAGAGTGAAAGTTTTGCAACGAATGAAATGGACATCGCTGGAGTTCCTACACCTCGCATGGACTGGGATGTGAACAACCTGCCTGAAGCATGGCGCAAGTTCAAGCTCCACGTCAACTTAATGTTTTCTGGCCCGTTTAAAAAAAAAAGGGGAGGACGAAAAGTGTAGCTACCTGCTCCTTTGGGTCGGTGAAAGAGGCCGGGATATATTCAACACCTGGACGCTCACAGAGGAAGAGCAAAAGGTACTGAAATCGTACTATGACCGCTATGAATCATACGTCATGCCGAAATCAAATGTCATATTTGCTCGATACAAATTTCACGAGAAAGAAACTATAGCTGGCGGCAACAGGAGCTGAGGAGCAGACTGTTCATGCTATCGGTCGGTATCCCTCAAAGAAGGCGGCATGGAAAACGCGTCAAGACCCGACAAAAGGAAACAGTACCTCCAGGACTGAGGGAGATAGAAAGCGCCCAAAGCGTGTGGTTACTGCGGAAACAAACCTCACGGAGCAAAGTACCCCTGCCCAGCAAAAGGGAAACAATGTAAGATGGAAACCACTGGAAATGGAACCACTTCGCAAAGGTTTGTCGCTCAGAACAAAGCAAAGGAGTACACACAGTAGACTACGGCAAGAGCAAAATAGAACATGACAATAATCTCTGTGCCATGCTGCAGCGCACCAGAGAGCGAGGAGTCAAACTCAACCCAGATAAGAGCACCATCTGTGCCACCGAAGTCAGCTAATTTGGGCACAGAATCACCAAGGATGGAATAAAACCAGATCCAGCAAAGAAGAGACAGTGAAGTTAACAAAGGTGAAAAATTGAAAAAGAGCTTTATGCCATTCAGTTCGGGTGCACGCGCTTCCACCAGTACGTCTACGGCCGTCACATCACTGTGGAAAGTGACCACAAGCCACTTGAGTCCATTATGCGAAAACCTCTAGCAGTAGCACCACCAGGGCTACAAAGAATGATGCTTCAGCTACAGAGGTACGATTTTACTATCATTCACAGACCAGGCAAAGAAATTCCTGTTGCAGACACTGTCTCCAGAAAGTCACTGCCTGACCAGGACACTAGCCTCAGTGAAGGAATGGACATGCAGGTGCAGACAGTGTATAGCAACTCACCTGTCAGTGACACCAAGCTGGATGAAATCAGAGCAGAAACTGGAAAAGACACCCAGCTTGTTCTGTTAAAAAAGATAATCAAGGCGGAATGGCCTGAATCACAGAGACGAACTATCACAGATGAATGACATCATATTCAAAGGTGAGAAAATTATCATACCTACCTCACTGCGCACAGAGATGTTATCCTGAGTTCATGCAGGTCACATGGGCATGGAAAAGTGCAAACAGAGAGCCTGTGACATCATATTCTGGCCTGGGATGAACAAACAGATTGAGGAGATGGTTGGAAAATGCCACATCTGTCTCGAACACAAGCCTTCCAACACTAAGGAACCGATGATAAGCCACAAGATCCGAGACAGGCCGTGGCAAACAGTTGTTACTGACCTGTTCACCTGGAACAATGAGAACTACTTAGTCACAGTGGACTATTACAGCAGATACTTTGAGCTTGAAAAGCTACACAGCACCACAACCTCTACTGTTATCCACAAACTGAAAGCTTCCTTTGCCACACATGGAATACCAAAGACTGTAATATCAGACAATGGCCCACAGTACAAATGCAGAGAATTTGAGATTTTTGCCAACACATGGGGGTTCACACACATTACCTCCAGCCCACATTATCCTCAAAGCAACGGCCTTGCCGAGAAATCCGTGCATATTGCAAAATCTCTTATGGAAAAGGCCAAAACTGATCAGAGAGACCCATACCTGAGTCTGCTGGAGTATAGAAACACTCCTGTGGACAACTTCCAGTCACCAGTCCAGCTGCTCATGAGCCGTCGCACGCGCTCAATCCTACCCAACACACACCAGCAGCTGCAACCCAAGGTAGTCAGACATAAAGATGCTCACATCAGGAGAGTACACAGACAAGGTCAGCTAAGCCGATGTCACCACTGCATGAAGGGCAAATCATCCGATTCCAAGAGCAAGGCTACTGGAAACCAGAAGTTGTCGTCCGGCCAGCTGATACTGAAAAATCGTACCACATACGCACATCAGAGGGGGGACAAGAACATAGGCGAAACAGGCTTCACCTCCTGGACACAAAAGAAACACAAAACACTCAGACTGTTGAAAACCCTAAACATAACACACAGCATACATTACCCACTACCACATTACAGGCTTCAGAGACAACAAGAGAGACAGCCCCCCATACTGTGCGGTACCAGACAAGGTCCGGACCGGAGGTTTAAGCCCAGAGTAGTTCTGGGTTTATAGAAACATGTAACTGGCATATTAAAAAAAAATCTGTGCTATTGTTATCAGGTTATGAGAACTGTTATTCAATATGACATATGAGCAAGCTAAATGATGACTGAGATTTGTTTAATGGTTATCCTGAATTATTGCTTTATATTACGGTTACATGCTAGTGAAATGCTACAATAATGGGTTATGTATCACAGTAGCAAGAAGTTCTTAAATCTTATGTTCTTTATCTTAAGAGAAGGGGTATGTAATATTCTTAGAGAATATGTTGTCGTACGGGTCCCTGAAGTACACACAATTGTGATTGGTCCATGTGACATACAGTCCCCTCCAAAAGTATTGGAACAGTGAGGCCAATTCCTTTATTTTTGCTGTAGACTGAAAACATTTGGGTTTGACATCAGAAGATGAATATGAGACTAATATGAGAGATCAACATTTCAGCTTTTATTTCCAGGTATTTACATCTAGATCTGATACACAACTTAGAAGATAGCATTATTTGTAACGGAACACCACATTTTTAGGAGACTCTTTTGTAAGAAAAGGCTTCCGTCTTGCGACCGTACCTCATAGTTTAGACATATGAAGAATATGGGAAATTGTGCTAACATGTGGTACACAACCAGTACTTGCCAGAAATTCCTGCAGGTCCTTCAGTGGTTCTGTAGGCCTCCTGGCAGCCTCCCTGACCAGTTTTCTTCTTGTCGTTTCATAAATTTTGGAGGGACGTCCAGTTCTTGGTAACGTCACTGTTGTCCCATGTTTTTTCCATTTGCTGTCTTCACTTTGTTCCATAGTATATCTAATGCCATGGAAATGTTTTTGTACCCTTCTGACTGATACCTTTTTCATCAATGGACCACTTTGATGCTTTGTAAGCCATGGCTTTTGCTGTAAGATGCACCAAGTAAATGTCAGGAAAATCCTGCAGGCACAACTGAACTTTATTTGGGATTCACCTGAATCACTTAATTGATGGCAGGTGTGTACTGACTACTATTTAACATGAGTTTGAATGTAATTGGTTAGTTCTGAACAGAGCTACATCCCACATTATAAGAGGGTGTGCAAACTTATGCAACCACATTATTTTATTTTTTTACTTTCTATGCAAATAAAACCATCTAATTGACAAATATCAGCACAAATTGCCACAAGCAGTTAGGGGGGAGATAGTGTGTTCAGAGATTTGATGTTAACTGTGCTCTGTCTTTCCTGAATGATATCAAATTGATATTTAATGATATAACGAAAATCTTCAGTCAAACTCTGGACTACCTAAAATAATTTCAGCTACTAAAAAATAAAAATGTCCTGACAGCTCTGATGGGACCCAGGGTTCATTCATATCTTCTGCTATATTATAAAATATCCCACCGTATAAACCTGAGTCTGTGTGTAACAGCTAAATGTGCACAGCCTTTGTCTCAGTTTGGAGACACACTTATCGTTTCAGCTATGACATACAGCCAGCATTGTTGCTATCAGCTGCAGATTAGCATGAAATCTTTTATGGGTAGGTCCATAAAACGGAGCAGATTGCAGGTTCAAATGAATTCCTGAATTTTGTCAATAAATATTTTATGGGTAATATAATTTTTTTAAATGTATTTGTCTTCATTTCCGTAGTTATTTTTTATATTTTAGGTTCATGATTTACATAATACAGTTACAGAATGTATTATTTTGACGCCATTTTGCAAGTTCCACCTCTTTGGGGTCGACTGGGCAGACTCACTCTCACTCTCCTCTCTTTCTCCCCGGTGTCTGATATGATCATTTTCGTATTCATATTCTGATAGGTTTAGCAACCAGTCAATAGTACTAAAGAAAACCTGTGATCATGCCAATTTAAATAACTAATTTGGCACTATATAAATAAAGATTGATTGATTGAAGAGTGAAACAATTAATTCAACTTTCTGTTAGTTGGATTCTTAACTGTGTAAAAAGTGTTGTAAGGATTTGGCCCATTGTCTTCCCATGCAGGTGACTTTCTTAGAGAGTTCTTAAAGCTCTGTTGTAGGAAGGAGTCTACAGAAGAGGTTCTGGGAAGAGGATTGACTGAAGAGGAGGGCAAAGGTCAGGCTACTGGATGTACTGGAATAGATTACATTGTTTCTCACTGCAGTGTCACTTAGCACAATGTATTCTAAAGGATAAGTGTTTGCCATAGACCTGCCTCAAATTTTCCAATAAATCTAAATCTGCATGTTCCCTCGACACGATATACAATACATAATTAATACAGTATAAAATATTAGATGGTGCAAGTAACCGCTGTTTTTTTCCTCTTGCAGAAAATAGTGACATCAGCTCTGCTTTATCCAAGCTGACAGAGCCAGCAACAGCAGTGCCAATCTCCAAACTCTCTGTGTCCAATATGGTACATAGTGCCCGAAAGCACATCCAACGCCACAGACGAATTGATGAGTCACCACTCAACTCTGATATACTCAATTCCATCCTTCTGGTAAGTCTGATTTGTGCTCACTGTTTTACAGGGGTATTATCCACACAGAACTGATGCAAGCAAACTCCTCACCTTTCATCAAAATTCACCACTTTGAAATCAAAACAGGTGATCTACGAGATTTATGTCAGTTCAAGCAGTCATTTTTAAGTTGGGGGGCATGGTTAGCAATATAGACGTGAACGTAGCAGTGCAGTGTTTTTACAGTTTAGGCAAGCCATTCTTAACCACTGGGCCACACGTTAATATTTGAGCTGTGAGGACCTGTGCAGTTATACCATTTGGAGTAGTTTGCTTGTTATCCAGCAGAGGGCACTCTAAAACTTCACTAACTCGAAGTGTTGTATGCCCTATTGACCGGTACCAGGTATTGATGAGTGTTTACTAATGTGAGTGTTGTGTTGTTATGTTAAAATGGAAGACAATAGTGAGCAAAGCTGTCTTGAGTGGACAATCAAGACACCAAAACATTTGAGTACCCGATGGTTCCACAATGTGGATGGCAAAGTCACAAACAAAGATAATACTGATGATTTAGGCAGCTGTCTCTTTAACGTTAGTAGAGGCGAAGACACTACAGATGAGCTGGTGGGTGCGTGGAGCGTTCAACCCAAGACACAAGTTGACCTTGCTTCTGTCAAAACAGCCAATCAAATTTGTGTTGTCACTAACACCTATTTATGTGAATCAAGGTTTTCATTGTGACTTTAACAAAATCAAAGAAATGGAACACACTAATAGCAACTTTGACTTCTTTGTCATTCAGTTTAAAAAAGATTTTGTCTTCGATCAAAGATGCCAGCTTGTTGTCACGATCAGTGTGATTGAAAACTGTTTGTCCCAACAATTCTTCTGCAACTTTACTAGTCTCTGAGATCCCATCTCTTGCCCCAGTGCCATAATGAATCTTTTCTTTGATGTGCAAGAAGCTTGTGCAGGGTTGGAGGGGTGAGGGTCGCCATTGTCACACAAAGTTGTTTTAAAAGTGTTGACCAGTGGCTTGTGTGTGCTCCCTAAGCAGACTTCTCCAACTAGCACCCATCCTAGGTCCAGGCGTTAACAACCGCTTTGATGGTGTTGCTCTTTTCTCCCTCCCCGCCGTTGTGCGGTGAAGTTGAGGCCAAGCCTTAACTTGAGGTGCAGGACCAGGATGCATGGCAGAGTCATGATAGGTGCTATCACACTCCATACACTTAACTGCATTTGGACAGTCCTTAGCAAGGTGAGTAGTTGAGCCACAACACTTAAAGCAGATTCCTCTTTCTTTGAGAATGGTCTTTCTTTCCTCCAGATTCTTGACTCTAAAAGCTTTGCACAATTTGAGAGGATGTGGCTTGCCATGTATTGGACAGCTTTTGTTTGGGTCACTGACACATTTCATAAGACTGTTTGCACTTGAGCCTGTTGAGGCAACGTCCGTCTTGTGTGACCAAAATAGGGTTCTTTGTGCCTTTTAAAGAGGGCTTTTTTTTAGCTCTGTAGGTGAGCCGCTAGCACTTGGAATAGCAAAGCTACGGTCAATTCCCTTCCTTGTGTTTTAAACCAGCTGAAATCCATTGTTCTGGAAGCCCATAGGGCAGTTATGCAACCATGGGTTCAATGTTTCCAGGTGGGAGAGAGCTGGGAGGGATGGATTTCTGTCAATTGGTCTACCAAAAGGCCATATATGAGATCAATGCAGAGCCGATGAGAATTACAAAAGGTATAATAATAATAACGATACCCTCCATTATTATCACAACAAACACATAGAGCAGGCATGGGAAGCCCACGAATCAATTTCCAAATATCAATTCATTGTTAAAATTGTGTTGGAAGCAAGCAGACCATTACTGTATCTAAATAAATAAGTGAAGTTGTGACAATTCTTCACCGTTTTCTGTGTCAGCTCTGCCCTGCTGAGACAGAGGAGAGTAGCAGATAACGTTAGCCTCTGTTACAGTTTGCTGTCATTGCGCTGCTCTCCTCTCCTCTCAGGAGGGCCTGTTCACGGCAGGAATATTACTACTTTATTCCTCCTCGCTGTTCTGTATAAAAGGTCCAGACACTGAATGGTGGGACAGATTTGCTCTGTCAGTTAGCGGCTACAGGACGATGATGTGTTAGCTGTGGTCGAGCGAGGTAGAGAGTGAATGAAGTGAGGGAGCGGTGACGGTAAGAAAGCTGGTGAATCAGATCAATAAAACGTTATTTTCTGATAGTTTCACAGCGGTTATGTTCAACAGCAGACATCCTAACTCTCCCGGAAGTTCCGGGAGTCTCCTGCATATTGCTAGCGGCTCCCTGACGCCCGCAAATGAGTCTCCTGCATATTGCTAGCGGCTCCCTGACGCCGGCGAATGAGATACAATCTCCCGGAATCTGGTGTGAGCAAACAAGAGTGCGCGCTACAGAGTGTGTGCGTGTGTATTTGTGTGACTATCACTGCAGCGCGTGTGAGAGCAAAGCGTCCTGATAGCGCTGTGTTGCTGCTAATTAGACCAATCACATTCTTCTTTATGGCTATGATGATATCTTTGTATTAAAGAGCTGTATGGTTCACCTCTGGTGGAGCTGAGTCCTCAGTGTGTGCTGCTCACACAGAGACAGTAAACCAGATAAAAATTGGAGGTGACAACTACACTCCTTATGTTACTGTAAATGCAATAAAATCTACCAGAGTAAAAAACCAAGAAGAGTAATTTAATTTAATCCACCCAAAAAAACGAGTGGTTACTTCATTTTCGTTTTAAAATACAAAAAATGTAATTGAAATACAAGCTGCTTTAACCATTTCAGAAGATGACTGGTTGAACATTTGCAAAACTCAAATGAGCACTTCTAGCTCTGGCTATTGGAGGGAATTTTCGTGGAAGAATATAATCCGATTTTTTATCACTCCCAAAATCAAACAGCTTCAGAATGGTCAGACAAGTTATGGAAAGTGTTGGAGAGAGTGTGGAAACGCACAGGCGGACCATTTCCATGTCTTCTGGGCCTGTCCGATTATACATTCTTTCTGGCGGGATGTAGTGGTGAAAATTAATTCGATATTGGGCTTTGAGATTAAACATGATTTTTGTACAATTTATCTTGGTAATATTTCCCCCACAATCAGTGTTACTGACAATTATTTGATTAAAATAATGTTGGTCTCCGCTAAAAAAGCTATTACGAGAAGATGGCTATCGAAAGAGTCTCCATCTAAAGAAGAGTGGACCGCAATTGTAAAGCAAATGTATAACATGGAAAAACTGACTTTTTCTTTGAACTTGAACATGGACAAATTCACTGTATTATGGAGGAAATGGACAGCTCATCCTGAATAAGCGACACTATCACAACTTGTGCTCTGTTTTATCTTGTTACTTTTCTATTTATTTACTTTTTTATTTTTTGCTTGAGTACAGTGCCCTCTACTGTCCTATTTGATGTGCTCTCTCAGTCTTGTTGTAAACTAGTGTGTGAATGGTTTAGTCCTGTTTTGACAAGAAGAGTAGACTGTGGATAAACAGAACAAAAATGATTGAAGTAACTCTAAACCTTGGATCTACCGCTTATATACATATTGTTATATCTTTCTCTGTGTAACGATATATTTGCGTACATTTTTCCGTCTGTGCACTTTCTTCCTTGTTCTTCTTTCTTGTTCCTTTTTCTTTTTCTCCATTATATTGTAAATTGAATGACTCAATAAAAATAAAGTTTAAAAAAAAAAAAAAAGAAATACAAGCTGCTTTTCTTTTTTCTGGTCAAATTCGGGATGAGCAGAAATTTTAAAAATGGTTTGATTTTCTTTTCATATTTAGAATAAAAAACCCAGAAACAAAAAATGACCCATTTTCTCATATTCGGAGACTGGATGTTGTCATCAAGGCAAGAGTGCAATAAAGATCAATACAAAATAAAAATCCTCTCTATGTCACTGCAACGGTCTGACGGACGGTTTGAGTTTTTATAATGTCAATAACTTATTTTCTGAAGCCCATAAGGTGCTAAAATAAAACACAATCGATTTCTGAACATTTATATCTCCGACCCCTACTGTGGTTATACAGACCGCAGTATGCCTTATTATTGCCTATAAGCATTTCCATTTCATTTAGAAAAGAGCAGCAATGGTTAATGGGTGAAATATAATCTTGTTCAGCAGGAGAACAATTTGCCGTTTTCTCAGCTGTTTAGACCTTGTTTTACCTTAAATCCTAGGAAGCAACCGCAAAAGGGTTTCTATGAAAAGGTAGATGGTGAACAATTCATGACTTAGCCTTGCTTTAATCCCTGTATAAACTTGAATTTACCAGGTCGCACCGAGCCAAGTAGTGCGCCAGGTGTTCAGTTGTGGGTGCGCTGTGGGAAGCTGTTGGCATATACTGGGGGTAGAAGGACTGTGCAGACTTGTTCAAGTTCATTTACTTGCAATATTTCAGTATATATATATTCAGTTTATTTTAAATGAATTTGCAAGAATTTCTAAAAAACCTTTTTCGCTTTGTCATTATGGGGTATTTTGTCTAGATTGATGAGAAAATAAGAAATTTAATCCATTTTGGAATAAGGCTGTAACATAACGAAATGTGGGGGAAGTGAAGGGGTGTGAATACTTTCCAGATATATATATATATATATATATATATATATATATATATATATATATATATATATATTTCCAGCGCACCGCTGTAGGTAATCCATTCCAGTTTTTTTCAGCTTTTCCCCCCAAATCCGGTCCGCGTTTATCAGCACACCTAGCGACCTGTCCAGCATCCAACTATTTATTTTCTACTCAGCTTTTTTGTGTGTTTTGCTTTTTTAATACAGTTTACAATATTGTTTGCACTGATGGCTTTTTAAGCCTTGGTTTACACTCTTGTTGTTCAAGAGCAGAGCACTGATGCCAATTCAGTTTGTGTGGTTAATTGACTATTTATTATTTTGTCTATTTTGTGTTTATTTAACCCTGTTAAGAATAAACAGGTCAGCTTCTCATTACCAACCATTGTGGATTATTCAAACTAACCTAATTAAGTTGGCTAGTTGTTCTTAAGAGTAAAACCCTTTTCAACATGAGTATAACAACAAAATAAGTAAATATCTTTAATCTTTAATACATGCTTGGATCGGCCGGTATCGGTATCGGCCGATGCTAAAAGCTACAATATCGGTATCGGATCGGAAGTGCAAAAAGCTGGATCGGGACATCCCTAGCCTCATGTAAACTATTTAGAGGCCTCCTAGGCAATGCCAACTGAAGAAGCTGTTGGGATATTAGTTTCTTTATAAAAGAGTGATTTGACATCTAAAATCTTCTTGAATAACACTATAATTCAAAATGAGGCTAGAATTAAACCTCTGTCTTAAAGAATCAATTATATGATTGATGAGTTTAATGAGTGTTAGAGATTTTAATTATGCAGCCCATACATCAATGGAGAGAGTAGACAGGAGTCCAGGATGTCGTGTATTGAAAAGGTTTATTTACTTGGCCAAGGAGAAGTGAATGAATGATCAGTAAATGTAATGTTCTGATGCTCCTTCAATTCTGAAGTTTCTCTCCTCCGGGGATAGACTTTAAACCACACAGATAACGCCACAGGTTGAGCCATGCCCAAATATGGGCAGATCCAACACATCTACAATATACAGAATGTAGTCTACTAGTCTATAGACAAAACATTGCTTAGACCTCACTCAGGTCCTTTGTCCTACATCTAACACTATATCAAACCTCTGACTCCAGTTACCTTTACATCGTTCAGGGAAAACAGTCATAAAACACATATCTGACCTCGGCTGCTATAGCAACACTATCAGAATGCCTCCTGTTTTCCCCAAAAGGAGCAGACTCACTGCTTACCACTATCTCAAGGGGAAACAGTGTCTTAACCCAACATTTGGTGTGGCCTTGCTATGACCGCAAAGCCTAGTTTGACCCAGTGCATATTAATGATGGAAAATTCCCTAACAATGAGCAGACAGACAACAGCATGGTAAAAAACAAGCTCTTCTACATATTTGATTGTCATGTAACTCTTCTAGTTGAATCCCAAGTACAATTAAATGTATATTTAAAATTCACATTAATATTTACTATATTAATATGTTTTTCTTTGTCCATGTGTCAGTATCTCTTCCCAGATGCTGCTGTGGAGAAGTCATCAGAGAAA
This sequence comes from Scomber scombrus, assembly GCF_963691925.1. Taxonomy (NCBI): domain Eukaryota; kingdom Metazoa; phylum Chordata; class Actinopteri; order Scombriformes; family Scombridae; genus Scomber; species Scomber scombrus. Next base: position 101,197 of record NC_084982.1, on the reverse strand, counting down.
ACTGCAAAGTCAAATGCCTGTGGGAAGACCGACCAAGATAAAAACTCTGACTACGTATGTGTTTGCTTTTACCACTTGCACACAGTTACAGTTTATCTGTTTGGGGTGACAGCCAGGTAACATCTAATGATAAAAAATAAATAAATAATGATAATAACCTTGTCTGTATAGCATTTTTCATGTAAGATACAACTCACTGTGATTTACAAATTAGCCTTAAAAATAATTCCAACAACAAATAAAATGAAAAGTAAAAATAACAACAAACAAAAAATTGTCATACTACATACAATAAAAACACAAAAAGCAATACCAGTAAAGCTTGTATGGATAACAGAAAGCTGACAAGTTTGGATTCACCCAAATTAAAAGCCTGATTAAAAAAATTCAAATTTCTTAACCATTATAAAATCTAAGTAAAGGGTATACCACAGTTTAGTGCCATGGAACAGAAAGCAGTTTCACCAGATTTCTTGTGGGTAACATTAAAGTACCATAAAAGTATCTTATTTCTCTGTGCTATAGACCTCAATTGTTGTCAAAAAGATATTTAAAACAAGTCATTCAGTACGTTTTCATCGATCACGGTCACTAGGTTTATCTTTTAAGAACGACGAAAGTGGAAGATCTGCGAGTTCCAGTTGGAACATAAAATTAAAGGCAGTTACTGATATTGGAAGGTGGACTCCCATTATAAGAGATACATAGCCATTGCAGTGTTGTGAACAGTGAGGTAATGTGATTTTTTATTTTTTTATTTTTTTGAATTGCTTTTGTGATGCTTGTTTACATGGTTTTAAATCCACTCCACCAAAACTTGTGGTACATTTACACTTTACAATAATTGAGCAACCACTCTAAAACTGCAAAAACTGTAATTGACATAAAACAACACTAAAATAGCAATGCTAGTACAGCCGAAATAGATACAACAAAAATAACGTAGCTATTTATATGAATACATTAATCCAACACTATTTCACCAGTGTGTCCAGAAAAGTCGAAAAGGAGGCCACTTAGAGTTGATGCACCCCTAGTTAAATGGGGTCAGGATGCCACTCTCCATTTCCATCTGATACTATGCTTGCATTCATGTGATCATTCATAAATATAAGCCTTTTAAACTCTATTTGATTTCTGCTCTGAAATTAGATTTTTATAGACTGATGTCCATTGGTTGCTCTGCTTTCTATTTCCCTTTGTCCAGAACCTTTTCCTCCAGCTGAAGTCAGCACCCAGTGACAGTCTGACCTACCGCCTGGCTTTGTGTGTGTGTCTTGTCAACTTCTACCATGGTGGGCTGCGGGCTGTCGCCCACCTGTGGCAAGAGTTTGTCCTAGAGTTGCGCTACCGCTGGGAAAACAACTTCCTCATCTATGGGTGACACATCACAAAGACACATCTGACTCATTCTTATTGTGTGTTCAGACATAACACAAAGTCAATTTTAGACATGTCATGATTACATAAAAACGTAATGCGTCCATGCATAGATGCCAGAGGATTCGAAATTACCTGGGGAGGCAGGAATTTACATGAAGAAACACTCAGTGACAAAGTTGTTGTGTCTGTTACCAGCTAGCTTACAGCTAACATACAATTGGTACATTGCACTGTTGATGCAATAAAATCAAATGATGTGAGGCAAAAGTTTGCTTTGTGCTCTGTCTGAACACACCATGCCACATACTGTTATTTGGAAAAGGCTATATCATGCATGGGACAATATAAAAATGTAATTGCTGGATTATCCTGGCTAAAATAACGATAATAACAATTTCACAATATTATCCCAACAATTTTTTAAATATGCTTTAAACTCTTAAAATGTCACGAAAACATACCGTCACTTTACCGCACAATTTGTTAAAGCTGCAGTCGGTAACTTTGAGGAGATAGAGGACTTAGCGTCAAATTTGAAGAAGTACAACTTTCAGATCCCTCCCCCTCCCTCTCCACTGCACTCCTGCTCTGCCTCCAAAGTCCCTCCCACAGAGGAGGCTGACATGCGCGGGACGGCATGCAACCGTGTCTGTTGTTGGTAACGGAGGTATCGGTAGTTTTGTCCTCGCTGATGGTTGTTGCTGCGTCATTACTTTCTCTACGCTTCTGAAGCCGCTCTCCCGCGCTGAGGAGGAAGGGGGAGGGGCTGTGTGTGTGAGCAGTGATTGACCATCAGACACCATCCTGGCTCTGATTGGTTCTTTTTGTCCGGTCGCGTTGGATTCTGCCAATTTGCCAATTTGCAGTAGGAGCAGTAGATGGGGCTAAATGAGCCTGTTTTTTTTTTTGTTTTTTTTTTACAGATTACTAGTTTTATGTAATGCTGTCTTTACATAGTGACAGTCTTAGCAAATATGACAAAAAGTTACTTTTATAAGACTTACCAACTGCAGCTTTAATATACAAATATTTTTTATTGCATCTTTTTCTTTTTAAGGGAACATCCTTTTTAGTGGAAAACAATCAAACAATCCTACATACATAGGTCTGTACATTAGCAAGCTAAACAGCCTTATTCATGAGGAAATTCACCACAATCAGCTTACTATACCTAATTATAGGCATAGTATTATAAATATCATAGAATATTTTTAGATGAGTATCTCAAACAATATAGCTACAGCTATCTAGGGAGCAGACAAAAAATATCTTTGAACAAGACAAAAATGCTTTTTTTTGTGATTTTTAGCACATTACACATTTCAATCACTCCCTTTTTTAAGTACTCCAAAATACAGGCTGATAAAATACATAGAGATACAAACCATAAGCATTGCAATTATTTTTGCACTGCATATGGTTTGTATGACGCAGTGCAAAAGGCGTTCATGTAATTGTTCGGTCTGTTAGTACTGTCATGTTGACTCATGCCCACCTTCTCCGTTTGCTTTCTAATTTTCAGACTAGCTGGTGGACCTCCTGATCTTCGTTGTTGTCTTCTTCATCAGAAGCTTCAGGTAACACATTTTTGACATCTCCTCCTACACATTTTCTGTAGATCATCATCACATGGAAGTTATCAAAAGTTGTATAAAGCTTGTTGATATCTTATGTAGTTTTTATGATAACCTTAACAAGGGGCGGGGCTTAGCAGGAATAACTCGTTAACAATTTGAACTGGAATGAGCTAGAGACATGGAACTTGGCACCACAGCTATAAATCATGTCCAATTGCTTCACACAGAATTTGATCCCAAAACAGCCTGATGGTGGCACGATAATTAACAGTCAAAAAAGTGAACAATTTGAAAGCCTGCCCTTCATTCAAATCCACCCCTGGGAGGTGCCTAAAATGCAAAACAGTGGGCATGGCATAAAAACAAATCACTATACATTTGAAATTGTTTGTCCAATCATTATATCAGAGCAAAATAAATCCTAACTTATTCAGTGTGTGGTGAGCATAAGACATAGGCCTAAGCTATGTACATTAAACAAATGTAATAGGTGTGTGTGTGTGTGTGTGTGTGTGTGTGTCTGTGTCTGTGTCTGTGTGTGTGTGTGTGTGTGTGTGTGTGTGTGTGTGTGTGTGTGTGTGTGTGTGTGTGTGTGTGTGTGTGTTGGGAGGAGTTCAGGGGTTAAGGCGGGGCTTAACAGTTTGTCAACAGCTCTTGGGGAAAAAAAGCTGTTTGGCAGTGTGTTTGTTGTTGCATGCAGGACCCTGAGCCTTTGCATACAGCATGTGCCACATATGCATATCTTGTCATTTTATTAAATGAGAAACACTGAAGAATTTACTATCTCATAAATAATTACATTTAGGAGGAAGGAAGGAGGAGTGTTTCTTGTGTTCCTGATAGACTTTAATTAAGGCTTTAACATTAAATAAAATCAATCTGGGAAACAGTCTCTGATAAATAGGAAAGTTCCTATATTTTCTTCAACTTTTCAACTTGACACTATTTTTAGTGGTGGTACCTCTCCTTCTTGTTCTTTTCATAATTGTCTTGTCTTCATAAAGCTGTAGGAATGTTGAATGACATCAAGGCACCATTTCACCAGAGAGAGGACAGCAATGTTATGTATTCCATGTATTAAAAGGGCATATGTTCCTGCATAGATGCTGAACTGCTGCATTGAGAGGAAGAGAGCCAGAGATGAAGCTCGCAAGGTGCTGGAAGGAAGCAAAGAGAGAGAGCGCTGTTTGTCCAGTGGCCGCCAGAACAGCCGCTCTGTACCAGAGTCCACAACTGCAATGACTTCATCCAGCTTAACAAGGGAGGTTTCTCCAGGGAAATCCTGGGACTCATGGAGTGACAGTGAAGATGAATTCTTTGAGTGCTTAAGTGATCAGGAGGAGATGGAGGCTCCACACACTCATGGGGGAAAGGATGACAGTAAAATCAAAGCAGAGGGCAGGATGCACCCTTATAACAACATGGTTCTACTTAACTCTACAGAGCTTCTCTATGTTCCAGTCACACAGGTCAGGATCTCGCATGGTTTTTTCAGTCACTCATTCATTTACAAGTGTGTTCCTGAAGTATTGTGTTTAAAAAGATTCAGATATCAGTTATTTATGAATACAGATGTAATATGTACATAGTAATTATTTGTGTTTTATCAGAATCAGTTTATCAGTCAAGTATGCAAGCATACAAATAATGTCTTGGTGTGTGCTCCCACACTTATCATTATAATCATATTAATTTCAAATAGCATGTATAAAGGGATAAAATACACTTCAATATAATTAAGGATAAAGCACATCTTTTTATGATAGTTTGCAAACTCCACTGGGAGTTTTCCGACTGCATAATTTTGAACTTCCAATGCATTAATTTGAAGTTCAACCACCCAGGATTTATTTTTGTTTTAGATTTTATATTTCAGCCAACAGTATTTATTGGCTTATCCTGTTTTATCAATCAATCAATCAATCTTTATTTGTATAGCGCCAAATCACAACAAAGTCATCTCAAGGCACTTTACACATAGAGCAGGTTCTAAACCGTACTCTTCAGGTTTCATGTTAAAGAGACCCAACATTCCCACATGAGCAAGCAATTGGCAACAGTGGCAATAAAAAATCCCTTTTAACAGGAAGAAACCTCAGACAGAACCAGGCTCAAAGTCGGCGGCCATCTGCCTCGACCGGTTGGGGTAGAGAGGAGAGAGAGGAAGAATAGGAGAGAGAGAGAAGCACATTGAAAATCAACATTGCCGGGGCAGGAATCGATCATCCCGACGTCTACAGACCTGTGAGACGAGATAGCACAGACAACTCCGGGGAAGAAGTTTAGGTTACTGAATGCATTAATAGTACATGAATGTTAATGGATATAGATGGATGGATAGAGAGAGAGAGGGAGGAGAAGAGAGGAGCTCAGTGCATCATGGGAGTCCCCCGGCAGTCTAGGCTTATAGCAGCATATTTTATTATTTTATGACATTTCAAGATTATGATATTTCAACATTGACTTGAAAAATATGAGCCTGTCCTGGATAAAATCTCTAAACTGAAGTAACATTTTGTATCATTCCATTTATACTTATTGTATGCAATTTGGAAGGCCAAGAATAATGGAAGTTCTTTTCTTTTTTTTTAAAAGATTTATTTTGGGCTTTTTTGCCTTTATTCATACAGTAAATGGCAGAGAGGCCGTCAGGAAACAAGGATAGAGAGGGAGGTGAATGACCTGTCCTGCAGCATAGGGCCCTGGCCGGATCCGAACCAGGGACGCGGCGACTATGTGGCATGCGCTCTAACCACTATCAGGGCGCTCCATGAAATTTCATATTTAATCTATCTGTGACCTAAATAAAATTATAACAGGTGGATTTTATGAGAGATATGGTGATTTGGTATGAAACCGCATGCCTAGCATCCACACCAGCACCATGTGCTTGAGCCACTAATAAACAAAATAAACAAATGACAGTCAGTTTTAAAATAACATACATAAATTTGATGCTGGTGTGTGTGTCCTTGATTTTCAGGAACCTGCTCCCATGACTGAAGATCTATTAGAGGAGCAATCAGAAGTACTGGCAAAACTAGGCACATCAGCTGAAGGTGCTCACCTCCGTGCACGGATGCAGAGTGCCTGTCTGCTCTCTGACATGGAATCATTTAAGGTAAAACAGGCAGAAAACTGTACATATGCACATATTTACTGTCCTCTTGTGTAGTCTGGACAGTCGGATGATTGTTATAGTATAATATCTTTATACAAATTGTCCATTAGCTTATTTCTGTCTCCTTTGATCTAAAAAATCAGTTCAGCCAAATTCTCTAATCATGATGTAATAGGCAAAACTCCAAGGTATATTTCATATCAACTGGTGCCAAGTATCCGGTAAAAACTGGTAATAAGAAGCACCTTTGATATCATTTTTTAAAAAAGGGGTGCGTCTTATAAACAGGTGTGTCTTATAAACAGGTGTGTCTTATAAACAGGTGTGTCTTATAAACAGGTGCGTCTAATAAACAGGTGTGTCTTATAAACAGGTGTGTCTTATAAACAGGTGCATCCTATACACCAGTAATATGCAGAAAGAGGTTGGATCTGGATATGGTTAAAGGGCCGTCCACACTAAGAATGATAACTATAACGATAATGATGTCCACATTCACACATTATGAACTATAACATTCTGTAAATAGCGGTGTCAAGCATACGCTGTGCATTCCAGCTGTTTGGGCAGCTAATGAAATTGGATATTGATGACCTGCTACCGTTATATGTTGTATGGAGTAATGTTAATTTTGTCGCCCATTTTTCAATTTTAGTCTTAGTCCTGTGTCAAAGTCCATATTTAGTCATTCACATATCATCGACTGAAAGTCTCAACATTTTAGTCTAGTTTTAGTCAAACGAGGACTCATGGTATTTTAGTCAAGTTTAAGTCAAAGTTTTATGACAAAAATATCATACATTATTTCAGAGATGATTTTTGTTTATCATTCCAGTTGAATTGTGTTCCACACAGCTAAAATATTGATTAAATGTCATAATAACCTGGAAAAACACAAACATCTTCAATGATTTCAATGCAACTTTGCTAAAGGTGTCTAGTTTGTTGATTCAATACACATTTACAAATGATGAACTACATTTTCTTTAAAATCAACAACAAAATTAAATTAAATAATAAGACTCTTAGAGCTGAGCAGACACAGGCTAAAATATAGCAAAAACGTAAAAGGATAGACCTACTGTAGACCTAAAATACAACCTATTTACATGTTTGGTTCGGTTCTGTGGGTAGTTACAGTAATCAATGCGTGACATGATGAATGAATGAACCAGGGTCTGAGCGTCTGAGTTTGAGATGAAAGGGGCGGAGGCGTGCAATGTTGCAGAGGTGGAAGAAGGATGTCTTTGTAATGGATTTAATATGATGATCAAAGGACAGAGTGGAGTCAAACAGCATGCCGAGATTTCTGACTGCTAATGCGGGGGTGAGAGATAGGTTGCTGATGTGCAGAGTGGAGGCTTTAGGAAGGGAGGATTTGGAACCAATGACCAGTACTTCAATTTTGGAGGAGTTAAGTTTAAGAAAGTTATTGTGCATCTAAGTTTGTAGATCTGACAGACAATTAGCTAAGCTTCTGGAGGGGGAGTCTATGGGGGAATGAGAGTGTATGTAGAGCTGTATGTCATCTGCGTAACAATGGAAACTGAGACCATGGGTGCGAATGATCTGAGCAATGGGTAGGATGTACAGAAGGAACAGGAGTGGGCAAAGAACAGAACCCTGGGGGACACCACAGGTGACTGGGGAGATGAATGATTTGTGTGGACCAAGTGAGATGAACTATTTTCTGTCAGTGAGGTATGATCGGAGCCATTGTAGAGCTAAACCAGAGATTCCTATTGAAGAGAGACGGGAGATGAGTACATGGTGATTAACCGTATCAAAAGCAGCACTTAGATCAAGGAGAATATTGTATGAACCAGTGTCAGCGGAGAGGAGGAGATCGTTGACTACATGCAGGAGAGCTGTTTCAGTGCTGTGCTGTTTACGGAAACCTGATTGAAATGGCTCAAAGAGAGATTGTGAGGAGAGAAAAGATTCCAGTTGGGAGGCAACAATCTTTTCCATTGTTTTGGCAACGAAGGGGAGATTGGAGACGGGTCGGTAGTTGGAAAGGACAGCAGGATCCAGTTCAGATTTTTTCAGGATGGGGGTTACTACAGCAGTTTTGAGAGCAGTAGGAACAACAACAGAGGAGAGACAAGAGTTGATAGCAGTTGCAATAGGAGTACTTAGTATGGTTGCACATGACTTCAGAAGAGAGGTGGGAGCAGGGTCAAGCTGACAAGAGGAAGGGTTACACTGATGTAGATGAGAGAGGAGATGGAGGATGAGTCAATAGGAGTGAAGCCATTGAGTTTTGCGTCTGGAGCAGGTAGATTAACAGAGATGAGAGACTGAGAAGTAGAAGAGAATTAGTGGTAGATTTGGTCAATTCTGGAGTCAAAATAGAGCAGGAAAGCCTGGCACTGCTCAGCTGTAGAGGGGTTGGCTTGCACAGGAGGTTTGAGGAGGTGGTTGACAGTCCTGAACAGAGATTTTGGCCTAGATTTGGAGTTATTTATGATGGATGAGTAATAGCTGGACCGGGCAGTGTTTAGAGCATCCCTGTATTTTTGGACATGCTCAGTGTAGAGAAGTGAGTGGACATTAAGGCCGTTTTTTTTAAGATGCCGGCCTGCAGCCTACATTTCTCTGAGCTCAGGGGTGTACCAGGGACAGGAGCGAGAGGCTGGGAAAGTCCTACGCTTAAGCGGAGCAACATCATTGAATAGACCAGAGATGGTTTCATTGTAAAGGGAAATCATACTGTCAGGAGAGGAGAGATTATAGAGCTCAGACAAGTGAATTAAAGTGAAAACATAAACACAGTAAACACCTATAAACAAAACAGTCATGAGCAGTTATCATTCTACTATACTCTACTTATCTCTATTAAGCTTAAGGAAAGCACTTCTTTCCAATGTATCTGTTGCGGCGGAAAGGTCTCCAGTTAAACTAAAGACCTGCTCAGCAAAGTCTTGGGAAGCTGGCATTGCCAGAAGATCTAATGCCAGAGGTTTCAGCATTGGAAATGTGGTGGAGCTTTGAGAAGACCAGAGCTCTATACCTGATTCTTCTGTGTAATGGGACAGGATCTCTTTGAATTTTTGTAGCTCTTGTTTTATGTTGGTCTTGGTACTTCTTGGCCTTGATGACCGATGGGCACTGAAAAACCTAAACCTAGGCCGCTTTTGCATAGGTGCCTATGCAACCTCTGCGTTTCCAATGTCCTCTTCATCAGTAGCCTCTTCTTGATATGGTACACTGCGAGTGATGTACTCCTCAGCTTTACCTAGGAGATTCTGTATGTTGTCACTGTTATTGTCAATTCGGGTTTCTGCTGACACACTAGCATCAACAAAAAACGCAGATGCAGCAAGAGGAGAAAACTTGCTTGCTGACACATCCAGAAAACAGCTTAAATATGAATCCATGTTTACCAACATCTTCTGTGCCACTGTAGCTGCATCCCTGAAGCTCTTCGTATGAGCAAGGGAGAAGTCAGACAGGTGGCTCTTCAAGTCCAGTAGTGCAGGCACAACCAGAGAGAGAAAACTTGTGTCGCTTTCAAGCACCTTTGTGTGCTCTGCAAATGGAAGAAGCAAGTCCTGTAGGATGGCCACCTTCTGCCACTCACTAGGAAGTAGGCAGTCCCAGCCCATGTTGTCCCTCACCGATATCACATGGCCCTTCACTTCAAGTACACGAGACAACATAAAAACATTTCTGGACCATCTGGTTGGATAGTCTTTTGTGTTATCCAACCAGATAACAGTTCTGTGGCAACAAATGACTTCCGAAACTGTTTTACCAGGTGACTGACCTTGTCCAGTAGACGTTTGATTGCTTGTTCCTTGTTGATCATGTTAACGATGAGCTGCAGGGTATGGACGACACATGGGGGGTCCTCTCCAAGGTTCCATATCTGATAGAGTTAAACACAAAACAACAATCTTTTCATTAATCCTACAATAACTATTAGTCTATAACATAGCATATTTGTCTTTCACTACATGAAATTAATTGATTAGGCATATTTCAGATTCTTTTTGAATTCAACATCAAATATCTACAATAGTGAATAAACTCTATATATGATAAACATCGATCACAGATTGACCTTTCTTCTGCCTCTTCTTCTTCTTCACTATCCTGGCTATTGTCCTCATCAAAACTGGTGTCCTCTTCTTCATGCAGAAACCATGTTGCTTCCATTATCTGTTATTATCGTGAGAACTTTTTCCTTTGGAATCTCCCATTCTGCTAAGCACTCATCCACAAGAGCAGCTATAGACTGAGCTGTGTGTGGGTGAACCATTTTCTTCAGGTATAAGAGGATTTGTTCTGCTTTACTGTCCTGTGTGTTGAAATAGCAGGCACTAACTGCAAGGAAGGAGGCTGTTAGTCCCCTTTTGCTCCAAATATCTATTCCAATGCTTACTTTGCGAGCCATCATGGCTAATCTGTTTTTAAATTTGACCTTTTCGTCCAGGTACATTTGGTCTACTAGGTTTGAAATTTTTGTCTTTTTTCGGGGCCGTCAATCTTTTATCGATTTTTTCCACCATTCTGATGAATTCCTCATCTTCTACTGTCCGTGGAGGGTGGCCTGTCCGGGCTATCCATTGTGCGATGGCCTCCTCTTTGATGCATTGTGGCGGCTGGTTAATGCCGGGCACTGGGGCGCCGCCCCCTCCAAATATCTAGAGAAAGTCTACTTAAACATATCAAATATAAATTAATTAGATAATGCTAAATCATTATGAAATAAAAAGTATTTGCTTGTAAAATGTGCCTGTTAGTCTCTCAGCACCTGTCAGCATTCATTATAAATTGATTCCAAATGGTATTTTATTCATTTCTATATGTACTTCCTGTGTGCGGGGCGCCGGCCTTATGGGAGTCAATGTAAGCCCTCTAACTTTTGACAAGCACATGACCTGAAGCTGCTCTCTCATTGGCCTCCTTCAGTTTTCCCACGTGGCGCAACTGAGTGCGCCCCGGACACGCCCACTTTTATTGGCAGCAAATTGTTGTTGTTTTATGTTTTTTAATCTACTGTGATTGGAAAGTTCCGGCTGTCATTCACACCCTCCTGTCAGCTGCTGTCACCCAAAATCCTGCTGACGGTAGTTTCAGGAGATCATGTTAAAGTGGAGCGCAAAAATTAAAAAAGATTATGTGGTTATTTCTCTACAAAAACATAATTTCACAAGACTTTCACTTGAAGAGAGAAAGAGGATAAAGCAGTTTGGACCGGACCGGCTTCAGCAGCAGCAGGTGATGGAGGAGCTGAGACCCGGAGCTTCTCCTGCTGATGTTATGATAAACGGAGCTGGCTAGCTGGATGTGGTGGGAGTTATTCCTTTTATTGCTTTATCTGTTTGCTGTTTCAAAGTGTCAGCACCTTAACGTTGTGGACAACGACAGGGGAACGAGACCTAAAACATCTCTCTGAAAAAATGCAAACACTATAGTATCTGCAGCCATCAAGACAATAGCATGGAGCTAAGTTGTTTTTAGCAGACTTAGCATTGCTGAGCCCTTTCTGCAGCTGGCCACATCTGGCCACATGTGGACCTCCGCTATGCCAAGCTCCAGAAGAGGAACATAGATTCAGTCAGTGGCTGCATCCAGCAGCTCCAACAGGACATATAAAAGATCAGATAGTAGCTGCATTCCTGTTATTAATATTGTAAAGTGTTAAAAAATACTTTATAAAAGACCTAACTATGAAGTGTAAAAAACTAAAATGCATAAATGCAGGATAAGAAATGATGGAAGTAATTTTGACTATTACAGTTGATTTGGGGTACATTTCATTATTAAAATAATAAGTTAAATTAAAGCCGCAAGCGGCGATGGCGGGCCCTCGCTCACCCATGCCACCGCGGGGCCTGAGGCATGGCGGGGCTGTGGCGTGAAGCAGAAAGTGAGAAAAAACCTGGAAGGAGGCCAAAAATGCAATGTTTCGTTCATCCAGTAGGGGGCAGTCACAGGTAGTTACACATATGGTCTGGTGTGTTCAGGGCGGCCACTCATCAGTCATGTGAAGTTTGGAGTGAATTGGACAAAGCATGAAGGAGTTATGAGAGGTTGATGGTTCATCCACCAGGGGGCAGTAATGGGATGCATGCAGGTGTGTTCAGGGTCAGTCCCTCATCACACATGTGAAGTTTCGTGGAAATCGGACAATGTTGATGCAAAAAATGGCACTTCCTGTTTCCACTAGGGGGCGACATGAGCGACACCCCTATCAGATGGAACAGGTCTCCACCCTGGACCTGTGTACCAATTTTCATGATGATACGTGTTCAATAAAGCCATCAAAAAGCTAAACGTATTTTCATGGCGAGGAATTGATGGTAGCCGCGCCCCCACAGGGACGCCATTACTCGTAGCTTCACAGTGTTCATAATGTAGCTTCACCAACTGGTTCTGCATGTTTTAGAAGTGGAATGAAGTTGATGGGGTCAACTATGTATTTTTCATGAATTTAAGTTCACTTCCTGTTACCACCGGGGGGCGCTATGAGTTACATGGGAAGTTAATATATCGGGACGTTCAGGGCGGAGCCATCATCATGCCCAGCAAGTTTGAAGCTGATTGGATGAAATATGTGGGCGTGAGAGCCACTCGTATGTACATGGCGAGCACGCCAAAGTTAGTTGAGCCCTGGCAGACACGCCCTTTGACCTACGGATGCGCAGAGCACAACTTAAGCTCAGCTAGGTCTGGAGATGTTGCGTACCTAATTTGAACTTGATCGGGCGAACGCTGTGGGAGGAGTTAATTTTAGGCGGGAAAAATCAAAACCAAAATGGCCGACTTCCTGTTGGGTTGAGGTCATGAGGTCAAGAAGCTTTTTTGCATATGTGGGTATAATACATATGTGTACCGAATTTTGTGAGCATAGGACAAAGTTAGCAAAATTCCCTATGGGCATTTTTGGACTTTGTAGGGGGCGCTATTCCGCCATTCTGCGTCGACCATGTGCGACCACCCAAAAATATCGAATTTCGGATGAGGCCGGACGTCCGTGCAAAAGTATAAGCATTTTCGCATTTGGGAAAGGGGCGAAATTGGGGCACGAAATGTCGGAAGAATAATAATAATAATAATAATAATAATAATAATAATAATAATAATAAACATTACAATTTCAATAGGGCTTTCGCCAGGCGACTTGCAGTCGCCGCTCGGGCCCTAATAAACATTACAATTTCAATATAGCATTTTTCCCCGGGGGTCTTCCATACCACATGATTACTTGATTACTTTGGGGTCACTTGCACTTTGGGGTCACTTGCACGTTGGGGCATGAACGAATTTCAATAGGGCTTTCGCCAGGCGACTTGCAGTCGCCGCTCGGGCCCTAATAATAAACATTACAATTTCAATAGGGCTTTCGCCAGGCGACTTGCAGTCGCCGCTCGGGCCCTAATAATAATAAACATTACAATTTCAATATAGCATTTTTCCCCGGGGGTCTTCCATACCACATGATTACTTGATTACTTGATTACTTTGGGGTCACTTGCACTTTGGGGTCACTTGCACGTTGCGGCATGAACGAATTTCAATAGGGCTTTCGCCAGGCGACTTGCAGTCGCCGCTCGGGCCCTAATAAGTTATGCTTCATCACAGCAGTGTATAGTGCTCAATGCGCCATCTATTGTCATGTTTAGGTATTGCAACAACTAACAGATTACAGTGAAATCAGGACTGAAGACACAATAACTAAAATATAGGTGGTGTCTCTTTTTAAGCATATTACCTCATTGGTAACTCTGCTTTAACTGCTGGTAACTTTAGATGACGTGAGTGAAATGGGCATTTTATCATGTCTAATTGTAATTTTTTATTCCTCTCTTTGTTGGTCATAGATACCATACTGGGACAAACCAGGGGACATTATAGTGTGTTGTGTTATTTTTAGATTGGTTTTCCTTTCTTATTTTTATTTTTTTGCTGCGGTATGAAGTGGTGCTACGGTTTGGACCACCAAACATCAAACTGCGCTCCCCCATACATTTTTGTCACCAGCCACTACTGCTTGTGAATCTGCTTTGTACTTTGGTTGTGAAAAGAATGCACTTGAAACAGATGGGCTCTCTTTGGCCGCTGGCTTGACGACCTCTGAAATCTAGGGTCAGAATATACACAATGAGGCCTCATAAAATGCTATACACTAATATCTAGTATACAAGTGTTAGTTAGGTGTTAGATAGTGTACAGTTAAGTAGTTATATTCAGCTTCATTTTTCAGCATTACATTATTGCTGAATCTGTCTTCAGGTCTGTTGAATGAGAAACATGTGAGTGACTTAAAACGTTTTGTAACATCTGATAAAAAAACAGCTGATAAAACGCACAGCACCGTACACCGTACATTTTACACATTGCGCCGTTAATATCACCTGTTTAGTTGGAACCGATCATATACTCTGACCCGGTTAGCTTGAAACTTGTAGTAGTATAATAGTAACGTTACAGTTACCTGTCTGAGGATTAACGTTGTTAATGTTGACATCACATGGCGCTGTTTGCATTAGTCTTTCCAGGCTCCGCAGTTTTTTTTTGAGCAGGTTCCGCCTCAGATGATGTAAATTTATGTTTTAACCAGTGGTGTATGTTTGTTTCCTTAAACTTAATATCAGCTTGACTGTTATGCTAGCGGGAGGTGCAGAGAGAGCTACAGGTGTGTTCAGGGTCAAAGTCAAACAGTCGGACACAGCGGCTCGTCGTCCTGCAGTAAGCACTGCTGCAGACGTTGGTTGAACATTAATGTACATTGCTGTAAATGTGTGGGCGAATTTGCCGCATTATAAGCGTTGGGTATGCAGGAATCAATTAAATTATGCCCAATACCTGCAATCCCGTGCTGAAATTCAGGCCCTGTATCTTGTTGGCTAAACTGCCCTGGATTTATTTCTCCTTTTGAACGATTGTCATCTTATGTTATACTAAAACTATCAGTGTTGGCAACATGCATATATGCTAGGACTAGCTTAATCTATAGTTGTGTGTGTAGATGCGTGTGAGTTAGCTTACCTGAATGTTTGGGTGGTTGAGGTTTAAATGCCTTTTCAGGTTGGGGGTATTTTTCCCGGCGATCATAACAAGGCATTCTGTTTTTTTATCTGAGTCTATATATTGAAAATGGGACCAAATGTCCTGTCGCTTCTTCCTCCCTAGCATGATTGCAGCTTTGGCGCAGTCGGTGTTCTTGCATGTAGTTGTCGTGTTGCTGTGCCCCTGCGGCTGCAACACGACGTAGAAGAACTGCTGGCCTGGC
The DNA here is from genome assembly GCF_963691925.1 of Scomber scombrus. Lineage (NCBI taxonomy): Eukaryota > Metazoa > Chordata > Actinopteri > Scombriformes > Scombridae > Scomber > Scomber scombrus. The sequence continues at coordinate 85,872 of NC_084982.1, read as the reverse complement.
ACAAACACATTTGTAATATTGACAGCATGACAGCTGGGCTGGATGTTGTGTTTCCGCATTTTGTGTTGACGAAAACGAGGAGGGATTTTTTGTTAAGTTTTTATTTCATGCAAAACATTTTAGTCTCGTTTTTATTCGTCAACAATAATGCAAATTAACATAGTCATCGTATCGTCTATTTAGAAAAAAGGGTCGTTGAGGAACATATTTTCGTCTCATCGTCTGACGAAATTAACACTGGTATGGAAAAATAAAAATAAAATCAGAAGGGTTCATAAGTGGGTGCTGATACAGAGTGTTGCTCAGAAGTATTTCGGTACGCTAGTTGCTGTGATGTTTCAGGCTCCTGAACAATACAACACACTTATTACTGCACTCCACGCAGTAACACTCCATAACACTAAACAACTGTTGTGTCTGGGACAGCTCTGATGACACATCCGGGAAAATAGATATCCTACAGTAAATTACCCTCTGTGCAGGTTGGCTGAACTGACATTGTCCCGTCTATTGCAGTATCCTCATGCCCAATTTCCACCGGGGCTGTCAGCGGTGCGCAACGGCTGCGCCGCTGTCACCGGAGCTGATCGCTGCCATTCTAATCAATGATAGTGTTTCCACCAGGCACGTCCCAGCAGCGTCTCAGCAGCATCCCAGCAGTTAACAAAATCGGGCCGTTTAGTTGTGCTGCTACTACAGTAATTATGGTAGCACTCGTTCGAATTTGATTGCGCTGCCGCAATTACTGTATTAACAGTGCAACTATCTGTGCTCGTGCAAATAAACTTTCCATGCTGGGCTTCTTGAACACGTACTTCTGCTGTTAGATGTTGCTGTCTGGTTAAGGGCCCCCGCCTTGTGGTCATGCAAGGGTTGGCTCCCTTTAAGTATTTTGAAGTTGACATTCTCACATATATTTAACTAATCCACTAGAGCACAAGCACCAACTCAAACTGGGACATGAATGGTGGAATTAGGGTTAGGGGGGGGTTACACTTCATTTCTCATATTTTTAGACTGGGTCAAGGCAAGAGCGCAATACAGATTAATAAAAAAATCCTTAGTAGTTTAACTGTAACCAACAGTCATTTATACAGAAGGCTTTTAAATTAGACAAATTAACATTATTTTACACACACTGACAGTGTGAACACAGGCGGGGGTCTGGGATTACCCCCCTGGAGAAACACGTCATCAGGAGAGATTCCCACCTGACCGGCCTAACTGACGGAGGAAAAGATCATAACAATATAAAGAGCTGTCACATGAAGACCATCGTGCATGCATGCTACGTAATACATTCATTAGTTAGATAAAGTTACTAGAAATATCCTGTGCTACTTTGTTTTTCTGCGTCAGTTATTTTTTTATATGCGCATTGATCTATTTACAGTTGCTGCTGCATGTCTCCTGTACAAACGGACCAATGTGCCTCACAATGCTAAAATACAACAAGCCAACTCTAAAATAAAATGTGTAACTTATCCCAGGCTACATTATAAAGCCTATTTCAATAACCGCATTGCAGGATAAAAGAGAAATACACTGAAAGAAACTGTTTTATTGATGCTGCTCAAATCCGCCTGTGCCACGTGGAATAATAATAATAATAATGATAATAATCACCTTAGGGATCATTTATTCGTAACAGATCAACCGCCATGCTAATAATAAAAGGCTATAGATATTTACTTTGTAAAGATATTTTGGGTCTACACATGTTTGTGTATCTTACCATTTGTGTTATTGTGTAGTTTGGCTGCTTTGCTTTAATAAACCTGCATCTGGAGATGGTGAGGCTCTCTCAGGTCAGTAGCTGCCATTGTTCGTACTGTTGGAAAGCTTGGCACGGAGCAAAAGCCTCCATAGGTCCCACGTATAATTATATAACGCCTCTGCATCGTGCCAAATGAAAAAAAAAAAAAAAAAACTTCACTGGGTTACTGGCACGTTGCATGTGTCAAGAACCGAACTAACCGAACAATACACACGTGCCCCGAACTGTGACAAGCGTACCGAACGGGACAGATTTTTTTAATGAACCATTCCACCCCTAGTATATATGTACATATATACATATAGCGCCATACATTTAACGTCAAGTCAAAATAATTAAATAATGCCTTTACAGATTTTGTTTTCAAATGTATATATTTAACGTTTATATGTATGCCTGTGTATCATCCTGAAGATTGTTGTATGTAGGTATATTTAGCACATCTCAAATTCTTCATATGTGTGAACACACATAGCCAATAAAGCTGATTCTGATACTGATACTTTAAGCTGATCTTGAATTCACTTCAGAGGAATAAATACAATATATACAATGTGTACAGGCCTTCGAGTCACAGTTGTAATATTGGTCAGAAAACAGGTAATTAGATAAAATTGTTAAGCCCAAAGACAGTTGACAGTCTAACCATTAGACTCATTAGTCCAGGCTCATAATATCAAATATTTTCCAGATCATAAATGTTTCATAATTGGGAATGCAGATATACATAGATACATTAAAGATTAGTTCAATTCGAATGCAGACTAAAATAAATCTTCTCTTTTTTCCATAGGCAGCCAACCCAGGCTGTGTTCTGGAGGACTTTGTGCGCTGGTACTCACCCAGGGATTATCTGGAGGAGGAGGTGGTCAATGAGATGGGTAACAAAATGGTGAAAGGTGAGCTTAGTGCCAGGATGAAGATCCCAGGCAACATGTGGGTGGAGGCTTGGGAGACAGCCAGGGCTACACCTGCACGTCGCCAGAGAAGGCTTTTTGATGACACTAAGGAGGCGGAAAAGGTAATTTTCAGTAGATGTGTATAACACACTGACATAATAAGTCACTGACTGAATTTAGTTTATTAGTATATACATTAAAAGCTTTCTACAGGTGGATATGTTTGTTTCTCCAGTGAATATAGCCAAAAAGGAAATCTGACCTTGATAGTGTCTTACGCATAATGTTGCAAGTTGGAAACTTTCCATGGGAATAAACGGGAATATATGGGAATTAATGCTGCAAGCAGCGATGAACGGGCCCTCGCTCCCCACGCACGTCGTGCTGTGGCGCTGTCGGAGGGCGCGCACACGTAGACATCTACATCATATGCATGCTATTATTGGATGTTGCATGAATTGGGAAATAACACTTCCTGTGTTGTGGAGCTAGAAAAACAGCCACAAAGTAACACACACAGCCACTAATCATAAGGGAATGCAGAGGAAAATCACACCAGTCATGAATATGATGTGATAAAGGTGTTTAGTTTAACACCGAAGAAGATGCAGGGTATTTATGTATGGATTTAGCTTTTTCAAAGTGTGTTTTGAGCAGGCGGGGAGTTCCAGTCCTCTGAAATGATGCCAACGTGGAAGTAACTTAAAACTGCATTCTATCAAAAGGCCACCAGGGGGCGACCGTTTTGGTGTCAAAAGGACTTCCGTCTCTATACAAGTCAATGGAGAATTCACCAACTTCTCACTTGATTTCTAACCTCAGTAAACGTTTTCAAAATGTGTTTATGGTCTCAATCGCTAGTTTAAAGCCTTCTTCAATGCAGTATGATGTTCATTTGTGAAATTTTGGCTTCCCTGATTTTATATTTGACGATAAAGCAGGGTATGCATTGGGGCGTGGCTACGTCGTGTTTGACAGGTTGATTGGTTCACAGGTTCAGGAGGGCGCCTCTTGCTCCTCCTGATGCCCATATAAGTAGTATCCGTGTTTTTTTTTACCCGGCATGCACCTGAAATGTTCAAGATGGCGCTGCCCAGATCCGAAACTATTCGCTTCCGAGCAGCAGTCCACAAACCAATGGGTGACGTCACTTATGTTACGTCCATTTTTACATACAGTCTACAGTCTATGGTTTTGAGATGTAAACCATGTTTCTAATAATGTAGCTGGTATGAAAATTGCCCAAATGTTGTGGAAAAATTGTGGCAATTGGCCTTAGTGTAACTTGTAATAATGTATATGTCTATGTTATGTTTAGGGTGTTGTGTAAGGATGTTAATAATACAGACAATAAACTTGAACTACAAACAGAAAACTGAGGCACCTGTTCCTCATCAGGTATCCTGAATCAATACAAGTTTTCTCCATTAGATGGCACACTAAGACCACAAATGATTGGAACATGTCTGTTAAAGTTACAGCATGGCGAATGAGCAGACTTTGGCGTGGCGTCACGGTAAGGGCGTTTGATGCAGACTTTAGCTCTTAATAACTTATCATCACAAAGGGCTTAAGATGACACAGAGTAAATTTGGAGACGGAAGACTTAAAAATGTAGGAGGAGTTTATGGAAACTAGGACAATGCGCCCGTTGGGCACTGCAGCATGTTTACTTGCCAAAAGACACACGCTCATAGATTAAAGCAGTGAGAAGAATGTATATTTGTATATGAAGGTCAACATTGATACAGTTTGTATAAATTACCCCAAATTTCCAGTTAATTCCCATAAATTCCCATGTATTCCCATAATTCCCAAGGAACATTTTCAGTTTGGAATATTTCCTAAATTCTCCAGCTTAACTTCCCATGGAAAGTTTCTTTAAATTTACCCGAAATTTATCTGAAATTTTCCACCCTTTTGCAACCCTCTTGCATCATGATAGCATAATAGGTGGAAATGATGGAGAGCAGCAAAAAGAAAACAAAAGGTCAGTAAGCTAAACCTAGGTTTTGACGCTTCTCAGGTTCTGCACTATCTGGCAATGCAGAAACCTGCTGACTTGTCCCGCCATCTTCTGCCCTGCATATTCCATGCTGCAATTCTGAAGTTGAAGGAGGAAGGTAAGCAAACATTGTTTTGTCAAAACTTGTAATTACATCAAACAGTAAGTCATATGGGCTTGTCAGTACTAGTTAATTACCACAGTATTATCAAGACCGCCACATAACAATAAATAACCAACAAATAACCGAATATTTGCTGCATGCCTACATTCACAAGGGCTAAATAGCTATTGCGTCAAAAATAACAATATTCATAACAAACAAGCTTTAACTGTCAAAGTAGCTGAGGCAGGAGTACAATTCACTCTGTGTCAGGTCCAACTTTAACACAAGGTGGAGGTGGTTTATAAAAACTTAGACATCCTCCTAGTGGCTGAAATTGAAAAATACTCTACAGTAGCTGTTAATGAACCCTTCATACTGGACTACACAACTGGTTTTAATTACCCATCCTTACTCAGTAGAAGTAGAGTTAAAGATTAAGTCCTAGTCCAAGTCAATACGGTGTCCGAAGTAAAAAAACAGAAAATGAAAAAAAAAAAAAGCTAAATGTGACTGTTTGATGTCTTTCCACCAGGATTTTTTTCAAGAGCCGCATCTACCACTGTTAAGAGGGAAAACATGTTTTCAGGGTCCAAATCCAACACTTTCATGTAGATTACACATATTTTGAAGGTTAATATCATATCAAAGCTGATTATTTATGATACGATTCGTTATTTAGTATCTTCCCGGAAACATTAATCCACATGAGAAGTGATCCCTACCAGGAGTAATTTTTCAATGAAATGCTGCAAACGGTCAGTTTGTCTTTTTTATTACTTTTTTTTTTTAAGTTCTCAGGCCAGTGTCACCTGTACATCCATGATTGCAAACACAGGAGCACACAGGGAAAGAAATTATTTTTGAAAATATATTTTTGCATTGAATAAAAGCACATGGACCACATTCCATATTCTCACTATTTTAGTCAGTAATATGTTTAGTCTTACAACCTTTGTCATTATTTTTGTCCCTCCTCTTCTTTGTCTCTTCTCCATTCCTTCTGTAACAGAGTCAGTCGAAGACATTCCATCACTCAAAAAGACTATTCAGCAGGCCACGTCTCAAGTCAGCAAGCTGCTACACCATCCCAACCATGACTACAAGAAGTTAGAGGTCAGTGACAGACAAGATTGAAAATGAGCTCACCACTAGCTTCTCATTCTAGTTAGGTACAGAAATCTGACATGCTGGTCACCTTGTGTTCAGTCATTCTATTGTACTCAAATCATTTTCATGATGTGTTCTGAATTTACGCACTGGAGAAGCTGACTGCCCTGCAAACAATTTTAAAAATGTCAGTCAATGGCTGTTGTGGTTTTATTGTTTTATTACTGAGTAATTACACTTTTAGGAACTCAAAATCAAGTAGGGCTTTTTTCACTGTTACTGTTGTATTATCTTCCGAAACATGCCAGTGTTAGAATAATCATTTTAAGTTATGTTTCACAATTTAAACTCTTGGCCACAACTCATTAACCATTTGTCCAATCATCATAATTTTTGGTACATAACTTGATTAGGGATAGGTTCGCCAAAGCAAAGCGGGTGTAAGTATTAACCCAAAGTTGAAGCACCTTATTGATTGCTGCAAGTGGAGTAGCCTACCACATATTTGCTCATATCTCAAGATGCCTTTGAAGCAATCCTGAATAAACAGTTTCGAGACATCCCCCTCCAACTCCTCTATATACAGTGCTGCTTTAAAGTTTGTGAGCCCTTAAGAATTTGGCCTGTTTATGAATAAATATGACCTCAGATGTGATCATATTTCCATGCAAGTCCTAAAACTAGATGAAGAGACATCTGTTATACATATTAAACAACTGAGAAAAAACCTTACAATTGTTCTTTTATTTATTGAGGAAACTGATCCAATGCATATTTGTGTATGGCAAAATGATTGTTAACATTTAGGATTATCAATTCATTTGAAGTGGAAATTAGAGTTGGCTGTTTCATCAATGGAAGGACAATCATGTCTTGGAGGCTGCATTATTTACAGACTTGGGGAGTAACAGAATAAATGGAACCGTTACATAATAAGGATACAAAAAAAGGTAAACTGTATTCCGTTACAGAAAAAGAGACGTAAAACAGATTACAGATATATTTAGTAAAAATTAGGATTATTTAGCAGAATTACAACATAAAAATGTATTTTAAAATAAAGAACGATATTCTGCCATGCACTGTAAATGTCCCAAATATAAGCAAAGCAGGAACAAGAGGGAAGAATAACTCAGTGATCCACAATGGTGTGCGTAGTGGATGATACCACATGACATGCACAGGTGCACACAGCAAGCAAATGTATACACACTTCACTTCATTGGTAGGGATGTCGTTGCGCACTATGGCAGTCCCAAAGACAAATAAGTTAAAAGAGAGCTTGAGCATATGACAGCTTGTTACTCACATAATTCATCTCCACCAATATGACTGTGTGTGTGTAATGTGCCCAGAGCCGACAGCGTGTCACTGGTTGTCAACCATGTTTAATTCTGAATGAGTGAGACAAAGCTCTTACAATAATCTTACATTAATGTTCCGGAGTCACTGAATGTATTCAGGATTTCACAGAAAAATCTGTGCGGATTTTCTGTTTGTGTCACAGCTGGCTGCAGTATCACACAGCAGCTGAAATTATATAATTGCATCTCCAAACTGAGAAAGAGGCTGTGTGCATTTACACACATTAAGACCAGATCGGTCAGGATCTGACGGTAATTAATGTTCTATGTTCTGCTGCACATCCACTCAGCTGTTACATACAGACTCAGTTTTATACATGGGATTGTTCATAATAAAGCTGCCCTTATAGATGAATCCTGAGCTACCATCAGAGCTGTCAGGACAAATTCAGAAGATGTCAAATATTTTGTCCCCTGCCCTGCTTTTGCTGCGAAGGGTCCTAAGCCAGCCCCCTGATGCTTCTCACTGTCACCACACCAATGCCAGATTGAAAGCCTGGACTCCAGCCAGGGCCTGGTCCAACATCAGACGTCGCAGAGGCAAATCCAGCAAGACACTAAAAAAAGAGAGCACCAAAGCTCACTCCACCACCTGAACTTCCACTGCATTAATAGGCATGATCCTCTGACTGATGACATGACACATGATGCTGAACACAGGGAAGCTTATCACACCAGTAACTCAAAGGCAAACCAAAACAAACCTGGAATGGGAAGAATAAGTCCCCTTTTTTTACATTACATTACATTTTGATTGCCTACATTTTTTGGAACTGTTTGATTTAAGTACAATACCCTAAATTTAAAATCACTTTAAACTTCAACCATGACTTACATTTTTTTTTTTTTAATTAAATACAGTGACCAAAAACTAAAATAATAATGTCACTTCTAGACTGCATGGATCGGGTTCAACCATTCTTCATGTGAAGTTCCTCCAGCTCCTAATCTGATAGAATGCATTTGTGACTTCTCTCTGTCTGTAGGATTTCATTAACCAGTTGATGGCCGTGGAGACAGTCATCACCCAAGCTCGCTCACTCAAGGCCAAGTTTGCCATTAGTGAGGGTGAGAAGGCAGAGGACACAGAAGAGCTGGAGATGTAAGTTGCACACCGTTCTATCTCAGCAGACCTTCAATCAGAAATGCTCATATCAAGGAACTGACCATTTATAGCAAATTGTATTCAGTTTCGTGGAAAAGCCCTGCTATTACAGGGAGAATTCTGCTGAGAAATTAATTGCATCTTAAAAAATTATTCTGGTTTATTTCAACTTATGCTAACTTTTCACTTGCAAACTCCATTATAAAGACTTGGGGAAATGCCATACTGTATATTGGGTTATGCTGCAGGAGCTGCAGGAGCCTCCTACTGTTTTCCAAGTAAACATAAGATTATATGAAGCATTTCAAATGTTTATCTGAATAGATGTAAACACAGAGACAAGCCGCCTGGAATGACTATTATGGCCACCAGCATGAGGAAGTCTGGGCCTTCTTGCACGTTGGTTTGTTTGTATGTGTGATGCTGGAAAGGAAGTAGAAAATGAGATAAAATAATCTGTGTTAGCAAGTTTACATTCATAATTTATAAAAATCAGGGTGCCTAAGCCAAATGGACAGAAAAAAACTATGCTGCGAGTATATATCATATGCTGGTGTAATTTATAGTCATGCTGCTTCTGTCTTCTGCTGTCTATATTGGAGTTTCAAAAAGGATGGGGCTCAGCTCCTTGCACATGCAAGAGAAGTAAAGATAACGTTTTCCTTGAGTGTACAACAATTATGCTTGTTACTGTAAGTGCAGTAGAATCTGTGAGTAAAAAGCCAATAAGAGTAATTTATCAAAACAGCTATTTAACAAGCATTATTGTATAGTAAAGTTTTTTTTTCAACTGTTTTATCCATAGTGAATTGTTATTCATAAGTTAAAACAAAAGCTGTTCTTTAATAGCTTAACCATTTAGCTTGATTTGCCACAGATTTTAAAATGTGGCAAACCCCCACCTCAAGCCAGCTCCTCCTCTCTCTACCAGCAGCAGAGAACAGGAGGAATAACTGATACTGACTGATGTTGGAGTTTTTCGTTCTTTCTAAAATTCACTTAGTATTTTGGTGTCAGGAATATTATTTATTTTATTGAGATTTGTTTCCAGTGAGATATCATTCAGTGTATACAGTGGCTACTCCCAGACTTTGGGAGGATGAGCAAATTGTTGTTCAAATCCTTTCACTATAAGCCTAATTTTACTAGTTACTTTGTGATCATTATTTTTTATGAGGCACAGTGCAATCACTCACAAACATGTGAAAGATTAGTTGAGGTTGTAGCGTATTCATATCTGTTTAACTTTTTCATGCTGATGTCTGAGTATACTGTGTATTTAAGCACTTTTTTTTTTATTAAAAGAAAGTGTATTGTTGTGATGCAACATTACAAATTACTTTCTTATTGAATTTTTAATTATTTTTTTTCAACCAACTCATGATCAGATAACTGTTTCCGATGACAAAATGTTCTGAAATCATAAAATACGGAATTTAGACAATTTATGAATGAAAAATGTAACCACCTCACTGACCAGTGCTGCTGGAAATTTTCAGTGACCACACCAGTGCCACTTTAATGATATTTGACATCTTTCTCCAGGTTTGTGAGCTCCCTGCTGGAAGAACCAGAGGTAGAGGTGATTGGAGCTGGTCAGGGGCCAGCAGGCAGCATCATCCACAGACTGTTTGTCAATGCTCAGAGGGTAAGCAACCATTAACTCCCATTCTCCCCATGACACTGTTCACAGGGGTTGTTAATTCACTAACATTGTGTATTGTACCATGTGAAAAGACCAAGGTTCTCATTTATGACAAATATTGAATATGCCCAAAATGGGGTTTGAAAGAGGCATACACCACTTCCCAAGCAAAAGTTGTGATAAAAACAAACTTGGCCAAAGAATGTATGCGCCCATACACAAACTCTGACCCATTTGTACAAACATTTTGCAGAAATTGTAGATCCACTTCATCATGTGCATTCAAACCAGCAGTATTATCAGTATGTCTGCTTTTGAGCCATAAGTATTCCATAAGCACCTTTCAATTTTAAAAGCCATAGTCCAACACCTGGAGCACAGATGAGAGGGTTAGTTGTGGAACAGTAAAGCAGCTGCTGAAATCAGAACTGCCAACCTGTATCTATTTTAGCAGGTAAGCATTTTGACACCAAAGTACGCTGATACGATTTGTCACTCTGAACCACACAAAAAGCTGGTTCAAGTACTAGCTGGCTGGTTCCTCAAGTGAGAACGGTTTTTGTTGACTCCTTTGAAAAGGAAAACACACTGTGATGGATGTAGAAAGTCGAAATTGTAAATTAAGCAAAAGTTGTGATATGTGTAAGGGCACATACGCCTCTTGAATATTGGTCCACAAAAAAATATAAATATTATTGAATGTGGGCATGATACGAGGGCTGGATACGAGGGCTGGATACGAGGGCTGGATACGAGGCTGATCCACATGCACGTATTTACAGATAGACTTTTGCTGATGCAGCCTAAATATCATCTTGTCTAGTAAGGTGAGAAATGCAACTAAATTCCGGAGACACTGTATTTTCCTGCTGTCCAACTGGCTTCAATAAATCACTAAAGTGTATGCATAAGGGCTCTCCAAGCTCTGTACATTGAGCAGCTCACACAAGCATTTTATACTTTAAGCCTCCACCCAACACAACAGTCACAAGCACCCGTCACAGTTCCCCATCTGCAAACAGCTGTTTCCTGCAAGATAATCAAAAACAATTCCATATATGGTGTCATACCGGTCTTCTACTGCTTCCAGTTCTTGCATTTAGCTTCTCTTTTTGTCAACAATCACTTCTTTATAAATTGGGGTCACCATGTATCATACACTTCAGCTATTTCTTATTTTCCAATAGATGACACACTCATTTCGTCTACACAAACAAGGTGCAAGACATCTCGAAGAGATATCTTACTTAAAAACAGAACAATGGGCTTACAGCATATAAATGGTCATAGATAAGATCAAAAATGCAATATATTCTTTTAAAGGCAAAACTGATCAGTTGAATATACTTCTACACTGGATTAATGATCATTAAAGTATGAATTCAACAATAGAGTCTCCTCTCCAACAGTACACTTCTTATATCATAGTTTTCTTCCACACTGTGCATATGAACAGTTCATCATCCTAGGCACATTTTTATAAATGAAACCCCAAGTATTGTACTTTCTGGTACAGTGGGGAAACTAAGTATTGAATGTGTCAACATTTTTTTCAGTAAACATATTTCCAATGAGGCTATACACATGAAATTTTCACCAGACTCAAGAAATCCACATATATCATCAAAACATTAAAGTCCATGAATAAATTTATAATGATAATAAAGTGGAATGAAACAAGAAAAAAGTATTGAACACGCTAACTGAAATGTATTTTATACTTAGTGGAGCTTTGTTTGTAATGACAGCTTCAAAACACTTCTTCTATGAAGAAACTAATTGCCCCCAGTGCTCAGGTGTGATTTTTGCCCATTCTTCTAAACAACTAATCTTGCGTGTGTGGCCGGTTGATGGTGGAGTGATGTTCCTCCCGCTTCCAGATAATGGCCACAATGGTGCTGACTGGAAGATACAGAAGTTATGAAATATGCCTGTAACCTGTTCCATTGAAATGTTTTGCAACGATCTGGTTGAGTTATTTTAACAACACAAGTTGCCTTTTAACTTTGAAGTTCAAATGAAAAATGTAACTCTTTTAACAAATGTGCATGTGCAGTATTATTCAAACCCAGCTTCAGTACTTTGTGGAGCATCCTTTAGCTTTTATAACTTCCAACAAACATTTTCGGTAAATGATGACAAGCTTCTTACACCTCTCGATCAGAATCTTTGCCCATTCTTCACGTGCAAAAGCCTCTAGCTCAGTGATGTTTGATGGCTTCTGTGCTACAACGGCCTTCTTTTAATCCCACCAAAGATTTTCAATCAGATTTCAATCTGGTGACTGAGAAGGCCACTCCAGGACGTTCCAGGATCTGTTTCTCAACCAAGCTTTGGTTGACTTGGAGGTGTGCTTAGGATCATTTGGCCAGATGCAACAACCACTCATACGCACAGATTCGATCTTAAACCATGCGATTTACGAGGATTAGCTGCATTCACCAATTTTATCATATTTTGGATTAGGTACGAACAAAATTTGGTGCAGACCAGTCGTACCTGTCATGCACAACCAACCCGCAGTCCTCCGAAGCAATAAAACATGATTGTTACTGTCTAATTGTCTAATGGCAGTGTGCCAACGATATCATGTCTTTTGGGGGAACTCATCATATAGATAAGCAAGATATTAAAATGAATTAATGAACACATAACACCTCCACACGTGTATCAAGACCAAACATCACTGTATGATACAAATACAGCCAAGCACGATACAGTAGCTATACTTTGCGAAGTGATGGAGCCTACTGTATTTTAGTTTATCAGCACAAATAAGACACAGAGAGGTCAAACTGTTGAGCTGTTACCCCCATCTCCAGCTTCTTCTGCCGGCTTGTCCTGCCTCTGGTCTAGACAGTCAACTGATTTGGATTTTCTTTTTAACATCACTGTATGCTGACTAACACTTTACAGAGAAATGAATAATGTCGTTCCGCAGGCTAAGCGTATACTATATTGTCAGTATTTTAGAGACCCCTGAGTAATGGGTGTGAACTACAGGGAATGTAGGCAATGGGCAAGTGTATACTATGTCCCGTTCATTAAATTGCACTTCTGAATCCACAATCATGATAACATTACTATGTTTGCAAAAGCATTAGCCTATTTAGTATAAAGTAGTAGGCTATTTAACAATTTAGGTAGATATATCAGTCATTTAATGCAAACTTACGATATAAATATTAGCGGCTGATACTACAAAGCGACTTGTCCACAGTTACATTTCCACAACGCAAACTGACTATTAATTAATTACTTTTATTAATTTAATTGAAATATTGGTTATCAAAGTTATAGCTAATCTCCCTGGCTGATGACACCCCTAGCTAGATGTTTTTGGCATCTTAATTCATGTTCAGTCATTTTTGTTTTTATTTCTGTGACGTGAGCGCAACAGCCGAGACAGCGTTCACAGCACGGGTAATTTTTCCTCATTCTTTGTCTTTCTCTGGCTCTGGACCTTTAATTCCACCACTAACTAAATAATAATATGTGTTTCTGCAGACCTATTTCTGAGAGCGGGACCTCAGTCTGAGAGCTTGTACAGTTCTTCTTCTTAGCCTTTATTGTCATTTTAATGAATGGAGCTTCTCCACAACCTGCATCATCTTTACGAATGTCATTTACGACTTTTTCCTGGTGATACAAGTGTTTGATGAATCCGACATGGCACATTCGTAAATTCCACCTCATGAAAAAAACATGACAGATTTCGGAATTAAAATACGAATGTATTCTTGCATCTGGCCCAATGTCGTGCTGGAATGGTCAATGATCACCAAAGTTTAATTTGACAACAGAAAGCATCACGTTCCTCTTTAAAATGGCCTGGTATTTCTAGGAATCCATGATGCCAGGTACATGGTCAAGATTGCCAGTTCCTGCCACAGAAAACAGACCCACATCATCAATGACCCACCTCTATGCTTGACTTTGCGGATGGTATTCTTCTGGTCATAAGCCTGGCCTTTCGCACACCAGACATACCGCTGGTCAATATGTCCAAACAGTCCCAGTTTGGTTTCATCAATCTGTAGAACTGTCTCCCAAAACTCTTATTCAAATTCCTCCTGGCATGTTCTAGTCAACTATTGGTGTTCCTTGTGGTCAAGAGTGGAGCGTCTTGGAGTCCGGCCATGAAGTCCTTGTTTATTCAGTGCACGTCTTCACACGCATGAAAACTGAAGCAAATGAAGGATCATTATAGAGTTCCCAAAGGCTTAATTATGTTTCAACTCCACTTTAGGATATAAAAACTGGCAGATGGCTTTAAAACAACAATATTATATCATTTATTCAGGGAAATTCACTGAGATCAATGCTCTCTTTTGCAGGAACGCCCTGATTACATTCGCACAGTTACACACATTCATACCTGGAAGCTGCCCAGTACAACCACAGTCTGATCTGTCGGGCACTGAGCAGCTCCACTGTAGCAGGTGGGGTTTAGGGCCTTGCTCAAGGGCATGTCAGTGGTGGTAATGAGGGTGGGGCAAGTGCTGCTTCTTCACTTTCCCCACCCAGATTCATCTTGCTGGTTGGAGGAATTGAACCAGCGACCCTCTGGTCATAAGTTCGCTTCTCTAACCTTTAGGCCACCCCTATATGTACTAACCCAGATGATATTAATGTGCACAGATAGGAGGTAGAATTACTTTCTAACTAGTTATGGATTTCAGCTGGTTCCTTGACTTTCCTTGGTGTACTGCTTTTTCTTAATGTGTTCAATAGTCACAGCAAATATGTTTACTGAAAAAAATGTTGATGCATTCAATACTTATTTCCCTCAATGTATGTTTCCATATGAGCAGGTTTTATTTGAAAAATTGGATGCTTGTGACACAAAAACGTTGTTTGGGGAATTATCATCTCTGATTGAAGGCTGTAACAACACCTGGTTAGGTCTCATCAAGCCCTCAAAAAGACTGTGAAGCAAAATGTTGCTAAATTTTTTTAATTCAGTTTTATTTATATTTGCCCTAATCACAACAAAAGTTATCTTAATGCACTTTTCATATAGAGCAGGTCTAGATTCTACTCTTCATTTAACAGATACCCAACATTCCCCTGTGAGCAAGTACTTGGCAACAGCAGCAAGGAAAAACTATTTTAACAGGAAGAAACCTCAAGCAGAACTGGACTCTAGGCAGGCAGCCATCTGCTGTGAATTGTTGGGTTGAGAGAGGAGAGAGACCAAGTGAGGGAGATAGTTCGCGGAAGAGAGAAGCAATAACAACAGTAATAAGAGTAACAATGATAATAATAGTAGGTATAACTAATTATAATTAAAGCAGGCGTGGGTGTCAAGCAGGACCACAGGGGTCCCCCGAGCAATAGTTCAAACCAGCATCCATAACTAGGGGGTCTATGACCATGACGCACTAGAACCTGTTAAACAAGACAGCACAAAAGCTCCAGCATCTGCTGCATCTGGTATCTTGATGCCAACTTGAAATATAAATCAATTTTCTATTTATGTGAGGTTGGCATATCTAAAGTGGTGCGCTGATCCAGTACACTGAGTATCAGTACTTTATCATAGATCAGGTATTAACTAGGCTATTCAACATCGGTTTGCATGGCTTTGGCTGCATAAGCTCACAGTGACAACTACTAATTGAAGATGAACGTTTAATATCCATGAGTATGATTATAAACACTACCACTTGACCATACACGGTCCAGCCATATAGTAGGTTCTGACCTTATCTTGTTTATTCCAAAACATTTTATTCTTATTTGCATTATAACAACTGTGTATGCTTTTGAGTCATGCTGGTCCTCAAACCCTCTTCAGAGATAAAATTATTTGCTTTTTCTTTTTTGTTGTACATTTCTTCCATTCGACTGTTTTTTTGTCTCCCCCCTGCTGCTTACATCAAGCTGGCTGACTTCACCAGTGACGAGGTAACCACCACCAATAAGACTTTTCACCCCAACTACCACCGTTCCCCTATTCTTCTACATTACCTCAGGAACATTACAATGATACATCCAGAAGAGCTTTGCAAATGGATAGTGGACTTTGTCTGTAAGACAGAAATAAGTATATATTATAATGTGTTCCAGAGGTTTCTGTGTACTACAAGAAACTATTTCCTCATCAATATTAATCATTCCTTTACTTACTTATACCTGCAATTGAAAATGTACAAATATGAACTATATTTCATGGAAATCCATTTACAGTGTTAATTATAACTGTCACTAATTCAATATTTTAATAACAACAATAGAGCAAATGAAGGAATTCAAAAGGAAATTAACTGACAGGGAGCCACATTCTCCTCCAATGCTAAAAATCACTGCACACATGACAGTGCCCAAAGATTGCTTTCTAAATATACCTCTTTCTAACCACACAAATATTAACAGAATTGTCTGTACTGTATGTTTTTTCCTCTCATGTTTCTCTGATGTGACCTGCTTTGAAAGCAGGATATTTTTGGTGAAATGGAGGTTTGCACAGCAAAATATTAATACATGTGATAGTCTTGTTGCTCCTGTGTGGCACTTAAAGAAAGCTTGATCCCTGTAGTTCCATGTCAGCTTCTATGTGTCTTGGCACTCTTCGTGATTAACACACACCTATCACAATAAATAGATATATCTATGCATAAAGCACATACTCAAAGTAACTACACTGCTCAAAAAAATTAAGGAAACACTTAAATCACACATCAGATCTTCCATCCATCCATCCATTTTCTGCCACTTATCCAGGGCCTGGTCGCGGTGGCATCAGGCTAAGTAGTGCAACACAGACATCCTTCTCCCCAGCAACGTTCGTCAACTCCTCCAGGGGGATTCCGAGGCGTTCCCAGGCCAGAAGGGATATATAATCCCTCTACCGTATTCTCGGTCTACCCCGGGGGTCTCTTCCCAGTCGGACGTGCCTGGAAACACCTTTAAAGGGAGGCGTCCAGGAGGCATCCTGACCAGATGCCCGAACCACCTCAGCAGGCTCCTTTCAATGTGGAGGAGCAGCGGCTCTACTCCTAGCCTCCCCCGAATGTCTAAACTCCTGACCCTATCTCCAAGGCTGAGCCCAGACACTCTCCGGAGGAAACTCATTTCAGCCACTTATATCCGCGATCTTATTCTTTCGGTCACTACCCAAAGCTCATGACCATAGGTGAGGGTTGGAACGTAGATCAACCGGTAAATCAAGAGCTTCGCCTTCAGGCTCAGCTCCTTCTTCACTAGGACAGTCCGGTGTAACGCCCACATCACTGCTGATGCCGCACTGATCCGCTTGTCGATCTCACGCTACTACCCCCACTCGTGAATAAGACCCTGAGATACCTAAACTCCTCCATTTGGGGTAGCAACTCCCTCCCAACCATTCCACCTTTTTCCGGCAGAGCACCATGGCCTCCGATTTGGAGGTGCTGACTCATCCCGACCACTTCACATTCGGCTGCAAACTGTCCCAGTGCCTGTTGGAGGTCCTTATGTGTTGAGGCCAACAGAACCATATCATCTGCAAACAGCAGAGAGGCAATTCTGAGGTCCCCAAACTGGACACTCTCCTCCCCCCGGCTGCGCCTTGAGATCCTATACATGAAAATTACGAACTGCCGAGAATGCGGACACAGCTCTCACAGCGGTCGATAGGGACCAAATGGCTCGCAGCAGTGACCCTGGTACCCCATACTCCTGCAACACCTCCCACAGGGTCCCCCGAGGGACACAGTCTTTTAAGCCTTCTCCAAGTCCACAAAACACATGTAGACTGAATGAGCGAACTCCCATGGCCCCCCCAGTAACCCTGCAAGGGTGAAGAGCTGGTCCACTGTTCCACGGCCAGGACAGAATCCGCATTGTTCCTCCTGAATCAGAGGTTCGACAGTCGGACGGAGCCTCCTTTCCAGCACCCTAGCATAGGCTTTCCCGGGAGGCTGAGCAGTGTGATCCCCAATAGTTGGAACATACTCTCCGGTCCCCCTTTTTAAAAATGGGGACCACCATCCCGGTCTTCCAGTCCATGGGCACTGTCCTCCATGTGATATTGAAGAGGCGTGTCAACCATGACAACCCCACAATCCAGAGCCTTCATCTCAGTGCGAATCTCATCCACCCCCGGCGCCTTGCCACTGAGGAGCTGTTTAACTACCTCAGTGACCTCTGCCAGTTATATGGGTGAAGATTCCCCCAGATCATCCAGCTCTGCCTCCTCCACCGAGTTGGCTGGGTTTAGGAGTTCCTCGAAGTGCTCCTTCCGACGCCGGACAATATCCCCAGTCGAGGTCAGCAGTTCTCCACCCCTGTTGAAAACAGCCTCTCCCCCCCGCGGCATGGAATAATAAAGTAGTAAACCTAATCTTTTAAGACTTGCAGGATACCTGTGTAAAATACCTGTCATATATATGTGTGTGTGTGTGTGTGTGTGTGTGTGTGTGTGTGTGTGTGTGTGTGTGTGTGTGTGTGTTTGTGTGTGTTTGTGTGTGCTCTATGATGCTGAAAAGGATTGACATGATTATTTTCTCAGCTTATATGTTAATGAATTGCTTAGAGACATTAAATATGTGTTTTTGTTTGCCATCAACAGCAGAGTGATAGCAGATGTTATCCCAGAGAGGCTGGATGCACAAATCAAAGGACAAAGCGTCCTTGAGTTTGTGAAAGGCGCTATATAAATCACACCTATTAATCAAAACATATATTGGATATACTGCCTATTTTTAAATCACATTTTAAATGTAGTTTATAAATACATATTAGTAGAGTTGAGTATATATTATGTTATATCTGTGACAGAATTAAACATCAAAGAAACAGCATTATGAGAGGATGGAAGCAACCACTCCTAAGTTCAGTAACTACTGAACTTCGGAGTGGCAGTTTGCTCAGTTACTGGCTCTTGTGTTTCAACAGCAGCTCTTATAACAGTGGACATACACATTATTTTTTCTGTTTCCTAGTATGATCTATCTATTCTTTTTGTTGTTGCAGAAACACTCTTAAACGCAATTATTATCGCCATTTTGAGGCTGCCCACATTTTGCACGGATTGCACTGATAAATTAATAAATAGCTTTTTACTCACGAAGCTCTTATTGCACTTACAGCAACGTAACAAGTTTACTTATTGTGTCAACTCTCCACCACTGTTAGTCTCTCTGCCGCGTTGCACACACAAGGAGGACTGCGCAGACCTGCAGTTTGTTCTCCCTGACGCTTTCCGTTTCTCCATCAGTTCCCTGTTTATGTTGCTAGCTAACCTCGGTGTATACTGCAGGAGTAATGTTCACGTTACACACACACTTATCCTCGCAATATATTTAACACATTAAAATTATTACACCCCTTAAAATCAAGAGGGCTTCCGACCCCCAGTGGATCTTTGGCGGTTGGGGATCACTGCACTAGAGGACACCAGGCCCTCATGGAGTCTGTTTCTGACAGTTTGGTCAGAAACAGACTGACCAAACTGAAAGTCGTTTTGTAGGGCTCTGGCAGTGCTCCTCCTGTTCCTCCTCACTCAAAGGTGCAGTCCTGCTGCTGGGTTGATGCCTGTCTTTGGCCCTGTCCAGCTCTCCTTGTGTAACAACTGGTCTCTTGTTATCTCCACAATGCTCTTGAGACTATGCTGGGAGATGCAGCAAACCTTCTTGTGACTGCATGTATGGATGTGCCATACTGGAAGAGCTGGACTACCTGTGCAACCTGATTGAGCTGCAGGTACCGCCTCATGCTACCAGTAGTGACAAGGACACTAGCAGAACACAAAACTAGAAGGGATAAGGAGAGAGCAATTGTCTGTGGCCACCACATGCAAAACCATTCCCTTTTTGTTGTCTTGCTTTTGCCTCTCCATTGCACCTGTTGTCACTTTAATTTGCACCAAAGCAGGGGAAATTGATTCACAATCACATGTCCTTCCAAAATGGACAAATTAATATCCCTGAAGTTTACCTGACTTGGTGTATTACTGTGATGATTGTGTTGCCTTAATTGTTTTGAGCAATATATAGTATGATGTTTATCTGATCAGAGTTTGGAGAGATTTAAGGTGTCATACTTTTCATTAGATTATGTATTTAGCTTCCATTTTCCTTGCTCTGAAGGAGCCTGGAACTGGGAGTTTTTCACAAAGTTAAAATAGAATACAGTAGGTCTGAGGTATGCATAGCATTTTACCTACTAGATAGCAGTCCTGCAAAATAGTGGATATTAGGTTCCTTGTCTATTCTCATTGTGTGTGTGTGTGTGTGTGTGTGTGTGTGTGTGTGTGTGTGTGTGTGATGCCGTCTTTAAAGTGCAGAAACAAAAATAAATAAATAATTGCCATTATTTAATGCAGTTTAGTGCATTTATGGCTTTAGCGTAAAAGCAGTTTTGAAATCTATTTGTGCGTACTATAAAATCCTGTCTGCTGTTCTGGTCTTGGGACTATGGTACTGGCTCCCTGACAGTAACACAAAGAGAGCATAGTTGGGTTGGCTGGTGTCCACCTGTTTCACCTGCTTTCAGCCAGCAGCATGTCCTCAGGACTGCTGATTGCACTAACTAGTCAACCAGGATGTCAGTCTGTGTAGTACCTGAGAGGTCCTCAATTATGTGAACCCCCCAGGTATTTAAAGCTCCTGTCCCCTCCCCATTATTCTTTTTTTTTTTTTTCCCGGCATAGTCACCTTTATTTTAGCAGTAGATAGACAGGAAACATGGGAGAGAGAGGGGGGTGTAACATGCAGCAAAGGACCTCCGGCCAGGATACAAACCAGGGTGGGCTGCGTTTATGGCATGCACTCTAACCCGTCGACCACCTGCGCGCCCCCTCCCCATTATTCTAATGTTAGGCTTCTTGACAACCAGGAGCAAGATATTGTCAAAGCATAATTGTGACAGGTTGTCCGTCCGTCTAGTCGTTGTTGGAGATCAGTCCCACCATGGCTGTGTCATTGTCATCAGCAAATGTCACTATAGTTGTGGAGTTATGAGTTGCTACACAGCCGGGTGTGTACAGAGTACAGCAGGGGACTCAGGACACATCCTTGAGTGAATCTGATGTAAAATGTCAAGGGGCGTTCAGACCAAAAGCGTCTGACGCAAAAAAAACGCTTGAATCGCTTCTATCGCGCCACTTGATCATAAATATCAATTATTGGATCATCGCTTCATTCACGCTTGTGACGTCGGGAGAAACTCGCCGCTGATCGGATGTCGCGGCGCAATGTCACCTGAAAAGTTCAATTTTTCCAACTTTATTCGCGCCGCTTCAGACGCTTGATTCATTCACTCATTCATTCACTTCAGACACTTCATTCGTGCCGCCTGATATAAAATTGTGTGTTATCGCGCCATTAACATTCATTTTCTATGTAGACTTGCTGCTCATTTCGCGTCAGACGCTTTTGGTGTGAATGCAGCTTCAGAGTGGATGAAATGTGACTGCCCACCAGAGCTGGGGACTCGTACTCACGACTCGGACTTGAGTTGTACTTAAGTCTCACTAAACTGTGACTTCAGACTCGACTTGGACTCGAGGCTTGAGACTCGCCCAAGACTCGTGAACAACCTTTATTTCATGTTATTATTATTATTCTCATTATTTATCTGTCATTCATCTTTTTATATGATCTCTGGCTCTGAGCTAGATGTAAACACCAACGTCATGCCACGCACATGCGCCATGTGTGAAGCGCGCATCTTCAGTATCAGACATTGACATTGGCGAGTGCGACAAGTTCAGCAGGAGTGCCTTAGATCATTACGTTTGGATACAATGCCTTCACACTCCCGCTTTTCCCTGGTTCTCCCATATTTCGAACCCATCTCCCACCGCCCTCCCGTCATTTCTCCCGTAATTGACAAGCCCCAAATTTGTTTGTTGATAATAATAAAAAGCGCACAATAGCAAAGGTTTTCTTTTTAAAGTTCAGACAGGAAACCACCGCGACTCCGTCAGTTAGTGCCACTAACTTAGTGGCTCCGCTACTAATTATTAAAAAACACGTTGCGTTAACTATGGTCATTTTATATATATATATATATATATTTTATAATAACCCCACACATTTCCTGCTGTGTTGTGTTAAGCAGCAGATAAAAGGTGTGTTTGTACCACAGTGTTAAACTGCAGTACAGTGTTTCTGTGATGTTCATGTTTTGTTGTATTTTTCAACATTGTTAAAATAATTATTTTTTGTTGAAGAAAATACAGTTATGGAATTGAAATAATTCTTAGTGTATGTTTCTTCACATCACATTGCAGTAGATTCTTTATAGTGAACCTACAATTGATCAATTTTCATACTGTCCTATATCAAGGTCAATGTAACTTTATTAATACCCGAAGGTAGATTTGGTTACAGTTTCAGGAGAGGGCATCTCAACATACAAACAGATACATACATAGTGACAGCAGACAGTTAAAACACCACAGAAACAGACATGGGCAGGTGCTCGCAAGGCTGACTGATCAGGATGAAGGATTTCACAGCTCTAAGGTCAGAATTTGAATTAGATATAGTGTTGGCGAGAGACTTGTCTTGGACTCTTGACCAGAGACTTGAGACTTGACTTGAGCTTGACCCTCAAAGACTTGAGACTTGACTTGGACTCTAGCTCAAAGACTTGAGACTTGACTTGGACTTGTAAAAAATGACTTGTGAACACCTCTGCTGCCCACACACACAACCAAAAGACTGCCTGTCATAAAATGTAGGCTACAGCCAGCTGCATAAGGAGTTCAGACCCAGATCTCTGGGTTTAGGTACAAGCTTGGATATCATTAGACCTATTAGGGCATGGGGATGATAGTGGATGTCTTGAGACATATAAGTATAATGGACTGTACTGGGGGAGGTTAAATGGAATGGTTAATGGACTGTACTTATATAGGGCTTTTCTAGTCTTTTTGACCACCCAAAGCACTTTTACACTACATGTCATATTCATCCATTCACACACATTCATACACTGATGACAGGGGCTACCACACAGGGTGCCATTCTGCCCATCAAGGGCATCTAACATTCACACACACATTCATACACAGTTGGCGCAATCATCAGGAGCAAGCCACCCAGGTTATAGGCCATAAACACTGAAGCTATTTGGTCTGCAGCTTAAGGACACAACCAAAGATGCTGTCTGATCTTCTTGCTTTTGAACAGTTTATTCTCTTGAAGAACTTCTTAAATCATGCTCTGAGATAAATGTTGCTCAGCCTTTCTGCCTCACCTACCACTGCACCTGCGTCATCTCCCCTAATCTGCTGGCACCATCAAAGTGGGGAAAGAAGGCTCATCAACCAGGGATGTGTCAGCACTATCCATGAAAGAGGGAGGCCCCTTATAGTGCCTTACATTTGTAGCAATTCTGGATGTTTAAATTTATACGCTCTCGTTATCAGGGCACTACCTCTTTGTTTAAGAGGAAATATCTTCTTTTCTTACTAATTGGCTTATTAGTAGAGTTTAATAAATCAATATGTTTTGATAAATCAGTCAAATTTCTGAATCTGTCAAATTTCTGAAGTTATGAATTCTCCGGCATCATGGAACGTCCTGATATTCACTCCAAATCAATACACACACACAACCAAATATGATTATATGGGGTTTATTAACTATCAATGATAAACAATCAATAAAGGCAAAATGTAAATAATGAACAAAAAAATATGTCATATGTTCTACTGAATGGAAAAGATGATGATGAATGGTGGAATTAAACGGAGGTTTTGGGTTCTACTGTTATGATATGAAAAGGGATTAAAGGGAATGAATACTTTAGGTTTCATTCAGTTAAGCTCTTGACCTAACACCAGCCCGATTAAATGAAAGATGGTTTAGTCAGGCTTCTTTTCAGAAAACAAACCGTCAGCTGTCCGTGGTTCGTGGTTTTGGCGGAGTTCAGCGGGATGCGATTTCGTTGGACTCCGACGGGTCCCGAATTCTGTCCGGGGTTGCTGCGGTACCGGTCAGCTGGCCCGGGCGGTTGCTTGTTTGGATTAACTCTCTGCAGGTTGTCTCTCGGATCCAGGCGGTGAGCACCTGAGATGGTTCGGTGCTTTTGGTGGTGATGAGCGCAACTGATTTCACTTAGTTCGTTGCTCAATAAAACTCAACCGAACAAAAGTCGGAGCTGGCCAAGCGTCAAACTCTCAAAGTCCGTCAAACAGAACGAAACTTATCAAAATCAAAAGTATTAAATGTTTTTGGTTGACTTTAGCAAAAAGGCATCAAAAAGAAGAGAGTTGAGCTTCAGCTTGAAGGCACAAAAGCTTGCTGACTACAAAAATCTAGTGCGTGACTAAGTTTTGAATTACGCCGAGAAAAACTAATTAAGAAGTTATAGCTGATCGATAAAAAGGTAAAGCAAAAATAGAGGATTAGTAAGTTAAGATAAGTAAAGTAAAACTGAATGAAGAGAAGAAGACAGAGACTGGCGTCTCCAGCCATTTGTGCGAAGGGGCTTGGCTTAATTTTCAGGGTTGACCCCTATTCTTTAACCAAGCATTTGGCTCCTTCTTTAAAATGTATTACTTTTAAGTGGAGAATAAGTAATTGCTTGATTGATTACTCAATTCTTTAGTCGATTGACGCAATCCATTCAACATCATCGTTCACATTTGAGTATTTCATACTGTATAGCGTATCATTCATTTTAAAGCAAACACAAACACAGAATATGTGACGACACACTGTACTTGAGTTACATCAGTATTACTCATGGATCAGATGAAAACCAACAGGAGTAAATAATGAACCAAACTTCTTGAAAGAATGTAATCAAGGCTGTTAAGTCCTTTTCCAATAAATAAAGTAATGACAGTATGAATGTTTATCTCATTTACTCATCTATTTCTTGTAGTATACATTTATACATCTTTACTTAATTTAATTCATATTTGGTGAGTTAATGCATCTTGATCTTAACAGTAGGTGTTTTGACATTGGTAATATTTAAAGGTCTGTTCCTTGAGACTTTATTATGGTAACATCAATGATCAACCTGAGAATTGTTTTAAACACACGCTTTTAATTAAAGAGTCAGAAAAACACTTCAATGTTTGAAATGCCTCCTTAATTCTAACACGTTGGTTTGTTTTCAAGGATTTCGGCCTTTAAAGTTATTCTTTGTGAAAATGTAGAGTATATTTTAACTGGCTTACGTTGTTTAAGTGGTGCATCAGGCTGCAGTTTTTCAAAATACAGACAGGGCTCTCAGACTCCTGTCAAAGTATTTATTGCCAGTTAGTAACATTTCAATTCTCTGCACTATTAGGCTGCTCTCCTTACACCACTGGAGGAAGACTTCAGCCATGCAGCCAGAACAGAGGACAAGAAGCCAACTGTAGGAAACAGCAACGTGCCTGACTTTCCTTCTCCAGCAGGCCGGGAGATCGTGTTACGTACATGTGTTCCTCGACCAGCATCATACTCCAAAGCTCTACCTCAGCGGCTCTTTTGTGTGTTGATGAGAGATGAATTCAGGCTGGCTGGGGCTTTCTCCTCAGACACTTCATTCTTCTAAGAATTAACACCTTTTTTGAAAATATTTCATCTGAAACAGTTTTCCATTCAACAATTATAATTTGTAGCCAAAACTGGAGGAGCAGTTAAGAACACATTGTTAAATTTTTTTAGTGGTTCCACTGTGGGTTAATGAGTTTACAGTTCAAAACTGGATGTTTTCATTTAGGCATAACATATCTCTAACTCCCAGTAGGCCACCATACTGAATGATCACTGTTATCTCAAAACATAGACAAAACCCAAAAAACATGGCTTTACATGGGCTTACTGTATTTGGTCCTAATGCAATTTTCAGCAGCACTGAGGTTATGGGCACACTGAGGTTCAAATTTGTGGATGAAAGTGTAAACTTGATGTGCCAGTCCAGGTTGGACCTTCATTCACTGTATGGCAGGCTGCTTGCAACTTGATTTGGCTCATTTGATCGGGACGGGAGGGAGGAGGTATATCACGGGCAATATCTATCCTATATCTGAACCTGCTGGTGGACACCAGTGACAAAGGAGACCACCAACCTGAAGGAGGAGGCCTTTCGGGCAGTTGTAAAGTAATTCGGTGTCTGATTAAAGAAAAAAGAAAAAATATGTTGATAAAATAAAACTTAATTCTTCAAATAAAATGGTTCTCTTCTGCTCTCCAGTGTGATTGTAATCTTATTGCTGACCACATTCCAAGTGACAGAAAAACATTTTTGCATGCCATGTCCTATACTGTTCTATTTTTGTGGTGTAGTAATGGGTTTACTGGTCCCACTTGTTGATATGCTGATGGCATTCCTGTCCTGGCATTAGTGTGTGTGGATCTAAAAATCTCTGAAATGCAATGATGTACTTATTATTGGGGGTTAAGTTAACCAACTCTTTAAATTCTTTGTAGGTGTTAGGATTCCTTTGTATGTAGGCACTGTGTGTGTATAGTACACACTTAGTGCCCCATTTTAAAAATCTATAGCGCATTGCGTGAAGCGTGTGGCGCAAGTGCCTTTGGGGCGTATCCAAATCCACTTTTGCTATTTTAACAGCGGAAAAATGGTTACTGCACCAGGCGCATTGTCTAAAAGTGTTGGACTTTAGTCCCCTCATTAATCATAGGCGTGTTTTGGCGTAACACGCGGTATACCAATCAGAGTGTCATCTCCCATTCCCTTTAATACTTATATACTTTGGCGGATTACAGCGCATTTACCCAGCAATGCGTCTCAATAATAAAACATGAGTTACTTTTGCTGAAAAGAAAGTTGGCTGATGAGCTGCTAACCTCACATTTAATTCATATAAAGGAAGAATATGGAGATATAACCAACCAGTCTGATGAGTGTAGAGGTGTCATCAGCTGATTTAATAAACAGTGAGTGGCTGTGCGTAATGGCACTGCGCTCTGAAGCATCTCAGAGGCTACAGACTCACCCACGTTCATTAACAGATTAATACAGATGTTTCAACCAGATGTTCAGATGTTTTTCTTGTTGATAAAATAACTAAATGGCAGCAGTGTCTTTCTTCCTTTCTTTGTTTTCATTTATTTATCATTTAATTACAATTTTGGTTCTCTTTAAAAATGATCTTGTTCAGTCATGTAGTAAGAGGCAAACTCAGCAGGGTTTTAATTGTTGAAAGTATGTAAACCTGATCCATGTCATCTCAATCATATGTGTTAAATATTGTTCATAAACTGTTTTAATCATGTTAACCTGTTTTAATCATACGGTTGTTAGAACTGTCCACGGTGCTGACCTATTTAGACAACGTGGGCTCCGGAAGAGAAAATGACAACTGCGCCGGGGGAAACAAACAAAGACACATGCGCCACACCCGCCATCCGCAAAATGGGGCCCTTAATGTTGTTTCTTAATGTCCTATTATTTAAAAATAAACCTTTTTGCTGTCTCACTAATTCTGACTGTGTTGTCCACCAGCTATAACTAAAAAGATGTACTGTATATTTTTTCTGCTGAATCCGGGAATCAATCAAGTTAGATACTGTAATGTACAAAATTACGGAAGCCCTAAAGGGCCATGTATTCATACATTTTATTGCCTCCGTTTTCCAGTGATAACGAGTTAATTAGGGCCCGAGCACTGACCAGTCAGTGAGGGACCTATTGCTTTTGCCAAAATTATTATTATTAGGGCCCGAGCACTGACCAGTCAGTGAGGGACCTATTGCTTTTGCCAAGATTCTTATTAGGGCCCGAGCACTGACCAGTCAGTGAGGGACCTATTGCTTTTGCCAAGATTCTTATTAGGGCCCGAGGACTGACCAGTCAGTGAGGGACCTATTGCTTTTGCCAAGATTCTTATTAGGGCCAGAGGACTGACCAGTCAGTGAGGGACCTATTGCTTTTGCCAAGATTATTATTATTATTAGGGCCGGGACTCGATTAAAAAAATTAATCTAATTAATTAGAGGCTTTGTAATTAATTAATCGAAATTAATCGCATATAAATATTTGACCTGAGAACAGTGAGAAGTAATTTTTTTCACATGGCCTTTTAGTATATCATTGAATAATGACTGAAGACATAAGCTTCAGCAACAAAAATATTGTTTATTTTTGTTCAAGTCCAACAGACCAGTGCAATTTTTGCCGTTAAGTGTAGCAATAGCATATTTACAAATATAGTACATTTCAGAAATTAGCTAGCTTCCACGCTAGCTGCTATATGTTTTGCATTGAGGTGATACTTGAGGTTCGATGTGCTGCGGTGATATGCGAATTCCTTGTTGCATAGCTTGCACACAACCATGCTCTTATCGACACTTCCATCCGTTCGTTTTTTGTAACAGATTTCCCATCCACGGGGCCAACCAAAGCGGTCTCATCAGCTACTTTGTTCATGTTCACTGTGGTTTGTTGTTGTCTGAACTACGCTAGTTGGTGCTCCAGTATAATCGGTCCGCCTGAAACTCATCCAGTGAGAAACGTTCCGCGTTGCAAAAATAAGTGTGATTAAAATGCGTCAATTTTTTTAACGCGATAATTATTGTGTAATTAATTAATCTTAATTAACGCGTTAAAGTCCCGGCCCTAATTATTATACTTCATTATTTTTCACGTTCTTATGCCGCGTAATGAATCACATTTTTGGCGGCCTGAACATGCATGAAAACTCATGAAATTCTGCACACACGTCACAGCTGGTGAAAATGTATTTAATTCAACGTGATTGGACGCAAGCGTGGTAAGGGGACTTGATAGCGTCCCCACACGTCGGGTCATGTGACCACAAATCCTCTCGGATCTGCATGAAATTTCAATATGTCACAGCTCTCATCGGATCATGGTAAATGGTAAATGGACTGTACTTATATAGCGCCTTTCTAGTCTTTTCGACCACTCAAAGCGCTTTACACTACAACTCATTCACCCCATTCACACACATTCATACACTGATGACAGGCAGCTACCACGCAGGGTGCCAACCTGCACATCAGGAGGAAGCTAACATTCACTCGCATTCATACACCGTTGGCACAGCAACAGGAGCAATTAGGGGTTAAGTGTCTTGCCCAAGGACACATCGACATGTAGACTGGAGGAGCCGGGAATCGAACCGCCAATCTTCCAATTGGAGGACGACCGCTCTACCTCCTGAGCCACAGCTGCCCATGGGGAAATTAATTTTGTGGAATTTTTTTACCAAACAGGAAGTCGACCACGCTGCGTGGCGTGCACTGATTTTCATTTTTCCAACACCGTTTTGAGGACTTTATGATGTTCACAGAATCATGAAACCTGCCACATAGGTTTCAAATCATGAGCTCTTTCATCTGATAACACATTTGCCCAAAAATGTGCCCCAACAGCTCAGTAGCGCCCCCTAATGCCTTTTCCAACTTAGTATGTACTGACAAACTCTAAAACTCACCAAATTGGACACACTTGTCAAGACTCACGAATCTTGTTTTTTGGTATAAGCGCCCCCTAGAACATTAAAAGTTGAAGCCCCGCCTTCTACATACACGTACATGAATTTAATTTAGGATTCATATATATCATGACCAGACGCACAAAAAAGCCTCTTGGACCCATACCCTAAGTCCAACAGGAAGTCGGCCATGTTGGATCACAGGTGCATTTTTTCCGCCATTTTCCCCATTTCCAGGCCTCGTACTTTAACAAACTCCTCCTACAGTTTTGACTCCAGAGACTTCAGATTGGAACTGTATCATCCTCAGACCTTGATGATGTAAACTTGACAACAGATTTTTACCTACGTTATACCAGGTGGGCGTGGCAGTCGTTTGTATGTATAAACAAACGACTATATAACTCCTTATAACTCCTCCATACATTGTCGCATGTTAATACATGCAGCGCGTGAAATGTCACGCCTGGTGACGCCGTTTCAATTTCAACATCATTGGGGTTGGGGGTGGGGGTGGATAGGGGTCTCCACAGCGCCCCCTAACAGCAGGTCATGTGACCAAAAAATGTGTCTGATCTTCGTGAAATTTACAGGACTCATAGCACTCATGGGTAAACCCCCAAATTAATTTTTTCAAAGTTTTCGCTCTAACAGGACGTCAATTTTCCGTTTTTCCCACTGCGTTTAGAGGACTTTCCCGTCTAGACAGAATAACCAAATTGCCCACATAGGCTCACACTCAGGAGCACTTTAATTTGAGACCATAACTGCCCCTGGGCGTGGCACAACAGCTCAAAAGCGCCCCCTAATGCCTTTATCCAATTCGTACATTTTCACAAACTCCTACACTCACCAAATTGTACACATACGTCAACAGTCACACATATTGACTACTGACAAAGTTTGGGATTTTTAAGTGAGAAGATGACTCCACAGCGCCCCCTGGAAGATTTCAAAGTTTAAGCCCTGCCTTCCACATTGACATAGAGAAATGAAATCGACAAGGCCTATGTATTATGTCCAGACGCACAAAAAAGCCTCTTGGACCCATACCCTAAATCCAACAGGAAGTCGGCCATCCAGGCTAAAATGTTCAATCTGGATGATTACGGCCCGAGCGGCGACTGCAAGTCGCCTGGCGAAAGCCCTATTGAAATTCGTTCATGCCCCAACGTGCAAGTGACCCCAAAGTGCAAGTGACCCCAAAGTAATCAAGTAATCAAGTAATCATGTGGTATGGAAGACCCCCGGGGAAAAATGCTATATTGAAATTGTAATGTTTATTATTATTAGGGCCCGAACGGCGACTGCAAGTCGCCTGGCGAAAGCCCTATTGAAATTGTAATGTTTATTATTATTATTATTATTATTATTATTATTCCGACATTTCGTGGTTTTGATTTTTCCCGCCTAAAATTAACTCCTCCCACAGCGTTCGCCCGATCAAGTTCAAATTAGGTACGCAACATCTCCAGACATAGCTGAGCTTAAGTTGTGCTCTGCGCATCCGTAGGTCAAAGGGCGTGTCTGCCAGGGCTCAACTAACTTTGGCGTGCTCGCCATGTACATACGAGTGGCTCTCACATACTTCATCCAATCAGCTTCAAACTTGCTGGACATGATGATGGCTCCGCCCTGAACGTCCCGATATATTAACTTCCCACGTAACTCATAGCGCCCCCCGGTGGTAACAGGAAGTTAACTAAGATTCATTAAAATTACATACTTTGCCCCATCAACTTCATTCAGAACCAGTTGGTGAAGCTACATTATGAAGACTGTGAAGCTACGAGTAATGGCGTCCCTGTGGGGGCGTGGCTACCATCAATTCCTCGCAATGAAAATACGTTTGGCTTTTTGATGGCTTTATTGAACTGGTATCATCATGAAAATTGGTACACAGGTCCAGGGTGCCGACCTCAACGTCTCCATTCGCTCATAGGCGATCTCACTCGTGTCGCCCCCTAGTGGAAACAGGAAGTGCCATATTTTACATCATCATTGTGCGATTTCCACAAAACTTCACATGTGTAATCACTGTCCCACCCTGAACGCAACCGCTTGTGTCTTGTTACACTCTACTGCCCCCTGGTGGATGAACCATCAACCTCTCATAACTCCTTCATGCTTTGTCCAATTCACTCCAAACTTCACATGACTGATGAGTGGCCGCCCTGAACACACCAGACCACACCAGACCATATGTGTAACTACCTGTGACTGCCCCCTACTGGATGAACGAAACATTGCATTTTTGGCCTCCTTCCAGGTTTTTTCTCACTTTCTGCTTCACGCCACAGCCCCGCCATGCCTCAGGCCCCGCGGTGGCATGGGTGAGCGAGGGCCCGCCATCACCGCTTGCGGCTTTAATTTTTATTATTATTATAGTTTTACGCCTTTTTGACAGCCTAAACATGCCCCAAAACTCAACTTGCAATCATGTCCGATCCGGCAAAAGATTTGATATTTTTAGGATCGCGGAAATGTCCGACGCAAAAATGGATTAATAGCGCCCCCTAGAAAATTTAAAAATTCAAGCCCCTCGACTCAGATTGACGTAGACAAACAAAATTTGGGAAGAACATGTATCGTGTAAAGACGCACATAAAAGCCTCTTGGACCCATACCCTAAGGCCAACAGGAAGTTGGCCATCCAGGCAAAAATGCTCAATCTTGATGATTTTTTTGCCCTTAACCAACATTCCTTTGTGCTGAGAAGTCACCCAGACTCATTTGTGGTCTTAGTTTGCCATCTAGTGGGGACATTAACCGCATCTAACAATGTTCAATTAAAGGCACAGGAGCAAAGACATCTACATGCCAGTTCTGACAGCCCTGCCACTGCCGCATGCGCCGACGTGCACGTACGGCACGCGTTACAGTTGGGGGGAAAACTGGGGGGTGCGAGGGCCCTTCGACACTGCTTGCAGTTTTAATTAGGGCCCAAGCACTACAGTGCGAAGGCCCTATTGTAATCGTAGAGATTATTATTATTATTATAGAAAACAAATGCCTTTTTGACAGCCTAAACATGCCCCAAAACTCACAAAAATTTGCGCGCACATCAGACCCGGCGAAAAATGTGATATTTAATGGTTCACCAAAATGTCCATCGCAAAATGGCTCAATAGCGCCCCTTAACGAATATAAAAATGTGACAGATTTACGTACATGAACGACATTTGGTATATATATGTAGCATCTCCAGTCGCACAAAAAAGTCTATGGGGCCGATGACGTCACTCCAACAGGAAGTCGGCCATTTTGAAAAATATGTGCGATTTTGGCGTTTTCCACGCCTCGTATTTTAACGAACTTTCTGATTAGGGATTCGGTTTGGGCATGGCGGTTCCGACAATTTCCTTCACCATTCGATCCTTCGCCAAAAAGCAGGAAGTCCACATAACTCCTACAGACATCGTCCGATCTACACCAAATTAATCACGCATGTAGAAGGTCCCGCCCTGAACACGTCTATGCATTAATACTGTGTTAGCTCCAAAGCGCCACCTACTGGATACTCGTGCCATTTTGGCATTTTCCATGCCTTGTATTTGAACGAACTCCTCCTAGAGATTTAATCTGACCAACTTCAATTTCACTCACTACATCTTGAGACATTGGATATGAACAGTTATATCAAAAACTTTCTGATTAGGGATTCGGTTGCTTCGTGGTGATGTGAGGAATTTTGCCTTTCGCCATTTAACAGTAACTGCTGGCCAAATGGGGGTACTGCACCGCGTAGAAGATTAAGGAAATTGAGGCCCTCCCTCCAGAGTGACGTAGACAAACGAAATTCGGCAAACATATGTATCGTCTAAAGACGCACAAAAAAGTCTCTTTGACCCATATCCCCACAAGGCAAAATAGCTCAAAAGCGCCCCCTAGAAAATTAGAAATATGGAGCCCCTCGACTCAGATTGACATAGAAAAACGAAATTCGGTACACATATGTATCGTGTAAAGACACACTAAAATGTCTCTTGGACCCATACCCTCACTCCAACAGGAAGTCGGACATTTTGAATAGAATTTGCGATTTTGGCGCTGTTTGTTTCCATTTAACCTGGAAGATGCGTCGCGCCAAGTCTCATTAGTGGCGTGGCGGGGGAGCTTGGGCCCGGTCATCCCTTCCTTGCAGCTTTAATCATTATTATTATTCTATCTACACTTTGCGCCTCAATTTGACCCCCTAAACCTGCTCCAAAACTCACCAAATTTGGAACATCAGGTCTGGTGAAAAATTCGATAAAATGGAAAAACAAACAACGTCGCAGGACGTCAGACACCTGGGGACAGGGACACTACGGAGCCCGCCGGTAACACAACTACACAACTACACTACTACACTACTACACAACTACACTACTACACAACTACACTACTACACTACTACACAACTACACTACTACATCACCACGCCCCCTCCCGATCCCTCGATCGGGCCTCCTCAGCTGCTGCCCCAACCCGATGGAAATCACTCCCCCCTCACATCAAAGTCTCCCCAACCCTCCCACTAGCCTTCCCCACCTAGCTCCCACTAGCCTTCCCCTCCTAGCTCCCCACCTAGCTCCCACTAGCCTTCCCCACCTAGCTCCCACTAGCCTTCCCCACCTAGCTCCCACCGTACTCTTCATGTTTTAACCTCTGTTTTGTTTTTAACCCTTGTATCAATAAAGATTTGTTTTCATAGTTTTAATAAGGAAATATGTAAAGCGACTTTGAGTACTACATAAAGCGCTATATACATGTGATTTATTATTATTACATGGTGGTGATGATGGTGATGATGATGGTGGTGATGATGAAGGTGGTGATGATGATGATGATGAAGGTGATGATGATGATGTTGCAGGGGCAGTCCGAGCCACCAGGGTTTGGATATCGTGTGCAGTGATGGTTCTGATGTTCTGGCATGTGTTAATCCCATCATGGTCTCCATGGACGTTATCTTGACCTTTGACCGTGACATCATCAGATAGGAGTGAACACTTTAAAAAAACACCTGAAGAAGAAACTGGACGGTTTGTGAGGCTTGGTCTTCGTCCTGAGGAGTGATCAGCTGATCAGACGCCCATGATGTGATCAGCTGATCAGACGCCCATGATGTGATTAATGTGACCCTGAGACAGAAAAACACGTTAGACAAACGTCATCATCTTCTTCATCATCTTCAGAGATGCATCCTCACGTTAATGAAATGCATCCTCACGTTAATGAGATGCATCCTCACGTTAATGAGGTGCATCCTCACGTTGATGAGATGCATCCTCAAGTTAATGAGATGCTTCCTCATGTTAATGAGATGAATCCTCACGTTAATGAGATGCATCCTCACACTAATGAGATGCATCCTCACGTTAATGAGGTGCATCCTCACGTTAATGAGATGCATCCTCAAGTTAATGAGATGCTTCCTCACGTTAGTCAGGTGCTTCCTCACGTTAATGAGGTGCATCCTCACGTTAATGAGATACATCCTCACGTTAAGAGATGCTTCCTCACGTTAATGAGATGCATCCTCATGTTAATGAGCACGTTAATTAGATGCATCCTCACATTAATGAGATACTTCCTCACGTTAATGAGATGCATCCTCATGTTAATGAGCACGTTAATTAGATGCATCCTCACATTAATGAGATACTTCCTCATGTTAATGAGGTGCTTCCTCATGTTAATGAGGTGCATCCTCACGTTAATGAGATGCTTCCTCACGTTAATTAGATGCATCCTCATGTTAATGAGCACGTTAATTAGATGCATCCTCACGTTGATGAGATGCTTCCTCATGTTAATGAGGTGCTTCCTCATGTTAATGACGTGCATCCTCACATGTTAATGAGATGCATCCTCACGTTAATGAGGTGCATCCTCACATGTTAATGAGATGCATCCTCACGTTAATGAGGTGCATCCTCACGTTAATGAGATGCATCCTCAAGTTAATGAGATGATTCCTCATGTTAATGAGATGAATCCTCAAGTTAATGAGATGCATCCTCACACTAATGAGATGCATCCTCAAGTTAATGAGATGCATCCTCACACTAATGAGATGCATCCTCATGTTAATTAGATGCATCCTCACGTTAATGAGATGCTTCCTCACGTTAATGAGATGCTTCCTCACGTTAATGAGATGCATCCTCATGTTAATGAGCACGTTAATTAGATGCATCCACATGTTAATGAGATGCATCCTCACGTTAATGAGATGCATCCTCATGTTGATGAGATGCATCCTCACGTTAATGAGATGCTTCCTCACGTTAATGAGATGCATCCTCATGTTAATGAGCATGTTAATTAGATACATCCACATGTTAACGAGGCGCATCCTCATGTTAATGAAATGCATCCTCACGTTAGTGAGATGCATCCTCACACTAATGAGATGCATCCTCACGTTAATGAGGTGCATCTTCACGTTAATGAGATGC
Source organism: Scomber scombrus (assembly GCF_963691925.1). Lineage (NCBI taxonomy): Eukaryota > Metazoa > Chordata > Actinopteri > Scombriformes > Scombridae > Scomber > Scomber scombrus. The sequence goes on along the minus strand of NC_084982.1, from coordinate 50,058 downwards.
ATCCTCACGTTAATGAGATGCTTCCTCACGTTAATGAGGTGCATCCTCATGTTAATGAGATGCTTCCTCAGGTTAATGAGATGCATCCTCATGTTAATGAGATGCATCCTCACGTTAATGAGATGCTTCCTCACGTTAATGAGGTGCATCCTCATGTTAATGAGATGCTTCCTCAGGTTAATGAGATGCATCCTCATGTTAATGAGATGCATCCTCATGTTAATGAAATGCATCCTCACGTTAATGAGGTGCATCCTCACTTTAATGAGATGCTTCCTCACGTTAATGACATCTCATTAACGTGAGGAAGCATCTCATTAAAGTGAGGATGCACCTCACACTAATGAGATGCATCCTCACGTTAATGAGGTGCATCCTCACGTTAATGAGATGAATCCTCACGTTAATGAGATGCTTCCTCACGTTAGTGAGGTGCTTCCTCACGTTAATGAGATGCTTCCTCACGTTAATGAGATGCATCCTCATGTTAATGAGCACGTTAATTAGATGCATCCTCATGTTAATGAGCACGTTAATTAGATGCATCCTCATGATAATGAGATGCATCCTCACGTTAATGAGATGCTTCCTCACATTAATGAGATACATCCTCATGTTAATGAGAACGTTTATTAGATGCATCCTCACGTTAATGAGATGCTTCCTCACTTGTTAATGAGATGCATCTTCACGTTAATGAGATGCATCCTCATGTTAATGAGATGCATCGTCATGTTAATGAAGTGCATCCTCACGTTAATGATATGCATCCTCACGTTAATGAGATGCTTCCTCACGTTAATGAGATGCATCCTCATGTTAATGAGCACGTTAATTAGATGCATCCACATGTTAATGAGGTGTATCCTCACGTTAATAAGGTGCATCCTCACGTTAATGAGATGCATCCTCACGTTAATGGGATGCATCCTCACGTTAATGAGATGCTTCCTCACGTTAATGAGGCGCATCCTCATGTTAATGAGATGCATCCTCACGTTAGTGAGATGCATCCTCACGTTAATGAGATGCATCCTCACGTTAATGAGGTGCATCCTCACTTTAATGAGATGCTTCCTCACGTTAATGAGGTGCATCTTCACGTTAATGAGATGCATCCTCATGTTAATGAGCACATTAATTAGATGCATCCTCACGTTAATGAGATGCATCCTCATGTTAATGTGATGCAACCTCACGTTAATGAGATGCTTCCTCACGTTAATGAGATACATCCTCATGTTAATGAGCACGTTTATTAGATGCATCCTCACGTTAATGAGATGCTTCCTCACTTGTTAATGAGATGCATCTTCATGTTAATGAGATACATCCTCATGTTAATGAGCACGTTAATTAGATGCATCTTCAAGTTAATGAGATGCATCCTCACGTTAATGTGATTCATCCTCACATTAATGAGATGCTTCCTCACGTTAATGAGATGCATCCTCACGTTAACGAGATTCATCCTCATTTTAATGAGGTGCATCCTCACGTTATTGAGATGCATCCTCACGTTAATGAGATGCATCCTCACGTTAATGAGATGCATCCTCACGTTAATGAGGTGCATCCTCATGTTAATGAGATGCTTCCTCATGTTAATGAGATGCATCCTCATGTTAATGAAATGCGTCCTCACGTTAATGAGGTGCATCCTCACTTTAATGAGATGCTTCCTCACGTTAATGAGATGCATCCTCACGTTAATGAGATGCTTCCTCACGTTAATGAGGTGCATCCTCATGTTAATGAGATGCTACCTCATGTTAATGAGATGCATCCTCATGTTAATGAGATGCATCGTCATGTTAATGAGGTGCATCCTCATGTTAATGAAATGCATCCTCACGTTAATGAGGTGCATCCTCACTTTAATGAGATGCTTCCTCACGTTAATGAGGTGCATCTTCACGTTAATGAGATGCATCCTCATGTTAATGAGCACGTTAATTAGATGCATCCTCACGTTAATGAGATGCTTCCTCATGTTAATGAGATGCTTCCTCACTTGTTAATGAGATGCATCCTCTCGTTAATGATATGCATCCTCACGTTAATGCGGTGCATCCTCACATTAATGAGATGCATCCTCACGTTAATGAGATGCATCCTCACGTAAATGAGATGCATCCTCACGTTAATGAGGTGCATCCTCATGTTAATGAAATGCATCCTCACGTTAATGAGATTCATCCTCATGTTAATGAGGTGCATCCTCACGTTAATGAGATGCATCCTCACGTTAATGAGATGCTTCCTCACGTTAATGAGATGCATCCTTACGTTAATGAGATGCATCCTCACGTTAATGAGATGCATCCTCATGATGCATCCTCATTTTGAAAAATATGTGCAATTTTGGCGATTTCCACGCCTCGTATTTGAACGAACTTGTCCTAGGGATTTTATCCGACCGACTTCAAATTCATTCAGAAACATGTTGAGACATTGGAGATGAAAAGTTCTGATTAGGGATTCGGTTTGGGCGTGGCGGTGCCGACAATTTCTTTCGCCATTCGATCCTTCGCCAAAAAGCAGGAAGTTCTTATAACTCCTACAGACATCGTCCGATCTACACCAAATTAATCACGCATGTAGAGGGTCCTGCCCTGAACACGTCTATGCATCAATACTGTGTCATATACACAGCGCCACCTGCTGGACACAGGAAGTCAGCCTCATATGACAAACATTATCCGATTTATATGAAATTCACAGGATGTGTTCTCCACATCATACACTACAACATGACATATAATTGGTGGGTGATCTCTAGCGCCACATAGTGGACACAGGCAGGAAATCCTTATAACTCCTGCAGACATCGTCCGATCTACACCAAATTAATCACGCATGTAGAGGGTCCTGCCCTGAACACGTCTATGCATCAATACTATGTCATATACACAGTGCCACCTACTGGACACAGGAAGTCAGCCTCATATGACAAACATTATCCAATTTATATGAAATTTACAGGATGTCTTCTCCACATCACATACCACAACATGACATATAATTGGCGGGTGCTCTCTAGCGCCACATAGTTGACACAGGCAGTGATATTTCACCACATCATGCAACGTCAAATAAAAGCCTGCGTAAGAAGACTTCTACGTGCGCGCCCTCCGATTGCGCCACAGCCCCGACATGCATGGGGGGGGCGAGGGCCCGTTCATTGCTGCTTGCAGCTTTAATTAGGGACCGAGCCGAAAGGCAAGAGGGCGAGGACTCCAGACGGGAGTCCTGCCCTTGCCTGGAGGCAAGGACCCTATTGAATTTGTATCGTTTTTTATTATTATTCTATCGACACTTTGCGCAATAATTGGACCCCCTAAACCTGCTCCAAAACTCACCAAATTCGGAATGCACATAAGGTCTGGCCATAAGTTCATAAAATGGAAAAACAAACAACGTCGAACTCTCTAGCGCCACCTAGAAACAGTAAAACGGCCACTACACCTGATAGGAATGTCGTAGAAAGATCAAACCAAAACTCAATTGTTTGTCTTATCAAGACTTACAAATCACACACTGACACCACTGACCTAAATCCAACAGGAAGTGCACCGTTTTCCTTTAAATGTATGATTTTGCATGATTTTTCAGGCTTTTTCAAAATATATATATTATTCCTGCATACTTTCAGCTATAGACTTCATTCGAACGTCAAAATATAGCCACAAGTCTCATCTATAGATGTGTATAATTTGGTCTGGCTATGTTTTATACTTTTTGATCTGCGGCCCCACATGTGCACCCTGTTCCTCTCCCATTCAATCCCGAATCTCCATTCTGTCTGTGCACGCTCTGTTGTCATGCTCTGCAGTCGTTAACTACCATGGCAACGACTGTGTGTGTGTATGCAGCTGGCTCAGCCAGGTCTTAGTGTGCCACCCAGGGGAGAAAAGTTGTCATGATAGTTCAAGTTTATTGACTGTATTATAATGATTTTAGATATCTGTGCAGTCTGTCAACTATTTCACTGACATTGCTGTCAAAGTCTAGATCAAACACGAATTACATGAGCATGAACTACAAACATATCTACAGGTTTCACTGGAAATAAGTTCCTCTCCTGTTTGACTCATCAAAGTGGCAGTTCATTTCAGTTGCTCAGTCTAAATGTCTACACAGACAGAGAGAGAGATCGTGTGTGTAACGTGTATCTACTTATTGCAGTGTCCAATAAATGCCCGGGTCTGAATGCGTCTGAATGCAACTGACGGAAACCTTTCCGCTTCGCTGCGGCCCGACGTGCGCAAGGGGGCGAGGTCCCGCCCAACGCTGCTCGCAGCTTTAATTATTAATTTGTTATTATTTATTAATTTATTATTTTTATTATGTAAATCATTTGGAATTTTAGTAGTGTTGTATTTAATAATACATATTCTGTTAATAGTTTGTTCATAATTGTACATAATGTTCTAATAATAATCTGTAAATTGTTATTTCTGATGTATTTTTTGTTAAATGCTAAGACTGCCCCCTTGTAGAGTTAAGTTTCATCCTTTGCTAATAAAAGAAAATATTAGAGAAAATATTAAATCCCTTGTTGTTCCTGAACAGTAGCACTTTATGTCGTTTGCTAATCCTGTTATTAATTGTACTTAAGTTGAAAATACTAAATGGAAAAGACAACGTGTAACAATTAACAATATTTTTTATTTTATAACAATACCATATAAAAACATAAACATTTATTAATAATAACAACCATTGTTCTTTTCGCGGGACTGAACATAGATATATATGGAACACATGTTCTATATATATCTATAAAAGGATCTTGGGATATGTGAGGCCGCGAAGGATAGTAGCGGTGCATCCTCAAAAAGAGGGAAAAGAAGGCCGCATTTGAAGGCTGCGTTTGAGCATGCGTTTGAGGAGTCTTCGAATTGGGACAGCCTTCGCGCGGCGTTGTGACATAATCGGCCCTAAAATGCGTCCTTCGAAGGATGCAGCCCCTGAATTGAGACACAGCCACAGACACTGACACTTGAACCAATTGTGAGTATTCGCCATTGTTTTGCTCGGCTAGAGTGAAGAGGCTACCCGTTTTGGCCACCACGATCCCGAATTCATCCAGGCCTGCAACGTGGGGGTTATTTTATTTAATTGTCATTTTTTGCCAGCTTGTGTGAGTGTGAGTGTGTGGGCCCATTAAGTTAGTATATGTTATTTTACTGGTAAACAAAAGGTATTTGATTCAATTCATTTGTGTTTTATTATTTTGAGGTAAAAAATTACTTTTATTTTAGTTAATAAATTGACTACTTCTGAAATGTGATTTACCTCCATGATGGGATGTATTGCCCCCTGCTGTTCTTTATTTTAAGTAAAAACTTACACTCTCAATAATTTTAACTTAATAATAGTGTTGCAATTTTTGATAATGTGTTTTGATGCTATGCAAGAACTGAGAGAGTTTCAGCGTGAAAATGCAGACACTCTCCAAGAACTATTAGCAGATACGAAGCCAAAATGCGAATTTTAGAGAAAGAGGACAGAGTGCAGGGGCTGGAGGAGGATACGAGGTAACTGCTTAAGCTACAGGCTAAACTGGAGGATAAACTTACAGATCAAGAGGGAAGAGCAAGATGGGAGAATGTAAGAATTCACGGAATAGAGGAAGGGTCGGAGAACAACTCCACGTCGATGATAACATACGTGGAAAATCTGTTGCCTCACACCAACGACCTCAAGATTGAGCGGCACATCGCGCATTGGGACCGAAACCAACAACCTCCTCCCTCAGTAAGAGCATTGAAGATGGGTCGTGACTGGGTCTTCCAGCATGACAACGACCCGAAACACACAGGCAGTGCAACCAAGGAGTGGCTCCGTAAGAAGCATCTCAAGGTCCTGGAGTGGCCTAGCCAGTCTCCAGACCTGAACCCAATAGAAAATCTTTGGAGGGAGCTGAAAGTCCATATTGCCCAGCGACAGCCCCGAAACCTGAAGGATTTGGAGAAGATCTGTATGGAGGAGTGGGCCAAAATCCCTGCTGCAGTTTGTGCAAACCTGGTCAAGAACTACAGGAAACGTCTGATCTCTGTAATTGCAAACAAAGGTTTCTGTACCAAATATTAAGTTCTGTTTTTCTGATGTATCAAATACTTATGTCATGCAATAAAATGCAAATTAATCACTTAAAAATCATACAATGTGATTTTCTGGATTTTTGTTTTAGATTCCGTCACTCATGACAGACAATGACAGACTTCTACATGCTTTGTGACTGGGAAAACCTGCAAAATCGGCAGTGTATCAAATACTTGTTCTCCCCACTGCAGGTTGACTTCTTGCAATGTGAAGGGTGTACTTAACCTGTTAAAAAGAAATAAGATTCTGGGCAAAATGAAAAAAGACAAAGTAGATATAATATCTACTTACTCCCCAAGTGGGCTCAAACGAGGCCACTTGGGGAGTTATGTAAAAATTGTGAAGTCAAAAATGGGGATTTTCCCAAACCTTGCTAAAAGGGGCCAGGGGGGCGGGCTGAGTGAGAAAGGAGCAAAATCAAGCACAGTTGGGGCGTTGTGTGAAAATTGTGAAGGATTTTCCAAACCGGGCAAAAAGTTGAATAAAACGACAGGGCCGGTAGTGTTGAAAAAGTCAAAAATGGGGATTTTCCCAAACCTTGCTAAAAGGGGCCAGGGGGGCGGGCTAAGTGAGAAGGGAGCAAAATCAAGCACAGTTGGTGCGTTGTGTGAAAATTGTGAAGGATTTTCCAAACCAGGCAAAAAATTGAATAAAACGACAGGGCCGGTAGTGTGGAAAAAGTCAAAAATGGGAATTTTCCCAAACCTTGCTAAAAGGGGCCAGGGGGGCGGGCTGAGTGAGAAAGGAGCAAAATCAAGCACAGTTGGGGCGTTGTGTGAAAATTGTGAAGGATTTTCCAAACCGGGCAAAAAGTTGAATAAAACGACAGGGCCGGTAGTGTCGAAAGAGTAAAAAATGGGGATTTTCCCAAACCTTGCTAAAAGGGGCCGGGGGGGCGGGCTTAGTGAAAAACGAGCAAAATCAAGCACAGTTGGAGCGTTTTGTGAAAATTGTGAAGGATTTTCCAAAGTGGGCAAAAATTTTAAAAAACGACAGGGCCAGTAGTGTCAAAAAAGTAAAAGATGGGGATTTTCCCAAACCTTGCTAAAAGGGGCCAGGGGGGCAGGCTGAGTTAGAAAGGAGCAAAATCAAGCACAGTTGGGGCGTTTTGTGAAAATTGTGAAGGATTTTCCAAACCGGACAAAAATTTAATAAAACGACAGGGCCGGTAGTGTTGAAAAAGTCAAAAATGGGGATTTTCCTAAACCTTGCTAAAATGGGGCCACGGGGGCGGGCTGAGTGAGAAAGGAGCAAAATCAAGCACAGTTGGGGCGTTATTTGAAAATTGTGAAGGATTTTCCAAACCGGGCAAAAATTGAAAAAAACGACAGGGCCGGTAGTGTCGAAAAAGTCAAAAATGGGGATTTTTCCCAAACCTTGCTAAAGGGGGCCAGGGGGGCGGGCTGAGTGAGAAGGGAGCAAAATCAAGCACAGTTGGGGCGTTGTGTGAAAATTGTGAAGGATTTTCCAAACCGGGCAAAAATTGAAAAAAACGACAGGGCCGGTAGTGTCGAAAAAGTCAAAAATGGGGATTTTTCCCAAACCTTGCTAAAGGGGGCCAGGGGGGCGGGCTGAGTGAGAAAGGAGCAAAATCAAGCACAGTTGGGGCGTTGTGTGAAAATTGTGAAGGATTTTCCAAACCGGGCAAAAAATTTAATAAAACGACAGGGCCGGTAGTGTTGAAAAAGTCAAAAATGGGGATTTTCCCAAACCTTGCTAAAAGGGGCCAGGGGGGCGGGCTGAGTGAGAAGGGAGCAAAATCAAGCACAGTTGGAGCGTTGTGTGAAAATTGTGAAGGATTTTCCAAACCGGGCAAAAAATTGAATAAAACGACAGGGCAGGTAGTGTGGAAAAAGTAAAAAATGGGAATTTTCCCAAACCTTGCTAAAAGGGGCCAGGGGGGCGGGCTTAGTGAAAAAGGAGCAAAATCAAGCACAGCTGGGGCGTTGTGTGAAAATTGTGAAGGATTTTCCAAACCGGACAAAAATTGAAAAAAAAGACAGGGCCGGTGGTGTCGAAAAAGTAAAAAACGGGGATTTTCCCAAAACTTGCTAAAAGTGGCCGGGGGGCGGGATGAGTGAGCAAAATCAAGCACAGTTGATGTGTAATGTGATAATCGTGAAGGATTTTCCAAAGTGGGCAAAAATTTTAAAAGGCGACAGGGCCGGTAGTGTCGAAAAAGTCAAAAATGGGGATTTTCCCAAAACTTGCTAAAAGTGGCCGGGGGGCGGGATGAGTGAAAAACGAGCAAAATCAAGCACAGTTGGGGCGTTTTCTGAAAATTGTGAAGGATTTTCCAAAGTGGGCAAAAAGTTTAAAAGGCGACAGGGCCGTTAGTGTCGAAAAAGTCAAAAATGGGGATTTTCCCAAAACTTGCTAAAAGTGGCCGGGGGGCGGGATGAGTGAGCAAGATCAAGCACAGTTGATGTGTAATGTGAAAATTGTGAAGGATTTTCCAATCCAGGCAAAAATGGGCCCGGGGGCGGGCTGAGTGAGAAAGGAGCAAAATCAAGCACAGTTGGGGGTTTTGTGAAAATTGTGAAGGATTTTCCAAAGTGGGCAAAATTTGAAAAAAAACGACAGGTCCGGTAGTGTCGAAAAAGTCAAAAATGGGGATTTTCCCAAACCTTGCTAAAAGGGGCCAGGGGGCGGGATGAGTGAGCAAAATCAAGCACAGTTGATGTGTAATGTGAATATTGTGAAGGATTTTCCAAACCAGGCAAAAATTGAAAAAAACGACAGGGCCGGTACTGTCGAAAAAGTCAAAAATGGGTATTTTCCCAAACCTTGCAAAAAGGGGCCGGGGGGAGGGCTCAGTGAAAAACGAGCAAAATCAAGCACATTTGGGGCGTTTTGTGAAAATTGTGAAGGATTTTCCAAAGTGGGCAAAATTTGAAAAAAACGACAGGTCCGGTAGTGTCGAAAAAGTCAAAAATGGGGATTTTCCCAAACCTTGCTAAAAGGGGCCAGGGGGGCGGGCTGAGTGAGAAAGGAGCAAAATCAAGCACAGTTGGGGCGTTTTGTGAAAATTGTGAAGGATTTTCCAAAGTGGGCAAAATTTGAAAAAAACGACAGGGCCGGTAGTGTCGAAAAAGTCAAAAATGGGGATTTTCCCAAAACTTGCTAAGAGGGGCCAGGGGGGCGGGCTGAGTGAGAAACGAGCAAAATCAAGCACAGTTGGGGCGTTTTGTGAAAACTGTGAAGGATTTTCCAACGTGGGCAAAATTTGAGAAAAACGACAGGGCCGGTATTGTCGAAAAAGTCAAAAATGGGATTTTTCCCAAACCTTGCTAAAAGGGGCCAGGGGGCGGACTGAGTCAGAAGGGAGCAAAATCAAGCACAGTTGGGGTGTTTTGTGAAAATTGTGAAGGATTTTCCAAACCGGTCAAAAATTGAAAAAAAAAGACAGGGCCGGTGGTGTCGAAACAGTAAAAAATGGGGATTTTCCCAAAACTTGCTAAAAGGGGCCAGGGGGGCGGGCTGAGTGAGAAAGGAGCAAAATCAAGCACAGTTGGGGCGTTTTGTGAAAATTGTGAAGGATTTTCCAAAGTGGGCAAAAATTGAAAAAAACGACAGGGCTGGTAGTGTCGAAAAAGTCAAAAATGGGGAAGGGTGGGCAATTGTTCCAAAACCTTGCTAAAAGTGGCCGGGGGGCGGGCTCAGTGAAAAATGAGCAAAATCAAGCACATTTGGGTCGTTTTGTGAAAATTGTGAAGGATTTTCCAAAGTGGGCAAAAATTTAAAAAAATGTCAGGGCCGGTATTGTCGAAAAAGTAAAGAATGGGGATTTTCCCAAACCTTGCTAAAAGGGGCCAGGCAGGCGGGCTGAGTGAAAAAGGAGCAAAATCAAGCACAGCTGGGACGTTGTGTGAAAATTGTGAAGTATTTTCCTAACCGGAAAAAAATTGAAAAAAAAGACAGGGCCGGTGGTGTCGAAAAAGTCAAAAATGGGGATTTTCCCAAAACTTGCTAAAAGGGGCCAGGGGGGCGGGCTGAGTGAGAAAGGAGCAAAATCAAGCACAGTTGGGGCGTTTTGTGAAAATTGTGAAGGATTTTCCAAAGTGGGCAAAAATTGAAAAAAAACACAGGGCCGGTAGTATCGAAAAAGTCAAAAATGGGGAATTTTCCCAAACCTTGCTAGAAGGGGCCAGACAGGCAGGCTGAGTGAAAAAGGAGCAAAATCATTAACAGTTGGGGCGTTTTGTGAAAAATGTGAAGGATTTTCCAAACCGGGCAAAATTTGAAAAAAACGACAGGGCCGGTAGTGTCGACAAAGTCAAAAATGCAGATTTTCCAAAACCTTGCTAAAAGGGGCCGGGGGGAGGGATGAGCGAAAAACTAGCAAAATCAAGCACAGTTGGGGCGTTTTGTGAAAATTGTGAAGGATTTTCCAAACCGGGCAAAACTTGAAAAAAAACGACAGTTGTTGTGCTTTTTTGTGTTGAAAAAGTCAAAAATGGGGATTTTCCCGAACCTTGCTAAAAGGGGCCAGGGGGGCGGGTTGAGTGAGAAAGGAGCAAAATCAAGCAAAGTTGGGGCGTTTTGTGAAAATTGTGAAGGATTTTCCAAAGTGGGCAAAAATTTAAAAAAACGACAGGGCATGTAGTGTTGAAAAAGTCAAAAATGGGGATTTTCCAAAAACTTGCTAAAAGGGGCCAGGGGGACGGGCTGAGTGAAAAACGAGCAAAATCAAGCACCGTTGGGGCGTTTTGTGAAAATTGTGAAGGATTTTCCAAAGTGGGCAAAAATTGAAAAAAACGACAGGGCTGGTAGTGTCAAAAAAGTCAAAAATGGGGATTTTCCCAAACCTTTTTAAAAGGGGCCAGAGGGGCGGGCTGAGTGAAAAAGGAGCAAAATCAAGCACAGTTGATGTGTAATGTGATAATTGAGAAGGATTTTCCAAAGTGGGCAAAAATTGAAAAAAACGACAGGGCCGTTAGTGTCGAAAAAGTCAAAAATGGAAATTTCCCAAACCTTGCTAAAAGGGGCCAGGGGGGCGGGCTGAGTGAGAAAGGAGCAAAATCAAGCACAGTCGGGGCGTTGTGTGAAAATTGTGAAGGATTTTCCAAACCGGGCAAAAAGTTGAATAAAACGACAGGGCCAGTAGTGTGGAAAAAGTAAAAAATGGGGATTTTCCCAAAACTAGCTAAAAGTTGCCGGGGGGCGGGATGAGTGAAAAACGAGCAAAATCAAGCACAGTTGGGGGTTTTGTGAAAATTGTGAAGGATTTTCCAAAGTGGGCAAAAATTTTTAAAAACGTCAGGGCCGGTAGTGTCGAAAAAGTCAAAAATGGGGATTTTCCCAAAACTTGCTAAGAGGGGCCAGGGGGCGGACTGAGTCAGAAGGGAGCAAAATCAAGCACAGTTGGGGTGTTTTGTGAAAATTGTGAAGGATTTTCCAAACCGGTCAAAAATTGAAAAAAAAAGACAGGGCCGGTGGTGTCGAAACAGTAAAAAATGGGGATTTTCCCAAAACTTGCTAAAAGGGGCCAGGGGGGCGGGCTGAGTGAGAAAGGAGCAAAATCAAGCACAGTTGGGGCGTTTTGTGAAAATTGTGAAGGATTTTCCAAAGTGGGCAAAAATTGAAAAAAACGACAGGGCTGGTAGTGTCGAAAAAGTCAAAAATGGGGAAGGGTGGGCAATTGTTCCAAAACCTTGCTAAAAGTGGCCGGGGGGCGGGCTCAGTGAAAAATGAGCAAAATCAAGCACATTTGGGTCGTTTTGTGAAAATTGTGAAGGATTTTCCAAAGTGGGCAAAAATTTAAAAAAATGTCAGGGCCGGTATTGTCGAAAAAGTAAAGAATGGGGATTTTCCCAAACCTTGCTAAAAGGGGCCAGGCAGGCGGGCTGAGTGAAAAAGGAGCAAAATCAAGCACAGTTGGGGCGTTATTTGAAAATTGTGAAGGATTTTCCAAACCGGGCAAAAATTGAAAAAAACGACAGGGCCGGTAGTGTCGAAAAAGTCAAAAATGGGGATTTTTCCCAAACCTTGCTAAAGGGGGCCAGGGGGGCGGGCTGAGTGAGAAGGGAGCAAAATCAAGCACAGTTGGGGCGTTGTGTGAAAATTGTGAAGGATTTTCCAAACCGGGCAAAAATTGAAAAAAACGACAGGGCCGGTAGTGTCGAAAAAGTCAAAAATGGGGATTTTTCCCAAACCTTGCTAAAGGGGGCCAGGGGGGCGGGCTGAGTGAGAAAGGAGCAAAATCAAGCACAGTTGGGGCGTTGTGTGAAAATTGTGAAGGATTTTCCAAACCGGGCAAAAAATTTAATAAAACGACAGGGCCGGTAGTGTTGAAAAAGTCAAAAATGGGGATTTTCCCAAACCTTGCTAAAAGGGGCCAGGGGGGCGGGCTGAGTGAGAAGGGAGCAAAATCAAGCACAGTTGGAGCGTTGTGTGAAAATTGTGAAGGATTTTCCAAACCGGGCAAAAAATTGAATAAAACGACAGGGCAGGTAGTGTGGAAAAAGTAAAAAATGGGAATTTTCCCAAACCTTGCTAAAAGGGGCCAGGGGGGCGGGCTTAGTGAAAAAGGAGCAAAATCAAGCACAGCTGGGGCGTTGTGTGAAAATTGTGAAGGATTTTCCAAACCGGACAAAAATTGAAAAAAAAGACAGGGCCGGTGGTGTCGAAAAAGTAAAAAACGGGGATTTTCCCAAAACTTGCTAAAAGTGGCCGGGGGGCGGGATGAGTGAGCAAAATCAAGCACAGTTGATGTGTAATGTGATAATCGTGAAGGATTTTCCAAAGTGGGCAAAAATTTTAAAAGGCGACAGGGCCGGTAGTGTCGAAAAAGTCAAAAATGGGGATTTTCCCAAAACTTGCTAAAAGTGGCCGGGGGGCGGGATGAGTGAAAAACGAGCAAAATCAAGCACAGTTGGGGCGTTTTCTGAAAATTGTGAAGGATTTTCCAAAGTGGGCAAAAAGTTTAAAAGGCGACAGGGCCGTTAGTGTCGAAAAAGTCAAAAATGGGGATTTTCCCAAAACTTGCTAAAAGTGGCCGGGGGGCGGGATGAGTGAGCAAGATCAAGCACAGTTGATGTGTAATGTGAAAATTGTGAAGGATTTTCCAATCCAGGCAAAAATGGGCCCGGGGGCGGGCTGAGTGAGAAAGGAGCAAAATCAAGCACAGTTGGGGGTTTTGTGAAAATTGTGAAGGATTTTCCAAAGTGGGCAAAATTTGAAAAAAAACGACAGGTCCGGTAGTGTCGAAAAAGTCAAAAATGGGGATTTTCCCAAACCTTGCTAAAAGGGGCCAGGGGGCGGGATGAGTGAGCAAAATCAAGCACAGTTGATGTGTAATGTGAATATTGTGAAGGATTTTCCAAACCAGGCAAAAATTGAAAAAAACGACAGGGCCGGTACTGTCGAAAAAGTCAAAAATGGGTATTTTCCCAAACCTTGCAAAAAGGGGCCGGGGGGAGGGCTCAGTGAAAAACGAGCAAAATCAAGCACATTTGGGGCGTTTTGTGAAAATTGTGAAGGATTTTCCAAAGTGGGCAAAATTTGAAAAAAACGACAGGTCCGGTAGTGTCGAAAAAGTCAAAAATGGGGATTTTCCCAAACCTTGCTAAAAGGGGCCAGGGGGGCGGGCTGAGTGAGAAAGGAGCAAAATCAAGCACAGTTGGGGCGTTTTGTGAAAATTGTGAAGGATTTTCCAAAGTGGGCAAAATTTGAAAAAAACGACAGGGCCGGTAGTGTCGAAAAAGTCAAAAATGGGGATTTTCCCAAAACTTGCTAAGAGGGGCCAGGGGGGCGGGCTGAGTGAGAAACGAGCAAAATCAAGCACAGTTGGGGCGTTTTGTGAAAACTGTGAAGGATTTTCCAACGTGGGCAAAATTTGAGAAAAACGACAGGGCCGGTATTGTCGAAAAAGTCAAAAATGGGATTTTTCCCAAACCTTGCTAAAAGGGGCCAGGGGGCGGACTGAGTCAGAAGGGAGCAAAATCAAGCACAGTTGGGGTGTTTTGTGAAAATTGTGAAGGATTTTCCAAACCGGTCAAAAATTGAAAAAAAAAGACAGGGCCGGTGGTGTCGAAACAGTAAAAAATGGGGATTTTCCCAAAACTTGCTAAAAGGGGCCAGGGGGGCGGGCTGAGTGAGAAAGGAGCAAAATCAAGCACAGTTGGGGCGTTTTGTGAAAATTGTGAAGGATTTTCCAAAGTGGGCAAAAATTGAAAAAAACGACAGGGCTGGTAGTGTCGAAAAAGTCAAAAATGGGGAAGGGTGGGCAATTGTTCCAAAACCTTGCTAAAAGTGGCCGGGGGGCGGGCTCAGTGAAAAATGAGCAAAATCAAGCACATTTGGGTCGTTTTGTGAAAATTGTGAAGGATTTTCCAAAGTGGGCAAAAATTTAAAAAAATGTCAGGGCCGGTATTGTCGAAAAAGTAAAGAATGGGGATTTTCCCAAACCTTGCTAAAAGGGGCCAGGCAGGCGGGCTGAGTGAAAAAGGAGCAAAATCAAGCACAGCTGGGACGTTGTGTGAAAATTGTGAAGTATTTTCCTAACCGGAAAAAAATTGAAAAAAAAGACAGGGCCGGTGGTGTCGAAAAAGTCAAAAATGGGGATTTTCCCAAAACTTGCTAAAAGGGGCCAGGGGGGCGGGCTGAGTGAGAAAGGAGCAAAATCAAGCACAGTTGGGGCGTTTTGTGAAAATTGTGAAGGATTTTCCAAAGTGGGCAAAAATTGAAAAAAAACACAGGGCCGGTAGTATCGAAAAAGTCAAAAATGGGGAATTTTCCCAAACCTTGCTAGAAGGGGCCAGACAGGCAGGCTGAGTGAAAAAGGAGCAAAATCATTAACAGTTGGGGCGTTTTGTGAAAAATGTGAAGGATTTTCCAAACCGGGCAAAATTTGAAAAAAACGACAGGGCCGGTAGTGTCGACAAAGTCAAAAATGCAGATTTTCCAAAACCTTGCTAAAAGGGGCCGGGGGGAGGGATGAGCGAAAAACTAGCAAAATCAAGCACAGTTGGGGCGTTTTGTGAAAATTGTGAAGGATTTTCCAAACCGGGCAAAACTTGAAAAAAAACGACAGTTGTTGTGCTTTTTTGTGTTGAAAAAGTCAAAAATGGGGATTTTCCCGAACCTTGCTAAAAGGGGCCAGGGGGGCGGGTTGAGTGAGAAAGGAGCAAAATCAAGCAAAGTTGGGGCGTTTTGTGAAAATTGTGAAGGATTTTCCAAAGTGGGCAAAAATTTAAAAAAACGACAGGGCATGTAGTGTTGAAAAAGTCAAAAATGGGGATTTTCCAAAAACTTGCTAAAAGGGGCCAGGGGGACGGGCTGAGTGAAAAACGAGCAAAATCAAGCACCGTTGGGGCGTTTTGTGAAAATTGTGAAGGATTTTCCAAAGTGGGCAAAAATTGAAAAAAACGACAGGGCTGGTAGTGTCAAAAAAGTCAAAAATGGGGATTTTCCCAAACCTTTTTAAAAGGGGCCAGAGGGGCGGGCTGAGTGAAAAAGGAGCAAAATCAAGCACAGTTGATGTGTAATGTGATAATTGAGAAGGATTTTCCAAAGTGGGCAAAAATTGAAAAAAACGACAGGGCCGTTAGTGTCGAAAAAGTCAAAAATGGAAATTTCCCAAACCTTGCTAAAAGGGGCCAGGGGGGCGGGCTGAGTGAGAAAGGAGCAAAATCAAGCACAGTCGGGGCGTTGTGTGAAAATTGTGAAGGATTTTCCAAACCGGGCAAAAAGTTGAATAAAACGACAGGGCCAGTAGTGTGGAAAAAGTAAAAAATGGGGATTTTCCCAAAACTAGCTAAAAGTTGCCGGGGGGCGGGATGAGTGAAAAACGAGCAAAATCAAGCACAGTTGGGGGTTTTGTGAAAATTGTGAAGGATTTTCCAAAGTGGGCAAAAATTTTTAAAAACGTCAGGGCCGGTAGTGTCGAAAAAGTCAAAAATGGGGATTTTCCCAAAACTTGCTAAGAGGGGCCAGGGGGCGGACTGAGTCAGAAGGGAGCAAAATCAAGCACAGTTGGGGTGTTTTGTGAAAATTGTGAAGGATTTTCCAAACCGGTCAAAAATTGAAAAAAAAAGACAGGGCCGGTGGTGTCGAAACAGTAAAAAATGGGGATTTTCCCAAAACTTGCTAAAAGGGGCCAGGGGGGCGGGCTGAGTGAGAAAGGAGCAAAATCAAGCACAGTTGGGGCGTTTTGTGAAAATTGTGAAGGATTTTCCAAAGTGGGCAAAAATTGAAAAAAACGACAGGGCTGGTAGTGTCGAAAAAGTCAAAAATGGGGAAGGGTGGGCAATTGTTCCAAAACCTTGCTAAAAGTGGCCGGGGGGCGGGCTCAGTGAAAAATGAGCAAAATCAAGCACATTTGGGTCGTTTTGTGAAAATTGTGAAGGATTTTCCAAAGTGGGCAAAAATTTAAAAAAATGTCAGGGCCGGTATTGTCGAAAAAGTAAAGAATGGGGATTTTCCCAAACCTTGCTAAAAGGGGCCAGGCAGGCGGGCTGAGTGAAAAAGGAGCAAAATCAAGCACAGCTGGGACGTTGTGTGAAAATTGTGAAGTATTTTCCTAACCGGAAAAAAATTGAAAAAAAAGACAGGGCCGGTGGTGTCGAAAAAGTCAAAAATGGGGATTTTCCCAAAACTTGCTAAAAGGGGCCAGGGGGGCGGGCTGAGTGAGAAAGGAGCAAAATCAAGCACAGTTGGGGCGTTTTGTGAAAATTGTGAAGGATTTTCAAAAGTGGGCAAAAATTGAAAAAAAACACAGGGCCGGTAGTATCGAAAAAGTCAAAAATGGGGAATTTTCCCAAACCTTGCTAGAAGGGGCCAGACAGGCAGGCTGAGTGAAAAAGGAGCAAAATCATTAACAGTTGGGGCGTTTTGTGAAAAATGTGAAGGATTTTCCAAACCGGGCAAAATTTGAAAAAAACGACAGGGCCGGTAGTGTCGACAAAGTCAAAAATGCAGATTTTCCAAAACCTTGCTAAAAGGGGCCGGGGGGAGGGATGAGCGAAAAACTAGCAAAATCAAGCACAGTTGGGGCGTTTTGTGAAAATTGTGAAGGATTTTCCAAACCGGGCAAAACTTGAAAAAAAACGACAGTTGTTGTGCTTTTTTGTGTTGAAAAAGTCAAAAATGGGGATTTTCCCGAACCTTGCTAAAAGGGGCCAGGGGGGCGGGTTGAGTGAGAAAGGAGCAAAATCAAGCAAAGTTGGGGCGTTTTGTGAAAATTGTGAAGGATTTTCCAAAGTGGGCAAAAATTTAAAAAAACGACAGGGCATGTAGTGTTGAAAAAGTCAAAAATGGGGATTTTCCAAAAACTTGCTAAAAGGGGCCAGGGGGACGGGCTGAGTGAAAAACGAGCAAAATCAAGCACCGTTGGGGCGTTTTGTGAAAATTGTGAAGGATTTTCCAAAGTGGGCAAAAATTGAAAAAAACGACAGGGCTGGTAGTGTCAAAAAAGTCAAAAATGGGGATTTTCCCAAACCTTTTTAAAAGGGGCCAGAGGGGCGGGCTGAGTGAAAAAGGAGCAAAATCAAGCACAGTTGATGTGTAATGTGATAATTGAGAAGGATTTTCCAAAGTGGGCAAAAATTGAAAAAAACGACAGGGCCGTTAGTGTCGAAAAAGTCAAAAATGGAAATTTCCCAAACCTTGCTAAAAGGGGCCAGGGGGGCGGGCTGAGTGAGAAAGGAGCAAAATCAAGCACAGTCGGGGCGTTGTGTGAAAATTGTGAAGGATTTTCCAAACCGGGCAAAAAGTTGAATAAAACGACAGGGCCAGTAGTGTGGAAAAAGTAAAAAATGGGGATTTTCCCAAAACTAGCTAAAAGTTGCCGGGGGGCGGGATGAGTGAAAAACGAGCAAAATCAAGCACAGTTGGGGGTTTTGTGAAAATTGTGAAGGATTTTCCAAAGTGGGCAAAAAATTTTAAAAACGTCAGGGCCGGTAGTGTCGAAAAAGTCAAAAATGGGGATTTTCCCAAAACTTGCTAAGAGGGGCCAGGGGGCGGACTGAGTCAGAAAGGAGCAAAATCAAGCACAGTTGGGGCGTTTTGTGAAAATTGTGAAGGATTTTCCAAAGTGGGCACAAATTTTAAAAGGCGACAGGGCCGGTAGTGTCGAAAAAGTCAAAAATGGGGATTTTCCCAAACCTTGCAAAATGGGGCCGGGGGGCGGGCTCAGTGAAAAACGGGCAAAAGCAAGCACAGTTGGGGCGTTTTGTGAAAATTGTGAAGGATTTTCCAAACCGGGCAAAAATTTTAAAAAACGTCAGGGCCGGTAGTGTCGAAAGAGTCAAAAATGGGGATTTTCCCAAAACTTGCTAAAAGTGGCCGGGGGGCGGGATGAGTGAGCAAAATCAAGCACAGTTGATGTGTAATGTGAAAATTGTGAAGGATTTTCCAAACCAGGCAAAAATTGAAAAAAACGACAGGGCCGGTAGTGTCGAAAAAGTAAAAAATGCGGATTTTCCCAAACCTTGCAAAAAGGGGCCGGGGGGCGGGCTCAGTGAAAAACGAGCAAAATCAAGCACATTTGGGGCGTTTTGTGAAAATTTTGAATGATTTTCCAAAGTGGGCAAAAATTTTAAAAAGCGACGGGCGGTAGTGTCGAAAAAGTCAAAAATGGGGATTTTCCCAAACCTTGCTAAAAAAGGCCAGGGGGGCGGGCTGAGTGAAAAATGAGTAAAATCAAGCACAGTTGGGGCGTTTTGTGAAAATTGTGAAGGATTTTCCAAAGTTGGCAAAAATTTTAAAAAACGACAGGGCCGGTAGTGTCGAAAAAGTCAAAAATGGGGATTCTCCCAAAACTTGCTAAAAGTGGCCGGGGGGCGGGATGAGTGAGCAAAATCAAGCACAGTTGATGTGTAATGTGAAAATTTTCCAAACCAGGCAAAAATTGAAAAAAACGACAGGGCCGGTAGTGTCGAAAAAGTCAAAAATGCGGATTTTCCCAAACCTTGCTAAAAGGGGCCAGGGGGGCGGACTGAGTCAGAAATGAGCAAAATCAAGCACAGTTGGGGCGTTTTGTGAAAATTGTGAAGGATTTTCCAAACCGGGCAAAAATTGAAAAAAACGACAGGGCCGGTAGTGTCGAAAAAGTCAAAAATGGGGATTTTCCCAAACCTTGCTAAAAGGGGCCAGGGAGGAGGGCTGTGTGAAAAAGGAGCAAATCAAGCACAGTTGGGGCGTTATGTTAAAATTGTGAAGGATTTTCCAAAGTGGGCAAAATTTGAAAAAAAACGACAGGGCCGGTAGTGTCGAAAAAGTCAAAAATGGGGATTTTCCCAAAACTTGCTAAAAGGGGCCCGGGAGGGGGGGCTGAGTGAGAAAGGAGCAAAATCAAGCACAGTTGGGGCGTTATGTTAAAATTGTGAAGGATTTTCAAAAGTGGGCAAAATTTGAAAAAAAACGACTGGGCCGGTAGTGTCGAAAAAGTCAAAAATGGGGATTTTCCCAAAACTTGCTAAATGGGGCCCGGGAGGGGGGGGCTGAGTGAGAAAGGAGCAAAATCAAGCATAGTTGGGGCGTTTTCTTAAAATTGTGAAGGATTTTCCAAACCGGGCAAAATTTGAAAAAAACGACAGGGCCGGTAGTGTCGAAAAAGTCAAAAATGGGGATTTTCCCAAACCTTGCTAAAAGGGGCCAGGGAGGAGGGCTGTGTGAAAAAGGAGCAAATCAAGCACAGTTGGGGCGTTATGTTAAAATTGTGAAGGATTTTCCAAAGTGGGCAAAATTTGAAAAAAAACGACAGGGCCGGTAGTGTCGAAAAAGTCAAAAATGGGGATTTTCCCAAACCTTGCTAAAATGGGCCAGAGGGGGGGGGCTGAGTGAAAAAGGAGCAAAATCAAGCACAGTTGGAGCGTTGTGTGAAAATTGTGAAGGATTTTCCAAAGTGGGCAAAAATTTAAAAAAACGACAGGTCCGGTAGTGTCGAAAAAGTCAAAAATGGGGATTTTCACAAACCTTGCTAAAAGGGGCCAGGGGGGCGGGCTGAGTAAGAAAGGAGCAAAATCAAGCACAGTTGGGGCGTTTTGAGAACATTTTGAAGGATTTTCCAAAGTGGGCAAAAATTGAAAAAAACGACAGGGCCGGTAGTGTCGAAAAAGTCAAAAATGCGGATTTTCCCAAACCTTGCTAAAAGGGGCCAGGGGGGCGGACTGAGTCAGAAATGAGCAAAATCAAGCACAGTTGGGGCGTTTTGTGAAAATTGTGAAGGATTTTCCAAACCGGGCAAAAATTGAAAAAAACGACAGGGCCGGTAGTGTCGAAAAAGTCAAAAATGGGGATTTTCCCAAACCTTGCTAAAAGGGGCCAGGGAGGAGGGCTGTGTGAAAAAGGAGCAAATCAAGCACAGTTGGGGCGTTATGTTAAAATTGTGAAGGATTTTCCAAAGTGGGCAAAATTTGAAAAAAAACGACAGGGCCGGTAGTGTCGAAAAAGTCAAAAATGGGGATTTTCCCAAAACTTGCTAAATGGGGCCCGGGAGGGGGGGCTGAGTGAGAAAGGAGCAAAATCAAGCATAGTTGGGGCGTTTTCTTAAAATTGTGAAGGATTTTCCAACCCTGGCAAAATTTGAAAAAAACGACAGGGCCGGTAGTGTCGAAAAGTCAAAAATGGGGATTTTCCCAAACCTTGCTAAAAGGGGCCAGGGAGGAGGGCTGTGTGAAAAAGGATCAAATCAAGCACAGTTGGGGCGTTATGTTAAAATTGTGAAGGATTTTCCAAAGTGGGCAAAATTTGAAAAAAAACGACAGGGCCGGTAGCGTCGAAAAAGTCAAAAATGGGGATTTTCCCAAAACTTGCTAAATGGGGCCCGGGAGGGGGGGCTGAGTGAGAAAGGAGCAAAATCAAGCATAGTTGGGGCGTTTTCTTAAAATTGTGAAGGATTTTCCAAACCGGGCAAAATTTGAAAAAAACGACAGGGCCGGTAGTGTCGAAAAAGTCAAAAATGGGGATTTTCCCAAACCTTGCTAAAAGGGGCCAGAGGGGGGGGCTGAGTGAAAAAGGACAAGCACAGTTGGAGCGTTGTGTGAAAATTGTGAAGGATTTCCCAAAGTGGGCAAAAATTTAAAAAAACGACAGGTCCGGTAGTGTCGAAAAAGTAAAAAATGCGGATTTTCCCAAAACTTACTAAATGGGGCCCGGGAGGGGGGCTGAGTGAGAAAGGAGCAAAATCAAGCATAGTTGGGGCGTTTTCTTAAAATTTTGAAGGATTTTCCAAACCGGGCAAAATTTGAAAAAAACGACAGGGCCGGTAGTGTCGAAAAAGTCAAAAATGGGGATTTTCCCAAACCTTGCTAAAAGGGGCCAGGGAGGAGGGCTGAGTGAGAAAGGAGCAAAATCAAGCACAGTTGGGGCGTTTTGAGAACATTTTGAAGGATTTTCCAAAGTGGGCAAAATTTGAAAAAAAACGACAGGGCCGGTAGTGTCGAAAAAGTCAAAAATGGGGATTTTCCCAAAACTTGCTAAATGGGGCCCGGGAGGGGGGGCTGAGTGAGAAAGGAGCAAAATCAAGCACAGTTGGGGCGTTATGTTAAAATTGTGAAGGATTTTCCAAACCGGGAAAAAATTTTAAAAAACGACAGGTCCGGTAGTGTCGAAAAAGTCAAAAATGGGGATTTTCACAAACCTTGCTAAAAGGGGCCAGGGGGGCAGGCTGAGTGAGAAAGGAGCAAAATCAAGCACAGTTGGGGCGTTTTGAGAACATTTTGAAGGATTTTCCAAAGTGGGCAAAAATTGAAAAAAACGACAGGGCCGGTAGTGTCGAAAAAGTCAAAAATGCGGATTTTCCCAAACCTTGCTAAAAGGGGCCAGGGGGGTGGACTGAGTCAGAAATGAGCAAAATCAAGCACAGTTGGGGCGTTATGTTAAAATTGTGAAGGATTTTCCAAAGTGGGCAAAAATTGAAAAAAACGACAGTGCCGGTAGTGTCGAAAAAGTCAAAAATGGGGATTTTCCCAAACCTTGCTAAAAGGGGCCAGGGAGGAGGGCTGTGTGAAAAAGGAGCAAATCAAGCACAGTTGGGGCGTTATGTTAAAATTGTGAAGGATTTTCCAAAGTGGGCAAAATTTGAAAAAAAACGACCTGGCCGGTAGTGTCGAAAAAGTCAAAAATGGGGATTTTCCAAAACCTTGCTAAAAGGGGCCAGGGGGGCGGACTAAGTAAGAAAGGAGCAAAATTAAGCACAGTTGGGGCGTTTTGAGAAAATTGTGAAGGATTTTCCAAAGTGGGCAAAATTTGAAAAAAACGACAGGTCCGGTAGTGTCGAAAAAGTCAAAAATTGGGATTTTCCCAAACCTTGCTAAAACGGGCCAGGGGGGCGGACTGAGTCAGAAAGGAGCAAAATCAAGCACAGTTGGGGCGTTTTGGGAAAATTGTGAAGGATTTTCCAAACCGGGTAAAATTTGAAAAAAAAAAAAAGGTCCGGTAGTGTCGAAAAAGTCAAAAATTGGGATTTTCCCAAATTTTTGCTAAAAGGGGCCAGGGGGCGGGCTGATTGAAAAATGAGCAAAATCAAGCACAGTTGGGGCGTTTTGGGAAAATTGTGAAGGATTTTCCAAAGTGGGCAAAAATTGAAAAAAAAGACAGGGCCGGTAGTGTCGAAAAAGTCAAAAATGCGGATTTTCCCAAACCTTGCTAAAAGGGGCCAGGGAGGAGGGCTGAGTGAGAAAGGAGCAAAATCAAGCACAGTTGGGGCGTTTTGAGAACATTTTGAAGGATTTTCCAAAGTGGGCAAAATTTGAAAAAAAACGACACGGCCGGTAGTGTCGAAAAAGTCAAAAATGGGGATTTTCCCAAAACTTGCTAAATGGGGCCCGGGAGGGGGGGCTGAGTGAGAAAGGAGCAAAATCAAGCACAGTTGGGGCGTTATGTTAAAATTGTGAAGGATTTTCCAAACCGGGAAAAAATTTTAAAAAACGACAGGTCCGGTAGTGTCGAAAAAGTCAAAAATGGGGATTTTCACAAACCTTGCTAAAAGGGGCCAGGGGGGCAGGCTGAGTGAGAAAGGAGCAAAATCAAGCACAGTTGGGGCGTTTTGAGAACATTTTGAAGGATTTTCCAAAGTGGGCAAAAATTGAAAAAAACGACAGGGCCGGTAGTGTCGAAAAAGTCAAAAATGCGGATTTTCCCAAACCTTGCTAAAAGGGGCCAGGGGGGTGGACTGAGTCAGAAATGAGCAAAATCAAGCACAGTTGGGGCGTTATGTTAAAATTGTGAAGGATTTTCCAAAGTGGGCAAAAATTGAAAAAAACGACAGTGCCGGTAGTGTCGAAAAAGTCAAAAATGGGGATTTTCCCAAACCTTGCTAAAAGGGGCCAGGGAGGAGGGCTGTGTGAAAAAGGAGCAAATCAAGCACAGTTGGGGCGTTATGTTAAAATTGTGAAGGATTTTCCAAAGTGGGCAAAATTTGAAAAAAAACGACCTGGCCGGTAGTGTCGAAAAAGTCAAAAATGGGGATTTTCCAAAACCTTGCTAAAAGGGGCCAGGGGGGCGGACTAAGTAAGAAAGGAGCAAAATTAAGCACAGTTGGGGCGTTTTGAGAAAATTGTGAAGGATTTTCCAAAGTGGGCAAAATTTGAAAAAAACGACAGGTCCGGTAGTGTCGAAAAAGTCAAAAATTGGGATTTTCCCAAACCTTGCTAAAACGGGCCAGGGGGGCGGACTGAGTCAGAAAGGAGCAAAATCAAGCACAGTTGGGGCGTTTTGGGAAAATTGTGAAGGATTTTCCAAACCGGGTAAAATTTGAAAAAAAAAAAAAGGTCCGGTAGTGTCGAAAAAGTCAAAAATTGGGATTTTCCCAAATTTTTGCTAAAAGGGGCCAGGGGGCGGGCTGATTGAAAAATGAGCAAAATCAAGCACAGTTGGGGCGTTTTGGGAAAATTGTGAAGGATTTTCCAAAGTGGGCAAAAATTGAAAAAAAAGACAGGGCCGGTAGTGTCGAAAAAGTCAAAAATGCGGATTTTCCCAAACCTTGCTAAAAGGGGCCAGGGGGGCGGACTGAGTCAGAAATGAGCAAAATCAAGCACAGTTGGGGCGTTTTGAGAAAATTGTGAAGGATTTTCCAAACCGGGCAAAATTTGAAAAAAATGACAGGGCCGGTAGTGTCGAAAAAGTCAAAAATGGGGATTTTCCAAAACTTTGCTAAAAGGGGCCAGGGGGGCGGACTAAGTAAGCAAGGAGCAAAATCAAGCACAGTTGGGGCGTTTTGGGAAAATTGTGAAGGATTTTCCAAACCGGGCAAAATTTCAAAAAAACGACAGGGCCGGGGTAGTGTCGAAAAAGTCAAAAATGCGGATTTTCCCAAATCTTTGCTAAAAGGGGCCAGGGGGGCGGACTGAGTCAGAAAGGAGCAAAATTAAGCACAGTTGGGGCGTTTTGGGAAAATTGTGAAGGATTTTCAAACTGGGCAAAATTTGAAAAAAACGACAGTGCCGGCAGTGTCGAAAAAGTCAAAAATTGGGATTTTCCCAAACTTTGCTTAAAGAGGCCAGAGGGGGGGGCTGGGTGAATTAGGAGCAAAACCAAGCACAGTTGGGGCGTTTTGTGAAAATTGTGAAGGATTTTCCAAACCGGGCTAAATTTGAAAAAAAGACAGGGCCGGTAGTGTCGAAAAAGTCAAAAATGGGGATTTTCCCAAACCTTGCTAAAAGGGGCCAGGGGGGCGGACTGAGTGAGAAAGGAGCAAAATCAAGCACAGTTGGGGCGTTGTGTGAAAATTGTGAAGGATTTTCCAAACCGGGCAAAATTTGAAAAAAACGACAGGGCCGGTAGTGTCGAAAAAGTCAAAAATGGGGATTTTCACAAACCTTGCTAAAAGGTGCCAGGGGGCGGACTGAGTCAGAAAGGAGCAAAATCAAGCACAGTTGGGGCGTTGTGTGAAAATTGTGAAGGATTTTCCAAAGTGGGCAAAAATTGAAAAAAACGACAGGGCCGGTAGTGTCGAAAAAGTCAAAAATGGGGATTTTCCCAAATCTTGCTAAAAGGGGCCAGGGGTGCGGACTGAGTGAGAAAGGAGAAAAATCAAGCACAGTTGGGGCGTTTTGGGAAAATTGTGAAGGATTTTCCAAACCGGGCATAAATTGAAAAAAAAGACAGGGCCGGTAGTGTCGAAAAAGTCAAAAATGGGGATTTTCCCAAACCTTGCTAAAAGGGGCCAGGGGGGCGGACTGAGTCAGAAAGGAGCAAAATCAAGCACAGTTGGGGCGTTTTGGGAAAATTGTGAAGGATTTTCCAAACCGGGCAAAATTTGAAAAAAACGACAGGGCCGGTAGTGTCGAAAAAGTCAAAAATGGGGATTTTCCCAAATCCTTGCTAAAAGGGGCCAGGGGGGCGGACTAAGTAAGAAAGGAGCAAAATCAAGCACAGTTGGGGCGTTTTGGGAAAATTGTGAAGGATTTTCCAAACCGGGCAAAATTTGAAAAAAACGACAGGGCCGGTAGTGTCGAAAAAGTCAAAAATGCGGATTTTCCCAAATCTTTGCTAAAAGGGGCCAGGGGGCGGGCTTATTGAAAAACGAGCAAAATCAAGCACAGTTGGGGCGTTTTTCGAAAATTATGAAGGATTTTCCAAACCGGGTAAAATTTGAAAAAAAAGACAGGGCCGGTAGTGTCGAAAAAGTCAAAAATGGGGATTTTCCCAAACCTTGCTAAAAGGGGCCAGGGGGGCGGACTGAGTCAGAAAGGAGCAAAATCAAGCACAGTTGGGGCGTTTTGTGAAATTTGTGAAGGATTTTCCAAAGTGGGCAAAAATTGAAAAAAACGACAGGGCCGGTAGTGTCGAAAAAGTCAAAAATGCGGATTTTCCCAAACCTTGCTAAAAGGGGCCAGGGGGGCGGACTGAGTCAGAAAGGAGCAAAATCAAGCACAGTTGGGGCGTTTTGAGAAAATTGTGAAGGATTTTCCAAACCGGGCAAAATTTGAAAAAAACGACAGGGCCGGTAGTGTCGAAAAAGTCAAAAATGGGGATTTTCCAAAACCTTGCTAAAAGGGGCCAGGGGGGCGGACTAAGTAAGAAAGGAGCAAAATCAAGCACAGTTGGGGCGTTTTGGGAAAATTGTGAAGGATTTTCCAAACCGGGCAAAATTTGAAAAAAACGACAGGGCCGGTAGTGTCGAAAAAGTCAAAAATGCGGATTTTCCCAAATCTTTGCTAAAAGGGGCCAGGGGGCGGGCTTATTGAAAAACGAGCAAAATCAAGCACAGTTGGGGCGTTTTGGGAAAATTGTGAAGGATTTTCCAAACCGGGCAAAATTTGAAAAAAACGACAGGGCCGGTAGTGTCTTAAAAGTCAAAAATGGGGATTTTCCCAAACCTTGCTAAAAGGGGCCAGGGGGGCGGACTGAGTCAGAAAGGAGCAAAATCAAGCACAGTTGGGGCGTTATGTTAAAATTGTGAAGGATTTTCCAATTCGGGCAAAATTTGAAAAAAACGACAGTGCCGGTAGTGTCGAAAAAGTCAAAAATTGGGATTTTCCCAAACTTTGCTTAAAGAGGCCAGAGGGGGGGGGCTGGGTGAAAAAGGAGCAAAATCAAGCACAGTTGGGGCGTTTTGTGAAAATTGTGAAGGATTTTCCAAAGTGGGCAAAAATTGAAAAAAACGACAGGGCCGGTAGTGTCGAAAAAGTCAAAAATGGGGATTTTCCAAAACCTTGCTAAAAGGTGCCAGGGGATGGACTGAGTCAGAAAGGAGCAAAATCAAGCACAGTTGGGGCGTTTTGGGAAAATTGTGAAGGATTTTCCAAACCGGGCAAAATTTGAAAAAAACGACAGGGCCGGTAGTGTCGAAAAAGTAAAAAATGCGGATTTTCCCAAATCTTTGCTAAAAGGGGCCAGGGGACGGGCTTATTGAAAAACGAGCAAAATCAAGCACAGTTGGGGCGTTTTGGGAAAATTGTGAAGGATTTTCCAAACCGGGTAAAATTTGAAAAAAAGACAGGGCCGGTAGTGTCGAAAAAGTCAAAAATGGGGATTTTCCCAAACCTTGCTAAAAGGGGCCAGGGGGGCGGACTGAGTCAGAAAGGAGCAAAATCAAGCACAGTTGGGGCGTTGTGTGAAAATTGTGAAGGATTTTCCAAAGTGGGCAAAAATTGAAAAAAACGACAGGACCGGTAGTGTCGAAAAAGTCAAAAATGCGGATTTTCCCAAACCTTGCTAAAAGGGGCCAGGGGGACGGACTGAGTCAGAAAGGAGCAAAATCAAGCACAGTTGGGGCGTTTTGAGAAAATTGTGAAGGATTTTCCAAACCGGGCAAAATTTGAAAAAAACGACAGGTCCGGTAGTGTCGAAAAAGTCAAAAATGGGGATTTTCCAAAACCTTGCTAAAAGGGGCCAGGGGGGCGGACTGAGTCAGAAAGGAGCAAAATCAAGCACAGTTGGGGCGTTTTGGGAAAATTGTGAAGGATTTTCCAAACCGGGCAAAATTTGAAAAAAACGACAGGGCCGGTAGTGTCGAAAAAGTCAAAAATGGGGATTTTCCAAAACTTTGCTAAAAGGGGCCAGGGGGGCGGACTAAGTAAGCAAGGAGCAAAATCAAGCACAGTTGGGGCGTTTTGGGAAAATTGTGAAGGATTTTCCAAACCGGGCAAAATTTCAAAAAAACGACAGGGCCGGTAGTGTCGAAAAAGTCAAAAATGCGGATTTTCCCAAATCTTTGCTAAAAGGGGCCAGGGGGGCGGACTGAGTCAGAAAGGAGCAAAATTAAGCACAGTTGGGGCGTTTTGGGAAAATTGTGAAGGATTTTCCAAACTGGGCAAAATTTGAAAAAAACGACAGTGCCGGCAGTGTCGAAAAAGTCAAAAATTGGGATTTTCCCAAACTTTGCTTAAAGAGGCCAGAGGGGGGGGGCTGGGTGAATTAGGAGCAAAACCAAGCACAGTTGGGGCGTTTTGTGAAAATTGTGAAGGATTTTCCAAACCGGGCTAAATTTGAAAAAAAGACAGGGCCGGTAGTGTCGAAAAAGTCAAAAATGGGGATTTTCCCAAACCTTGCTAAAAGGGGCCAGGGGGGCGGACTGAGTGAGAAAGGAGCAAAATCAAGCACAGTTGGGGCGTTGTGTGAAAATTGTGAAGGATTTTCCAAACCGGGCAAAATTTGAAAAAAACGACAGGGCCGGTAGTGTCGAAAAAGTCAAAAATGGGGATTTTCACAAACCTTGCTAAAAGGTGCCAGGGGGCGGACTGAGTCAGAAAGGAGCAAAATCAAGCACAGTTGGGGCGTTGTGTGAAAATTGTGAAGGATTTTCCAAAGTGGGCAAAAATTGAAAAAAACGACAGGGCCGGTAGTGTCGAAAAAGTCAAAAATGGGGATTTTCCCAAATCTTGCTAAAAGGGGCCAGGGGTGCGGACTGAGTGAGAAAGGAGAAAAATCAAGCACAGTTGGGGCGTTTTGGGAAAATTGTGAAGGATTTTCCAAACCGGGCATAAATTGAAAAAAAAGACAGGGCCGGTAGTGTCGAAAAAGTCAAAAATGGGGATTTTCCCAAACCTTGCTAAAAGGGGCCAGGGGGGCGGACTGAGTCAGAAAGGAGCAAAATCAAGCACAGTTGGGGCGTTTTGGGAAAATTGTGAAGGATTTTCCAAACCGGGCAAAATTTGAAAAAAACGACAGGGCCGGTAGTGTCGAAAAAGTCAAAAATGGGGATTTTCCCAAATCCTTGCTAAAAGGGGCCAGGGGGGCGGACTAAGTAAGAAAGGAGCAAAATCAAGCACAGTTGGGGCGTTTTGGGAAAATTGTGAAGGATTTTCCAAACCGGGCAAAATTTGAAAAAAACGACAGGGCCGGTAGTGTCGAAAAAGTCAAAAATGCGGATTTTCCCAAATCTTTGCTAAAAGGGGCCAGGGGGCGGGCTTATTGAAAAACGAGCAAAATCAAGCACAGTTGGGGCGTTTTTCGAAAATTATGAAGGATTTTCCAAACCGGGTAAAATTTGAAAAAAAAGACAGGGCCGGTAGTGTCGAAAAAGTCAAAAATGCGGATTTTCCCAAACCTTGCTAAAAGGGGCCAGGGGGGCGGACTGAGTCAGAAAGGAGCAAAATCAAGCACAGTTGGGGCGTTTTGAGAAAATTGTGAAGGATTTTCCAAACCGGGCAAAATTTGAAAAAAACGACAGGGCCGGTAGTGTCGAAAAAGTCAAAAATGGGGATTTTCCAAAACCTTGCTAAAAGGGGCCAGGGGGGCGGACTAAGTAAGAAAGGAGCAAAATCAAGCACAGTTGGGGCGTTTTGGGAAAATTGTGAAGGATTTTCCAAACCAGGCAAAATTTGAAAAAAACGACAGGGCTGGTAGTGTCGAAAAAGTCAAAAATGCGGATTTTCCCAAATCTTTGCTAAAAGGGGCCAGGGGGCGGGCTTATTGAAAAACGAGCAAAATCAAGCACAGTTGGGGCGTTTTGGGAAAATTGTGAAGGATTTTCCAAACCGGGCAAAATTTGAAAAAAACGACAGGGCCGGTAGTGTCTTAAAAGTCAAAAATGGGGATTTTCCCAAACCTTGCTAAAAGGGGCCAGGGGGGCGGACTGAGTCAGAAAGGAGCAAAATCAAGCACAGTTGGGGCGTTTTGGGAAAATTGTGAAGGATTTTCCAATTCGGGCAAAATTTGAAAAAAACGACAGTGCCGGTAGTGTCGAAAAAGTCAAAAATTGGGATTTTCCCAAACTTTGCTTAAAGAGGCCAGAGGGGGGGGGCTGGGTGAAAAAGGAGCAAAATCAAGCACAGTTGGGGCGTTTTGTGAAAATTGTGAAGGATTTTCCAAAGTGGGCAAAAATTGAAAAAAACGACAGGGCCGGTAGTGTCGAAAAAGTCAAAAATGGGGATTTTCCAAAACCTTGCTAAAAGGTGCCAAGGGATGGACTGAGTCAGAAAGGAGCAAAATCAAGCACAGTTGGGGCGTTTTGGGAAAATTGTGAAGGATTTTCCAAACCGGGCAAAATTTGAAAAAAACGACAGGGCCGGTAGTGTCGAAAAAGTAAAAAATGCGGATTTTCCCAAATCTTTGCTAAAAGGGGCCAGGGGACGGGCTTATTGAAAAACGAGCAAAATCAAGCACAGTTGGGGCGTTTTGGGAAAATTGTGAAGGATTTTCCAAACCGGGTAAAATTTGAAAAAAAGACAGGGCCGGTAGTGTCGAAAAAGTCAAAAATGGGGATTTTCCCAAACCTTGCTAAAAGGGGCCAGGGGGGCAGACTGAGTCAGAAAGGAGCAAAATCAAGCACAGTTGGGGCGTTGTGTGAAAATTGTGAAGGATTTTCCAAAGTGGGCAAAAATTGAAAAAAACGACAGGACCGGTAGTGTCGAAAAAGTCAAAAATGCGGATTTTCCCAAACCTTGCTAAAAGGGGCCAGGGGGACGGACTGAGTCAGAAAGGAGCAAAATCAAGCACAGTTGGGGCGTTTTGAGAAAATTGTGAAGGATTTTCCAAACCGGGCAAAATTTGAAAAAAACGACAGGTCCGGTAGTGTCGAAAAAGTCAAAAATGGGGATTTTCCAAAACCTTGCTAAAAGGGGCCAGGGGGGCGGACTGAGTCAGAAAGGAGCAAAATCAAGCACAGTTGGGGCGTTTTGGGAAAATTGTGAAGGATTTTCCAAACCGGGCAAAATTTGAAAAAAACGACAGGGCCGGTAGTGTCGAAAAAGTCAAAAATGCGGATTTTCCCAAATCTTTGCTAAAAGGTGCCAGGGGGCGGGCTTATTGAAAAACGAGCAAAATCAAGCACAGTTGGGGCGTTTTGGGAAAATTGTGAAGGATTTTCCAAAGTGGGCAAAAATTGAAAAAAAAGACAGGGCCGGTAGTGTAGAAAAAGTCAAAAATGCGGATTTTCCCAAACCTTGCTAAAAGGGGCCAGGGGGGCGGACTGAGTCAGAAATGAGCAAAATCAAGCACAGTTGGGGCGTTTTGAGAAAATTGTGAAGGATTTTCCAAACCGGGCAAAATTTGAAAAAAACGACAGGGCCGGTAGTGTCGAAAAAGTCAAAAATGGGGATTTTCCCAAATCCTTGCTAAAAGGGGCCAGGGGGGCGGACTAAGTAAGAAAGGAGCAAAATCAAGCACAGTTGGGGCGTTTTGGGAAAATTGTGAAGGATTTTCCAAACCGGGCAAAATTTGAAAAAAACGACAGGGCCGGTAGTGTCGAAAAAGTCAAAAATGCGGATTTTCCCAAATCTTTGCTAAAAGGGGCCAGGGGGCGGGCTTATTGAAAAACGAGCAAAATCAAGCACAGTTGGGGCGTTTTTCGAAAATTATGAAGGATTTTCCAAACCGGGTAAAATTTGAAAAAAAAGACAGGGCCGGTAGTGTCGAAAAAGTCAAAAATGGGGATTTTCCCAAACCTTGCTAAAAGGGGCCAGGGGGGCGGACTGAGTCAGAAAGGAGCAAAATCAAGCACAGTTGGGGCGTTTTGTGAAAATTGTGAAGGATTTTCCAAAGTGGGCAAAAATTGAAAAAAACGACAGGGCCGGTAGTGTCGAAAAAGTCAAAAATGCGGATTTTCCCAAACCTTGCTAAAAGGGGCCAGGGGGGCGGACTGAGTCAGAAATGAGCAAAATCAAGCACAGTTGGGGCGTTTTGAGAAAATTGTGAAGGATTTTCCAAACCGGGAAAAAATTTGAAAAAAACGACAGGGCCGGTAGTGTCGAAAAAGTCAAAAATGGGGATTTTCCAAAACCTTGCTAAAAGGGGCCAGGGGGGCGGACTAAGTAAGAAAGGAGCAAAATCAAGCACAGTTGGGGCGTTTTGGGAAAATTGTGAAGGATTTTCCAAACCGGGCAAAATTTGAAAAAAACGACAGGGCCGGTAGTGTCGAAAAAGTCTAAAATGCGGATTTTCCCAAATCTTTGCTAAAAGGGGCCAGGGGGCGGGCTTATTGAAAAACGAGCAAAATCAAGCACAGTTGGGGCGTTTTGGGAAAATTGTGAAGGATTTTCCAAACCGGGCAAAATTTGAAAAAAACGACAGGGCCGGTAGTGTCGAAAAAGTCAAAAATGGGGATTTTCCCAAACTTTGCTTAAAGAGGCCAGAGGGGGGGGGCTGGGTGAAAAAGGAGCAAAATCAAGCACAGTTGGGGCGTTTTGTGAAAATTGTGAAGGATTTTCCAAAGTGGGCAAAAATTGAAAAAAACGACAGGGCCGGTAGTGTCGAAAAAGTCAAAAATGGGGATTTTCCAAAACCTTGCTAAAAGGTGCCAGGGGGTGGACTGAGTCAGAAAGGAGCAAAATCAAGCACAGTTGGGGCGTTTTGGGAAAATTGTGAAGGATTTTCCAATTCGGGCAAAATTTGAAAAAAACGACAGTGCCGGTAGTGTCGAAAAAGTCAAAAATGGGGATTTTCCCAAACTTTGCTTAAAGAGGCCAGAGGGGGGGGGCTGGGTGAAAAAGGAGCAAAATCAAGCACAGTTGGGGCGTTTTGTGAAAATTGTGAAGGATTTTCCAAAGTGGGCAAAAATTGAAAAAAACGACAGGGCCGGTAGTGTCGAAAAAGTCAAAAATGGGGATTTTCCAAAACCTTGCTAAAAGGTGCCAGGGGGTGGACTGAGTCAGAAAGGAGCAAAATCAAGCACAGTTGGGGCGTTTTGGGAAAATTGTGAAGGATTTTCCAAACCGGGCAAAATTTGAAAAAAACGACAGGGCCGGTAGTGTCGAAAAAGTCAAAAATGCGGATTTTCCCAAATCTTTGCTAAAAGGGGCCAGGGGACGGGCTTATTGAAAAACGAGCAAAATCAAGCACAGTTGGGGCGTTTTGGGAAAATTGTGAAGGATTTTCCAAACCGGGCAAAATTTGAAAAAAACGACAGGGCCGGTAGTGTCGAAAAAGTCAAAAATGCGGATTTTCCCAAATCTTTGCTAAAAGGGGCCAGGGGGCGGGCTTATTGAAAAACGAGCAAAATCAAGCACAGTTGGGGCGTTTTTCGAAAATTATGAAGGATTTTCCAAACCGGGTAAAATTTGAAAAAAAAGACAGGGCCGGTAGTGTCGAAAAAGTCAAAAATGGGGATTTTCCCAAACCTTGCTAAAAGGGGCCAGGGGGGCGGACTGAGTCAGAAAGGAGCAAAATCAAGCACAGTTGGGGCGTTTTGTGAAAATTGTGAAGGATTTTCCAAAGTGGGCAAAAATTGAAAAAAACGACAGGGCCGGTAGTGTCGAAAAAGTCAAAAATGCGGATTTTCCCAAACCTTGCTAAAAGGGGCCAGGGGGGCGGACTGAGTCAGAAATGAGCAAAATCAAGCACAGTTGGGGCGTTTTGAGAAAATTGTGAAGGATTTTCCAAACCGGGAAAAAATTTGAAAAAAACGACAGGGCCGGTAGTGTCGAAAAAGTCAAAAATGGGGATTTTCCAAAACCTTGCTAAAAGGGGCCAGGGGGGCGGACTAAGTAAGAAAGGAGCAAAATCAAGCACAGTTGGGGCGTTTTGGGAAAATTGTGAAGGATTTTCCAAACCGGGCAAAATTTGAAAAAAACGACAGGGCCGGTAGTGTCGAAAAAGTCTAAAATGCGGATTTTCCCAAATCTTTGCTAAAAGGGGCCAGGGGGCGGGCTTATTGAAAAACGAGCAAAATCAAGCACAGTTGGGGCGTTTTGGGAAAATTGTGAAGGATTTTCCAAACTGGGCAAAATTTGAAAAAAACGACAGGGCCGGTAGTGTCGAAAAAGTCAAAAATGGGGATTTTCCCAAACTTTGCTTAAAGAGGCCAGAGGGGGGGGGCTGGGTGAAAAAGGAGCAAAATCAAGCACAGTTGGGGCGTTTTGTGAAAATTGTGAAGGATTTTCCAAAGTGGGCAAAAATTGAAAAAAACGACAGGGCCGGTAGTGTCGAAAAAGTCAAAAATGGGGATTTTCCAAAACCTTGCTAAAAGGTGCCAGGGGGTGGACTGAGTCAGAAAGGAGCAAAATCAAGCACAGTTGGGGCGTTTTGGGAAATTTGTGAAGGATTTTCCAAACCGGGTAAAGTTTGAAAAAAAAGACAGGGCCGGTAGTGTCGAAAAAGTCAAAAATGGGGATTTTCCAAAACCTTGCTAAAAGGTGCCAGGGGGTGGACTGAGTCAGAAAGGAGCAAAATCAAGCACAGTTGGGGCGTTTTGGGAAAATTGTGAAGGATTTTCCAATTCGGGCAAAATTTGAAAAAAACGACAGTGCCGGTAGTGTCGAAAAAGTCAAAAATGGGGATTTTCCCAAACTTTGCTTAAAGAGGCCAGAGGGGGGGGGCTGGGTGAAAAAGGAGCAAAATCAAGCACAGTTGGGGCGTTTTGTGAAAATTGTGAAGGATTTTCCAAAGTGGGCAAAAATTGAAAAAAACGACAGGGCCGGTAGTGTCGAAAAAGTCAAAAATGGGGATTTTCCAAAACCTTGCTAAAAGGTGCCAGGGGGTGGACTGAGTCAGAAAGGAGCAAAATCAAGCACAGTTGGGGCGTTTTGGGAAAATTGTGAAGGATTTTCCAAACCGGGCAAAATTTGAAAAAAACGACAGGGCCGGTAGTGTCGAAAAAGTCAAAAATGCGGATTTTCCCAAATCTTTGCTAAAAGGGGCCAGGGGACGGGCTTATTGAAAAACGAGCAAAATCAAGCACAGTTGGGGCGTTTTGGGAAAATTGTGAAGGATTTTCCAAACCGGGCAAAATTTGAAAAAAACGACAGGGCCGGTAGTGTCGAAAAAGTCAAAAATGCGGATTTTCCCAAATCTTTGCTAAAAGGGGCCAGGGGGCGGGCTTATTGAAAAACGAGCAAAATCAAGCACAGTTGGGGCGTTTTTCGAAAATTATGAAGGATTTTCCAAACCGGGTAAAATTTGAAAAAAACGACAGGGCCGGTAGTGTCGAAAAAGTCAAAAATGCGGATTTTCCCAAACCTTGCTAAAAGGGGCCAGGGGGGCGGACTGAGTCAGAAATGAGCAAAATCAAGCACAGTTGGGGCGTTTTGAGAAAATTGTGAAGGATTTTCCAAACCGGGCAAAATTTGAAAAAAACGACAGGGCCGGTAGTGTCGAAAAAGTCAAAAATGGGGATTTTCCAAAACCTTGCTAAAAGGGGGCCAGGGGGGCGGACTAAGTAAGAAAGGAGCAAAATCAAGCACAGTTGGGGCGTTTTGGGAAAATTGTGAAGGATTTTCCAAACCGGGCAAAATTTGAAAAAAACGACAGGGCCGGTAGTGTCGAACAAGTCTAAAATGCGGATTTTCCCAAATCTTTGCTAAAAGGGGCCAGGGGGCGGGCTTATTGAAAAACGAGCAAAATCAAGCACAGTTGGGCGTTTTGGAAAAATTGTGAAGGATTTTCCAAACCGGGCAAAATTTGAAAAAAAAGACAGGGCCGGTAGTGTCGAAAAAGTCAAAAATGGGGATTTTCCCAAACTTTGCTTAAAGAGGCCAGAGGGGGGGGGCTGGGTGAAAAAGGAGCAAAATCAAGCACAGTTGGGGCGTTTTGTGAAAATTGTGAAGGATTTTCCAAAGTGGGCAAAAATTGAAAAAAACGACAGGGCCGGTAGTGTCGAAAAAGTCAAAAATGGGGATTTTCCAAAACCTTGCTAAAAGGTGCCAGGGGGTGGACTGAGTCAGAAAGGAGCAAAATCAAGCACAGTTGGGGCGTTTTGGGAAAATTGTGAAGGATTTTCCAATTCGGGCAAAATTTGAAAAAAACGACAGTGCCGGTAGTGTCGAAAAAGTCAAAAATGGGGATTTTCCCAAACTTTGCTTAAAGAGGCCAGAGGGGGGGGGTTGGGTGAAAAAGGAGCAAAATCAAGCACAGTTGGGGCGTTTTGTGAAAATTGTGAAGGATTTTCCAATGTGGGCAAAAATTGAAAAAAACGACAGGGCCGGTAGTGTCGAAAAAGTCAAAAATGGGGATTTTCCAAAACCTTGCTAAAAGGTGCCAGGGGGTGGACTGAGTCAGAAAGGAGCAAAATCAAGCACAGTTGGGGCGTTTTGGGAAAATTGTGAAGGATTTTCCAAACCGGGCAAAATTTGAAAAAAACGACAGGGCCGGTAGTGTCGAAAAAGTCAAAAATGCGGATTTTCCCAAATCTTTGCTAAAAGGGGCCAGGGGACGGGCTTATTGAAAAACGAGCAAAATCAAGCACAGTTGGGGCGTTTTGGGAAAATTGTGAAGGATTTTCCAAACCGGGCAAAATTTGAAAAAAACGACAGGGCCGGTAGTGTCGAAAAAGTCAAAAATGCGGATTTTCCCAAATCTTTGCTAAAAGGGGCCAGGGGGCGGGCTTATTGAAAAACGAGCAAAATCAAGCACAGTTGGGGCGTTTTTCGAAAATTATGAAGGATTTTCCAAACCGGGTAAAATTTGAAAAAAAAGACAGGGCCGGTAGTGTCGAAAAAGTCAAAAATGGTGATTTTCCCAAACCTTGCTAAAAGGGGCCAGGGGGGCGGACTGAGTCAGAAAGGAGCAAAATCAAGCACAGTTGGGGCGTTTTGTGAAAATTGTGAAGGATTTTCCAAAGTGGGCAAAAATTGAAAAAAACGACAGGGCCGGTAGTGTCGAAAAAGTCAAAAATGCGGATTTTCCCAAACCTTGCTAAAAGGGGCCAGGGGGGCGGACTGAGTCAGAAATGAGCAAAATCAAGCACAGTTGGGGCGTTTTGAGAAAATTGTGAAGGATTTTCCAAACCGGGCAAAATTTGAAAAAAACGACAGGGCCGGTAGTGTCGAAAAAGTCAAAAATGGGGATTTTCCAAAACCTTGCTAAAAGGGGCCAGGGGGGCGGACTAAGTAAGAAAGGAGCAAAATCAAGCACAGTTGGGGCGTTTTGGAAAATTGTGAAGGATTTTCCAAACCGGGCAAAATTTGAAAAAAACGACAGGGCCGGTAGTGTCGAAAAAGTCTAAAATGCAGATTTTCCCAAATCTTTGCTAAAAGGGGCCAGGGGGCGGGCTTATTGAAAAACGAGCAAAATCAAGCACAGTTGGGGCGTTTTGGGAAAATTGTGAAGGATTTTCCAAACCGGGCAAAATTTGAAAAAAACGACAGGGCCGGTAGTGTCGAAAAAGTCAAAAATGGGGATTTTCCAAACCTTGCTAAAAGGGGCCAGGGGGGCGGACTGAGTCAGAAAGGAGCAAAATCAAGCACAGTTGGGGCGTTTTGGGAAAATTGTGAAGGATTTTCCAAAGTGGGCAAAAATTGAAAAAAACGACAGGGCCGGTAGTGTCGAAAAAGTCAAAAATGGGGATTTTCCAAAACCTTGCTAAAAGGTGCCAGGGGGTGGACTGAGTCAGAAAGGAGCAAAATCAAGCACAGTTGGGGCGTTTTGGGAAAATTGTGAAGGATTTTCCAAACCGGGCAAAATTTGAAAAAAACGACAGGGCCGGTAGTGTCGAAAAAGTCAAAAATGCGGATTTTCCCAAATCTTTGCTAAAAGGGGCCAGGGGACGGGCTTATTGAAAAACGAGCTAAATCAAGCACAGTTGGGGCGTTTTGGGAAAATTGTGAAGGATTTTCCAAACCGGGTAAAATTTAAAAAAAAAAGACAGGGCCGGTAGTGTCGAAAAAGTCAAAAATGGGATTTTCCCAAACCTTGCTAAAAGGGGCCAGGGGGGCGGACTGAGTCAGAAAGGAGCAAAATCAAGCACAGTTGGGGCGTTGTGTGAAAATTGTGAAGGATTTTCCAAAGTGGGCAAAAATTGAAAAAAACGACAGGACCGGTAGTGTCGAAAAAGTCAAAAATGCGGATTTTCCCAAACCTTGCTAAAAGGGGCCAGGGGGACGGACTGAATCAGAAAGGAGCAAAATCAAGCACAGTTAGGGCGTTTTGAGAAAATTGTGAAGGATTTTCCAAACCGGGCAAAATTTGAAAAAAACGACAGGGCCGGGTAGTGTCGAAAAAGTCAAAAATGGGGATTTTCCAAAACCTTGCTAAAAGGGGCCAGGGGGGCGGACTAAGTAAGAAAGGAGCAAAATCAAGCACAGTTGGGGCGTTTTGGGAAAATTGTGAAGGATTTTCCAAACCGGGCAAAATTTGAAAAAAACGACAGGGCCGGTAGTGTCGAAAAAGTCTAAAATGCGGATTTTCCCAAATCTTTGCTAAAAGGGGCCAGGGGGCGGGCTTATTGAAAAACGAGCAAAATCAAGCACAGTTGGGGCGTTTTGGGAAAATTGTGAAGGATTTTCCAAACCGGGCAAAATTTGAAAAAAACGACAGGGCCGGTAGTGTCGAAAAAGTCAAAAATGGGGATTTTCCCAAACTTTGCTTGAAGAGGCCAGAGGGGGGGGGGGCTGGGTGAAAAAGGAGCAAAATCAAGCACAGTTGGGGCGTTTTGTGAAAATTGTGAAGGATTTTCCAAAGTGGGCAAAAATTGAAAAAAACGACAGGGCCGGGTAGTGTCGAAAAAGTCAAAAATGGGGATTTTCCAAAACCTTGCTAAAAGGTGCCAGGGGGTGGACTGAGTCAGAAAGGAGCAAAATCAAGCACAGTTGGGGCGTTTTGGGAAAATTGTGAAGGATTTTCCAATTCGGGCAAAATTTGAAAAAAACGACAGTGCCGGTAGTGTCGAAAAAGTCAAAAATGGGGATTTTCCCAAACTTTGCTTAAAGAGGCCAGAGGGGGGGGCTGGGTGAAAAAGGAGCAAAATCAAGCACAGTTGGGGCGTTTTGTGAAAATTGTGAAGGATTTTCCAAAGTGGGCAAAAATTGAAAAAAACGACAGGGCCGGTAGTGTCGAAAAAGTCAAAAATGGGGATTTTCCAAACCTTGCTAAAAGGTGCCAGGGGATGGACTGAGTCAGAAAGGAGCAAAATCAAGCACAGTTGGGGCGTTTTGGGAAAATTGTGAAGGATTTTCCAAACCGGGCAAAATTTGAAAAAAACGACAGGGCCGGTAGTGTCGAAAAAGTAAAAAATGCGGATTTTCCCAAATCTTTGCTAAAAGGGGCCAGGGGACGGGCTTATTGAAAAACGAGCAAAATCAAGCACAGTTGGGGCGTTTTGGGAAAATTGTGAAGGATTTTCCAAACCGGGTAAAATTTGAAAAAAAGACAGGGCCGGGTAGTGTCGAAAAAGTCAAAAATGGGGATTTTCCCAAACCTTGCTAAAAGGGGCCAGGGGGGCAGACTGGTCAGAAAGGAGCAA
The DNA here is from genome assembly GCF_963691925.1 of Scomber scombrus. Lineage (NCBI taxonomy): Eukaryota > Metazoa > Chordata > Actinopteri > Scombriformes > Scombridae > Scomber > Scomber scombrus. Next base: position 10,946 of record NC_084982.1, on the reverse strand, counting down.
AATCAAGCACAGTTGGGGCGTTTTGTGAAAATTGTGAAGGATTTTCCAATTCGGGCAAAATTTGAAAAAAACGACAGTGCCGGTAGTGTCGAAAAAGTCAAAAATGGGGATTTTCCAAACTTTGCTTAAAGAGGCCAGAGGGGGGGGGCTGGGTGAAAAAGGAGCAAAATCAAGCACAGTTGGGGCGTTTTGTGAAAATTGTGAAGGATTTTCCAAAGTGGGCAAAAATTGAAAAAAACGACAGGGCCGGTAGTGTCGAAAAAGTCAAAAATGGGGATTTTCCAAAACCTTGCTAAAAGGTGCCAGGGGGTGGACTGAGTCAGAAAGGAGCAAAATCAAGCACAGTTGGGGCGTTTTGGGAAAATTGTGAAGGATTTTCCAAACCGGGCAAAATTTGAAAAAAACGACAGGGCCGGTAGTGTCGAAAAAGTCAAAAATGCGGATTTTCCCAAATCTTTGCTAAAAGGGGCCAGGGGACGGGCTTATTGAAAAACGAGCAAAATCAAGCACAGTTGGGGCGTTTTGGGAAAATTGTGAAGGATTTTCCAAACCGGGCAAAATTTGAAAAAAACGACAGGGCCGGTAGTGTCGAAAAAGTCAAAAATGCGGATTTTCCCAAATCTTTGCTAAAAGGGGCCAGGGGGCGGGCTTATTGAAAAACGAGCAAAATCAAGCACAGTTGGGGCGTTTTTCGAAAATTATGAAGGATTTTCCAAACCGGGTAAAATTTGAAAAAAAAGACAGGGCCGGTAGTGTCGAAAAAGTCAAAAATGGGGATTTTCCCAAACCTTGCTAAAAGGGGCCAGGGGTGCGGACTGAGTCAGAAAGGAGCAAAATCAAGCACAGTTGGGGCGTTTTGTGAAAATTGTGAAGGATTTTCCAAAGTGGGCAAAAATTGAAAAAAACGACAGGGCCGGTAGTGTCGAAAAAGTCAAAAATGCGGATTTTCCCAAACCTTGCTAAAAGGGGCCAGGGGGGCGGACTGAGTCAGAAATGAGCAAAATCAAGCACAGTTGGGGCGTTTTGGGAAAATTGTGAAGGATTTTCCAAACCGGGCAAAATTTGAAAAAAACGACAGGGCCGGTAGTGTCGAAAAAGTCAAAAATGGGGATTTTCCAAAACCTTGCTAAAAGGGGCCAGGGGGGCGGACTAAGTAAGAAAGGAGCAAAATCAAGCACAGTTGGGGCGTTTTGGGAAAATTGTGAAGGATTTTCCAAACCGGGCAAAATTTGAAAAAAACGACAGGGCCGGTAGTGTCGAAAAAGTCTAAAATGCGGATTTTCCCAAATCTTTGCTAAAAGGGGCCAGGGGGCGGGCTTATTGAAAAACGAGCAAAATCAAGCACAGTTGGGGCGTTTTGGGAAAATTGTGAAGGATTTTCCAAACCGGGCAAAATTTGAAAAAAACGACAGGGCCGGTAGTGTCGAAAAAGTCAAAAATGGGGATTTTCCAAAACCTTGCTAAAAGGGGCCAGGGGGGCGGACTGAGTCAGAAAGGAGCAAAATCAAGCACAGTTGGGGCGTTTTGGGAAAATTGTGAAGGATTTTCCAAAGTGGGCAAAAATTGAAAAAAACGACAGGGCCGGTAGTGTCGAAAAAGTCAAAAATGGGGATTTTCCAAAACCTTGCTAAAAGGTGCCAGGGGGTGGACTGAGTCAGAAAGGAGCAAAATCAAGCACAGTAGGGGCGTTTTGGGAAAATTGTGAAGGATTTTCCAAACCGGGCAAAATTTGAAAAAAACGACAGGGCCGGTAGTGTCGAAAAAGTCAAAAATGCGGATTTTCCCAAATCTTTGCTAAAAGGGGCCAGGGGACGGGCTTATTGAAAAACGAGCTAAATCAAGCACAGTTGGGGCGTTTTGGGAAAATTGTGAAGGATTTTCCAAACCGGGTAAAATTTGAAAAAAACGACAGGGCCGGTAGTGTCGAAAAAGTCAAAAATGGGGATTTTCCCAAACCTTGCTAAAAGGGGCCACGGGGGCGGACTGAGTCAGAAAGGAGCAAAATCAAGCACAGTTGGGGCGTTGTGTGAAAATTGTGAAGGATTTTCCAAAGTGGGCAAAAATTGAAAAAAACGACAGGACCGGTAGTGTCGAAAAAGTCAAAAATGCGGATTTTCCCAAACCTTGCTAAAAGGGGCCAGGGGGACGGACTGAATCAGAAAGGAGCAAAATCAAGCACAGTTGGGGCGTTTTGAGAAAATTGTGAAGGATTTTCCAAACCGGGCAAAATTTGAAAAAAACGACAGGTCCGGTAGTGTCGAAAAAGTCAAAAATGGGGATTTTCCAAAACCTTGCTAAAAGGGGCCAGGGGGGCGGACTGAGTAAGAAAGGAGCAAAATCAAGCACAGTTGGGGCGTTTTGGGAAAATTGTGAAGGATTTTCCAAACCGGGCAAAATTTGAAAAAAACGACAGGGCCGGTAGTGTCGAAAAAGTCAAAAATGCGGATTTTCCCAAATCTTTGCTAAAAGGGGCCAGGGGGCGGGCTTATTGAAAAACGAGCAAAATCAAGCACAGTTGGGGCGTTTTGTGAAAATTGTGAAGGATTTTCCAAAGTGGGCAAAAATTGAAAAAAAAGACAGGGCCGGTAGTGTAGAAAAAGTCAAAAATGCGGATTTTCCCAAACCTTGCTAAAAGGGGCCAGGGGGGCGGACTGAGTCAGAAATGAGCAAAATCAAGCACAGTTGGGGCGTTTTGAGAAAATTGTGAAGGATTTTCCAAACCGGGCAAAATTTGAAAAAAACGACAGGGCCGGTAGTGTCGAAAAAGTCAAAAATGGGGATTTTCCAAAACCTTGCTAAAAGGGGCCAGGGGGGCGGACTAAGTAAGAAAGGAGCAAAATCAAGCACAGTTGGGGCGTTTTGGGAAAATTGTGAAGGATTTTCCAAACCGGGCAAAATTTGAAAAAAACGACAGGGCCGGTAGTGTCGAAAAAGTCAAAAATGCGGATTTTCCCAAATCTTTGCTAAAAGGGGCCAGGGGGCGGGCTTATTGAAAAACGAGCAAAATCAAGCACAGTTGGGGCGTTTTGTGAAAATTGTGAAGGATTTTCCAAACCGGGTAAAATTTGAAAAAAAAGACAGTGCCGGTAGTGTCGAAAAAGTCAAAAATTGGGATTTTCCCAAACCTTGCTAAAAGGGGCCAGGGGGGCGGACTGAGTCAGAAAGGAGCAAAATCAAGCACAGTTGGGGCGTTTTGGGAAAATTGTGAAGGATTTTCCAAACCGGGCAAAATTTGAAAAAAACGACAGTGCCGGTAGTGTCGAAAAAGTCAAAAATGGGGATTTTCCCAAACTTTGCTTAAAGAGGCCAGAGGGGGGGGGGGGCTGGGTGAAAAAGGAGCAAAATCAAGCACAGTTGGGGCGTTTTGTGAAAATTGTGAAGGATTTTCCAAAGTGGGCAAAAATTGAAAAAAACGACAGGGCCGGTAGTGTCGAAAAAGTCAAAAATGGGGATTTTCACAAACCTTGCTAAAAGGTGCCAGGGGGTGGACTGAGTCAGAAAGGAGCAAAATCAAGCACAGTTGGGGCGTTTTGAGAAAATTGTGAAGGATTTTCCAAAGTGGGCAAAATTTGAAAAAAACGACAGGTCCGGTAGTGTCGAAAAAGTCAAAAATTGGGATTTTCCCAAATTTTTGCTAAAAGGGGCCAGGGGGCGGGCTGATTGAAAAACGAGCAAAATCAAGCACAGTTGGGGCGTTTTGTGAAAATTGTGAAGGATTTTCCAAACCGGGCAAAATTTGAAAAAAACGACAGGGCCGGTCGTGTCGAAAAAGTCAAAAATGGGGATTTTCACAAACCTTGCTAAAAGGTGCAAGGGGGCGGACTGAGTCAGAAAGGAGCAAAATCAAGCACAGTTGGGGCGTTTTGAGAAAATTGTGAAGGATTTTCCAAAGTGGGCAAAATTTGAAAAAAACGACAGGTCCGGTAGTGTCGAAAAAGTCAAAAATGCGGATTTTCCCAAACCTTGCTAAAACGGGCCAGGGGGGCGGACTGAGTCAGAAAGGAGCAAAATCAAGCACAGTTGGGGCGTTGTGTGAAAATTGTGAAGGATTTTCCAAAGTGGGCAAAAATTGAAAAAAACGACAGGACCGGTAGTGTCGAAAAAGTCAAAAATGCGGATTTTCCCAAACCTTGCTAAAAGGGGCCAGGGGGGCGGACTGAGTCAGAAATGAGCAAAATCAAGCACAGTTGGGGCGTTTTGAGAAAATTGTGAAGGATTTTCCAAAGTGGGCAAAAATTGAAAAAAACGACAGGGCCGGTAGTGTCGAAAAAGTCAAAAATGGGGATTTTCCAAAACCTTGCTAAAAGGTGCCAGGGGGTGGACTGAGTCAGAAAGGAGCAAAATCAAGCACAGTTGGGGCGTTTTGGGAAAATTGTGAAGGATTTTCCAATTCGGGCAAAATTTGAAAAAAACGACAGTGCCGGTAGTGTCGAAAAAGTCAAAAATTGGGATTTTCCCAAACTTTGCTAAAAGGGGCCAGGGGGCGGGCTTATTGAAAAACGAGCAAAATCAAGCACAGTTGGGGCGTTTTTCGAAAATTATGAAGGATTTTCCAAACCGGGTAAAATTTGAAAAAAAAGACAGGGCCGGTAGTGTCGAAAAAGTCAAAAATGGGGATTTTCCCAAACCTTGCTAAAAGGGGCCAGGGGGGCGGACTGAGTCAGAAAGGAGCAAAATCAAGCACAGTTGGGGCGTTTTGTGAAAATTGTGAAGGATTTTCCAAAGTGGGCAAAAATTGAAAAAAACGACAGGGCCGGTAGTGTCGAAAAAGTCAAAAATGCGGATTTTCCCAAACCTTGCTAAAAGGGGCCAGGGGGGCGGACTGAGTCAGAAATGAGCAAAATCAAGCACAGTTGGGGCGTTTTGAGAAAATTGTGAAGGATTTTCCAAACCGGGCAAAATTTGAAAAAAACGACAGGGCCGGTAGTGTCGAAAAAGTCAAAAATGGGGATTTTCCAAAACCTTGCTAAAAGGGGCCAGGGGGGCGGACTAAGTAAGAAAAGAGCAAAATCAAGCACAGTTGGGGCGTTTTGGGAAAATTGTGAAGGATTTTCCAAACCGGGCAAAATTTGAAAAAAACGACAGGGCCGGTAGTGTCGAAAAAGTCTAAAATGCGGATTTTCCCAAATCTTTGCTAAAAGGGGCCAGGGGGCGGGCTTATTGAAAAACGAGCAAAATCAAGCACAGTTGGGGCGTTTTGGAAAAATTGTGAAGGATTTTCCAAACCGGGCAAAATTTGAAAAAAAAGACAGGGCCGGTAGTGTCGAAAAAGTCAAAAATGGGGATTTTCCCAAACTTTGCTTAAAGAGGCCAGAGGGGGGGGGCTGGGTGAAAAAGGAGCAAAATCAAGCACAGTTGGGGCGTTTTGGGAAAATTGTGAAGGATTTTCCAAACCGGGCAAAATTTGAAAAAAACGACAGGGCCGGTAGTGTCGAAAAAGTCTAAAATGCGGATTTTCCCAAATCTTTGCTAAAAGGGGCCAGGGGGCGGGCTTATTGAAAAACGAGCAAAATCAAGCACAGTTGGGGCGTTTTGGAAAAATTGTGAAGGATTTTCCAAACCGGGCAAAATTTGAAAAAAAAGACAGGGCCGGTAGTGTCGAAAAAGTCAAAAATGGGGATTTTCCCAAACTTTGCTAAAACGGGCCAGGGGGGCGGACTGAGTCAGAAAGGAGCAAAATCAAGCACAGTTGGGGCGTTGTGTGAAAATTGTGAAGGATTTTCCAAAGTGGGCAAAAATTGAAAAAAACGACAGGACCGGTAGTGTCGAAAAAGTCAAAAATGCGGATTTTCCCAAACCTTGCTAAAAGGGGCCAGGGGGGCGGACTGAGTCAGAAAGGAGCAAAATCAAGCACAGTTGGGGCGTTTTGGGAAAATTGTGAAGGATTTTCCAAACCGGGCAAAATTTGAAAAAAACGACAGGGCCGGTAGTGTCGAAAAAGTCAAAAATGCGGATTTTCCCAAATCTTTGCTAAAAGGGGCCAGGGGACGGGCTTATTGAAAAACGAGCTAAATCAAGCACAGTTGGGGCGTTTTGGGAAAATTGTGAAGGATTTTCCAAACCGGGTAAAATTAAAAAAAAAAGACAGGGCCGGTAGTGTCGAAAAAGTCAAAAATGGGGATTTTCCCAAACCTTGCTAAAAGGGGCCAGGGGGGCGGACTGAGTCAGAAAGGAGCAAAATCAAGCACAGTTGGGGCGTTGTGTGAAAATTGTGAAGGATTTTCCAAAGTGGGCAAAAATTGAAAAAAACGACAGGACCGGTAGTGTCGAAAAAGTCAAAAATGCGGATTTTCCCAAACCTTGCTAAAAGGGGCCAGGGGGACGGACTGAATCAGAAAGGAGCAAAATCAAGCACAGTTAGGGCGTTTTGAGAAAATTGTGAAGGATTTTCCAAACCGGGCAAAATTTGAAAAAAACGACAGGGCCGGTAGTGTCGAAAAAGTCAAAAATGGGGATTTTCCAAAACCTTGCTAAAAGGGGCCAGGGGGGCGGACTAAGTAAGAAAGGAGCAAAATCAAGCACAGTTGGGGCGTTTTGGGAAAATTGTGAAGGATTTTCCAAACCGGGCAAAATTTGAAAAAAACGACAGGGCCGGTAGTGTCGAAAAAGTCTAAAATGCGGATTTTCCCAAATCTTTGCTAAAAGGGGCCAGGGGGCGGGCTTATTGAAAAACGAGCAAAATCAAGCACAGTTGGGGCGTTTTGGGAAAATTGTGAAGGATTTTCCAAACCGGGCAAAATTTGAAAAAAACGACAGGGCCGGTAGTGTCGAAAAAGTCAAAAATGGGGATTTTCCCAAACTTTGCTTGAAGAGGCCAGAGGGGGGGGGGGGCTGGGTGAAAAAGGAGCAAAATCAAGCACAGTTGGGGCGTTTTGTGAAAATTGTGAAGGATTTTCCAAAGTGGGCAAAAATTGAAAAAAACGACAGGGCCGGTAGTGTCGAAAAAGTCAAAAATGGGGATTTTCCAAAACCTTGCTAAAAGGTGCCAGGGGGTGGACTGAGTCAGAAAGGAGCAAAATCAAGCACAGTTGGGGCGTTTTGGGAAAATTGTGAAGGATTTTCCAATTCGGGCAAAATTTGAAAAAAACGACAGTGCCGGTAGTGTCGAAAAAGTCAAAAATGGGGATTTTCCCAAACTTTGCTTAAAGAGGCCAGAGGGGGGGGCTGGGTGAAAAAGGAGCAAAATCAAGCACAGTTGGGGCGTTTTGTGAAAATTGTGAAGGATTTTCCAAAGTGGGCAAAAATTGAAAAAAACGACAGGGCCGGTAGTGTCGAAAAAGTCAAAAATGGGGATTTTCCAAAACCTTGCTAAAAGGTGCCAGGGGATGGACTGAGTCAGAAAGGAGCAAAATCAAGCACAGTTGGGGCGTTTTGGGAAAATTGTGAAGGATTTTCCAAACCGGGCAAAATTTGAAAAAAACGACAGGGCCGGTAGTGTCGAAAAAGTAAAAAATGCGGATTTTCCCAAATCTTTGCTAAAAGGGGCCAGGGGACGGGCTTATTGAAAAACGAGCAAAATCAAGCACAGTTGGGGCGTTTTGGGAAAATTGTGAAGGATTTTCCAAACCGGGTAAAATTTGAAAAAAAGACAGGGCCGGTAGTGTCGAAAAAGTCAAAAATGGGGATTTTCCCAAACCTTGCTAAAAGGGGCCAGGGGGGCAGACTGGTCAGAAAGGAGCAAAATCAAGCACAGTTGGGGCGTTTTGTGAAAATTGTGAAGGATTTTCCAATTCGGGCAAAATTTGAAAAAAACGACAGTGCCGGTAGTGTCGAAAAAGTCAAAAATGGGGATTTTCCCAAACTTTGCTTAAAGAGGCCAGAGGGGGGGGGGCTGGGTGAAAAAGGAGCAAAATCAAGCACAGTTGGGGCGTTTTGTGAAAATTGTGAAGGATTTTCCAAAGTGGGCAAAAATTGAAAAAAACGACAGGGCCGGTAGTGTCGAAAAAGTCAAAAATGGGGATTTTCCAAAACCTTGCTAAAAGGTGCCAGGGGGTGGACTGAGTCAGAAAGGAGCAAAATCAAGCACAGTTGGGGCGTTTTGGGAAAATTGTGAAGGATTTTCCAAACCGGGCAAAATTTGAAAAAAACGACAGGGCCGGTAGTGTCGAAAAAGTCAAAAATGCGGATTTTCCCAAATCTTTGCTAAAAGGGGCCAGGGGACGGGCTTATTGAAAAACGAGCAAAATCAAGCACAGTTGGGGCGTTTTGGGAAAATTGTGAAGGATTTTCCAAACCGGGCAAAATTTGAAAAAAACGACAGGGCCGGTAGTGTCGAAAAAGTCAAAAATGCGGATTTTCCCAAATCTTTGCTAAAAGGGGCCAGGGGGCGGGCTTATTGAAAAACGAGCAAAATCAAGCACAGTTGGGGCGTTTTTCGAAAATTATGAAGGATTTTCCAAACCGGGTAAAATTTGAAAAAAAAGACAGGGCCGGTAGTGTCGAAAAAGTCAAAAATGGGGATTTTCCCAAACCTTGCTAAAAGGGGCCAGGGGGGCGGACTGAGTCAGAAAGGAGCAAAATCAAGCACAGTTGGGGCGTTTTGTGAAAATTGTGAAGGATTTTCCAAAGTGGGCAAAAATTGAAAAAAACGACAGGGCCGGTAGTGTCGAAAAAGTCAAAAATGCGGATTTTCCCAAACCTTGCTAAAAGGGGCCAGGGGGGCGGACTGAGTCAGAAATGAGCAAAATCAAGCACAGTTGGGGCGTTTTGGGAAAATTGTGAAGGATTTTCCAAACCGGGCAAAATTTGAAAAAAACGACAGGGCCGGTAGTGTCGAAAAAGTCAAAAATGGGGATTTTCCAAAACCTTGCTAAAAGGGGCCAGGGGGGCGGACTAAGTAAGAAAGGAGCAAAATCAAGCACAGTTGGGGCGTTTTGGGAAAATTGTGAAGGATTTTCCAAACCGGGCAAAATTTGAAAAAAACGACAGGGCCGGTAGTGTCGAAAAAGTCTAAAATGCGGATTTTCCCAAATCTTTGCTAAAAGGGGCCAGGGGGCGGGCTTATTGAAAAACGAGCAAAATCAAGCACAGTTGGGGCGTTTTGGGAAAATTGTGAAGGATTTTCCAAACCGGGCAAAATTTGAAAAAAACGACAGGGCCGGTAGTGTCGAAAAAGTCAAAAATGGGGATTTTCCAAAACCTTGCTAAAAGGGGCCAGGGGGGCGGACTGAGTCAGAAAGGAGCAAAATCAAGCACAGTTGGGGCGTTTTGGGAAAATTGTGAAGGATTTTCCAAAGTGGGCAAAAATTGAAAAAAACGACAGGGCCGGGTAGTGTCGAAAAAGTCAAAAATGGGGATTTTCCAAACCTTGCTAAAAGGTGCCAGGGGGTGGACTGAGTCAGAAAGGAGCAAAATCAAGCACAGTAGGGGCGTTTTGGGAAAATTGTGAAGGATTTTCCAAACCGGGCAAAATTTGAAAAAAACGACAGGGCCGGTAGTGTCGAAAAAGTCAAAAATGCGGATTTTCCCAAATCTTTGCTAAAAGGGGCCAGGGGACGGGCTTATTGAAAAACGAGCTAAATCAAGCACAGTTGGGGCGTTTTGGGAAAATTGTGAAGGATTTTCCAAACCGGGTAAAATTTGAAAAAAACGACAGGGCGGTAGTGTCGAAAAAGTCAAAAATGGGGATTTTCCCAAACCTTGCTAAAAGGGGCCACGGGGGCGGACTGAGTCAGAAAGGAGCAAAATCAAGCACAGTTGGGGCGTTGTGTGAAAATTGTGAAGGATTTTCCAAAGTGGGCAAAAATTGAAAAAAAACGACAGGACCGGTAGTGTCGAAAAAGTCAAAAATGCGGATTTTCCCAAACCTTGCTAAAAGGGGGCCAGGGGGACGGACTGAATCAGAAAGGAGCAAAATCAAGCACAGTTGGGGCGTTTTGAGAAAATTGTGAAGGATTTTCCAAACCGGGGCAAAATTTGAAAAAAACGACAGGTCCGGTAGTGTCGAAAAAGTCAAAAATGGGGATTTTCCAAAACCTTGCTAAAAGGGGCCAGGGGGGGCGGACTGAGTAAGAAAGGAGCAAAATCAAGCACAGTTGGGGCGTTTTGGGAAAATTGTGAAGGATTTTCCAAACCGGGCAAAATTTGAAAAAAACGACAGGGCCGGTAGTGTCGAAAAAAGTCAAAAATGCGGATTTTCCCAAATCTTTGCTAAAAGGGGCCAGGGGGCGGGCTTATTGAAAAACGAGCAAAATCAAGCACAGTTGGGGCGTTTTGTGAAAATTGTGAAGGATTTTCCAAACCGGGTAAAATTTGAAAAAAAAGACAGTGCCGGTAGTGTCGAAAAAGTCAAAAATTGGGATTTTCCCAAACCTTGCTAAAAGGGGCCAGGGGGGCGGACTGAGTCAGAAAGGAGCAAAATCAAGCACAGTTGGGGCGTTTTGGGAAAATTGTGAAGGATTTTCCAAACCGGGCAAAATTTGAAAAAAACGACAGTGCCGGTAGTGTCGAAAAAGTCAAAAATGGGGATTTTCCCAAACTTTGCTTAAAGAGGCCAGAGGGGGGGGGGGGGCTGGGTGAAAAAAGGAGCAAAATCAAGCACAGTTGGGGCGTTTTGTGAAAATTGTGAAGGATTTTCCAAAGTGGGCAAAAATTGAAAAAAACGACAGGGCCGTAGTGTCGAAAAAGTCAAAAATGGGGATTTTCACAAACCTTGCTAAAAGGTGCCAGGGGGTGGACTGAGTCAGAAAGGAGCAAAATCAAGCACAGTTGGGGCGTTTTGAGAAAATTGTGAAGGATTTTCCAAAGTGGGCAAAATTTGAAAAAAAACGACAGGTCCGGTAGTGTCGAAAAAGTCAAAAATTGGGATTTTCCAAAACCTTGCTAAAAGGGGCCAGGGGGGCGGACTGAGTCAGAAAGGAGCAAAATCAAGCACAGTTGGGGCGTTTTGGGAAAATTGTGAAGGATTTTCCAAAGTGGGCAAAAATTGAAAAAAACGACAGGGCCGG